>NC_079335.1:42909142-43562468 GCF_029582105.1 Oenanthe melanoleuca
TGATCTTCCAGCTCCTGTCTAAGCCATTTATTCAGGACTACCTCAGCCCTTTGAACAAGTCTGTTTGCAGTGCACTGCAAAGATATTGCCTGCTGGGGGGACTCCAGGTGATTCAGCTTGAGCAGATGTATCACATTCCCACCCAGCAGAAAATCAGGGTGGAAACTGGCTGCTGGTCACACATTTCCCTACAGCAGAAAGTAGGTTGCAAAAGTGCTAAAGCTTCAGAGTCCAGAAGTGTCAGAAAATAAATGTTCTCTTTCATAATTTTGAAATGAGGTATAATATTCAGGATATTTTTTTATTTTTGTTTTCTTGAAATATCCTCTTGACATTTATTTGTGACCTACTTCTGATGAGTTGCACAAGAAATATTTTTTAAAAGGTTTCTAAATGGGGATATATAACACTTAATGAGTCATCCTGACTCTTGTGGCTCTTGGCCTTTATGTTTTCCTCACAGTACTCCCCCAGTCTGCCCTGGCACAGCATCTAAGGTTACTATCTTCAGCCTCAGAGCTTATTTGAGAGCTGGAACAATCCTAATCAGGCAGGTAGGTTACATAAATGTATCCACAGAGAATTAAATAAAAGTTGATATTAATCTTCTTGCACGGCAAACAATCTTTTATTCCTCAGCTTTCACTGCTGGCTTCAAAGGTGAGTGACTACACTTTGGCAATTCATGGTCATAATTTGCACTGTACAATATTTTTGAATCAAATTTTAAAATAATGTCTAAGCTGCTTCCTGCATGATAAGCATTGAAAATCTTCTCTTATGATATAAATACTCTTTTCTTTCAATTGCATTTATTCAATTCTTCTACATTTTGCTATAGGGAATTCTAAGAACTCGGAGTAATACATTACTTACAAATGATAAACACATTTAAAATATAATGTACAGGAAAGTCAAGCAGAGTGCTTCAAAATGATCACATGCTGAGGTTAGGAGCTTTGCTGCCCAAATTGGCCGTGAGCTCAGTCTCACAGGAGCAGTTGCAAATTCTTGCCTTAATCAGCTACAGTCTGTCATTCCTTTCATTAGGAGCAAAGATTTATTTTGTCAGGAACTTTCATTACTCATCCTAAAACTGCATTTGAGAGTGAATAAAGGCAGTTAGTCACCTGCACACTGGGGCTCCGTTCACCACGACACAAACACCGTCGTTCTCACAGGGGTTGTCTGGGCAGAAAGCTGGAACCTCTGGATCTGTGGGCTGGGTGCTGTGGCCAGTTGTGGTGGTGGTGGCTCTGGTGGTGCCTGTTGTGGTGGCTCTGGTGGTGCTGGCAGTAGGGCTAGTGCCAGGTTTGGTGGTGCTGGCACTTGTAGCTGGAACAGGGGGTGCAGTGCTCGGCTCAGTCGACAGGAGATGTGATATATCTGCACAGTGAACCCACAGGAAATAAGGTCTTTGCTTCACATTATTTTTCTTCTTATTCTAATGACAATTCCTAATAATAAAGAGCAGTCAGCCTGTCCAAAGGTATAAACAGTCTTTTCTGCCTTTCAGGAGCATGATGTTCTTTGGAAATGTCCTCTAGGATTTTTTTTAATAGAGATATTCAAAATAGTTTGCACAGGACTAGCATTGTTTTATACACCTTCACATGAGATAAAGGAATTATATTGTGTATGTACCTGTTCACAAATTTATTCAAACATATGATTTGATTTTACAGTCATAATTCAAATACTGCTCCAGTGCAAAGTACATTGTGTATTATAACTGCAGCACTAGTGACTTAGTGTCTGACCCTGTTTACATTGTAAAGAGTATCAGCTATGTTCCCATACCTTCCATTGTTAAAAGAATATAAACACTATCTTCTTTAATAAAGTTGCGGCTCCTAAGCCTCTGATGAGTTAAAAATGCACTTGTTCCAACTCCTGGGCCTCTCATGTATTTAGTTCCATTGGGATAAGTTGCTTCAGATCCCACTTCATCTGGCCTACCCCAAGTAAAATTTGATGAGGAACCTGAGGACAAAAAAAAAAAAAATTAAAAAAAGTGAATATGAGCCTGCTCTGGATTTGTCTCTCAGCAGAAACCTCAATTGCCTGAGATTCTCCACTGATGAGAGGCACAAGACAATGGGGATCTTCAATGATTTGGTTTAGCCTGAAGTACTGAGAAAAGAACCTGATGAAGATGAGGTTATTGGAGAGCTAGTTGAAAGCCTGTTGTATTTTCTTTTTAGTTCTTTGAAGTGAGGTGGTCAAGAAGATAAGTAGCACATAAATCATCTGTAACAGGAGTTAAAGCAGTGCTTCTCAAAAGAGAGCACCTCCTGCAGTAGATGTGGGACACAAGATATTTGAACAACCTAAATGATCACAGATCACTGATGCCTGCTCCATCACACCCTGTTCTAAAGCTCAAAGCTGAGCCTGACTTTCCATGAAAGAATATGACAGAGGGAGAAAGAACAGCCTGCTCCACCACCTCTCTGGTTAGATAAAGAGTGTGTTTTACAAGGCTTCCCTTGGGAGTCATGGACTATCTGAAATATATAAATAAACAAGGGAGAAGCAGCAGAAGGCAAACAGACTGCATGTCTGCAGAGTCAGAGAAGGAAAAGGGATATGCACTGTGGCTGTAACAGCAGAAAGCACCAGGAAAATGTGCTTTTTTAAACATCTGTGGAGGACATGGTGTGATGTCTTTCATTTGCAGAGAGGACATTAAGTCTTTCCAGATAACCCACTTTGTTTTCATGTAAAACCAGTGTCATAGAAAACTGAATGTAAAACATACTGTGTTTAAAATAACAATATTCCTTCCTTCCTCCCTTCCTCCCTCCCTTCCTTCCTTCCCAGTCTGAAAGTCCAGAAAACTAATTTGGTGGCAGAGATGAGTTTTTTTGGCAAAAAGAAGAAAGCCATTATGGCTTAAATCCAAACTCTATCCAATGCTGAATGTGGGTGTTTTCCTTAATATCTCTCTCTGTAGAGATTCCTACCATTTCTCAGAGTTACTTTTTACCTCAACTGCACCTTCCCAAGTTATTGTGGACAAGGGCCCTTACTTTCTCACACCTTGAGCAAGTACAGATTACATAAAATTAATCAGTACTTTGTCCATCTGGAGGGTTGTGCTGACATCACTGTACCTTTGACAAGGAGGGCAGGAATTTGTTTGATTGTTGCTACACTTTTATCTAGTATAAACTGCCTGCGTTTTTAATTCAGTATTTTTCTTTTCATGACTTCTGGAAAACTTCCATTCTCATTAAAACAGATATAAATGTGTCCTCACAGAGTATATGAAAGAAACTTTAGGAATAGATCATCTACCATTCTTATGCAAATGAAACTTTAAAATACAGAGTTCCAGTTTAACTTGCTTGTAGGTTTAATTTTTATCTTGTCTGTGGATCAACATTATTGCTGCTGAAAACATATGAAACATTCCAGAAATTAAAAAAATATGAATTAATTTACACAGAGAAGAGATGTGACCCCTTGTCTTTTGGTTGTGTTTTACATGTTTGATTTTAACTAACCTGATACTCTCTCAGGGTCTGTTGTTACACTTCTTTGGTTTGACATCTGTTGACGAATATCAGGATGCTGGTCAAGCAGGATCATGGTAACTTGTTGCCATGGACAGGGCCATTCCAAATGAGCATCATTTGCTCCAGAAACCAAGGACAAGTATATTCCTAAATTGAATGGGTTATCAGTGGTACCATTCACATACAAGCTGACCTGAAAAGCATATCCTTTACTAGAGTAAAATGGTGGACTGTATATTGTCCCATTTTTCCCTGCTGGACTTGTGTTGAGGAGATGTGTGAAATCTCTGATATGCCAGATGTGGTGGGGACACTGAGTTTCTGACAAGTTGATGTCATCAATAGAGAGGCCTCCATTTGATAAGCCACTTCCTCTCACGCCTTCAAACACAACCCGGAATTTACTCGTGACGTTCAAAGAAACATGATGGAGCTGCCAGTAGGTCTCAGGTGAACCTGAAAAACAAGTTCAAGGGTAGAGATTTCTGAGTCAGCAGTACAGTCAAGCACTGCACAGGCCTGTGGACCCTATACCAACACTGTGTAGGAATTTTTCAGTTTCACTGGCACTGATGTGATGGAATATTCCTTCTGTAGATGTTACTTTTTCAGTTCAAGATCATATTGGCTCAATATAATATTTTAACAGAATTAATATGCATAATAGTGATTATTGAAGGGTTTATAACTGATTTTTCTTTTCACATTTTAAAATAAAATTTCATTAAATTAATCCAGATGTTGAGATTATTAATTCCACAAAAATAGTTTCACCTGTTTTGTTAAAAAGAAAAGAATCAGAATAAGTTATATTCAAATAACTGAACATGCCTCAACAAAAAATGCTCCAGAGGATTCTAGGAACCTAGAACTACAAGACTAGTTCATTCATTTGTTTTTTGTATTTTTAATGGTTTGTTGGAAGCTTGCCTATGCAGAAGCACTATTCACCCATCACATGATTAATAGTACTAAGGTCAAATTAAAGCCAGTCATTTGCAAACCTACTTCATGCAATAAAACCTCACTGCAAGTTTGATGCTGCACCCCAAAGTGCCTGCACTAGCAAATTCCACTTGACTCCAAGAGCAGTGTACACAAAAGCAAAGACCTTAGCACAGGGGTCCTGTGAGGTCAATTAAAGTCCAGCACCCTTTTTTAAAAGTATGTGCACCAAAACAGTTTCTTTTGCTGCCTGGTTTTAGTTCATCTGCACAGAAGACCAGCTGCATCTGTTGAACAAGCAGTGCCAATCCCAGGTACAGAATCATGCATCACAAAAGAGTGCTTGTGAGAAATTAATCTTGGCATCAAAGTAGGGTTTGAAGGAGTTTGGAGGGTTCAGACTGATGTGAAGTCTACACTTGCCTTAGCAACTCTTAGTTAAGGATGCCTGCTGGCTCAGAGGGCACAGAGGGTGAAGCCACAGACATGAAGAAGAGTGGAAAAAACAGACACCATCAGCAGCTGAGAAAGAAAGAGACAGAAAAGATACCTATTTAGTAAAAGAACTTGCTCAGATCCTTCTGAACTTGGTGAAGCTGAAATGGAGACCACATAATAGTCAAATATTTGAGAAAGTAATTTAGTCATATGGTGACTTTGGCAATGCTAGCTTAAAGAGCTCTTGTCCACTAGCTGACCTCAACTGATCATTCTGTAGGCCATAGGCTCCTAAAACCACAAGAATTTAATCTTCAAACTACAACTCAAATCATGATCTGCTGCTCACATATTCCAGTTAAGTAATTTAAATTTTATTTATCTCTTTTTAACTTATGGATTCGGTATTCCAAGGCACTTGTGCTTTCCATTTCTTTATTACACTTTCTTATTAATTGTAATTTACTCTAACATTCCAACTTCATCAGCTGCTATTGACACTAGCAATTCTAGAACAGTTAAAATGATTGCTTATGGAATTTTAGCTAGTTTGGCAAGAAAACTATCTTGCTAATACAAGAGTTCAAAATTTGTGGTAATTTATTATATTATAGGAAAACAGCTGACTGAGGATCCATCAGGTATAATTCAGCAGCAACAAATCAATTACACAGATAGAGAAGAAGCCAAAGAACAGCACCAGGAAATGAGTGACTTTGCCACAAGATTTTCCCCCAGTATTTTGAAAAATACTGAGTATAGATTAAAACAAGATGCAATTTTATTCCATACCTTTTATCTCTTCAATGAATCTCAGAGTGCCATTTGGATTGGCTGACGTGTACTCCCTGACCCAGACATTCAGCTGGTCATTCTCATTACCACTGTTATATAAATAGAATTGCAAGCACTGAAAACCTCTTTTGGGATATAAAATTCGGCTCTCCAGGACAGCTGTGCTTCCTTCTCCTCCAGCACTGGTGTCAAAATGCATGAAGTAGCCAGAATCTGCCAAAAGTCAATGAGAAATGAGTGGTGGAGGAGAGAGAAAACAGAATTTTCCTGGTGTAGTGGGTTTCTTGATGCTGTATTGTAATAACTCTAGAAACCTGTACAAATCTCTGACTGAGGACTGTTACCTGTTCACATTTTCCTGAGGTAGAACTACATTCTTTGCAGCTTTTGTCCTCATTTCATTGTCTCTAGCAAATTGTACTCAAAACCATGGGTTTTACTCTTTACCCAGTGCCAGTAATTCACAGTTAACTCTCTGGAGGACTGGTTTAAGCTCCTGAACTCTTGGACTGTTCTGGCAGGTTGAGATACATCTAGCTAGATCATCAATTAATTTTTCACCTCAGCCCTGATAATACACATTTCAAAATCTTACTCCTGTCCAAGGACTTATTGAGCAATTATTCCAAAAAGCAGCAATCTATTTGGTGTGCCTGTTCAATGTTTGATATACTTCTCATGATAGGATGTGACACTAGGACTAAAAATCAGATCAAAAGAGATAAGGACATTAGATCCTCTGAAATAAGCAGAAAATCAATATATCACATGATGTCCCTAGGTATGTAGATTTATGCTGCTTAGTTAAAAAATAAACTGTAGTTTGTCAAAAAATAAACAGATAGCAAGGCCAAGCTTGAAGAAAACTTGCATGCTTCTGCAGAAAACACTTTCCAGAGAGATAAGAGTTTTTTTCTCATACCTTTGCACTTTCCCATATTAGTGTGATCAGTACTTGGCCCAGCAGGAACCTGAGACAAACGCTGCCAGTCACCATTATCAGCTGAACTTTGAATCATGCCACAGATATTTTCAAGTTCAAAACTGCACGTGTCCATGAAACTTAGGGAGGAGGCTATGACATAAAAAAAAAAAAAAAAAATTGTGAATCTCCATTACATAACGCATTTTAATTCTGAAGGTCCAAAGCCATGAAGAGAGAAAGACTAAATGCAAACCCCAATTAATCAATGGTTTCAAATATGATCAGCATTCATACATACAATGTTCAGGAACTCAAAGCACTTGGTAATTAACACTGACATTAATAAGATGTCATCAGGAACACTCTGGGCTCTCAGCAAGCATAGGAGGGCATCTACTAATTACCATATCACATATTTTATTTATAAAAGGAACACTAACACCAACCCAATCCACACACCTTCATATTATAATCAAAAGGTCCTGAGACTTCCCATTCTTTGTTCTGCTTTCTTTGGGCCAGTTCACACGTGGCCACAGATTTTGATACAAACTCACTAATGTATCAGTTGGAGTGTAAATTTTGAAATATAGAAAAGCAGAAGCTATTTGAATGGAATAAACAAATTATTTTGATTGATCTTGATTTTCCAAATGTTGAATTGAAAAAAAATAAAAACCCATTTGGCAAAGGTATATTTGGGACCAGTGAATATTTCATGTCATACAAATTTTACAATATCTTTCATGTAACATCTGAATAATTAGGTGAAGGAAGACTGTGCAGTTAAATATGAAAGGGAGAACACCATATGAAATATTTTCTCTGTCTAAAGCAAACTCTGGATAGGTGAGAGATATCACAGTCCATGTTTATCCCCGTTCTTATTTTTGTTTCCCATTGCACCATGTCTGAGTTCATGTGTAATACCAGCCATGATTCCAAAACAGCTCAGTTAATGAAATGCTTTTTAAACTATGTATAAAATATTGTGGCTCAAAGGTTTCAAGGTTTCATTGCATAACAAAAAGACCTTGAGTATCACAAAACTCAACCTCAACAACACGCCAAATGCTTCACTGGAGCACTAAGGTATGAACTCCTGCCAAATCAGTTCTACTGCTGAGATATTTTGTGCTGTCCTCAAAGAAAGCTAAAAACCCTCCAGAGGCTGCAAGGTAGTTAGGAGTCTTGGATGACTGATAGCTTTTAAGATACAGTTCAGTACAATGTAAAAATGAAAAAAAGGCCTTTCCAACAAATGTTGTTGACTGCTGGAGAAAGAAAGTAAGGAAAAATGGAGAATTATTAGATAAAAGATGTCTTTGAAATCAAAATACAAAACAAAACATGAAATTAATTTGGCCAAACAGGAAGGAAGTAACCTAATGACCTTAATTAGGAAATGCTGCCTGGCATGAATTGTTGACCTGAATGACAGGAGGACAGAAAAGCAAGACTCAGTAGATCATGATATATTTCTGAGATTCCTTCCTGGAACAGATGAAGGGGCAATGAGTGAGGCAGGTTGTAAATTCCATCTGCACCAAAAGCCAGATACTTATTGGTATGCAGTGAAAGACTGGACTCAAATGAAAACATATGGGGGGGTGAGTGTCAAGTCCTAACTTCCAGAGGCAGAGGGAAACCTCATGGTCAGTTCTGTCAAGCAGAATGGTCCAAGGGGAAAGCAGACTAAAATCAAGTGTTATCATTTGACCTGAAAGACAGCAATGAATTACAGATTGGAGCAGCACTAAACTACAGTCAGAATTTCTTATTGTTGTTTTCTTCAATTTAGGAACCAAGATTCACATTTTGATGCAATTTCCTGTCCACATGGGCCTCTAGCAGAAATTTAGCTCAAACATTTCCTTAAATCATGTGCAGCAAATGAAGTAATCTTTTTTGTGGGTGAGGGCTGGGACCTGTTAAGCACCATCCTCCCTGGCACAGGTGGGTGATCTGACAAAATTTGTGTTTGCAAATATCATCCACACTATATTCACACATCATGTGAAGCCAAGAGATGGACTGGGGAGCAGGGCAGGTCCTGATTAAACTGAAGGTGGTGGAAGTTTTGTCACTGATTTCAGCAGGACTGGGACTTATTTTCATTTGGGGAATATGCCTATAGGCTAAGAATAAAGTTAAAATGCTATTAAGTATTTCTGTGATGCACAAGAATGATGGAAAATAGATAAGATTAATGGAGAGAAAGGAGGACCCTATCCCCTATTAAAGACACCCTTATCTGGAAACATTTTCATAATGCCTAATTGACTGTGCAGCAAGTGCTAGAAACTAAGACTGCAAGTGTGTGTTCAATTTAGACCTAGATGACTATAAATACTTTCATCAGAATTTTACACTCAAAAAACTCCACTGTTTTAATATACCAATTTGATAATTGTTTGAGGAATCTGTATAATGAGGCTCAAATATAATTGTAAGCCAGTACTCGCTACTTGGGACATTGTAAAAATTTTCTTCTGAGTGCCAGGGCACATTGAATGCAGCAACAATTATAGAATTATATCCCAAATTGAAAATAAAATTATCTAGATTTCTCTGTCTCTTACTTTCATTCAGCTTTGTAAAATAAACCCCACTTGAGCAAAATAACTCTTTTGACCCCTTTTGTGAGAGACCAGGTTTGAAGTTAAACATGAAAATTTAGAAAGCTTGCATTTTTTCAGAACAGCATCTGTACCCTATTTGCATGAATACCCACTCTGTCTCACAGATTCCATGAGAGTGGAGTAGGTACAACAGCCACAGCAAAGACACTCATTTCTGTGCAGTGTCTGAGCAACAGCTGTGGAATCATACAGGGAAAAAACAAAAGGCTTTGTGCAGAAGCACACATTTTAAACAGCCACCCAAGGGATGAAAAAAATGAGCTGCTGAGCAAAGCTGGTTTTTAACTAAAGGTCAGATAAAATTGCACAGAAACCTCCACTACTCAGCAGTGCTTCTGCAGGAGGGCTGTTATTTCTAGCTGTACCATTATTTCTGGTGTTTTTAACACAATTCACTTCTCTAAATATATTAGTATCTCTTTCACTTGTGTCCGGATGGGTCCAGCATGCATTGTACCACCCTCACTTCTTTCAAATTATTCTTTCAAATAATACCAAATAAATGGAGAAACTTACTGCAGTTGTACAGCTTGTTCAGTTTCTGGAGGTCGTACTCACTGAAGTCCATCCGCTGTCCTATGACATCCAGGAAGTCTGGTATGTTGGTGATGATGGTGGGCTCAGTCCCATTCCTGAATGCAGTCTTGCTGTAGTGCATCACAGAATTGTAGTCATAGGGAACATTCAGGAAGTCTGATCTTTTATCATCGTATTTATTGAAATTATGTTCTTTACCTAAATGGTAAAATTGAAAGGAAAGATTGTCTGCTGCTCAAGGGAATCAAATTTTGATGTAAAAACTTACAGTGACAGAGACTCTATCACATCTCAAAATATTTTTCATAGTCATTTACTTGTATTTATTCTATAAAACACTTTTATGTCCAGTCTAGGGCTATTCACTTTCCTCTTTCAGCCACTGATGATTTCTGCTGGATGAAGAAAAATTTTTGCTACCAGAAAACTCTTTCCTCTGGAACTATTGTAAACTTTGATAGGCTTGTAATACTCAAGAGTGAAGAGAGTGTTTCAGTACTCAAATTACTGCATTTGCAACTGTTCCTAATCTGTATTCTCTGATGTCCAGTTGCTAGCCATTTTAGGTAACAATAAACAATTTAGAGTTGTCATCAGGTAAGCTTCCAGAATTTAGCTTTACTCCAGATGTTTTCTGGAGTGTGAGCAAAAAATCAATTGCTTACTACCGATGGAGAGTCCAGATTTAAATCAGTCAAAATATACTATACTATACTCTGGTCACTGTAAAAAAATTGCAGCTGTTTCAAATGTCTCACAATAATGCAAGTTGTAGCTAAAGAGTCAGCAAAATATAATGGAAATCAAATAACAGAGTCTAAGTAATTTTCTGCAATATATAATTGCATATGCACCTGACTATTGATCACAACTAAATAAGAATGCATTACATTTAATCATTATCCAGTTTTTCAGTCTTCTGTGCGCACCTGTGTTGGGAAAAGATCAAGTCTGTGTATATAACTTTGTTTTTGAACAGCCTGAAAATCACAGAGGATGAAGAGGCAAAGTCCTGAGGAATTCTGTGCCATCTCTCAGGGTTGTGCCAAACATGCCAACACTTAACAATTCAAAGCTGCATTGCTAAAGTAGCTGCTGGTGTGACACAGACCCTGGAAGGTCTCTCCTGCCTGCCCACCCTCTGCACACCCAGCTCTCTCAGTTCTGCACCAGGGCTAGCAGACTGGCAGAAAGAGAAGGACCAATGTTTTCCCTGGAGATTTTCACTGGCTTTGGTCACACTGGATTTTTCAGACTGGGCTGGGTGGGGGGGGAGGGGAGGATTAGTTATTTTAATTTCATTAAGGGTTTCTAGAGTAAGTGTGCTTTTAGTGTATTCATTTAAACAAACTAAATTATCCTCTTGTGCTGCTCTGTGGTACAACATGTAGAATAACAGCATTCAGATCTCTACTTAGAGCTTTGGAAACTGTCATGGCACAAGGAATTACAACAGCAACAACAAATGAGAATTTCTGTTTCAAACAGATGTCTCTTCATATCTAATTGATTGATATACTGGCTTTGAAAACTAAGTCCAGGTGAGAGAATAGCATGACCACCAAAAGATGGCTGGAAGGGAAACCACTACACCACTAGCACCAGAGACTGAAAGGAAAAGCAGGGGAGTGACTGACCAGACTGAATCCTGTCCCAGACAATGGTCACATAGTCATCCCGGTCAGACCGCGACTGCTCGTGCCAGAATCCCAGGGCGTGCAGGAATTCGTGCTCGATGGTCCCAATCCTGTCACAGTTGGCTCCAATGGAGAGCTGCTGCAAGCCCATTTGCATGTTTCCCACTGAGGACCAGCAGCTGGCATTGACATAAAATGAGAGAGGGCTCTGTGAGACTCACACCATCCCCATGCCATGCAAACCTCAAAACCAGGCTACTCAACAGGTATATTTTAACCTGAGCATTGAAGTCACATTTTGTTACAGAGAGCACTTTTCCATTGATCTGTTCCTTATCGTTCCCCTTCCTCTCACATTTAGCTCTGTTTCAATCAACAAGACATTCCTCATCTCTGGCTCTATTAGAAGAATAATGTTAAGCCGCTTTTGACAAAAGAAAATTGATGATGATTTCTTTGGTACTCTGGAACATCAAAGGTTGTGAGCACATAACTTAGAGCAATTAAATTACTTCAAATCAATGATTTTCAGCTAGACCACCATATGTGACTGTGAGCACAGTTTGAGCCTGTCCCTATTATAAGAAGTGGGTCCATGACCATTCTCCTGTGCCTGCTTTTCTCTGCACTGTTTTGGCCTTTTGCTTTGCATGGGGCTGTGGCTGCCAGGCAAGGTGTGCTTCTGCATGGTGTGTTTGCCTTCTCACAGGTGGTGTGTTTGACAGTACTTTCCACAAGCTTCTTTCCTTCTGGCTCTCTGTGAGCTGCCATGCTAGAGCACTTGCTGGTCTCAACACTCCCAAGTAAGAGCAAAACTGCAGCTGTGCTGCAAGTTTTTATTAAAGGGTGAAAGAATTTAGTGAATTATCTGCACAGGCCAATAAAATGGCACCCCATGTCCACAAACTAGCAGGCACAGAGGGCTACATTTAAATTGATATTTTATGCAGCAAATAAATCAATACTTACCCAATGAAGTACATAAAATTAACCAGGGACAAAATATGCCATAGGATTTGCAGTCCTATCATCCCAGAAATTTAAAAATACAAGCACACCATGTGCTTTCAAACTCTGTAACTTATTAGTGCAACATATTCCCCAGTATTTCATTTTCCACAGAGCAACACAGGCCTTGCCTATTGATAACTCATTAAAATCACAACATGAGACCTGGTAAGAAGCACATGTAGCATCCATAATTGCAAGGTCTTTCCTTGAACCAGGCCTCATACTGATTCTTGTGTTGTGCAGAAGAAGTCCATCACAGCCCTGGGTCCACCTCCTCCCAAAGCCACCTCTGGCTGCACAGCTGCTGCTGTGAAATACATGGTCTGTGCCACCCTGCACTGAGAATAAAGCTCAGGTGAGTGGGACATGGCATTCCAGAGCAATGGGCACATGGAACCCTGTGTCAGCAGTGCCTTCAGAGGGGAGAAAGGAGAGGGAAGTCCCAGCTGCATTGCCTGTGACTCAATGCTCCCTGCCTTGCTATCAAAGGATGGAGGAACAGGGAATTACTTGCCCAGACTAATCTCATCATCCCTTTTTTGGGTCTGTAAATAGACACACCCCATCAGGTGCTTATTTCAGGCATATTTTTATACTAATGTCCTGCTACTAATTTTCTTCCCATAGTATCACAGATCAGCAATATCAGCTCACAGACACTTTGACTTACCAGCATCAAGCTGGACAGCCAGGGATCTGTGTCAATGCACTCCTGCATGGATTCCCTTTGCCCTGTGCAACAGTGGAAAAGAGCTGAAGCAGCTTCCTATGAGTGCTCCATGAAAACCTGATTTTCCATGTGGAAATACTAGACATGATGTCCACCCTCCCTGGCCTGTTCATCATTTGATTCCACCACACCATGCTAGTTTTCCTGCTGAATGAATCCTGCTTTTCATGAGAAGAGTACCCATTGGAGGTTTCCAGACTCCTCTGTGAACTTCTCAGTGACATCTTGCCCATCTGATTATCCTGCATTTCTGTAATTCATGATTACACCTTGTGTGTCTTGCTATATACCAGGGACTACAAATGCATTTTTACACAGGGCAGTCAATACAAAAAGGACAGCTGGCTTCTTTTGTGGCTGACTTCATTTGAATTCAAAAGGGTATTCTGGATGAGGACTTTATGGGCTACTTCAAATCCTTAGGACACAAAAGTTCCCTCACATTCCTCTGTTTTATAGGTGCTAGCCAAGATCAGAAAGGCAAAGATGTGATTTATCAAACTTTACTTGGTGTGGTAAAATTTTATGTTGCCAGGAACTTCGTGTGCCTGTCTGCACTGTACCCTCTGGACTGAGGTCTTTAGTCAGAAGAGTACTAACTGATTTCAAAAACTCCAAAACATTAGGAACAACGTAGCAAAAATGGGTTGGTTTACCCAGCTTACACTTTGTTCCCTAACACCAGAAGTGAGAGATGGCTTGAAATGAAAGCAGTTCATTCAGGGTCAGTCCTGAGTTCTTTGTACAACCCAAGATGACTCATGAGGCTAGATGGACCTTTTCAGGAGACTGCACCATTTAGCTCCAATCTTTTAAAAAGTTCTGCTGTGGATGTGTCAGCTAAGGTGATGGAAACACTTCAGGGCAAGCCACACACCAGGCAGGGAGGGCAAGATATGTTATCCACCTAGAAGGATTCATCTCCTTCATGACCATGACTCATCTATTTTTAATAGACATATAAATGAAACATTGTGCAGAGACCTCCTACTTGCCATAGGCTAAATAGTGTGGTTCTTTTTCAGGTACAGCTATTAGCAAATTCAATGCATACTTTAGGGGATGAAAGATTACAAAATTCAGCTACATGAGTTTTCCATTTAGCTCAAAAAGCCAGAGTCATTAGCACAGGAAAATGCATTGCTCCCTGAGTCTCCAATTATACACCTTTTAGAGCTGAGTTTCAGTGTCATGTGTACAGCATGAACAGCAAATACAAAGAGCCAGAAACCAAAGAAACTTTGAAACAATTATCTGCTACAAATATCTCATAACAAGCCAAAGGGAAAGAGAAACATTTTTATTATCAGAAAATCTTTTTCCATTCTCATATCAGGAAATGAATTTCTGAAAGCAAATTTCCTCACCAGGCTATCAAGCTCTCTCTTTTCTCCTTTTCTATGAGAGAAATGGTTCAGCATAGAGTGAAGAATATATTTGTTCTTGTTGCACTGTTTTGACAAAGACTGTCTTAGAATGGAAGAAGTTGGGGCAATTTTGACTTCTTTATTGGAATCTTATTTTGCAAAATTTAAGATGAAATAGCATTATATTCACCAAAAGAGGTAAATAAAGTAAAACACCAGCAAAACATCTCAGGGCACATAATTTAAAAATATTGCTCTTTATCTGAATGCTCATGTGAGCTTGTTCAAGTGCAGTTCTATTGTTACATTCAAACAAATTCATAGCCCCACAGTAAGAACTATCATATTTCTCCTTGGTTTTTCTTTTCCCCTAAAAGCCAAGGTATACTAGGAATGACAAGCTGAAAGTGATACCCCATATATCCAAAAATCACTTAGGAACATAATTGCTTTGTTTCTGATATCTTTTACCATGTCCAGTAAAATACCTCTTAAAGGACTTGATTTCTTCTTATCTTTAAGAATAAATATCAGTAGAAATTGTTCATTACCACTAAGGTAATACCTCTTTTGAAAACTCTGACAGTTTAAAAAGGACTGGGTAAATGGAGACAACAAAAATGTAAAATTATGTTAATATATATGAGTTTTAGAGTGAATACTGGCCATGAGAATAGTCTGAATGCAAACATAATTGAAAGTTATTTTGAATTGCTTCTCTTACCCACTTCCTTTGAACACAGATATGTAATTCTTCTCCCCTTCCCAAGGTTTGAAGTCAATACAGGTTTTCAGTCGATACTGTTCAAATGCCTTGAGGATGAGCCCCTTAGCATTCATTTCTGCAAAGCAAACAGTGTTCTTGTCAATACACAACTGAAAGATCTGCTATTATCCTTATGGAGCAAGTCCCAAGGGTGGGTCTTGCTCCAGCAATCTTGGATCATAATATTCAGACATTTTGTTGGATTAAGACCTAAGTGGGGACCTAAAAAAACATAAATTAGGGTCTTACATCACTGTACCTTGCTCTTGTTTTGCTCCTGTGTAATTTTTTTTTGTGCTTATGTATCAAATATGACATGATGAGTATAAAGAAGGATAGTGTGTGGGGGTTTTAATTTTGTAGATTCTTTCATTTATTTTTTTGAGATTTATATAAACAAGTTTCAACACATAGGAAATGAAGACTTCATGCTTTACCTAGTACAGAATGCAGGCTACAGATGCCTCACTGCATTTCTAGAGGACTTGAATTTTTCAGATTATATCTGTGTTATCTCCTCTAAGCAACTTCCATAGTTTCAACATAAAGATTCAAAGGATGGAGTCAAATTATGATGTGTCTCTGACTCACATGAGGGGACTTGGCAATGTGCTGCTGCAAACTGTCAGAATGCCATTTTGCCTTCACTGCTGTAAATGGTGTAAGTGGCCAGGTGAGCTTCCTGTCCTTAAAAATACCTTCAGTGCCCACTTTTCACTTCTGCTTTGTAGAGTTTCACATCTCAGACACAAGATTTCAAACCCCAAACAATCTGCTGGGTGGTAGCAGGATAATAACTCAAGAAAGGAGGTGAGAGCCAGCACTGATACCAAGATTATAAATCCTGTTTGTGCACGCTCAGCCCCATTCCTGCCGTGGGAAATGGCCTGCTCTAAATTAAAAGAGGAAAGGACACCACAGGAGCTTTACCAGCGTGTATTCAACAGTTCAATCAACACAACATACAGACATTGTGAAAGGCAAGTACTGTACCCAGGCTGTCCATAAGGACGTAAGGGATGACGTGGGGCCACCGATAGTTGTCACCAATGATGGAGTTTCGCTCCTGTACCCAAGGAAGAAAACAAGTATGCAGTCCTCAGTAAAAAGGGATTTAGCATCAGGGGCTACAGCAGTGCTAAAGCAAACCTACAATTCCAAGTAAGATATGAAAGAAAACAACCAGCTCAAAAACCTTGAAAGATTACTCAGAGTCTGAGGTCTGGGTTTGAAATCCCTTCATGCCCTTGGGTGTTCCCAACTTCTGCTGCATTTCTCCCAGAAATTACCCAAGCTTTTTGTGCATATGCACAGGAGCTTCTGCTCCTATGGGAAGCCTCAAGATCTAAAGTCCTGAAAACCGTACAGAGATTAATAGCTTTGTAATTTTTCATAATGCAAGGGTTTGTTTCTGTGCCTTTAGCAAGTACTGTCCTTGCTTCCAGTGACACACTCAGAATATCTCCCAAAAGGGAGGGTAAAACACTATTTTCAAACTATTTTCAGAGGGCAAGACACATTTGGGGTTTCCTACTATATATTTTTGAGATGTAAACATATTTATTTTTTTTTCATTGATCAGATAAGAATGCTGGCCAGATGCCTTAAAATGTGGTATCAGAGATCTAAATTTTTCATCGGTTTTAGTCAATCGACTTACAGGTTGAAGGTTTTGCAGTACTGCTCAATAACTTTGACTGGCTCAGAATAAATATTGTCCTGATAAATGAAGAATTCTTTTCTTACAAACCTGCCTGGATGATGATCAGTGCTGCCTAATCTCTTAAACGTGACAATGTAAAAAAGGAAACAAGGAGCTAATAATATTGATCTAATCACTGCAGAGATCTCATGCTGGATAATGTTTCTGCAAATGCTGATGACTCCTTCCCTGTCTATGACATTTTGCAGAATTCCATCCCCTATCATCTTCAGTTTATTGTTACATAAACAGCATTTATTGTTTGTAAGAGCAGGATGCATCTATTATTTCCATGCCAGTGATACTTTACATTTAAGTCAATAACACATTTTTGGCTTTGCATTTTGCATTTGAACTCACCCCAGGAAGTTTGATGTCTCCCTCAAAAAGGTCTAATCCTAAAGCTAAAGGAAATAGGAGATTAACATTCGGTTATTGCATTGATCTGACTACTATAATGAAAATTATACTAAAAATATTGAGACTGAATTTTGAAAAACCTTCATTTATGTCGAAGATGTCCTGATCAATTCCTCCATCTAGGTCTATTTCTGAAAAATAAAAAGACAAGTGAGGTAGGACATTAGCCCTTGCTGTTATCTTTATGAAGTGTGAAAATTAATGCAATAACAATAACAGTAATTATAAATCTGTGTCTGTCCCAGCGATGTTTATGAGCAGCTGGTTTTGTTGACTGCCTCCCATGCATACAAATTGATCTCTAAACAGAACTCACCAGTTGTCTCTGGAGCAGGCTGGGGAGGGGAAAGAAAAAAAAAAAAGATGTTATTAGAAAGGCAGATAATGAAATGCAGCTTGCATTACTTTCTCAACAGTATTGGAGATATGATTCAAGCTGAACTGACAGCACTTAGCACATGGCTTTGTATTGGACTGACTGCACCTCCTCATCTGACAGCAAATCTCTGCCTGCTCATGTGGCACTTTGTGAGCTCCCCACCTCAGGGTGCCCAACAAGTACTTCAGCCAGTCCTGCCTCTGTGGAGGTTTCACAGCTGCTTTGTCTCACAACTCAGGTAGTGCTAAATCTTCCTTCACAAATGGGGAAACAGGAGCCTGTTACTTGCATGGAATCAAGTATTGCCCCTAGTCAGCAGCTGTGCAGCACCTGTGGAGGTTATGCTGGACTTCCCATCACGGATTTGAAGACTGGGGAGAGAATAGGTGGTCTGGCATTACCCAGTGAGGCTCTGAAGGACTGGGTACACAGCCCAGCTCACCTCAGCCCCAGTCCAGTGCCCTGTCTGGACTCCACTTACCTGAGGAATAACAACTCACACACTCCTGTGCAACATGGACAGTCCACAGACCATAATGAGATATAGTGACATATGATGAGATATACATACAACAATTTCCTTGCCATAACATGCCTATGGAATCTCTTTTATTTGACTAGACTCTTAATTTTTGGACTGCTTTAGACATACATGGCAAGACTCTGTGACTATTTCTCATATAGTGAGTAAAATCATGAACACCCTTTCTAAACAATCAGTCCTGGGTGTCTTGTATTTGTATGTTTGAAAAAATTCACAAAATGAAGTTAAAAAACATCTTTATATTCTAAAAAAAAAAAATGTAACAGCAATTCTGGGAAAAAAATGTGGGATTTTTGCTTTTATTACAGTTTCCCCCCTGTTTTTCTTTCTCCATATAAATAATTTATTTTCTGTACATGCACCTTGGCATGTAGGACTTCTTTTTCCAATGTGATACACATCTGCAACTTTCACTCGAAGTAATGAACAACACAAAATCAGAATGCTGAAAACCAGCAAAAATCAAGTCCATGCAGTCCCTAGGAACATTAATTGTGGCAATCTCTAACATCTCTAGTGTGTAAGACAACACTATGGCCAGAATATTCAAGAGAGATTCAAATGCACGTGTTCTGAGACCTGAGCTGCAGCACATAAGGATGTGAACAATTTTGAGGGGAACAACTGCGAGTCCTATATGAACTGACTTCATATAAAAAATTTAACCAAACACAGAAAGAAAATCTTACCTCCCATAAAATTTCAAGGCTCAGAAAGAAACCTTTGAAATTGTCAGATTGCCCTATTTTTAGCTTCAGAATGAAAGATTAATTTTTAATCTGAAATTACTGTCTTTTAAAAACTTCAGCAAATGGCAGAAAAAATATTGCAAATACAAAGGCCAGAAATCTCATTTTATTATTCACCTGAACTAAAATTCACTCAAGGTGTTGCTTCACAGTTTTTTTTCAGATTTTAATCATTTAATCTGGTTTCCTAAGTGAGGAAAACCATTTTTGCCAAACCAAATGGAAGCTATAATTTCCATTTAAGAGACATAATTCCTAATTGGCGTCAGCTGGCACAGCAAACATTTAACATCAAGCTGTAATAAACAGCCAAAGTTTTTAATCAGCTTCTCCTGCTTCCTTTTCCTTTTTTTAGTGAAAACTACCACTCACATGTGTCCTTGTTCAGCCTAAAGTCAGGATTTTGACCTTGAAGGGTCAGTAACAGAAACCACTAAGTAGAATCTGTTTCCTGACTAAATTTCTCTGGAAACAGCCCTGCTTCATCACTTTTCCTTTTTGGATGTTTTCAATTTTGTCAGGTTTTAAGGATGGTGACTCTTAAAAACCCAGTATCATTGTGGAAAAGTGACTGAGTCCATTGAAAAACTGGTTTCAGAGATGGGCAGATGCAAAACCTGAAGGATTAATATTGATCTCACATTTCAAAATTAACTGTTATCATTCTGGTTTGCATTGATACATGAAAAATAAGGATGGGGACTTTAGTAAAAAAACCCCACAATCACATATACACACAGCTTAATAACTGCAGATATCTTGTTCAGACAAACCATCTATATATCTGAAATGTCAATAGACTCCTCCTACACATTGAAGTTTTGTTGCACATGTATTTTACCATTACAATATATGGTACAAAGTACAGAATGTTCTTTGTTATCACTGCATAAGACAATTCATTATCACTGTGCATAAAACAGTATCTACATATCCAAGTTTTGAAATGAAGGTGCAGCTTGTAAAACAAGTTGCAAGTACATGGGCAAAGTGTGCAACACACGTTTTAAAGATTTCCTTTGCTTTTAAACTCCCACTCAAACAGATTTCTGTGAAGAAAAAGAGTTACAAGTAAAGTTTGCAATACTAAAAAAAGAAAATTGTATTATTGTATTTGACATTAAAAATTATTGATGAGGGAGAAGAATCACACCCATATATGCTGAATCCTCTTATAAGCATTAATGGTGAGTAAAAATTTTCTGCAGTTCCAATAACTATTAACTACAATGTACCATATCTACTAATCAGCAAGTATAACTGTCCTAAAGGTACAAACTGGGTAACTCCTGGAAAAGTTTCTCTAGCAGCAGCAGAAGCTCAAAAACTGAGATCAGGAGCTAAGTACAGTGGTACTTTTGGTGCACAAATGAAAAATTGAGTCCATGACTGAACAATACTAAGTGGAGCCACTCAGCGAAACCCAGGCTGGTCCTCAGTGTCTGAAAACTGCCATTGAATGTTTTATACAGTAAACATTATACATTATTTATACATTTTATACTGAAGGAATCCCTTCTATCACTTCTTTCCACTGTGTTCCAAACAAAATCGGGTCTTTAGTCCTGTGAATCTCAACAGCAAAATACTCTGTTTTAAAAGGAGCATCTCTGCATATGAGTGTCACTCCATCACATAGCAGTGACTTTGGTCTCAATACCAGCCTGACAAAATACATGATGCATTTCTAGGCTGTGAAAGTATTGTAAACACAGTACAAATACACAGTTCATAGTGTTGTGCAGAGGAAGGTTGGGTTAGCTGAGGAATTTAATTTAGTCTAATCTACACATACACACAAATTTCTGATCATTTTAAATATCAATCCCTAATTTTGGACATGTACAACATGTGAATTAAGACATTGTAATGGTTGGTTAAACCATGGCTTGTGAGAGCACACTTAACTGACAAAAAAATTCAGGTGCATCTTGGACAGGTGGGAAACATCTCACCTTTTGCAATCATGCAAAAAACAGGTGAAGGGACTCAGTAATCAATCAAGAAACAAATGGATAATTCTTACATGCCAAGAATATCTATGGCACCACCATGGCATTGCCATAAGATGATCCCCCTCACCTAGCCTGGACATCTATTCAGATGGAATATACTCAACTAGTTTGGATGAGACACCTAACCTACCAGTGATTTCTCCAGACTATATTATTTTAGTATTGGCATCCAGAAATTTGAAATTAGCTCTTCCTGGCCATAAAACACATGGAAAGGAAATAATTAGCCCTGATGGTCAGAAGCCCTTCTCTCACACAAGACCTGGTTTTTAGGAACCAGTTTGAGGTCAGGAAACTTCTGGATATTAGTAACACCCTGCATCACCTCCTACAGGCTTAACAAAGCCTGCAGTGGAATCTAAACAAGACTGAGGTTTGAGTTTCCAAAAGACTGGGGCAGAGGCACAGGTAGTAGGAACAGTAGGGAAGGATGAGCTTGGGGTGATGGAGAATACAGGAGGACTCTGGGAAAGTTAGGAATGTCAGGCTGAGTGCTCAATTCAGGGAGATGTATGAGCATGTGTCAGTGTCAAGGCTGCCACAGATAGTTATGTTACATAACTTAGATGATGTTATTGCAATTAGGTAATGTCATAAAAAGTAATACCTTACTCTGTAGATTACCCTGAAGATATGAAGAGCTGAAACAAACTTTCAAGAACCTTCTGGATTTTGCTCTCTGAACAAATCATATTGTGCATCACCAAATGTTCCTGATCTCTACAACAAAGCCTCCCAACATGAGCAAAATGCTACATTCCACTAAAAAAGACAGGTAGTATCCAAATCTCAATTGCCACTTTTTGACCTGAAATATTTCAGCTGGATTGGAGGAACAGGGAGCACTCATTCCCAAGTATATCCAGTGGCTAAAAAGGTATAAATTTCAATATCAATTATATTGTGTTATAGCAAAAAAACCCAAAACAAAACAAAATAAAAACCATAACAAACAAAAAAGAAAAAAAACCAGAACAAACAAAACAAAACCCATAACAAACAAAGCAAACAAAAACAGAACAAACAAACAAACAAACAAAACAGAAAAATAAAAAACAAACAAAACAAAACCAAAATATTCAGACATGGAAAACTGAAATGAATTTCAGTTCTTGATTTTAACCCCAGACTTGCTGTTCTGAATATTAGTGGACATTTTGCTTAGATGGGAAACACAAGATAATCTCTTTCCATGTATAGACAAATCTATGAAAAATAACACTAAGGCCTTCAAGGAAACAGAAATAATTTATCTCTCCCATGCAGACAACAATAGAATTATATTGATTCTGCAAAATAAGAATTAAGTCTTTCCCCCTCAAGCTCATCTTAAGCTGTATTATTTACTCAGTCATATAAAGAGTATATATTCTTTGTTTTCTTACCAGACCCCAGACCATCTGAAGAAGAAGACAAGTTAAAAGCCCAGGCACAGAAAACAAGCCCATGTTGTTCTCCAGTCTACAGTTGTGTGGATACAATTTTACACCAATTTGGTATTTAAGATAGTAAATGTCATAAATCAAAACCTTTGTCCTCTCAATGATTAACTCACCTACCTTACCCACTTTTTTCTTGTCAAGTAAACACATCATTGTCAAGTAAGTCCATCATTACTGTATTGCAATAACTAACAGAAACACCTTTATTATTTTTAAGAACTGCTGTGAGAAAAAGAGTTGGAAAGAAATTGAAGTACGGGATGGAATGGAAATAAGAAAAAGGAAATACAGGGGAAAGACACACTGAAACACAGAAATTCCATCTAAATTTAAGATTTTTTTTGTCTCATTTTGTTTTTAAGCACTAGGACAAGCTGCCCAGAGAAGTTGTGGAGTCTCTCTCCTTGATGACAATCAAAACACAGCCAGACACAGATCTGAGTGACCTGCTGCAGGTAATCTCCAGCAGGACTGCAGGGAATTGAACTAGGACATCTCCAGAGGTGCCTTCCCACCTCAGTCATTCTGTGATTCAGAGAATAAAGCTGGCACTAAAACCTTTTGAACAACAGAAAACTAGCAAGACTCTTGACAAGACATTTATATATTGATAATTGTGAATTTTTGACAGAAATTGAAAATGAGAAATGTGTGTACATTAAAAAAAAATCTGGCAGCAACATAATTTCAGTATCCTGCTTTTGGAAAATGCAAAGCTATTTCTATTGTTGATGCATGTGAGAAACTGCATTTATCACTAGCATAAATAATGGCATCCTTCTGGATTACTTAAATATTTCATTCTGATGAATTTTTTAAATGTCAGTACCATTGTACTGTCACCACTGTCTGTGACTCTTGGGTATTTCTTTCAAATTTAACCATCTCTTCTACTTCCTAGCTGTCAGTGAGTGCTAGAATTGCCACAGTTTTTTCTTATGCTTAAACTGCAGGTACTTCTGGCAATTGTATGGTCAGGCTTTGCTAACTTTTTACTTTGCCAGGCCAACTACTTGTATAGACCAACACAAAAATTAAGAATGGCATTTAGATTTTTTTTATTGCAAATTCAGACTCACAAAATTATTATATCAAAATTAAAAACATGTTGCATTCTATTTTAAGTATCAGAGTAGATAAGAAAGATCCTAAGTAATGAGGACACCTAAGTCATTTATCATGCTCAGATCCATACTTGTTTCATTGCTGATACATTGAGAAGTAGCAGTTGTATATATTATTGTTCTTATAATGGTATGGTCTTTTTCTATGAAAGCAACTAAATATTATATCCCCTACTCACCAATAATGATGGTATCAACTGTTCTGAAATCAGTGATGTTTGGTAGGTCAAAAAGCTCTTTTGTCCAGATTTCTTTTGCAAATTCAGCAGCCTTTGAAGTCTGCAGCTGCTGGGAGATGATTGGTACGGGTTCTGGAGGATGCCCATGCACCAAAAAACCCTGAAACCCAATTGTGATTGCAAAGCAGATTTGTTTTTATTAGATGCAGTAGCAAATAATACATACCAACCCCTGGATTTTTTGGAAAGCTGCTGAGCAGGAGCAGGAGATGGAGCATGGTGCTCAGGTGGGAGGGGCAGGCAGGCACTGCACCTTCAGGGAATCCCCTGGGCTCCTTGAAATGGTGTGCATCTTGTTCTCTTCTGCCCCTCCACCCCAGAACCACACCTCATATCTCCTCCTCTTGGAGTGGAATTTTTCCAGTTACAACATCATCTCACACTTGGCCAGAGTATGAGATGAGACCACAACAGCTCAGGATGCCACCTCCATGTTAACAACAGCTCCATTGTCTACTGCTCTCCTTTCACAGGTTAAGCTCCCAACACGTTGTTTCTCTTAAGGGTCAAGTTCCCACCAGTTAAACAATAAGGATTTCTTCATTATCTTTTCTTTATTATCTAGTTGACATGCCTAGCAGTGGACCCAATATGGCAGGGCCTTAGGCATGACTTTGGTTCCTGACACACCAAGTACGTGATCCGTGGTTAGAACATGTCAATATTCCACCATAGGAACAACAGTACATTGCAATGTGGTATCTATTAACAATTAGTTCAGTTATACTAAAGTAGAAATACAACAAATAATATATAGAAACCAAATACTTAAGGCACAGAGTAACATTAATCCCTTTTTCAACCAATTCCAGCCCCAGCAAACCAGGGTTCCAATTGGTGTCTTCTACAAGGTGTTGAATAAACGTCTGTAATTCCTGTAGCTGTGCATGGACAGAGTTAGAATGGTCACTTAAGTTTATACAACACAACTAGTCATAATCTTCACACCCATGCTCATGTGTTAGAAGCTAAAAATCATTTGTGCTCGATTTTGCAGCATAGTATGTTTTATGCTGTCTACATCAATTAACAAATCAGATATAGCTGTGCTGGAAGTATTGCTAAACTTTGCTAACCAACAACTAACTCTATTCAGGCTCATGAGGGTTTGTACACCTGCAACCTCAGGAGCCAATGAAGAGGCAGTGATTGTCTTGGCAATGTTCTGGAATTTTGCTGTATCTCTGTAGTCAGGGGTAAAAACATGCTCTGAGTATGACAGTGCTAAGTTTGGTTTTGTTGGAAGCACACTGTTATATTCAGAGATAAGAGGGTTTGTACTCTTAGGGTGCATGGACTATCTTTAATTGCCATTGGCACTCTGGCCAAGGTTTGGTCCCTGCAGATTAAGAAGATACCTTATGGGAGTTGCATACATGTAATAAAACTCAGGGTTAGCTGTGCTGTGGTTGAATTATACCAGAGTGAAGTGTTTTAATACCATGGTATTATGTCATTGACTCACCCACTTATAGGGCTATTCCTTGTGCTAATAAATTTAAAGGTGGTACAGCTATCTGCATCCAAGGTGCCTAAAATCCAAAACTCCTTTGGGAGTAAACAGGGGATTTGCTGAGGTGGGACAGCTGTTGGATCCAGTAGCTGGGCAGGCCACAGATGCAGGGGTGCTGTCACATGAAGGTTGCAGTGAGAGGGACAGATCAGACACATTTGAATGGGCTCTGAGGCACAGCACTGCTAAGGCACTGTAAGGTTTGGTCACCTTAGCCAGAGCCACCCAGATGGTTTACCAAGGGGGGCATGAGTCTGAGGAACCCTGTTAAAACAAGCAGAAGAAAAGTCACCTCCCCACCCCTTTTTCCACTCCCACCTGTGACTCCTGCCACAGAAGTGTTTAGCAGGTACTCAGCACCACTGCTGCTCCCCTGGAAGGGTGACAGCAACCTGCTTTCTGCTCTGTCACCTCAGCAGCCACAGAACCAGGTTCCATGGGGGGCAGGTACTACACCTTTGCACCTGAAAACTGCACCTTGAATGGATAGGGAGGGCATAATCCAGCAGAAAACTGACCCAATATTTCCACTGGGGAATATACAAGTAGGTGTGGTGTTCCTAAAGTGAGTGGATATTAATTTCCCTATTTTTTAAAACAGTGCAACTATAGCAAAACTCCTCTGACACAAAAGTAAAATCAATTTTAAAAACAAACTATATACAACTGAAAATGTCTCTGCTTTTCTCATCCTTCCTCTACACAAAGAGGCTTTTAATCAGGAGGATTTTAGTTTTATCCAAAGGCATCCAGCCCATATGTGCCAAAACCATCCCACAATGATAACCAAAGTGCAGTCAGTAGGGACAATAGGGAGTGTTGTTTCAACATTGGCATACACTGAGAAGGAGAGGAAAGATAACTTCCAGAACAATAGTTTTATTCAACAATGGTGAGAAATAAGAACCGAGTTTTGTTTTAAATCAATATTGAAGGCAGTTCAGTACAATATTACAAATGATAAAAATAGAAAAAGTATGAAAATTACTTAAAGTGATGATTATTAGTAAAGTAATATTATTAAAATGTTATATCAAGCTACAGAAAATGTTTTTAAAGTTTCTTGTGCTGCTCTAAGCCTAATTTTTCTTGTGGATAGACTTAAAATCAAGGCTGTGAAAACAGCAAAGGTCATAATTTTCAAAGCAGATGAAATTAGGTGATTTACATTAGAAGCACTAACAACTCCTGAAAACTGCTGTAGGAGCTGGGTATTTGGCTCTGTATCCTGCAATACCACAGTAAGAAATAATATCTTTCAGCAGATAAACTACATCACATCAGGACCTCAGTGGACATGTTCACATTGTACTTAACTCTTTGACAATCTCCCAGGTAGAAGACACCTAGCTACCTTGCTCTCCAGTTTTCCTTTGAAGGAAATCAGCCAGCTCTCTTCACATCAAAGCACCAGGGCAGCTCTGTGGGCAGCTCACTACCAACCCTCCCCAAAGGACAGCATGGACCAGCCTGCACTCTGCAGGTTCTGCTCAGCCTAGCTCTCCAACACAATTGCAAAAAAAACCCCTCACATTATTTTCTGTCATACTTCAGAACTTGCAGCACATACTTTGAGATTTATATAATGAAGCCTCCACTCCAAAAAACTGAAGCACATGATACACTTTTATTGGGAAAAAACATAAAAAAATAGCAACCTGTAAGGCTGCTTTTGTGCTGTGTGTATACAGAATTTAACACTACAAACTCACTTGCTACTAATACAGGGTTGAAAGAAAAATATAAAAAACACTTGCTAACAAATCATGAATAGTTGCTTGGATTTTTTGTATCTCTTCCTGGAATCTTAATTCTGGCATGTAGCCATTTGAGGTGTCAAAAGCCCAATCAGTAGGGCTTTTTTTAATTTCCATCACTTCCCTGGGGGTTCCACTCCCCAAGGTTACCTAGCTGCCATACTTTTCAATTATCTCATCCAGAAGATTTCCTGTTTCATTCATCAAAAGGGTCATTATTACATTTTTATATGCTGGGGGAGCAGTCTTAATCAGCCTATTTCTCACGGTAACAAACGGGGACTTCACATCAGATTGTCAGTGTCCCCAGTAAAAATCACTGCTTTCATTCCTTCCTCCTTCATTCACTGTACACAGTCTCACAAGGTATTCCATGGACACTCAGACCCTGGTTAAGTATTTTCTGTGAGGTATTTAATACTACATCCCTGAGCAGCCATGGCTAGCAAATGAGTATCCTGTGCATTAGTTTTAAATGCTTTCTCTTTAAAATAATTTTTGGCTCAACACCAAGAATTTCTTTCAATTTCCAGCATCCAAGGTAATGAACAAGAGTTATAGATTGCTTAAAGAATCACTAGCAAGGGTATCAGCAAAAAATAGATTTAATATCAAGTTACAGCATAACAAAGTTTGTTGACAAGATTCACTCTACTACTTACAGAACAGTTAAGGCACCCCAAGTTAAAACAAACAACAACAAAAACAAATAAAAGCCAAATCAAAACAGAATTGAACCAGGAACTATCTTTGTGTGTGTGACAAAAGGACAGTGTGGCAAGGATAAAAAAGAATATGGCTTAAAAGCTTAATTTCACTCAACAGAACTTTAACTTACACTTTAAACTTAAAAATTTGAGAAAGGAACAACACTTAACTTTTGCCTAACTTATAACTTACACTTAAGTTATACCTTAACTGCAACCATTTAACAGAGTAATCATGCAGCATTTAAACCAACTTGTAATTTAAACTTAACCTTACTTACAGGCCTAACTTACTGAGATCTCAGATTCAGAGTAGCAGCAGCTACAGATGCTTGCCTCTGCAATACTATATTGGCCCTCAGCTGTTCTATGTCCTTGTCTTGACTGTTTTTCAAGCTCTGTATTCTTTTCAAATTTTCTTTGCAACTTTATATGCAAATAACAGGCATTCAGCCATGCTTCCAGCATGAAAAGGCCACTCTTTAGAGCATTTTTGAGGAGTTTGTACAAACTTTCCCCAATATTTCAACACTTCCATGGGACCTTTAGCCTCCCATGGCTTGGGCTCAATACTTGCACAAGTTTCTAGCTTGTCCCAAAATGTGCTCCATGGTTCTGGTGTCCAGCTCAGTGGCTCCACTGGAGCCCAAGGCTCCTTTTTATGAAATATCTTTACCAATGCACTCATATAAGGACAAACAAAAGTAGTGAGGGCAATGCCTCTGTTCTAGTGGTATTGTCCAGAGACAGCACAAATGCAAAGGATTAAGAGTTGTTCCTCATGGAATCTGAAATGTACTTGAGCTCTGTTTACAATACACCACGCAACAGCAAGTGTGTGACAGTGATTACACTTTGGACACAGATAAACACCACTAAGTTCTCACACACAGCTGGGTACCCAGACTAAGTCTTGACCTCCCATATGCTGCACACACAGAGAACAGTGTTTTCCAGTACAGCTATGTGTTTTGTTCTCTTGGTGCAACCACGTGCCCCACTGCCCAAGCCCTGTTCTTTCTTTACATCAGTTTTTGTGCTCTGGCCATTCCATCCTCACCACCATTAATGTTACAGGTTCTGGAGGATGCCCATGCACCAAAAAAAAACCTGAAATCCAACCGTGACTGCAAAGCAGATTTGTTTTTATTAGATGCAGTAGCAAATAATACATACCAACCCCTGGATTTTTTGAAAAGCTGCAAAGCAGGAGGAGATGGAGCATGGTGCTCAGGTGGGAGGGGCAGGAAGGCATTGCACCTTCAGGGAGTCCCCTGGACTCCTTGAAATGGTGTGCATCTTGTCCTCTTCTGCCCCTCCACCCCAGAACCACACCTCATATCTCCTCCTCTTGGAGTGGAATCTTTCCAGTTACAACATCATCTCACACTTGGCCAGAGTATGAGATGAGACCATAACAGCTCAGGATGCCACCTCCATGTTAACAACAGCTCCATTGTCTACTGCTCTCCTTTCACAGCTTAAGTTCCCATCAATTGACCAAATACATTGTTTCTCTTAAGGATCAAGTTCCCACCAACTAAACAATAAGGTTTTCTTTGTTGTCTTTTCTTCATTGTCTTATCTTGTCACTGTGCACAACAGAGGACTAAATATGGCAGGGCCTTAGACATGACTTTGGTTCCTGACACAATGATGGTAATGCCTTTGAAGGCCCTCTGGGTTAGACTGGCCACAGCAACCATTACTTCAAACCAACTGGAAAGATCCATGCATTGAAACATCTGGTGCTAAGAGCCTGGCATCTATGCTGTACAAATCTCAAAGGGTTCTGCTGCAGTCTGACTGATTTGGTCCCAAGGACTGGACACCAGTGGTAAGAACTGGACTGCATTAGGCAGGGATCTGCAGAAAATATCCTGGCTTAGTTTCAAAACAAAGGATTTCAATTTGTATATGCCAGAACTACTCTATGATGTGAGCAAAAGCATGGTAAATAGGAATGGTGATGATGAAAATGCTTGCTTAATAAACACACTCCTGATCAAAACTGAAAAACTGTATCCATTGTTTCTTGATTTTAGTACCTTACAACGGCTTTCCATAGATGGTGAACTCAACAGGAATAGCACAATTTTGGTCTTACTACTTGATTTTGGAAGAAAGCCTAACACTCTGCTTTTCTGCTCCCCTTTCAATGGAAATAATCACTACAATTACTCTCTGTTCCTTATCCCCACTTCTAAGATGTATCAACCACCACTAGCAGCTCACACCAAATTCTTGCCAATAGTAGATAGAGGGATGAAGGGCTGTATGAAACTCTGTGTCATGACCACTGCTGCCTCCAGGACTGGCTAAAAAGTGAGTTACCTAAAGAAAATATTAGCAGGTATGGGAATTGGCATATAGCGACACCAAAGAGAGAAGTCACAAAAGTTATATGCTAACACACACTGCTGTTTCATTAAATAAACAGAGTTTTGACACCTCAACCAGTCATCTGGTGAAACAAAACAAGATGCAATGTAAGATAAGCCTTGACAGCAATGGAAAAATAAATAATATGGTAATAAGAGAACATCAGGACTTCTTAGACAAGCTCTTGGCAGAAAATTCAGTCTCACCCAGTAAGTAGCTAAAATGGACTTTTTAATGTATGTCGAGAAGAAAGTAATTCATATAGGGACAGTCTTCAGGGCGTTTTTTACTGTCTAACCATGGAAGATCTTTTCAACAGACCTCATCTACTTTTATGTTCTCTACAATGACAAACATCTTGCCTAATTACTTACTATCTGTGTTCAGGCAATATACCTACCCCTTATTTTTCTTCAGGGTTTTCCTACAGGACTTTTTGCATTTTTCTTACCAGATGAATGCAGCCATACCATACCTCCAAGACTGAGGCCTACAGTAAGAAATAACTGAGTATTACTGGAGATGAACTAATAAAGAGTAGACAGTGTGCACTCCCAGAGGAACAGAAAGAATGGCAGTCTTAGATTATGTCTTTGTTCCACATTACCAGGGCATGTATGTTGAGGAATATACCTGGTCAAGGTAGCTCAGCTTGCAAGCTGCAGATTGAGGTGCCTGAGAGTCTTGTGAATGGTCAGGCTGAGAAGTTTCCTTAACATATGACAGCCAACAAAATGCATGTCCTTTCTTGACACAGTCATGGACCTGTGGAATTCAAGGATGCTATTTCCATTAACATTTTGGTCTGCAAGTGGACCACCTGTATCCTGATTGCAAGCTCTTAATTTGAAGAAAAAAAAGTAAATGCAAAGGAGAAGGAGCAGGTCTTTAACTGGTTGGTTGCTTTTTCCTTTCTTGCAATTCTTTGCCTTGAACATGTTTCACAACTTTTATGAGCCCTGAGTAACTATAAGAGACACCTGCAAAATCTGAGCCTTTGCCAGTCAATTACATTTCTTTTCCCACGGACTCTCATGCTGCTAGGAGAAACAAGAAAAATGAAAGACATTAGAGCTTGTTGTGGATCTTGCTGCAGATCTATTGCAAGTGACTGCCTGGATCTCCTGCTGAGCATACTTTGTGAGCACCAGAGTGATGGAGAGCATCCCAGAGCAGACTGCATGTTCCCTGGGGCAGACACCATGTCACCATGCCTTCCTAGTGGCACTATTGCCTGTGGGCTCTTCCACAGCACAGCAATAAAGACACTGCAGTGCTTTTTCCCTGCCTTGCTGCAGAAGAAGGAACATTCATCATGGTATCATCCAATGCAGACGGGAAGCATCACCTGTTTTACAGTTCCTTGTAAAGCTACAAAGCTTTGTCATAATCTGTGAAGAGACAGTAATGGGGGCAGAGAGATTGGGAAAAATGAGTGGAGGAGGGCAAGGATGCTCTCTTAAAAGCCAAAGGAACTTAATTGCAAAACACAATTTCAGCTAACTACTGACAACCATAAACCCAAGTAAAATCAGCTCCATACATATAGTGATTTTTTAGAATTTTTGGTAGGTAGTTTCATATTTGAATAGCTTAGTTTATCTTCTGTAAGGTAGCAGAGATGCTTTGGCAATTTGCCATCTGTATACTGCTCAGCCAAAAGTGGTGATTCATGACTGCTCATTGACATTTGGGTGCAGCCTGTCTGATCGCAAGTTTCAGTGTCAGCTTCAAGTGATACGGATTCATCACATAACGTGTAAAGTGCTGGTTTGCAGAACAATGTGTGTCCCACTCACAGCAGTGCTTATAGCTCAAATGTGAAAAGAGCAGGATACTTAGATGGTCTATTACTCTCAGATAGTGGATTGTCCCTTGCCCTGTCTCAAGACTCCTGCTTTATCTTGCACAAATTAGGTTCACTTTTTCAGTTAATCTCCCAAACAGAGATACTGTTCCAGTGTTATCTCCGTGGCTGATGAGGCAAAAGCAGCAATCAAGATAAGAGTTGTCAGATAAACCTGCAAGATAACAGACCCTCGATCCAATCCAGAATGTTACAAGTTGAACACCTAAATATTTAAAGTTAGGAAGCTCCAGTGTTTACAAACCTAGCAAGTGTAAATGAGTGAAAATTACACAGATATCAAATACAATTGTCCCAACTGCTTGCAGAGGAGAAAACAAGGCACGTTTGCTTTCATTAAGAGTTTATCGAGAAAATGAAGCAGACCTTCAGCTTCCTTTCACTGCTTAGCTACAGGTAGATTAAAAAACAAGGTTAAAAAGCAAATGGCAGAAGCTCGGGTATAACATCGCACACCCTCCTGCCCACTGCCACTTCAGACATAGTTTAAGCACCATTTTTTGTACGCGTAAGGAAACAGCATTTCATAAATTAAATAACTACTCATACAAGATTACACCTCCTTCCCTCTCCCAGGGTGCTGAATCATGTCTGACATGTTTTACACAAACACATTTCACACTAAATGCGAATCAGATTACGGTGTGAAATGAACTGTCCCTGATCAGAGCTACTGAAGTGCCTGTGTCTGGCCACTACCATGGCACTGCAGAAGCACAGTCCAGAGAAACTTCATTCTTTCTCAGACGAGGCAACATCAGCCTTGCTGTACAATTCCTCCTTTCACAGCAGAGGGCTGTCCCAACCCCAGACGATTGTGCACGCTGAGGGATAACGCAGCACACCTGGCCGGGGCACCTGGCAGCCCGCAGATGGAGTCAGCGTGCGCGGTCTCACAAAGCCAGAAGCCAGGAATGAGCACAATGTCCCTGCCGCAGAATGCACCAGTCCCCAGCTGCCCCCGTGTGCCTCCTGCCCGCACTGCAGCGCCCGACAGGACTCCGGAGAACGCCCTTGGGCAAGGAGAGCTCTGCCGAGTCCATGGCATGTGCAGCAACGTGTCACACTCAATGGCCACTCGCCAACAGGGGAGCGCTCCATTCTTCCCAGACTGGAGTCCGGCAACGCTGCTTACTTGCCACAGATAATCAACCCACGTAACTCTGCAATTTTAAGATTTTAAAGTAAGTTGGAAGTATTCTTTCTGTAGAAATGAATGACCCCAGCCAGTCTCTTAACCGCCCAAAATTCATAAAAAAATTTATTGCATTTTATGAAACAACACAAGATAAATTCTGTATCTAACAGTGTTTTGGAGACAACTAGTTATTGAATTATCACCCTTAAACACTTATTTATAGAGTACCTAAAAATATTCAGTGCCCTCTGGTGGTTTGAATCATGAAAGACAGAAAAAAAAAAAATCAAAAGAAACTATTCGAGTTTGATCAGTCTCACAACTAAGGTGACACATGAATATCGCCTTCTATGGCAAGTTATCCTGGAGAAAAAAACATCCCACACTCTTCAGTCTGCACCTGCAAAATCTGAGAACCTAACATAACGTTTTCCAGGCAGAAAAAGGGTTCTATTGCTATCAAAGAACAGGGCTTTGCAAAAGCTTTTCATTTTCAACTTAATCCTAATCTCTCCAATCTTAAATCAGATCCTCCCCCTACAGAAAACAACAAACACTTTAAAATGTGTTTAAAAGCCATAAAATCTATGTGCTAAGACTTTCAGATTATTTCCAAGTGCAAACACATTCTGAGAAACATAAACTCCTCTAGCCATAAAAGTAAACATGTCTAGAGAGCTCTGGAAATTATTGGTGCTAACCTTCTTCATTACTGTATTTACCCCTGTGGCCCACACCAGCCCCATATTAAGGGCATAGCCAGAGGAGGTTATAAAACATATAGAATATGAAACAATAATTAGTAGCCAAGTAAAATAATTGTAGCAGTTTAATTGCTGACTACTTTAAAAAAGGGAGTGGGAGGGTAACAGGTAGTGTATATTCATGAGAAATGCTGTAGGGAAATGCACATAGAGGAAAACAGGCAATGAGACACTGCAACAAGTTACCCAAAAAAGCTGTCAATGCTCCAGTGTTAAAGTGAAAGTGCTCAAGGCCAGGCTGGATGAGGCTTTGAGCAGCCTGGTCCAGTAGAAGGTGTCCCTGACCATGGCAGGGGGTTGGAATGAGATTATCTTTAAGGTTCATTCTAACCCTAGTCACTCAATGAAAAAAAAAATGAGTGACAGAAACACAACAGTAGAGAAAGAATGTAAAGGAAGAAGCACTTTTCTCAGTGACTGTATGTCCTCATAAAGATGAAACAAGTTCATAAAAACAGCATTCTGCCTTTAAGCCCTGGGAAATAACCTATAGCTTCACAGAGCTGAAGAATGCCTCTAAATGTATACAGAGTACTTTAAGGCACAGATTTGAAATAGAATTAAATGCTATTCCACAGAGTGCATTTGGCAGTGATGACTCCTCCTTCCCTCCTTGCCCTCAATTTTTTAAGTGTGAGCCATGGTGAGGTAATAAATATTAAATTCACTTTTTCTTAGCTTTCCTGATCATGTCCACAAAAATGTTGCAGATAAAATAAGGCTGGTTAGAACTGGAAAATTAAAAGGTGAAAACTCATCCTTCCCAAGGCAGACCTAGAGTCTGAGAAATACAAGAAACAATACAGATCTGCTCCACTAATGAGACAAAAAAAGCCAATGCTTTGACCCTAGTAAGTCTGGCAATCCCCTGGGAAGTTTTAACATTACTGAAATGCCTTCTCATTGCAGATGCCCTGAATTTTGCCTCCTATGTGTTTTCAAATACAGCCACAACAGGAAACAAAAGAAACCTGATTTCTGGAGCAACTGCACACTGCATGGAGAACAGACTATGTTGCTTTTTTGTGCCCTTTCATTGCTTGTTTCTCCAATTCTAAAAGAAACCTGAAGATACCTTTGTCAGATAACCTTGTAGCTCTTCTGTCTTGTAAGGCAGCCTTGGATGCCAGATCTGGAGTAATTTCACAAATGTGCACTTTACCTCATGCAAACACTGTCCATCCCCTAACTGTTCATGAATTGCTGTGTCTGTTTCTGCATTAAACAAAGGATAAAAATACACTATTCACTCTTTTATAGAAGAGTCACCACAGACACTCACTCAAATCTCACCAGACTTAAAAGTCAAATATAAAAAGGAGGGACCCAGGAATGCTTCCCAAACACTGAAAGCTGCCTAGTCCCAATTACCTGTCAGATGAACACAAAAATCCCCCTCTCTCCCTGGGAACAAGGCCCTGGCTTAAGACTAGAGAACAAAGAGCAGTTGTACAGAGCTCAAGTATCCTATAACCCAGGTACTGCCAATGAGAATTAAACACATCACATGCATTCTAAGTAATGAAATACAAGTTGCTATAATAAAATCAAATCAAATGAAATCTCTAACAAAGGGCTAATAAAGAGATTCAGAAGATAGGATGGTTTACTTAGAGATCAGAAAATTAGATTCTATGGGGAAAGAATAAATTAACAAAAAGGAAATTTACATAATTTTGTTACATCTCTGTCATTTAAAGTAACATGTTAAGTCAATTTTATTACTGTATTACCATCTGTACATCATTAGAATGCAAAAGCACAAGAAATAACTGAAGTTTTTTTTCAGTGCAAGAACAAAGAGCAGAAGGATAAATCATCTAGCTGCCACCTTGCTGGTTAAAACTTGCAACCAGCACAAATTTACTGGCAATCCTTTCTTCAGAAAAGCATTAAATCTTGTCAGAAAACCTACCTTTAAATAACAAGGTTTGTTAATGACCCCAAGTGTTACATACCTCTGTCCATCTCCTTTTAGGATGTTATTTCTCTATTAACATTACATGGGACAGCAATGAACAAACATGGAAGTGAGAAAAAAATGCACAAAGTAGATTTGGGCCAACCTATAATCTTTTCTGCTTGCTGGAAATACTCAAGGTATGATATAAGGTAACTTGTCAGCTCACAGATGCATCATCAGTCACATCTCATCATTCCAGCAGCATACATGCCATTTCAGTAACTTACAGACATACAACTGATCACATATTTAAGTTTGAAAAACCATCTGAAAAGGAAGAAGTAGCACCAAGGGAACTGATCATCTTTATTATGCAACAAAAAGACAAATAGAAAATAAAATACTTTAATAGGAAAAAACCCAGAAGGTACAATTCAAACATAACATATTGAAACCATACATAATGCAACATAAACATGAAAACACTGTTAAGAAGCAATCTTCTAGTACAGATTTCATGTTTTGGGCAACATAAAAAAAAACCATCACAAATACACAGCTTTTTGTGCATGTCTGAGTTTCAGTGAGAAAGATCATGACCAGCAGCAACATATTCAAATAGTTTAATTTTCATGAAACGCTTACCTAGTGAATGTATTGGATGCAATCTCTTAATATTAAAAGTACAAAATCTTAAGCAAGGCAGCACTTGCCAATACAGATTTTAAATAAAGAGGATAAACACTTTGAAAGGTCTTTTTGTATTGCATTAATACACATTTGTTGCTTTAAAATGTGTATTCAAGACTCTCAACATTTAAACATGACTAAAATGCTCAGCAACTATGCATCAAGTGACAACTAATTATTGCTATAGAAAAAATTGTTTCCCAGAGTTTTAAAACAGATGTCATTTCACTCACAATTCCCAAGATATATTCAAGTAATAGAAATAACTATTTCCAGTGTCCATGAGGCATTCAGAATCTGTATTGGCTGTAGGCATTTATTGCCAGATCATATAAACATTTTACTGAATCTAAAAAAGTTAACTAAACTTACATGTAACTGGTAAACTCCTCAGGAAATGTATGCAGTAGTAAATTACCATAGTATGTTTTATTTCAAAAAGGGAAAACTTCAGCATCAGGTACCTTGATGTTCTTTTCTGTATTAGGGCACTGTTTCATAGTTGGCTTTACAGAGCAAAAGTAAACATCTAATTTTTTTTTTGTTGGCTCAATGAACCACTCCAGATCAGTATGTGGTTGCACAAGCACTAGAGTTGACAGGCAAGTGAGAATACACAGACGTGTATGGGGCCAAATAGGGAAATTGAAATACAAGTTCCAAGTGTGGTCTACTGTCAAAATACTGTAGTGAGACGGTAACAAAATGCAAAAAATGTTGTTATAAAAAAAAGACATAAGCTTCAGATAAGGTTTTTGAAATAGACAGCTATTTTTGAATTAGACAACTTTCTCTGAAGTTGAGCTAGCAATACCTTCAGGAATGTTTTACACTCATAAAAAAAAATTAAGATAGAAAAGCCAAGTTTAAATGTATAGCGAATTAGTTCTAACACTCAATAAATTAGAACTTTAAATTCTGAAACACATTACATTGTAAAATGAGGCATTTTGACCTTAAAAGTTTTGGAATATGAACTATCTCAGCATTTAAGGAATAATCAAAACCTCTGTTTGGAGAGGAACAGGGAAGAGGGCACAAGAAGCAGGCTGTACTTTGGCTGCACAACTGATATTACTACACATAAATCACTATCTAGACTAAGCGAAGTACTGGGAATGTTTTCCACCATGTATGAATGCTCATTAATAACAACAGCTTGACAATGGGTGATGGAAACACAGAATGCAGTCAGTCCTAACAGGTGTTTGTTCAGAACACTATTTAAAACTCAAAAATGTATGCTGTGCAGCCTTCTTTCCCCTTCTCCTTTTCAGTATTATATAAAAGATCCTAAAGTTTTTACAAGCAGATTTTCCATTTAAATTCAAAATTTAATTTATTTTCTCCAATTTTAAAAATGTTCTTTCTGGGAAGATGAAAGTCTAGAACAGGAACTCTTAAAATATGTTGGTAACTATTTTAGAGTTAAGTTTTTTTTCTTCTCAACTGTTTTTCTGAAGCCTTTGGATGCAGGTGACATACAAATTTTAAACAGCTTTACAAAAATAAAAGATGTTTTGTAGGTGTGAAGCCAGTTTAGTTATTTAGCTACACAGCCTTTCATGAAAGACAGGACAGACCAAAATTTCAATTCCAAATGCAAAGCCAGAAGTTCTTAAAAAGCCCCAGCAAAATCTGGTCACAGGCATAGGTCAAAAAAGTATACCTTTTGCATGTCATCTTGTACTGCTCAGAAAATATATAATCTTCCTTAGGAGTTGGGAGTACAGAGGATACTCCTCACTCATCACATTAGTAAGCAAACATCCTATTTTTGTTATTCCCAAAGAGGAAAAAATAGATTTAGTTATTCCTAGGCAATGGCATCATTCTTTCTCAATGAAAGGTGAAAAAAGCCCTGCTCTGCATTATTGATCTATAGAAAAGAAGTATTTTAATATTTTAAGCTGTTGTTATTTTCAGTCACATAGTAATAGTTAAAAAAAAATAAAATAAAATCACAACATCAAAATAAAATTAGTTCTTGGCAGGACAAATTCCTGTCCTTGGCAGAAAGAGAAAAAAAAATAAATTATCTCATAAGATACCTTAGACATCTAACTGGAAGAAACCAAACAGTGCAACAGAGCATCATTGCATGTCTTTCTAAAGATACTTTCAAAGTTGGTTTTGCTGAATTTAAACACCCTATATTAATCATATGAACATGTAATTAACAGAGTAGCAAAAGTTAGAGAAAATCAAGACAAGAGTGAGAAATTCCAAAAATGTCCCTAATTCCACAGGGGCAGAACTCAGTCAAGATGTTAAGCTTGAGTATCAGAAAAATAATTTATCAGAAGTCCTTATGAGTGTGAAAAGAAGCTTAGCCTGAAAAGTGGGTACAAAATGTTTTTATTAATATACCCTTCGAATAGCCAACAGAATAAAGCAATTTTTCTCTCAGATAACCAGTATGAAAGTGAAGGGGGCTCTACTTTAAAAGTTCACATGACAGGATTCTTGAACTGCATTTTGGTATTGGGCTTCTTCATCAAGTTGAAGATTCTAAACAAAATGAAAACATCATCAAAATGAACAAATACTCAATATGTAGCACAATCATTAGTTTAAACATTCATCTGATATGTTTTTACATAGGAAATGGCACCTAGACAAAGACTCTTTATGCTACTAGATGATTGTTTATATTGCACAGAATCTTTTATTGAACCAAGTACCCAGAGACACATGAGACAGGAGAAGAATCAGTTGAGTGGACAAGGCTCATTAAGCAGAAGGGTCCATCTTCTCTCTCTGGCTCAATTACATTATGGAACAGCCAGCCCAGGAAAGCTGACTGTGTCACACAATTCTTTTAACAGGGCTTCTAACCAGCCATAACACCCTCCATTAATAAAACCCAAATGGGATCCCCAGACAACAGTAATCATAGATTGTTGAGAATACACTGCTTAAAATGAGAAAGCAAACACAGAGCACAAAATGTCTGCTACTTTTTGCAGAAATATCCTCCAGATTCTTAATATGCCAGAGTAATTAATCTTTTAAGTGCAATTCTGGCATCTTCTCCAAATCAGAATTCCTATCACCAGTTTTAGGACATCAAACATGCAGTCATGGGGAAGAGCCCAATCCCCTCTATCAAACCCTAGCTCTTCAGGCCTTTATCACAGCTCACTAAGTAAAAGGACAAGACACATCATCTTTGCCATCCTGATGCAGTGAAGCTGCCTGTGTCTCAAATACTATACCTGTTGCACACCCCAAAGCCTGTCAAACTCTGTAGAGAAAGCCACAAACTCTCCAGTTCTCTGATCCCACATTAAGAACCCAAATGGTTGGCTGGACTCATAAATCAGCCACTAACTACATCTGTGCATGCAGTTCTGCACCTACTTCAAGATCATTTACTCAAAGAGAGCCTGAAAAGAGGTACCATAAACACTGATTAAGCGACAACTCTTTTTCAGTCTCTCTCACAACACACAGGAAAAGCAGTTGTAGCAGCAATACCAGCTAGTAAAGCAGCACATTGAGTCCTGAGAATGTAATTTCACAGTTTCTGCATTAAAAGGTCAATAATGTCTATAAAACAGAGTAGCATCTATTTTATCTCCCCCAGAAACAGCAGTAATAAACTGTCCTAATAAATAGAGTAAAAGCAATAAATAGTTCAGATTGAGAACACTAAGCCAAAGACTTAGCTCATCAGCTTGGAGCAGTTTAACTGTTGACAACACCTATTTCCAGTAGCACTTCATGTTGATAATGAAGTTTAAGAACAGACAGGTCTGCTTCTGAGTTCCATACAGAACAGGAACACAGCATGTCCAGAGCATACATTAGGTACAAAATTTTTATTTGGCATTTTGATTTTTAGAAAAAGTTACATCAAAGAAGAAAAAGCTTACCACAAATTCTCCGTAGTCAAACCGGTGTCTTAGATTTAGATGGCTAACAAGATTTCTAGTAACCTGGTTAGTATCTGCCCAAGGAAGAGATACACAAATAGGACAGATCTGAATTTGGAGGGGGAAGGGAAGAGACAGAATAAAAAAAAAGTTATTGACAAGACAGAATGCATTAAAGACATGTTCTACAGGAATAACTAGTATATTATTCATCCACTAGCTAAACACAGCAAGACATTAACATCAAATCATACTGCTAAGTGTACTTTTCCTCAGTTGTGTAACATTCAAAAACTACATTTCAAATTGGTCGATTTCTAAAGCGTTTCTCTTAGGAGTAGTAGACTATCATATCTGTCTGAGTTAATTTAGGAAAGAAAGTGACTACTGCATCCTACTTATTGTTTGGGAGATTCTTCATACAATTGAGATGATCAAATAAACCAAAATAAAAAAAAAAAAAAACCAAACCAAAAAAAACCCCACACCTTATACAGATGAAAGCAACAGAAAACGAAACAGTTTTTTCTCTTTCAGACCCTTTGGTTAGGTTGGATTACTTTTCAAGTAACTGTCAGTTTCACATGAAACAGTAGTTACGTTACAAATGAGATTCTATAGAAACAGACCTGAACTACTAAATAAAGAAGAGTTAAGCATCAGGCTCAAAAACTGAGCCTGTTTCACATCAAGACAAATGAGACAGCTAAGCCAGAAATGCCTTAGAACCAGCAGGCTGGACATGAAACGTTTGCACATCAAAGTCACTCCTCAATTTAAATGCACTGCATGGAGTACATTGTCGGTCTTTCTCAAACCACAGTGATTGTTACAGATATAGAGTAGCAACTGCACATTTAAAATTGTCCACATAATTACAATGAAAGTAGCTTAAGAAACATACAGAAGCAACTCTACTTACCACAGGAACGATCTGATAAAGATGTCTATTATTACAGTGATCCAGCAAGCGCTGTCTGGTAAAATTGGCTTCCTGACACAGGGGGCATTTGAAAGTTGGGTGTCCACTGTAAACAGAAATGCAACAGTATTAAACAGAAAAGAGCTTCAGAAGTAGTGTTAAGAAAGCATACAAATGAAGCTATCATTGTTTTCCCTTGCTTTGATAACAAAAAACCCCCCACAACCCCACTGACATACTAGCAGATCTAAAGCAAGTCCCAGTGCTACTACTACCAAATTGCAAGTTTGAAGTACATTTACAATTGGTATGCCTAAATGCACTCTTCTGAGACTTGGGCTTCTTTTTTTCCCACTGCAGCTACACCCTGGTTTTACTTTCTTGTAACACCTTTTAGTGCAAATCCTTCAGGAAAGTACTGAAATAGGCAAATTCTAACAAATAGATACAAGTGTACAAGAAACTACAGGATTCTATAAATACAGCTCCTGGTGTTTTTGTCTGGATTTTTTGTGTTTTGGTTTTTGGATTAGCAGAAGTTTGCACCGTGACTATCAGAATCTATTTTAATAACTACAGACAAGTAAGCAACCTACCTTGATTCTCCTTGAAGCATTTGATTATTAGCCATCTCGCCAGTATCAGATATTGCATCACTCCTGCTACTTTAAATGAAGAAAAAAAATACTTAAGTGAGATTATTTTACTCAACTATCAACATTTTAAAAGTTTAACAGTAACAAAGGTGGGGGGAATATGCATTAAATCCCATTAATTTCAAGGCAGCATACAATGACACATATCCTAACCCTCACAGCTTTTCCTTTGGCTCAATATATGTCTCAGTATTTACAGAATCACCAATGTCACATCCTGAGGTGTCTCCTTAGACCTGAGATCACCTCTGGTGGACATGCAGGTGGTTTGGAACCCAGCTCTTTCCAATGCCCGCCGATGAGAGACTGCAGGAGGCTGTTTTTAGAGGTTTTCATGGTTGTTTATTGTTGCTTATCTCAGGAATGCTTTGTCCAGCGAACAGCAGTCTGCTCGCCAGACGTCCATGGCAGAATCTGCCTGGCAGAGGCAGGACTTATCTTTTATAGTCTAAACTACGTACTAGGTATTTACAAATGACCCCCAATACAATACAATCTTGTTACATGGTCCAGATCTGTTCTTGTCCAATCTAAAAGTGCCAGCGTGTCACCCAGCATGGATGACACGGAGAAGAAGGAGGAAGAATATCCACACCCCCAATTCTCCATCTTGGCCACGTGTCCCTTATCACAAACATTCTAGAAATCTGCTAATTCTACATTCTAACAGTCTAATTTACACTCCATTTACTTTTGTGGCTTGCATTTCTTCTCTCAATGTTGGCAAACTGCTCCAAGGAGCCAAATCCAGCCCCTGAGACACCTGGGTCCCATTCCAGGGTCCTTGGGGCCCCCGCCAGGGGGGTCTTAAACCTTCCAAGGAAACCAGAGGAATACTCTGGACTCCCACAACCAAGGCTGAAAGAAACCTTCAAGATCATCTGTCCAACTGTCAACCCAGCACCATCATAATCACCCCTAAATCATATCCCTAAGTGCCACATCCAGACATCTCCTGAACACCTCCAGAGACAGTGACTCCACCACCACCCTGGGCAATTTATTCCAATGCCTGACCATGCTCACAGTAAAAAATATTTCTACTATCTAATCTGAACCTTCCCTGCTGCAACTTAAGGCCATTTCACCTCATTCTTTCACTCCCAGACATGGCAGAAGAAACTGACCCTCACCTCACTTTCCAGCCACTCTTCCCCCAGCCTGTGGCACTGCCTGGGGTTGTTGTGACCAAAGTGCAGGACCAGCACCTGGCTCTGTTGAACCTCACACCACTGCTCCATTGATCCAGCCTGTCCAGATCCCTCTGCAGAGCCTCCCTGCCCTCCAGCACATCAGCACTCCCACCCAATTCACTGAGGGAACACACAGTAGCAGCCCCAAACCGAATCCTGGGGAACACCACTGACCAGGGGCCAACTGGATGTAACTACATCACCACCTCTCTCTGGGCCTGGCCATCCAGTTTTTTCATCCTGTGAAGAGCACACCTGTCCAAGTCATAGGCTGCCAGCTTCTCCAGAACAGTATAGTGGGACTGTGTCAAATGTTTTCCTGAAGTCTAGATAGACAGTATCCAATCACTCCTCACCTACTAAGTGGGTCACTTTGTCATAGAAGGAGATCAGGCTGGTCAACCAGGACCTGACTTGGTAAACCCATGTTGGCTTAGCCTGATTCTGGGGTAAACCTGCATATACCACATGATGGCACTCAGGATGATCTGCTCCATGACCTTCAACAATACACCAAGGTCAGTCTGACAGGTCTGTAGTGCCTTGGATCATCCTTCTGATCCTTCTTGTAGATGGGCACTACATTTGTTAATTTCCAGTTAACTGGGACCTCTCTGGATAATTTAATTACCAATGACACAGTACCCAACTTTACAGGAAAATGGTACATAATAAAACAAACATCTAGTCAACAAGACTGGTAACGCAGGTGACAGCCAAGGAGCTCAAAAAACATTAAGAACTATATGAATATAAGACAGGTAGCACTTTCTAAGTTTTTTTTACTTAGGAAGGTGTAAATAGGCCTTTAACTGCCATGCATTCACACAAATAATTTGCAGCTTTCAACTACAGCAAGATTTCTTATGCTGAGGACAAAAACCTTTTTCCTAAAGGAAGAGTAAAGTAGAAGAACATTTGAGAAAGTAAATTAAACCATATATGCACCTCTAGCTAAGCCAGAAGAGACTCTACAGACATGCTAAGAACATGAATATTTACAGTCACAAATATGGTAATGGTACATTTTTTAATACTTCTGTAATATTATAATCACAGGTATTCTACTGTGGCAAACTACTTAATAGTGTTATCAGAATATGCAGTCATTTTGGTGAAACATTGCTGCAGCTAATTCCAGTAACATCTTCAACTTTCAACAGACTGATGGGTTGAAAACCAAACCCAGGGAAGTTCAGACTGCTAAAAATAGAAAATCAACGGGGAAAAAAAAGGGATATATATATATAACAAAGCTCTGTGAAATGAACACATAAAAAGCTTTTTAAAAATAACCAAAAATCCCCAAGCCCTACCATCAGTGAGAATACAGAAGAAAAGGTTAGCTTTACTGCCTGAAAACAAATAGCAAGTGTCATTTGACTTTAAGGTGGGTAACATACTGGAGTTCCTTACATATTTCATAAGAGATCTGTTAAAAATAGATTCAACCAGAAAGCAAAAGCTTGCACAGTAATGTTTTGAAACAGGATACCCACTAAAACAAACTTAGGAAAGGGGAGCGGGAATAAAAATAGACAGGAACTTCTCCAGAGGTAAATATTATGAAATATGTTACAAAGCTGCTCAAATGCTGTCAAGGCAAGGAAAGTAAGCTACAAATATTAAATGCTTTTTAGGAGAGTCTCTAGAAGGTATTTCAAAGCCATCATGTAGGAAGGTTTTCTTCTGTCTGCTAAGAGTAGAGAAAAATACCTGGAAAAACTCATATTTTGAGGCACAAAATATGGAAAATGCAAAAAGAAGGAATGCCCTGGAAAAAAATACTTTCCATGGGGTGAGGGGGAGGGGAAAGAAGATGCACTGTTACACACAGAACACCCTGATTACCTGTTCCCTGTTGCATCTTGGGAAATCTGTAAGTTTGGAATAATTGAAGGAACACCATATTCATCCTGATACTTCTTACACGTTTTATAATGCTGTCTCATCCATGAAAATCTAACCTGAAAATAAAATGCCAAATTACTAAAATCAAATTAAACAATCCAGGGATAGATAGAGATAATTCTGCCAACAGAAAGCAATGCATACAGGAATTATTTAGACCTCATCTGCAGCAGAAACCAGAACTTGTGTCTCCCTTCTGAACATGAACACTTCTTCACCAACAGGATATCAATTCCTCTCTCAGAGACTGGAGAACACTGCCACTCAAACTGCTGGACATCTGAGAGCTCTCTCAGGGATAAAAGATCCAAGTAAACACCATTTAAGGGAAACAAAGTCACTGGAACTACACCTCCCAGATACAGGGTCAACAGGTGATGATCTATAACAGAGAGTGGCTGTGAGGATGGGATAAGCACCACTGCTCCTTCAGTCTTCTCTGGCCTGCTGGTGCCTCATGCAGAGAACATTTTCTTTTTGCATTAGGTGTGTTTCTTTACTCATTGGCAGGGGAGGGGAAGAAACAGGTGAATGATCACCAACTTAAGGCTACCTATTGACCTTTAATTCAAGTTAAGAAAATGAGTTGCTTAGATTTGTCAGAAAACAGCTATGTTGGACATGCCCTAAATCTGAATTTCAGGTCCAACAGCACTGTCAGAAGGTGCTCAACAAGATTGTATCTCACATGCCTATGCCTAAGTTCCATTGAAGTTATTCTGTTCGGTTCTTCCTCCCAGTTTAGCAACTTGCTATCAGTTTCTTTCTCCCCACTTTTCATCCCAATTAATTGTGGAACAATGCAAGCAGCTGAGGATTCCATTAGTGCTGATCCTGACATTGGCAGAAGTCCCAAGTGAAATGAAACCCACATAAAGACAATCTGGATTTGTGCATTTTGTGTGGCTGAAATCCTGCATCTGTTTATATCAAAAGGGACATTACTCTTGGTTCAGTGAGGGTCAAGATATCATCCAGTGTTCCAAAAATAATGATCCCTTTAGAAAGGAAATTAAAAGAATGTAAAAGGACTGATGGGGAAGGAGGAAATTACATATGATTGATCATGAGGGGACTGCAACTAATCAACTCACTTTTTTTTTGGTTTCAAATTAAATTTTATGGCAGCTCAAAGCAGTTGAATTTCCATATGAGAGTTTCTGAGGTTTTCCATGTATCTGCAAGCTCCTTAACTTTGCTTTTGCCAGTTTCATAGCTATATCCATTTCTCATCATCTTTTTAGGGAAAAACTAGCACTTCACTTAAAATGCCTTTACTGACAATTCAAGATGCTCTTTCAGTTTACACCTGTTAGGCACAGCTAGCAGGCACTGCATGCCCAGTATATGCACAAGCCAAACAAAGCTAAGTTCAAACTGCTACAGGCTCTTCAACTCCAAAAGAAGAATGACACACAGTAAGGCGTGCCTGGACAAAAACATGAAAAATTTATTCAACTTTTTTTTTAAAGTTTTACTCTACCTGCTTCTCACAGCATCTACAGCCCCCAGAAGCTTTCTTCATACTGTTTTCAACATCTAGAGCCCTTTTGGGATACGTTCTTTCTTTTTTAGTCACGCTCCCCCGGCAGAGAGGACAATGTGTTCCACTTTCTCTTATAGCTGTCAAGAAGCACTTCCTGCAAAACCTAAATTGAAAAGTTACCACAAACACAAGTTAGCAAAATATACAGTTAGAAACTTTGTCCTTGAAGAGAGCTGGATATTGTTAGGAAAAAAAAAAAAAAAAAAAAAAAAAAAAAAAAAAGAAGAGAGAAGTATCAGAGTAATAGCTTACCAAATACAAAGTTTGATATTTAAAAGAAATATGAAACAATAGTGCTTATGATGAAGTATATAGAAATCTGGGCAGCTTGGCAATGCACTCTAGGTAAAATTCTTCTTATTTATTGACTAGTATTACCGAGCTGCACACCAGTTTGATCACTAATGAGACCTTAAATGGTGCAGCAAGCACGTGATTTTGGACAATCTTATCAGAGTAACTCCTGTTTATTGTCCTTAAGCAGAGCCAAAAGCACTGCAAAGCTTCATTCAGCACGCGTTTCCAGAGACCTCAGCACACCAGCTTTTACAGCTCTCTTCCCTTACACACCAGCTGCCAAAGCTATTTTGCTTTTCTACAAAGTAGCACGTTGTAATCAAACGTCCCTCTGGAAAAAAAAAAAAAAATGCTGAATAGATGAACTGAAAAGAGCGAACAACTCACACTACCGTCCTTGTTCGAAAAGGAACAGGGTAAACCATGAAGTTAAAAACCGCGAGTTAGCTCAGACAGAGCAGAACTCCCCCACCGCCGAGCAGACGCCGCGGGAGGTGGGGGGGCTTCTCCTAAATGATCGGTCCCCGTCGGCTACGGGAGAAAGAGGCGAGGGGAGGCTGGGGCAGCACCGGGCTCGCCTCCTGCAGGCCGAGGGTCCGTGCGCCGGCAGCGGGGGCGAGGAGCGCAGGCGGAGACCGGAGGAGGCGAGGAAAGGGCTCGGGAAGGGGCGGGGGGCCGGGATACCCACACGTGCTGGCAGTTGGCGGTCCTCACGGGCGTTTTGAACACCTCCTGGCACACCGGGCAGTAAAAATCGTCCTCGCTGAAGCACGCCGGGGCCGCCGCGGCCCCCTCGGCCATGGCAACACGTAAGGGCCTCTCCGCCGGGATCGGGGACGGCGAGCAAGCCCCGCCCCGGCCGGCTGAGGAGAGCCCGGTTCCGCTCCGCTCCGGGGGGCGCTGCCGGGGCTCCGGGAGCGGACGGCCGGGGGCAGCGGCGCCGGGTGGGCTCCGGGCCGGGCTGCGGCGGGGCAGCGGAACCAGCCCGGCCTGCGCCCCGCCCGCGCCTCTCGCGGCTCCGCCCGCCCGGCGCGGCCCCCGCCCCGCGCTCTACCTGGCGCTGCCCGCGGAGGAGGGACCCGGCAGCTCCGGCCGCGCTCCCGGCGGCACCCGGGGGGGCAGGGGCGGGGGCGGGGCCGGCGTTTCCATGGCGATCGCCTCCCGGCCCGCCGGGGCTGCTACGACACGGGCCCCGCTCCGCCCTGGCCGTGCGGCTTCCCCGCTCCGCCCCGCGCTGCGCGGAGCGGCGGCGCTCGCAGCCTGCGCCGTGACGGCCCTCGGGCTGCTCCGAGATACAATCGTCCGGGCCCCGTGCTCGGCGCCTCCAATCCTGTGTTAGTGCCGGGCCCCTCAGTCCGGGCAGGACACTGGGGTGCTGGGGCGAGTCCAGAGAAGGGAGCAAGGAGCGGCTGAGGGGCTGGGGTTGTGTATCCTGGAGAAAAGGAGGCTCTGGGGTGACCTTATCGCTCTCCCTCTGAAAGGAGGGTGTAGCCAGGTGGGGATCGGCCTCTTCTCCCAGATAACTCGTGACAGGACTAGAGGAATTAGCCTCAAGCTGCGCCAGAGGAGGTTTAGGTTGGACATCAGGAGGAATTTCTTCAATGATTAAACATTGGAATGGGTTTCCCGGGGAGGTGATGGCATCAGCATTCCTGGGGATGTTTAAGGAAAGATGGGACATGGCACTTCGTGCTGTGCTATAGCCGACACACGGTGTTCCGTCATAGGTTGGATTTGATGATCTGAGAGGTCTTCTCCAAACTGACTGGTGCTGGAATTCTGGCACTAGCAGTGATTTTATGGAGTAGTTTTAGTGGTATTACTGAGAGTTCGGGCTGGTTTTCATCCTCCAGAATGATTCCAACAAAAAACAAACAAACAAAAACCCCACCAACTTAATTCAGTATTCAGTAGTACACTGCGCTTTTCTTCCAGAATAAGGACTTTAAATAATATCTATCTAGCTGTAAGAGTGATGCCAACAAACTTCTCCAGGTAGAGAAGACTTTGGACCTATTAAGCACATCTAACACTGACCTCATCTGGACATAGCTCTTGGCATATAAACAAAAACTAAAATGTTGAAAATGCTTTGAAAATTATTTTGTAGAGAGTATATAAATTATATTAATTTGTGAAGTCTGTAACCATAATAAATCTAAGATTCAGACTAGGCCTGGTCTTTTTTGCTCAGAGATTATAGAATAGTTTGGGTTGGAAGGGACCTTAAGGATCATCTAGTTCACTGCCCTGGGCAGGGACACCTTTCACTAATCCAGGTTGCTCAGAGCTCCATCCAAACCTGGGCTTGAACACTTCCAGGAATGGAGCATCCACAGCTTCTCTGGGCAATATGTTCCAGTGACTGAGAGAAAATGGATCTTTCATCTTGGTTTCCTGTCTCCTCGACCGCAGCTGTCTGCACCATAGATGTTCAGAGGAGATTTCTAGGTGGGGAGATCCCCCTCTCCTCTGGCCTGGGGTTAGGCTTTCCAGAAAGAGAGAGTGCAAAACATTAGGAGCTGTGTTTCACATATGCTTTCAGACTCCAGCATTTCAGAACCGAATGAAAGCCTAAATGCTTCAGACATCCATCAGAGCTGCTCCTTGTAGCTGCTAATTATCAGCAGCAAGAGGCAATACCCACGACACCATCTGGGCTCATGGTTTGGAGGGGAAAGGGAACTGCAGAGAGTGAAGCTGGTCTTTCTTCAGGTGAAGATGAGATATGAACCATCCTGTGATTCTGTGGAGGATGCTGGCTCTGTGTTCTTGTTCAGTATCTGCCACAATGACCTACTAATGTTAGTACCTTCCTAAGGAAGAGCAGAGACAGCAGAATAAAAGCCAATCACTGCCCTGAATACCTTCTTTTTAGACTACATGAAGACAGAATTTGCATGCCTCTGAGTACCAAGAGTTCTGAAACTCTCAAGGGAAGCGCTTCCAAAGCCTTTGGCCCAAGTGAATTAAGTTGCCTGGGCTGGGATATTTGCTGCCCATGCTTCAGGTTGGGAGAAAATCTGGTGGAAAAGGCAGAACTTGGGCAGGGATCTCCCAGGGGAACACAGGCCTGGGATTTGGGGTGTTGTGGTAAGTTGTCCTCTGGTAACTATGGCTATGCTAGCTCAGGAGGTTACTGCTATCCTGCTCTCATCACTGCTGCTAAGGGTTATCTGGGCTGTTCATAGGCTGGCAAAACCCCCTGCTGTTTAAAGTGATTGACTATCTTCCATGAAATGAAGCAGGAAGCCACTCAGTCGATCTGAATGGGTGATTAGCAGCAGTTGATGGCAATAATCTCATCAGCACTGCAGGACAGCCAGAAGAAGACACGAGAAACACCTTTAGTGGTAAGCAGCCTGCAGAGTGCTTCTTGTATGTGTTGTGTCAGTGAGGATAAACCACAGCCTAGCCAGGCCGTGAAAAGGGAGAGTTACAGAAGCCTCAGTTCAGATGCTACACAACTTTGGGCACAGGCAGCATGGCTTTCAGCCTCAGCACACAGAAGGCTGGAAGAGATGGGCTTCAAAATCTTTTACTCTTCTTGTATGACTTCAGCAAAACGTGGCCTCAGTTTCTCAATCTTTAAAAAGGGATCAATCAGGTTTTAATCACCAAGTAAGGCTGTTCAGAAGTTTAATTACTGCAGGTAAATAAGGTTATGTCTTTTGAAGGCAGATGTTAAAAAAAAAGTGATTTATTACTAAAGCAGCATGATAGATCCATTTGAACTTTGTTCAGGAGACTGCAGTATTTATTGATTAGTAGCTTTGGCAGGGGGAGAAATGGTGCAGGTGACTTCAGGGAAGTAAACTACAGGAAGGTGTCTGTGAAGGCATTCATGCTCTTGTTAACGTTATTGTAAATCTTGATCCTTTAATAAAGCTGTGACCTTGCAGCTGACAACTGGTGCACCATGGAGCAATACAGAGCATGGCACCAGCCTTGTAAATCTTACCAAGTTTTTGCCATTCACATAAACAACATGTAAAGAGAAATCAGGCAGCTGAAGTTTATGAAACACATTTATTTGAAGGAGAACAGTTTAAATCAGACTTTTTAGATGAAATGAAACCAATGGCCCTTCCTAAAAGCACATTTTAGATCACCTTTGCACAACTATTGTAGAACTTTGTACAAATACTTTTTGTACAACTATTATTCTGTTTGCTTTCTTGACAACGATGGTGCAAGAACAGTGCACTTACTTGCCAATATGAAAAATGCAGAGATTTGTTCTGTGGGAGCAGTCAAAGATGGATGTGAGCAGAAGGAGAAGGAGACAAAGCTGTGTAACTGCAGAGAGATCAGAAGGTGCTGTGTGCAAGGAGAAGGACATCTTTTTGGACATCTTTTTGAACATCTTTTTTGCTCTTGCCAGGTGTATCTGCATACAGTGGCAGCCACAGACAAAGCTAAGGACAACATTACTACAGCTTATTTCATACATGTAAAACGTTTTTTTGGATGTCCAGGAAGTCATAAATCAAATAGCTTTTCCCCTATGTTTTAGGCTACTTTGCTCTGGCAGACTAGATTTTTTTTTTTTTACTTACACAAATGTTCCCACCATATCAAGCAACACTGCAACACCTTTGGAGCTGTCCATCTTTCTGGCCGAGGATTTTTCTTTTGCAAGTTGTCAAAGAAAAGGAAAGCAACTTTCCCAGGCATGTGACATATTGAACCGTTCTTTTCCCAAAAAGGAACCACTTTCTGATTCCAAAACCTTAAGTCTAGAGGGCAGTTTCCTTGTTAATATGTTACCATATGAGTAAAGCTACTTTAATCACTGTATATGCTTCAGTGAATGAAAATGAATTTTAATTTTTTACAGATCAAGTGCATCTTTGAAAGATACTGTGTTATACTGTACGTGTAAAAAAATGGACATGCTTTTTTTAAACTTACACAGTAAGAAGAGTTAAAAGATTCCATTCTCTTGAACAGGGTTCAGTTTTTTCTTACTATAAATACAATATTCACTTCTTGCTATCCTTTCAAAACAGCTTTCATTTAACCAACTTTGCTTATTTTAAGTCTCATCTTGTACTGTAAATGGAAACTTATGTGCAGCCCGTGGCAGTAAGTAATACACCCAGTGCTGTTTTGAAGGGGCATTTTTTCCAATTTGTTTGGTCGTGTTGAATCTGAAATGCTGCTATTTGTCACCTACCTCCAGCATTGCATTGTCATCCTCAGTACAGACAAGATTGGCCTGCTCCTGGAATGGAGCTGCAAACAAATAGGAGAGGCTGCTGTAAAAGCCAGTGTACCTGTATACTGTCACATTAAAGTGTTATCATGTAAAGGTGCAAACTGTATACACTCTGTGTGGATGTTTCCTTTAATTTACTTGGGCTTCTGTCTTATATGATCATGGTTAAAGTGGTGCAAACTAAGCTGCAGTGTTAAAGGGAACACAGAGTGTGTTCCCCCATCCCACCCACTGTGGGAAATGGGAGTGCTGGTTGATTTGTCTGCAGGTCCTTGAGTCTATAACCCCTCTAAAACACTTCTTCTGTGAGATGTGAGTCAGCATCTAAAATGCCATGGCAAATAATGATCAGAGAAGTAAATTATGTTTGTCGAGATCCATGTCTACACTCTGTTGACCTCAAACCTACAAATGGAGTCACAGTAAGACCTCACAGCCTCCACAGACCTTCAGAATGAAGCCATTTATGTGAAGTTATCAAAACTCAGAAAAAATAAGTTAACCCTTCCACTATGACAGGCTCCTATATAAGACCACATGAGCAGTTTTCAAATTATAACTTCAAAGCCCAGACAAGAATACACAGGAAATGCTACACAAATCTGAGTTAGGGCAGTAGAAATAGCACATGCTGGATTTAAAATCAGGCAAGTCACTGAACAATGCTCTTTGACTTGGCTGTTTGTTGTATCCATCATAAGACTTACTACACATTTTCAGTGGTCCAACCAGCACTCACAATGATAGGAGTGCTAAAATTTTAAATACTGTGTGTATACCTGCTTGTCTATGAGAGATGGGGAAGGGGAAAAAATATAGGTACATTTGTCCTCTGCTGTCAAAATCAATTAAACAATTAATATATTTTCTCTATTATTTCCTATCAGCAAATAGGTTGCTAGAATTAATCAGTTTAATGTGCAAATTCAGTAAAATTATATGCTTATGTACATTACTACCTCTGTCCTTTCTCATCTGTGGTGCATGAGACATGGCCCATTAACTTGCCCTCATCAACTTTGCATGGGCAATAAGGAAAAGAGGATCTGGGAATAATAAGTAGTATGTTTTTAGTGGATGCTGAGTAACTGGTACATTTTTGGTGCTACAAACCATAAAAGAAGTATTGAGATTTCCTTGGCCAGACATCATAAGGATCCTTCTTTTGCCATGCCAGACTGCAGCATGGGTGTGTAACAGGCACCTGATGTATGCTGTGCTGGCAAGAGGTCAGCCTTGCTAATGGATGCTGCACAGAACTGTGCCAGCATGTCAGCAGATCGATCCAGGAAAGCACTCAACTTGTGTTATGGTTATCCATGACCTTAGAGAAGAACAGATGAAAATACTGATAACTACCACTACATTTTCTAAAAGCATAATTTAATTGCTGTGATATTCTTGGAGCAGGCGTGACCAAACTATCAATTCTCAGAAGTGCCCATTGAGTATTGACATCTCTTAGCAGATGATTCCTACTCATTTTTCAATACAGAGCATGGTCTTGTTGCATGGTGGTGACAATTTTTCTGGTCAGTTCAGTTTTCTAATGTGTGTGGACAAATGTTCAAGTTTTTCTGAGCACCAGAACAGTAACTGATAAGGAGATAAGTCTGTCTTCAGCAACCTGAATAACATATCATTTAGGAATTTACACAGCAAAGAGTATAGGGACCTTAAATTCATAAATAAAAACATTACAATAATGATCCCAAAATTTCTTCTTATCATTAATGGGCAAAACTAAAAACCATTATATTTCAAGACCTGAGTCATTTTAGAATGGCTACACACTTAATCAAATTCTCTAACATGTCCTGCTCTGAAAGAGAATGAAAGGAATAAAGAATTTGAACTTTTGACATACAACACACATATATTTTTTACAATATATATATTCTTTCTATATACTATATATTTATAAGAAGAGCTGCCAATCTTTATAATTAAAAACTTTTGGAAGAACAAATTCTTAGGAGATGGTCAATTACATTTAGATTATGATCAGTCTTATTCAACATTTTCAAGGAGCTTTATTTGATATAAACATAATTCTCCCCCAAGAAAAACAGCAAAAACTGCCATCTTTTCAAAATATGGCTATTTCAAAATAGAAAGCAGGTCATGTGGAGCTGAATTCTATCAAATTACTAAATGCCAGTAAAATGTATTGTTTTGTAGTCATACACAAAAAATAGCATCCATCTTAAGTACCATTTCAGTATCACAATTTAAAAATATTAGTAAAGGATTATGTTGAATTACATGAAACAGAAACAAGTCCAACTAAAACAAAACAGAACAAAACCAATAAATAATTCATCTACCAAACTGAATTTACTATGTTGGGATAACAAATTTAAAAGTGTTTTTAAAATTTCTTCAACACTGAGGTCTACCTTGTTATAGCAAGTCCAAGCTTCTGTATGGGTCTATATGGGTACATATCTATATAGAAGTTCTTAAGTGAAGCCTCATTTTACTCAGACATACCTGAACAGTGAGAAGCAGCAGCTTGTTATGTTTTATTGTATGATTCATTCATGCTAAATCATTACCCAATTTATTCTAATTCAAACCTTATTATAACATTGTGGCTATACCTAGGGGAGAATCTCCTTTGACTAGTGGCTCAGTTCCTCAAACATTTTATTACTGGGTCAGTATTGCACTAATATGTTATATAACATTCAGCTTATAAACGTAAAGTCCATTTGGGTGAAATAATTACTAGTTTGTGGTGAATTTATTTGTTCATTGTGTTGGCTCTTAATATTTTTGAATTAAATTTGGAAGGCAAAAGGAAAAAATTCTAGTTTGGGGAGGGAGACCCTCCCAGATCACCTCTGGCTTGTTTTTTGTGATGAAAATCTAGACCAACTGTACTAAAAGTAAAAAAATATTCCAGTGTGAGGGCCTGATTCTGACCTCAGAGTAGTCTTCAGCCAAACTTTCTTACAGATTCATTAAGGATAATTGGGGTTTGATATTGCTGCTGCTACTGGCTGTCTGATTTCCATGAACTCAGAACCTCCATATAACAATGAAGTATTATACTTCTGATGAAGCATGATCAATCATGAGGTATCTTTTATGTCTTTTATCCAGTCAAAGCCAATGTAGTAGGTCAGGAAGATTCATATCTTGTAGGTTTAGGTCTGAGCTTAATATTTGCAATGGCACTGGCAGAATGTTTTAGAGCTCTTTCAGATATGAGCTTGATGAATTACAAAAACTTACTCTTCTGTCATTATGCTGGTGGAATTTCTATTTATACTTGTTGTTAAAAAGGGGTCTTAATAGTGTTAGTTCTCATGCATGGATACATCTCTGGAATTACTTAGCAGTTAGTGTTCAAGGCTGCAAACCCATGTTTTGCATTCTGTTCAATTTCAGTATGTACTTTCCGTCTTGGCAATATGAGTGACTGGAATTCCTTCAGAAGGAAGCTAAGTGCAGCAGAAAGGAGACATCCATGCCATATTCTTTAAACCTGCAGAAATACAGAAATGATAGAATCTATACATAGAAAGAAATAAAACCAAATGCTTTAAAATAGGCTTTCAAAAAGGCAGGGTGTATAAAAAGAACAGATATTTTGCACCACATGACATCCCTGGTGTAACATGCAGGATATTTGTTCTTCTTAGAATATGTTGTTAAGATTGTGCTAATTGGTCCTGCAGCCCTGCTTGCATCAAGCAGAGCCCTGAAAACAGATAAACAGCCTCCTGGTAGCACCAAAATGCACAATGAGTGTGAGAATTCACTGAGAAGTGAGAATTCCCCATGGGCTAGGCAAAGCCTACAGTCAGTGATTTCAAGACTCGACATCCAACAAAGATTATTTCATTTTTGTAGTGTTGCTGCTGGACAATGTCACAACTATGCACACAAACTGGTTACTGAAAGTCTTCCTGAGCCCTGAAATAGAAGAATACTTCATGCTGCTGCTATAAGGTACAACCATTTTGGGGTTGTCCTGTGCAGGGCTAGGAGTGGGATTCCATGATCCTGTGAGTCCTTTTAAACTCAGGATATTCTGTGATGCTATAAACTATCCAGGTTGTTAAGGCAATTTCTCCAACACATGGTGAAGAGATGGAGATGTTGCACTCGGGGGTTTTAGGAAGCAGTTGCAGGGGAATCCTTAGCAAGTGGCAAGTGTTCCATGATTTAGCCATCTTGGGGTCTGGCTTGGGTAAAGGCATACCTACCTCTGAGAGTATTTTAGCCACATCTCTGGTTTTAGGAATAACAGCAGATTGAATTAGTGGTCACTGCAGCTGCTTTTGAAACCTTTTGCAGCTTTTGTCAAATTTGTCAGATATGACAGATAAGTTTTGGTGAATTTTCTTGCAGAGATGTAGAAAAAACATTGCTGCTCTTTCAGTGTCTGAACACTATTGAAAACTCCTGGTGCTAATGGGAGAGGAAAAGGCCTTCCTTTACACTTCCTTACTGCTTTTGTCATGTCGAGATAGGGATCTGAAGCTCAATTTAACAGCCCGGGGCTGCATGGAAGGACAAAAGAAAGGATGCACACTGACTGACTCACTGAAGCCCCTCTAGCTTTGGAGGAGCTAGAAGAAGCTGTTGTACCAGATTACAACTTTCAGTGTATCACAGACTTTTCTTCAGATACTTCTCAGCTGGCCATTTTAGAGCTAATCCACCTGTTTTCCCAGTTTCTAAAATGCTGATCTTTGCACCAGAACTGCTAAGGCAGGAGCCCACACTGCTCCCACCAGCTCTGCTATGTAGAAAGCAGCTCCGCAGAGAGTGAGGTTGGATACTGAAACAAAACCTCAAACCACTGTAAAATAACCTGCCAAGCTTGTCAGAGCACTTTGCAACAGCATTTCTAACATACTTGTGATCGATCTATAGGAGGATTTCAGATGTAATCTCTTCTCTGGAAGCCACCATCATCTGTAGCTCCACGGAGCCATATAAAATGCAGTCGAAGCCTAAGTCAGACAAAAGGTGGTATTTTGCAGTTATTTCACAGAAGTATAAATGATTGCACAAAGTGCAAATAGGGTAGAGCAGAGACCCAACATGCTCCCTGTCCAAGGATAAACTCTGAATTGTTACACACTGTTTGCCCTCAGGCAGGTTTTAACTTAGATCATTCCTGTACTTTAGACAGGGTTGAAAAGGTTTCTTTGTTTCCCTGAGGAACAGATGAATCTTCTATAAATAACCCTGTACAAGGTTCACAAATGCTGTCTGAGAGCTTTCCCGTTTTAATGTAACAGAATATAAAATCAGATTACCCTCTGCCAGTTTGTTCACCCTCCCTCTAAAACTGTCAATAGCAGGAAAAAGAGTTGATATAAAGGATGGAAGGACTGGCAAAAAACATGCACTCATGCATTATATGCAAAGGGTCTTTTGCTGTCAGCCAGTGATTTCTTCACTTGACTATAAAAACAATTTGCAAAAATTTCAAGTTCAACCACAAAAACCCTTCCACCCTTAATCCAATTTTTCACTTTGTTTGCTCAGGCTGCACTAAATACGTAAAACAAATAAACAAATAAAACTTAACACAGTGCAGATAGATTAAATAAAACCTAAGTATCTCAGGATATTCACTCTGAACATTGCTAAAGCCCTACAGATTTTTGCCTTGCTGCCTAGTCTCCGAATAATTATGGTGAGTCCCTAGCCAGAGGCTGCCTAACACTTCCCAAATCCAACCAAAGCTAATTCATTAGTTTGTCTAGGAGATACTGAGGCTGCTCTAAACAGTTGCACTTTTAGACATGCATGCATATATTTGTGTGTCTCAGCTCAAGAGCACCTAATTCTCCATAATCTGTGACCTGGCATAAATAGTGAAAACAAGCCCTGCCCCATGAATAGTGGAAAAGGGGCAACTGCTTAGCTGGATCACTGTTGGGAAGGAACACTGCAAAGCTGACTAAGCTTCTGAGGCCAAAGAGTGATCCTGGAAACAAAGGAGCTCAGAAACATGCAAGGAAACCTTCCATCCTTTTTTCTCCTTTTTCTCCCCCCGGAATTATTCCTGAACACTGGCTTAAGTGACACTTCTGCCTGCCATGATCAGCAGAAGGAGCCTGTGCCAAGTGCCAGGCTTGGGAAGGGAGTGACTGTCAAGCACAGATGTAACTGACAAGGCATTTAAAACAGTGCTAGGCAGAGGTAGGTTATCTCAAAGCTGATGATTCAGTCATTGCTTACTGTTAAAAACACATTCCCATTAGCACTGGAGATGGAGTTTTCTCAGGTGTGGGCAGCTGTGGCCCACATTCCTTCTGCCAGCATGACAGACAGTCAACTACCTCTGTGAAAGAAAATAGGGCAAGAATTAATGGCTAAATCTTACAACCAATGACAACAGATATTTCAGAGAAATTTATTTTGCTCTATTTGTAAATGTCATGAAGGATTCTAATTTTTTTCTGTTTTCATCCTGTTATTTCTTTACCCAGTGCTCTGATGATAGCTGTGATGGAGATGTCTGTGGCAAACGACAAGATAGGGCAACAGAAGATATAAGACATATCCTTGTGTTGGCTAACACAAATGTAATTTAATTTTAATTGAAGTTAAGGTGCTCTAGGAGTGCTGAGTGTAGAAACAAAGCTTTGATTTTTCTTGTCACATTCTCTCATCCTTGTGCATGAAGCTTCTCTGCCCACAGTGAAATGAGTGCTGAAGCCAAATGAAAATCATGGAAGGAATTGATCACGTACAAACATCACACTGTAACCTTAATGCAGCTGGCAAAGCAACTGTTGGGTTGGTTTTGTCTGTGATGAAGTAAAAGAAAAGCAGATTCCTTCTAGGTGTCCTCAGGCATGTGAACACTCTAAGAACAAAGATAGTGTTCCACTTATTTCTGGAGTTACTGGAAAATATACGATACATTCAGTAATGCATATAAGTGTTTTGGGATCTGTCTAGGTTCTTCTCATTTGGCTAAAAGTTGCATCTGCTCTACTAAACACAGTTGGAATAGGTTGCAATATCTTTTGGGCAGAATATTTTTTTTTAATTATTGAGAAAAATTTTATATAGAATCATAAAAAAATCTGGCAATTTATGAATATATTTTCCAGTATCCAATGTATTTTCCACAGCTTGATATTTTTACAGAAGCAAAGTCAAGTATGACCCACTTTTGAGTAAGAAATAAAATGGGAAATGCAGTAGACTTGGCACCTCCAAGATGAAAGCATCAACACATTCAGTTATCTTTCAGTTTGCATCTGGCCTGCAGTAAAACTAGTAATCTCCTGTCAAAGTGATTTTCTTGGAAATTTCCATCACAGATTTGGTTTTGGAGAAGTTATCAGCATTTTCTGGGCCCAAACTCTGCAGTGATTATTATCTCATATAAACAGCCTTTACAGTTGTATTATTAACTTGATAAATCAAACATGTAATGACAACAGAAGGACAGGAATATTTCCTGTGCTTGTAATTTTCTCCTATGCTACCCCCCTGATGAATAATAAAAGCAGATCTAAGAATTGTATGTCATCTTAGGTAAAACCCACAAAAACCAGGATAGCAGCATGCATTGTTATAGAAACTGCAACAAAGTATGTTCCAGCACATGTGAAATCCTGTCAATTGGAATCAAATCAATAATTTCCTCTGACAGCTACTGGTTTCCTTTAGTACCCAATAAATCATGAGGAAATAGTAATACCATGTCACTGTCTGGACTCTGATTTTGTCTGTTAGTGCATTACATTTGGTGTCACTTGGTTAAGATTTAGATCTGAATTACACCCAAATTCAATTTCTTTGCATATGACTGCATTAGTAATCTGATGTGATAAAAGGTCATTAGCCACTCTAAGATAACTAAGTGCAAAGATTATTAAAAAAATCAATCAGGGACTAAATCTGCAGGGGTTTTCTTCTGGTAAATCACACACGCATTTAAAATCTGATTTAATGTAAGAACAAATAATATATGGAAAGCATTAAATCAGGAAGGTTAAAAGTAAAGAGCTTTATTTGAAAAAAGAAAAACAGACCAACAAACCAACATTAAAATACCCAGCAAATAAGCCCTAAAGTGCCTGTCAATAATATGTGAAAACATGGCATTGTCATTGTTGACATGAAGAATGGAAGTTTCATGAAGATAGTGGTACAACTGCATTAGAGATTTCAGGGATTACTGATGATGTTTTTCCAGTACTCAATAAATGGCACACATGGAAACCTGATTGTGGTGGGAAGGGCTGGAATGAGCACCAGGCTGGAAGATTGTGGTGGCCTGAAGACACAATGCTCACAACCAATTACATCAAATGAGGTCACAGGGAGAACAGGCTCAGGCAAGCTTTGTTCTATGTACACATGTTTACAGCTGAGTAGGAATTTACAGAAGTGTTTGCATTTACTGAGGATGCACACATACAAATAAATTAGTTAAGAAATAAGGAAAACTCAGAATGTGTTAGATGAGAAAATTAACAATGTTAATGAAAATTAGAGTGTGTATCAGAAGACTTCATTAAATGGTGTTAAGCAGTATATTAAGTATTAAAATGAAGAATTTTATTTAAAACCTTTTCTGGAAAAGGAAGTAAAGACAATAGTTAGAAGTAGATAGCAAACATAAATATGTCAATAAAAACTACCACACAAATCCAAAGAAAATTCAAGCCTAGTATAAGGAAGGACAACTAAAGGAAATGTAAAATACAACCAAAGGAAGGTAAAACTGCAGGTAAGATTTGGTGCTAGATTGACACGAGGGTTCTAATGTTAACTACAGTGTGTGGTAAGGAGCAAAAGGATGTATTTACATCTGATCTGGGTAGTGGATAATTTGCTAGGCCAAAATGGAAATGTAAGTTTTAAACTGCATTAATAAAAATTCTAAAAAGAATCAAATATTCTGAAAGGAAGGGAGAACTTTCATGCAATAACCCCAGATGAACTGGCTGAAGAATTTTTTGTCTTGCTGTTAATAATCATTAATAATTCTGGGCATGCAATGGAAGTTCTCCAATGCTGGACTCAGACATGTTTGGCCCCATCAGTTACAAAATGTAAAATATGAAGTACCATCAATAGAAGTATATTGATGCTCAATAATTTGGTTTTAGAAACAGAACTTGGCAAGGTCAATTCAGATTGTACTTGATGAACTTCATTTATAATTGGGTTTTGAAACTGTGTTGATGTGATACACTTCCATAGGGTATTTAACTTAGTATTTCATGGCCTTCAAATTAATAAAAATGAACATTATATAATATAAATGAGATTGTTGGGAAACAAGAAATGCTGTATGGCAGATCTTACAAAGTAGCATCAGAAACATACATACCTGACCTTACCATAGGTAGTGTTTTTATGGACATAGTGGAAACAAATATACAACCACCACATGACTGTATTTGCAGATGCTGGAAGCAGAGATGAAGAGATAAATCAGGATGGCAATGTAGATTGCACAGCACAATCTGCATTCTAGGATAAATTGGACCCATTCAGAGAAAGCAGATCCTAAAATGTCAAGTACAATCTCATATATCCAGGGGAAAAAATGTGTGCTCTACTTCTGGAAGATTAACTAGTGGCTGAACACAATCTGGCAGCAGGGTGGAGAAGCAGCTTGCACTTCCCTGGAAGCTCTGCTATCAACGAAGGCAAATGACTTCTGATGGAAAAAACAACAGCACAGGGTGAAAAACAGGATATTTATTGCATTGGATTCACTGCTCTTAAATGCAGAGTAAGTGAAAGAAGCTCTGCTAGTGCAACTTGAAAGAAGCTCTGCTAGTGCAACTTGACTATTATTTTTTCTTATCCAAGGCATACCATACATCAGATAACCTGTGCCCACAGATAATCCACACAACAACGAGGGGAAAATGGAAGGGGATGAGAAACAGAGCAACGTTTCCCAAGCGGAAGATCTGGGATATGCTCTGCTGTATAACCTGAACATGCATATAATGAACACTGCTGTTAAACCACAGGGCATTTTCCCACCCACACAGAAGCCATGCTTTTACAGTTGAGGATACATGTTGAAGCACAACAAGGGATGTTTGTTGATTGACCTGAAAAGAGCACACCAAGTTGCCTTTCCTCTTTGTTCCCTTGTCCTAGTTGAAAATGCTAAGATTGTAGAGGATTTCCTCATGAGTTTCCTGTCATTTATGCAAGTCAGAAAGAGGCAGAGATTTCCTACTCCCAAAAAGGAGACCTTACAGCATGCACGTATGCCAGGCAGCAGGGTCGTTGCCTAGAAATGTGAATTTTAATTTCAGTGAGCTTATTTACATCATGACCCTTCATCTATTTACCTGATTTTAATGACACTATTATATGAGAAAGTAATCTCTGACAATTATATTATTTGGTGTAACTTTCTAAAAGGTTAATATCTTAACCTTTGTTAGAGTGAGTCATGCAATTAAGTAATTGGGTAAGGTCAATTGAAGTAGTCACATGGTGCCTGGTGAAAGCGTGTGTTGACATGAAGCTGGTTTAAAACAATCACGGTGTAATTTCTAGCTTCTGCTTGTACCTTGAGAAACTATAATTCCCCCAGGGAAAAAGCTTGTGAATAAGAAAAGATGGCTGAAGAGATAAGCTGTCTTTAATGGCTAGGATTTTAAGGGAATCTTTAAAATCCTTTTGTCAATTTATGAAATCACTTCTTTCATGGCACAGTGGCAATACGGTGCCCAAAATCTACTTTTTGGTATCAACATATAGGAAAACTTTTGAAATTTTCTTTGGTATTTTGATTTCTTCATTCCTTGTATTTGCCTCAACCTCTGGTCCTGTCTGTAGCTGTGGCTTCCACACAGATTGATTGACCACCCCACTGCAGCCATGAGGACCTTCCCTCCTGCCTGTCCTTCACCCACCACCAGAGCATTGCTCTGTCTTCCTCAGCTGAGATTTGAGCCAATGCTTTTTCCTGCAGTATCATCCTTCCAAGTCCAGCTTTCTTCATTGGTGTGTTTTTTCCCCCACCCATGTTTCTTAGCAAGTTAGTAACCCATGTCTGCTGGCTTAGCTTTCTAGATTTGTCTGTTGTTTTGCCATGTGGTATTGCCTGACCAGTAGCACTCACTGATCATTCACAATTGATCACTTACTGATCAATTTGAAGGAGGAGTTATTTGCAATGAGTAAATTATTTTCGTCCATGCAAGAATGCATGCTTGTGTGAATGTTCAATTTTTCTCTGTACCTACCCTGCAATTTCCTCTGAAGAAACTTCTCCTGGGAAGGAACCAACAAGCCTGGCCTGGTGGCTACCTGAAGGATTGAGACAGTTTGATTGATCCACCAGGCTGGGCTTTTGGAAAGTGAACCAGAGTGAAAAGAGGCCCTGGGGAATCAGGAATAGGAGGGAAAGGGGAAGCAAGCTAACACAAAAACTTAAAATTGCCTTACAAGGGCATAGCCATGGTGATCACACTCAGATTAGTGGCATTGCACCTCTTTGCCAGCCTCAGCTCAGGAGCACATGGTGACTTTGATGAAGTATAGTATCTATAGAACTAACAGTTAATTTCTGTTCCTCACGAAATGACCCTCAGTCATTTTTTCCCCCTTAACTGGAACAAGAGTTGAAATTTTAAAATCTACTACCAGCTGGCATTTTGGGGATAGAAAAAGTCAGGAATGTGAAGTACATTTCTGATTAAACAGAATTACTAAATGCAAAAATGTAAGCAGGCTGTTTAGAAGTGGTTGGAAAGTTTGGATTTTACCTTGCCATGTACAGGACACAAGACAAGGAAGAAGAGGTTATTATATCCTCTGCTCAGGGCTTTCTAATTGGGGAACCAGTATTGTCATGCTGAATATATCACACTCCTTTCCTTCCTCCATTTCCTTTCCTTCCCAAACAGCAAAAATAAAATTATGCATTCAATTCCAGTTTTTAGTAGGGAGGATGGTTCTCTCATGTGCTTGCATTATGCTGCCTGGAAGTTTCTGGAATGGAGTGTTCTGATTTTTTATTCACTTTGACCCAAGTGATCTCTCCCCAAGCTGAGGTCTATGTCCCTACAAAAAATACAGGAGCAATCGTGTCTTGCACACTGAATCCAGTGGCTCCTGATATAATTAAGATCAGAATTAATTCCTTTGTGCTTCAAATTATAATGCAGCAATTAAGATGTTGAATAATATCATAGACTAAACTACATATGATGTCTCCCAAGACAAATAGTATTTAATTTTTAATGCTGATCTTATTCAGCAGCACTATGGTTTAAACATATACTAAAATGAGGAAACCTTAGATTTTACAGGCTATTTGGACAATTCCATATTTCCCTAAACTTTCTAGGCACAGAGAATAAAAGGAACATGTAACTAGAATGTTTCCCAAGAGCATTTTTGATAATGCCATGAGAAAAAACCAACCAACCAACCAACCAACCAACCAACCAACCAACCAACCAAAACCCCCCCAAAAAAAAAACCAAAAAAACCCAAAACTCTAGAGTAGCATTTCTCATTTGCTTTTCTCTTCCTCTTCAATTACTTTTTTTTTTTTTTTTGCCAAAAATAATAATTTGCAGTGACAGAGAGTCTAAACAAGGCACTTTCTAGGAATACAGAAATTCAATTAACTAGAACCCACATAACAAATTATTTGTTTGGAAACACTACTTCTCACACCTTTAAGCCTACAATAAAGACAGTTTTAAAAATTGCTGTGTATTCAATCCCCCCTATGTGAATGATGAATCACATCTACTTGACTGTTGCAGCTGATAACTCTGTCAAGCTCAAAATGGCCCTTCTGTGCCTACCTATTATTTCCAATGCATTGAAATACATTTTGCAGTGAAAATCTAAACTGCTGATTTAAAGACAAAATTTCTTTAAATGACAAGGAAAAATTTGTTTAGACTTTTTTATTTGTTGGTCTCTTTAATGTAGTAAAAGAAGTATGTTTGTGAAAGGACAGAGAGGTGATTCTAATTGTAGGAAAGACAGGAAATCTCAAAGTGAGTTTATCCCCTGGAGTAATGTCTGGTGAACAATGGAAAACTGATGTTATCATCTCACAGCATTTATTATTATTTTATGACTTTGCACTAGGTAGCACTATACTTATGTATCCAAAAACCTGAGAAAAAAACACTCTTTGTGAACCAGGAAAATACTGTTTTCTAACTGAGAATCTACTGTTTGGTTCATTTTCATCTTCTGTCTCCAAGAGAAATTACTAAAATACGTTGAACATAGAAGAGAAAATCTGATTTGATATAACAATAATGTGCCACCAGTCTGTTTTAAGGAGAAAAGATGAGAAAAAATGTAGTATTAAGAGGTATTGGCAAATTCCTCTGCATAAAGCACATTGCCATTTGACTTAAAAAAAAAAATTATATGGATTCACCTCAGGTGAACAGATGTAGTATATTCATGAAATCACATATTTACCTGCATTTCCACATTCCCAGCTGTCATTTCTCTAATTATTGCTCCAGTGATGTTTTTTTCCCTTTATATTGCTTAAATTTAACATCACTCTGATAGCTAAGCTCGGTGAAAGCAGAGTGGAATCTGAGGAACCAGATTTAATTAATCAGTTTTAATTCATTCCTTCAGTTATTTGTGTGCATGCATACTGTAACCAGTGCTTGCCTCCCACCCACTAAAATGTACCTGCTTGCTTTGGAACACCCACAAATCAAAGCTGCACACTATACACACATACTAAGTCATAAATACTGCAGTAGACACCTTGTTAAAGGGACACATTACATGTAAGGCTTTTGCATGTGACTAGGACTGCAAAAATGGAACTGCTTTGGAGAAATTAGCACAAATGTTGCCTGCAAATGAAGAACTGGTTTGTTCTTCAACTAGTTTAGTGACTCAGTTTCAGCAAGTGGCAGGCAGCAACCCCAGGAATTTCCCCGATAAAGGGACCCCCAGAATAAGGAAGATTATCTGACTACAGTTTAAAAGAAATGAGCAGCAAGGATGACAGGCTTTAGGTAGAAATTTCTGAGATAATTAGGGAAAAAGGAAGTATGAGAATGTGTGAGAGAGTATGAGAACTTCACTTTTTCTTGCAAGGAGAGTGTCAATATTTACAGGTGTCCAAAGTTTTGTGGTGAATGAATCCAAGGACTTTGCTGCTGAGTTTTGATTCACTTGTTTTATTTAATTTCTACTTGTCTCTTTCTTTTGTTACCGGCAAAGAATAGAAGACTGCTGCTAATCCTGGGCTGAGTCGGGGGTGGTAGACGGCTGGTTCTGGGGAACAAAAGAGAGATTATAGAGAATGATTACTTTGGAATTCCCAGCCAGAGCAGGATCATCAGGAGCCACTCCTAGCCCTCCCTAAATACCAGGAGCTGTTCACTGGAAGAGCTGTAGTATCATGCCTGGAAGGAGAACTGCACTCCTTCCTATCCCATGCCCATCAAGGACATTGGGATCCCGAGTAGTCAGGGAGAGTTCAGTCAGTACCATTGATTCAGGAGAGCTGGAGATTGACCCCTGCTACCACCTTGGGCAAACCTTTCCCATTAATCCTTGCAGCTTCAGATCTGACCTTCTGCTTCAGCCAGCACACTCTGTCCAGAGCATCACCTGGACCATGTCCCAGGCACCCTGGCCTTGGTACACACCTGAGGCTCCTGGAACAGTTCTACTGCCTTGATGTCTAAAATCTTCCTTTAGAACTGAGGCTTTTTCCATGTCTTTTCGGAAAAGACGAGCTGTGTTGATTCAGCTTCGGAAAAGTTCCTATTTCTTCTGTGCAAGTGTTGTTTTTCCTTTGTCTTGCAAGCTGCAGAAAGGCATTTCAAGAGCTTTTCCTGATCTGTGGAAGGCAGAGACTTAGAGGGCTGCTAATGGCATGGCAGACTACAGCTTCACTCTAGCAGCAATTCACCTTCCATACCAGTGACTGCTGACACAGATGATCACAGTCTTCAGGTCTGTGAAGGTCATAAGCAAATCCAGAAGTTGGATTAACCTTGAGGAGTTACCACACAACAGCTAACTGGCTGGAAATCTATGTTGGTACCAAACTTGAAATTATTTGTATTGCTGTGGTTTATTACAAAAACCCTCAACTAACCAACTCCACCCCTCCAACAGATAGCTCCTTGTGTGATTTTAGCTAAATCTTAAAAATGTAATTTCAAGTTATGCTGCTGAGGATTGCTGTGAAAAACATTTATTCTGTAATTCAGAAATGTGAATTGAGCATAAACTCAAATGTGCAGTTGAAGTTTGCAGGTAGCTGGGAGTCCATGTAAACCTTCAAGGACATAGTTTAGCCTGTAACTACCACAGAGAAACAACTACATCTCATATTTAAATGACTGCAAATGAAATTATTGGATTCAACCTGAGATTGCAGCTCTTGCAATTTTATATTATTTTTCCTCTGTTTTAAACCTACACAGTAATACAAATATTTTATTAACAGATGGAAAAACCCTTTCAAATGAACTTCTCAGCAGCAGCTGAGTTCAGCAGAAAGATCTAGCTTGGTTATCTGCATAAGAGAATTGCAAAACTTACAAGTTCAGGAAGCTTCCAGCCCAAAGGAGTACAAAAGCACAACTGGCAGCAGCAAAGAAACAGCAAAGGGGAGAGGCAAAGCAGTTTCAGCTCCAAATCTTATAGTCATCTTCTGGTTATTCTTACAATTGAAGCAGTGGACGTATTTTTGTGTCTCAGTGATGTTTATGCTCCCATCTATTCATGACACTTCCTTACTATTTGTTCTCTTTTTCTATTCCTTGATTAGGCCTCCCCTGTCCATTTCCATCCTATACTCTCTGACTTCTGTTCAGATACCATTTCCTTTGATCCACTGCTTTCTCTGTAATAACCAGTATTTACAGTTAAATAATTCAAATGTACTTTGACTTTTGTACTTTTTGTACTTTTCAGATATCCCTTTTACTTCTGTCCACTGCCTCTCCTATTTGTGCATTGCCAGAATCTGAAAGCAAAATGTTATGCACACATTGCCAGACCTAGGCTGCTACAAGTCATTAGCAATGATGTATTCCTTCCAATGAGTATTCTGCCTTGTTAATAAAGGTATTTGAATTCTAATTGATTGCCCCATTTTTTAGTAACAGATCTGGGATACAACACCTTGAGCTGCTGTGTTCATTGAAGATGGGGCTGTTCATCCCTCCTCAGTACTCCAGGCAAGTCTGAGGCTGCAGCAAAAGGTTCTCAGCCACCATCCCTGGAGGAGTTCAAGAAATGACTGGACATGGCTCTTGGTGCTGTGGTTTAGTTGACAAGGTGGTGTTCTGTCAAAGGCTGGATGTGATGATCTCAGAGGTTTTTTCCAACCTAACTGATTCTGTGATTCTGTTACCTTGTCTCAGGAGAGCAGTCCATGAGATGGCAGAGCAGCATGAGACCAGCGTGACAAAACTGGTCCTGTAGACAGTGTCCTACTGGGAGAGATCATCCAAAGAGACACATTCCAGGCACAAAATTTTTAATACTGGGTAAGAAGAAAATGTGTACAAGATGTTTGCATTCACAGAGAATAAATTCTGAGCACACAAATATAAGTTCAGAGCTGCTATAATAAAAAAAAACTCCAATACAATTAGAATTAAAATGAATAGTTTGTCAGTCTGTAGTGGCTACTGAAGATTGATAATAGCTACATGAAACTTGAATCTCTGCCAGAAATTTAAATAAAAAATTGATTATCTTCCAGAAGGACATGATGATGGTTAGAATTAAAAATAATTTTTAACTTCAAGTCATGTGTGCACAGGATCAGGGTTTCTGATCCACTTCACTCTACTGAATATAACTCAGGTAGTGTTCAGAAGTAATGGATCAAGAGGAATGGGAGAGAAGCACCATGCTCCCAAAGCATCCATGTGGAGGTGCTAGTTTAAAGTATCTGTGAAAACATGATTTTGGAACAGCTCTGGGGAATTTCCAAATGTGCATAAGCCATAAATATTGTGGAAATTTGCCTTCCTCTTGTTCTAATAATCTATCAAAGCAAAACAACTTTTTTTCTACAATATTTAGAAGCTTTTAGATAACATTCCCAGGACCCAATCCTGAACAACAGCAACTTGTATGGAGAATTAGGTTTTCTTTTAGTACTGTCTACATTAAAAACTATTTTTTCATTCACAGAGGATGGGCTTTTTTGTGATGTTTACAAACCCAAGTCCCAAGGACTGTCCCTGGCAGGGTGTTAAAAGTCAGCCCTACTACAGTACTCCTTTTTTCTAATAACATGTTCAGAATTACTTATGTCATCATGGATAATCACTGACTTCCTTACTCAGGTGACAAATACAAAAAGACTTTGGATGATAATCATTTACATGCAAATCTCAAAAAAAAAAAAAAAAAAAAAAAAAAAGCTATTTTTGCCCCATTTGAATTTCATGCATAGAACTGAGCAGTAACAGGTCTGCCAGAGAACACTCAAACAACTCCTTAATTTTTAACTCAGTCACAGAATGGTGAGGTTGGAAGAGACCACAGTGGCCATGTGGTCCAAGCTCTGTGCTCAAGCAGGCTCATCCTACAGCACATGGCACAGGATTGCATCCAGACAGTTCTTGAGTATCTCCAGCGAGGGAGACTGCAAACCTCTCCAGAAAATCACAGCAGATTCACCCACACAGTAAAGAAGTTCTTCCTCATGTTCGAGTGGAGCCTCCTGAGCATCAGTTAACCATTCTGGAAGGTTTTGTGTGGTTTTTTGGTGGTTTTATTTGGGTTTTTTGAGGTATTTTTTTCTCCTTTTATTATTGTTGTTGTTGATGTTGTTGTGGTGGGGGGTTTTTTTGTTTGCTTGTTTTGTTTTGTTTTTTTTTAATAAAACTGACAGAGCTGCTTTCCTTTGGGGGAGGTTTTGGGCCCAAATCCCCCAGCCCACCACGCTGTGCAAAAGGATTTTATTTCATATCATGCTTTAATGGGCAAAGCTTTAAAAATGAAGCTATTTTGCCCAGTTTGAATGTCTTGCATGCAACTGGGCACTGACAGATCTGCCAGAGAGCACCCCAGCAACTCCTTACTTTTTAAGAGAATCTCAGAATTGTTAGGGTTGGAAGGGGAAGGGAGATGATCTAATCCAACCCTTCAGCCAAGGCAGGGTTACCTGGAGCAGGTGACACAGGACTGTGTCCAGGTGGGTGAATATTTCCTCCCTGGGCACCTGCTCCAGTGCTCTGCCACCCTTGCTGGAATGAAGCTGGAAAGAAGTTCTTCCTCATGTTGAAGTGGAACTTGTGTTTTAGCTTATGGCTAACCCCTCAAGGGCTCTATGTGTTTAGTTTTATTTAGGTGTGGGTTTTTTGGTTATTTTGGTGGGCTTTTTCCTCTTTTTCGTGGTTTTCATTCCCCCTGCCCCTTTTTTTTGGGGGATGTGTGTGTGATGTAATTGTGGTGCTTTTTTGTCGCTGCTTTGCATATTTTTCTTGGTTTTTTTGGGATTATTTTTGCTTTTTATGGTTGTTCCTTTGGGGGCTGCTTTTTTGTTTGTTTTGCATTTTTGTTCTTGATTTTGAGTTTCCTCCCCTTTGTTTTGGGGTCATTTTAGCCCTTTATTTTTTTTTTTTTTTTCAATTTTCTTGGTTTTATGTTTCACGTAATTTCGGCACACTTTTTTATTGTTTCAGGGCGCTTTTCCCCTATTTTTCTTATTTTGGGATCATTTTACCCCCTAAATTGTATTTTTTTTTCAATTATTTTGTTTTAATTTGTTTCACGTAATTTCGGCACGCTTTTTTGTTGTTTCAGGGCGATTTTCCCCTATTTTTCATGTTTTGGGGGTCATTTTAGCCCTTTACTGTTGTATTTTTTTCAATTATTTTGATTTGTTTTGGGTGATTTTGGCGTGCTTTTTTTTTTGTTGTTTCGGGGCGCTTTTCCCCTATTTTTCTTGTTTTGGGTTCATTTTGGCCCTTTATTATTGTATTTTTTTTTCGATTATTTTGGTTTGATTTGTTTCGCGGTGATTTTGGCGTGCTTTTTTTTGTTGTTGTTTCGGGGCGCTTTTCTCCTATTTTTCTTGTTCTGGGGTCATTTAGGCGCTTTTGTTGCCATTTTTGAGCTGTTTTAAATAAATCCGACAGCAATGTTTTGGTTTTTTTTTCCCGTCCGGCGGCCAAACGCGATTCCCGGCGCCAGGAGCTCCCACGGCCCCGCCCTCCCGGACTGTACCAACTGCCCGCTCCGGGGGGGTGCACACCGCACACCACCCAACTCTCCCCCCCCCCGGCCGGCCACCGTCGCCTCCCCCGGCCCGGCGCCGCCCCTTCGGCCAATCACATGAGCGGGCGCGGGGGCCGCCGGGAGCGGGCGCTCCCCGAGGGGCTCGGCTGAGGCGCAACATGGCGGCGCTCGGCGGGTGCTGAGTGGGGCCCGGGCGGGAGCCGCGGACAGGCGCCGGCCAGGGGAGGAGGGAGACAATAATCCGAGGAACTGCGGAGAAAGGCGGCGGGGCCGTCTCGGGCGGACCCGAGCGGCGGCGGCGGCCGCCATGGCCCAGTGCGTGCAGTCGGTGCAGGAGTTCATCCAGGACTCGTTCGTGCCCTTGGTGGCCGCGCTGTGCAGCGAGGAGGCGGAGCGGCTCACCCGCAGGAACAACCTCAGCTTCGCCGAGCTGGTCAGGCCCTTCTGCCGCCTCACTTCGGAAGGTCGGTGCCGGCAGCGGAGCGCGTTGTTTACACGGGGGAGGCGGCGCCGCCGCTCCCTTCCGCCCGCGGCCTGCGGGGGTCCCGCCCGGCCGCGCCCGCCGGGGGTCCCGGGGGTGTCACCCGCAGCCGCGGCGGGCTTGGCGCAGACACGCGTGTGCCGGGCTTGGCGCAGGTGACAGCTGTTAAGTCAGCTTAATTTCATTCGGTCTCCGGAAGCCGAGAAGTTTGGCTTCTCCTGGAGACATCCCACGGCTGAAGAGGAAGGTGTCTGTAAATTCAGCTCTTCCAGACGGATTTTTGTCTGCCATTACAACCACTTTGCTCTTACCTCCCTAGTACTCTTACCTGGCTGTTGCTGTAGACTCTGCTGGATTTCACATTTGTGGTAGCCAGGCATTGACAGTACTGCCAGTCTTTCAGAAACATTAATCGTAATTTCAGTAGCCGAGTTTTCCTTTCTCCTGTAGCTTTATCCTATATGCTTTTCAGTTGTTGACGTTTCTGTAAGACCTGTGCAAAGAAGTGGGAATCGAGCTGCTTATGTGGCATCGGTAAAGTGACCACGTGAAGCAGCAGGAAAAGTGGAGATTAACCGCTTAAGAGAAACAATAGAATTTTTTAGCTGTGATGCTTTAACTTATTCAGAATTTGTCTGTTTTCAATTTAGGTAAGCTGTGCGTTTCAAGCAGCTGCTCATCACAGTAGTGTGCAGGACAGCAGTTTGCAGAGAACTGCTTGTCAGAATAGTGATACTTGTCAGATTTGGTTTCTGACAGACATGTAGCTCAGACTGCAGCTTCTGCATGTCATGTGCTGAGAAGACAGTGCAAGAAAATGAGGCTTGTGCTGTCATTCTCGTTAGATTTTTGCATTTATCGTTTTAAAAATGACAACAGCTTAGAAGCTACTTAGTGTTAAAAGTTTCCCTTTACTTTCAGGTGAGTCTTAGTAACTTACCAACTATAACTTGTTAATAAGTATTTTTCATTTTGTTTTGCAGTGCTCATAAACTATGTGAGAATGCAGCAGAGATAAAAATAATGAATACAGATGCTCACATCTTTAGAGTTCTGAAGTTAATGATCTCTTTCTTTTAGTGAAAGGCTCTCAAAATGCATCTAGCAGACAAAATCTGGCAGAGTATTCAAAATGAAGCATTCACTTGGAAGGTTAATTAATTCACTCAGATGCAACTGACTATTATGGTCCAGTTATTGTGACAGTTAAGGAATTCGCAAACCTGAATCATCCTTAGTGTTCCCTGAGTGAAACTTGGTACAGTGGATTTTGTTGCTGCACTGCTCTGTGTGTATTTTGATCCAGCAGGGCACAAGCTTCACTCCAAGAGTGGCTTCCTCTTCCTGCTCCCTGGAAAAAATGTTACTGCATGCTGACTGTAAGTTCTTGTGTTAGAAGCAGCATGTGTGAGGGTAAGGATAAAGAGGAAGAAAGGCATGATTAAATGATCTCATAGTGGTACAGAATGTGTGTATATGAGATGCTGTGTGTTTTACTGCTTATGGTTATATAATCATATTATGTATGATTATGATATTGTGGTGATAACTATTCTGGGATTCTGTGAGGAGCAGTGGCCATAAGCTAAAATACAAGAAGTTCTACTTCAGCATGAGGAGAAGCGTTGTGGGTGGCAGAGCACTGGAACAGGCTGCCTGGGGAGGTTGTGGAGTTTCCCTCTGGGGACATTCCAAACCCACCCAGACAGTCCCTTTACTTGGATCCAGGATCACCTCGATCATGCCTTAGCAGGGAGGTTGGAGTAAATTATCTCCTGTGGTCCCTTCCAACTATAACAGTTCTGTGATTCTGTAATTGTTTTGGTGTCTTCCTTTCTAAGCACAGTTTTTCTTAAGGGTGTGTGGAATGCTGTCCCTTTTAAATTAACCCATCTCTCTTTACTTAGTGGCTATTTCACTGAATTTGTAACATAAAATTGGATTGATTGGTATTTCATCCCTTTAGAAATAAGCTGTGCCTTACTTATGCGAAAGTTTCAAGTACATGCGTTGCTTCTTGAATTCTTCTATATTGTGAGAAGCTCAGTCATGGATTTTTACTGCATTTTTGAAGTCCTGTTGCAATACATATTTTTGTCTGAAGTTAGGAGTTGTATGGCTTATGAACCAGCTGAAGGCTGTGTGTTTATTAGGCTTATTGCTCAGAGAAGCAGTGCGGTTGCAAAATTAATCTGCTGATATATGTGCAAAACAATTCTGATAAACAGGAACTAAGCTGACATCTCTACTGTGTGCTTATCAGTCATCCTTCATGTGCTAACAGATGTAAAGTACCAGAACACAGTGTGATTCTTCAGGTAGTGTAAAACCACACACTGTTGAGGTTGCTCAATCCAAGGAGGCCAGATTCTATCTAATTTCAAGTAGAACCCCACAAAGTTGTGTAATGTAGATGCAGCGGGACTACCCTTTGCACAAATCAGTATTTAATTTACTCATCAACTTTGGCCTATCAGTGACTTCTGCTGATGGTGTAGCCAAAAATACCCTTGCAACACTCAGCAAACTGCAATGCTGGAGTGTCCTGAGAGCAGATTCGGGGTGCTCTGTCCTGTCATTTTTAGCTTCTTAACTTCTGTGAGTTGCCTTCTGTTAGTGAAGGAGAAATGTTTAAAAAAGTGAAAGGACAGCTTTACTATCTCCATAAGTCTTGACTTTAGAGAAAAGCAAAACCACAACCCTCCCCAAAGTTTTGACTTCCTTTAATAAAGGTAACTAAAAGTATACTGAGGATTTTCTACCTTCATATTTATTCTAAATTCAGTACCTTCATATTTATTTCCATAACTGTTTTGTTAGTAACAACTGATGCCTGCTTTAACAAGTGTATGCATTGGATATATTGGTAGGCATCTATTGTGTATGTAGATGTGTTTTCTTTAAAATAGGGTCCTGTTTTCAAGAATCTTTAAAAACAGTCTATGACCTAACACTGTCTTTGTGGGAGGGAGAATTATAGTGTACGTGTCAATTAGCAAGTATCACTTTAAGATAGCATTGGTTACTCTTAAACCAAGGTGTTTGACCTTAAGAAAAAGGAGAGCTTCTGATAACTTTATCTGATTCTAAGCTTTAAATATGTGCAAGATGTAAGGAAGTATAATGGGAACACTGCTTGTTCGAGATTGTGATGTTAGGAATTCCTTGTTCATGTGTATCTTAACATTGGATTGTTTTCAACTTCTGATGAGAAAGATACTGTTCTAATACATGCTACTGCTGCCACTTTTAGCAGAGTACTTTTTGAAATGATCTTATAAACATTTGAAGGAAATGTATAACACTAGACATGTGTTTTTTTTTTTTTTGTATTAAGACAAGCACTTTTTGGGATTCCAAGTACATTTGTTATTTAGTCCTTAACATTAAACATATGCCAGAGATGTAATCTGTTTTCTGTATGGAAATGTGATTGCTCTTCATTATTATAGCTATTATGTTTTAGGACAGACAGCAAGGATGAGTTTTAGTGTTATAGCTGTGCTGGTGAAGGCAAACTAGTTTCCTAGTTGTTTCTTCCTGCCACTTCCTTTATGTTTGATAATTTCAGTAATTGCATGGCAGTGGGGTTGATAATTTACCAGTGTGACAAGATGAAAAAAGCCCCATCCAAAACAACTTCTTCAGCTTTCTGATAGAAGGGCTGAACTAAGTAAAGTTTAGCCAGCACAATTGCCCTTTCTGGTGTTGATACAGCCATATGGTGTACAAGTTCAAGCTGAAACTTATAGCTAAAAAACTTTTACGTTTTGAGGTTGTTTTTTCACAAGATGAATTTTCTAACCTTTACTGTATTCTCTGATGAGCTTGAGTGCCGGGTAAAGCTTGGAAGTGAATATGTGATTGAGGAAGGTAGAACTAAACCTGTCAAGATTTGACTGACGTTAAAAATCTGTTTAAACATTTAAGATGGATTGTAAACACATCTAGTATGATCTGACTTCAGCTGTGTACTTGCTGCTTCTGAAGAGGCTTGTGGAAAAGGTGTGGAGTGCTTTCCAGGCTGGAGCAGATCAAATACTCAGTTTCAGACCTTTACAGTGTGAATGTAGTTAGTTGAAAGATGAAGAAATCAGCAAGAATTTTCCTTTGTGCTACCTTTTATATGCTATACAGAAATTTGTGGAAATAGCATGCAGAGGAGTCAAGGACCGTGCTGTGTGGCACATGGTAGCAGCAGGCTTTGACAGCCATAGGCAGTGTGTCCTGCCCGCACTCAGCCTGGCTTGCTTGCTCGTAGTTGTGGTTTGAAATAGGGTGAATTTATATAAAAAATCACAGCAGGCCCAGAATTGTAACAAGTGTTGAAAGTGTTGTGAATAGTTTTTTAGAAACAGATGGCTTTAGGGAGCAATTTTCACAACAATTCTGCAAAGGAACGTAAAGTGTTAAAAAATCATAGAATGGTTTAGGTTTAAGGGGACCTTCAAGGACATCTAGTTCTAACTTTATCCTGCCGTGGTTAGGGTCGTTTTCCATTAGATCAGGTTGCTCACATCCCCATCCACCCAGGCCTTGGACTGTTCCAGTGTTGGGGCATCCACAGCTTTTTTGGGCAACCTGTTCCAGTGCCTCATCATCCTCACAGTAAAGAATTTCTTCCCAATATCTGATCTAAATCTGCCCTCTTTCAGTTTTAAACCATTACCCTTTTCCTGTCACTACATGCCCTTGTACCTCTCCAGCTCTCTTGAGAGCCCCTTTTAGGTACTGGAAGGCTGCTCTAAGGTCTCCTCCATTCTCCAGGATGAGCAACCTCAGTTCTCTCACGTTGTCTTTTAGGATATGTTAATTGTGGATTAATGAATACTATGTTGCCCATGTCAAGTTTCCTAAATGCTTTTTATTAGTGTGTGGAGGGTTTCCTGGAAACTGGTGATGCCTTGAAACATAATGTGTTGTGTGAAATCCATACATGGTTCCTATGGCTTTTCTGTGAAAGTTGTTACCTTCCACAAGGAAGGGAGTGCATCAGGGTGGGATGTGCACTAACCATGTTTGGTGGAATGGATATTCTTACCAGCTAAGATCCTCTGCTGTTCTTTAAGCAGTCTGCCTAGATAAGCCTAATGTTGAACATCAAGTAATTTCTTATTACCGCCTTCCCCCCCTCCATTTTTGGTAGTCAAGCATTATGGACTGTGATCTAAAATTGATGATGGGGAAGTTCAGTGGAGCAATTTCAAACAAAAACAGTGTTGGAAAAAGAGTAATTTATGACAACTGTTTTAGCTGTTTGCTATACTCCTCAATAAATCCTCCTATTTTTCCTTTTTAGTTCACATGAGAGATCCTAATAATCAGCTTCACATCATTAAAAATTTGAAGATCGCTGTCAACAACATCATTACTCACCCACCTCAGCCCGGCGCCATTCGGAAACTTTTGCATGATGTTGTGTCTGTCAGTCAGCCTGCTGAAGGATTGGTAGCTAATGTGATCACAGCTGGAGATTATGATCTCAACATCAGTGGTATGTAATGATACTGTATTTTTCATAATGTAAACTGGAATTAGATGAGAGGTTTCTAGCCTTCATTTCAACTTCATGGCATATACTAAAATTATTCAGAGTTTATCAGTTTTGAGACATTGCTTTTATTGAAACTCAGGATTTATTGAATAGTTTTGGCTTTATATGATGCTGAAAGAGTGGTTGAACTTAATAATTTTAATTTTCCTAATGTTGTAGTTCTTCTCAACTTGTGTTAAATCATTATTTTAGTGTAGCCATTCCAATGCTTTGGTTGTGTAATTTTCTTGTTACAAAACTGGTACAGTGACTTGTTGCAGTTGTTAGAATAAATATCAGAACTTATAGTGTTCGTACTAATGTACAGCTTTATCTTGAATTAGCTATCCTGGCTTCTTTATTTATGATAAAGTCATAAAAAGTTTAAGGAAAAAAAGACTGTGAGGAAAGGTGTGTGACTTCTTTGATTCCTTGTCTTTATATTTTCTTTTCTTCTGTGGAGCTTGTGCTTCATATTTCACTGCCAAAATGACTAGGGTATTCTAAAAATGTTTTTTTTTCTCAGATCTCCAAGAGATGAGGCATTGTGAAAAATGCTAAATGAGACCTGATTTTAGGAGCTGAGAAGATTAAACTCCTCCCAATTAAGATCCTAATCCATTAAAGCCTCTGAGCATGTACTTAGTTCAAAGCATGTATACACTGCCCTATTTAAACATGTGTTATTTATTGTAGTGCTCTTTACTGCAGTTCAGCCTGCAGTAAAGAGTTTGGCTCTACTATGGCAATAGACTGATAAAACTTTGTGAGGATTAGTAACTGATGTTGCTGTAGTATTTTTTTATGTTGGTGATGGAAAAATGGCATAATTCTTACCTCTTTGATACCTAATTTATGAGGTATGTCTTCAACTTGATGTCCCATGTTGGTTATAAAGCAAAAGACTTGAGCCTGGAAACTCTTGTTTTTGAGATGTGTTGAAAATCACACATCTTTTTCAATTTCTGTACCCTTATATATAGGTCACATTGGTCAATTGCCATTTTGTTATAAAATTTTTTTTCAGATGGAAAGTTTGTTTCAATTCTAGAGATGGAAAGACCCTAAGAAAGCAGAATGGTTTCAGTGAGGACTTTTCCATGAGGTTTCTAAAGACCTTAGTTTAAAAGTGAGATATTGAGAGAAGGGAAGAAAAATAGTGGCTATACTAAGAAATGCTTTGTAGTTATAAAAACAGATATCTCTCTTTTGTTTTCCATATTTGCTGTTGGAGCTTTGCATGGATGTACAAATTATCATGTTTGACTATCGTTTGTCTCTCAGTGGTTAGATTCCCATTTCCATTCAGACCAGCTTTGTGCTTTTTTGACAGGAGGAGAGGTGTATAAGCTGTTTAATTTCTTCTTCCATGTGATTTTAATGTAGTAATTTTGTCATTCAGTGGATCCTCATTTCAGGGCTTTAGCACAGAACACTGACAGTGCTCTTGTATCCCATTACAGTGTAAGAGAATCTGAGGAAGTTCCAAGTAGGGTTCCTTTATGCTTAGATGAATATGAGTATTTACTAAGACATTTAGGTTTTTTTTTTTTTTTTAACTTTCTTAGAGCATTTTATTCAAACCAAGGGATGCATTCATTCTTGACAGCAGAACATAATAATTTGGCAATTAAATGGGAAATGCTTCCATCAGTTCTTTAATTTGTACTTTTTTGGGAGTGAATTAGTTTTCTAGGATAATGATATTAAAAGTTATTTCCTTAATTTCAATGATGATCAAGTGCAATATGTTCTGAAGAAAGATAAACATTGTTTAAGAAGCTGAGGTATGACTGTTTCTGGCACTGGGGTCATTATCCTGCTTTTTTTTTTTTTTTTGAGAAAAGTTTCAGAGTTGCTGTGTTGTCTTGATTTAATTGTTTGTAATCCTTCTTAGTTACAGTTTTGTTTAATATAGTTCCATAATCTAGTGCTGAGAGACTAATTTGGTTGCTGAAAAGTTGCTTATGTTCAGCCGTGCTTGCTTCTCCCATGTACTGGTGCATGTGTAGAAAGTGAAGAAAAATGATCCCACTAGGGAATTAAATTATTTGAGAGAAGAAAAACATTTTTTCAACTAGATCAGTTCCCTGGCTATGTTTGTTCAGAGCTACATGATATAAATGCTGGCATGAGGCATTGGAGGAGTATGATTGAGATGAAAGAGAATGTTGGGGCAATCACTTTAAGCAGCTAATGTATTCAGCTACTTTTAACTAGTACTGCAGCCTGGGAGATCTCACAAGTTAGTGCCTTAGATTTAGAGTATATTCCAACTAGTAAAATAGAAATAACATCTAGATACAACTTAAATCTTTGCTACTTGATAGAATTTCCATTTTTATTTGAGCCTGGAGTTGGGGCTGAACTAGAAATTACTAATTATTTTCATTAAAGTACACTGTCAAATGTTGAAATGCCTGAAATATTCATGATTAAGGTTAGCTAGAGTCAGATCTTTTCAATGCCCCTCATGGGCCTGCATGGTATAGATTTTTTTTTTTTTTACTTCACGCTACCAGAGTGTAAAAGCCAAGAGTATGTTTGCATCTGACCCTTTTTAGTATAATAATATCATGTTTTTCCTATCAGATCGCTCAGTTAAAGCTAGTGTTCCTTGGTACAGTAATTGGAAAGAGACACTGATGGAACTGAACACATCCACGTTTTATTCAGGTATTTTTTGTGGTGGGTGCTGATTTGCCAAATTTGCCCTATACTCCTTTTCCATGTGCCACATCCACCTTTCCTTACCATCTGCTACAACTGTTCAGCACTTTCCTGGACGTAGATGTGTGTTCCTCCATTTTTTTCCCCCCCTAACTGAAAAATCGTTGGTGGTGGTTGTTTTAATTTTTCTTTTAATCACATTTCTACTCTTGTTAATCAAAATCATTTGGTCTTTCCATACAATCAGTAAGGGTGGTGGTGAAGAATTTCCTGATGTTATTAGAAACACTGGATTGTTTGATCCTATGGAACTGTATACTGTCACTATGCTGTATTTCAAATGTACTTTCTGCTTCTCCAAAGAATTTCTTTCTTAGAGGATAGTAACACTTTTTAAGTTTGAACTCAAGTTCTGACTGTACTTAGAATACATGTGTCTTGCTATATTGACATTCTTTCTGGAGTATGACCCTTAAAAAAAAGAAAAAGCTTTCTTATATATTTTTATGATGTTTGAGACTTATTGCTACCAAATCACGTTGGTTACTGACCTCTCAAGGCTCTGCACCGTGGTCTATAGGAGACAGGTTTTGATGTTTCTCAGTTTTATATATTAATATAGTTTATGCCTTTGGTTATTAATAGCTATCCTTTCAGTAGTATCTGTTCAGATCCTGCTAAATGCCTAGTAGACTTTCCGTTCTTAAGCTGTTATGTACAAATATTCCTTTTTTTTTTTTTTTTTTTTTTTTTTTTCTTTAGTAAGTTCTGAACAAATTAACAAGTTTGCCAAAACTTCAGTTCTGTTCCAGCATACTGAAAACATTTTACTGGAAAAATTCAAAACATATAAGTCTAGGTACTTAAATGACAGTGTTGGTTTGCACTGTTGTAGCATGTTATGATATGAAATTTTTTCAAATACTGCTTTTGTTTTGAATAAGGTGTGTATTTATCAAGTACCTACAATAAGGGATTACAGCCCTGTAAAAAACTCAAGAGAATCCTTTTAATGTTGTGTAGAGGGAATCCAGTTGCCTTTGAGGCCACTTCCAAGGTTTTTAATAGGCCTAATGAAAAAAGAGGGCAGAAGAACCAGTCCACAAAACAAAGTAGTACTTCTCTGTTTGTAGCTGTCAGATTTTAAAAAACGTGTGATTTTTTTTCTTTTGCTGTGATTCAGCTGTAAAACAGAAGTGAAAATTTGAAAACAGTGCAGGAAAGTACAATGTGGTTGACAATTTTGCCTTAGGTTGTTTAACAGTGTTTACTTTGAGCCCAAGCTACTCCAAGGCTTGTTATACTTGTGAAAAATGTGTATGAGTCACTTTCTTATGGCTTGTTTTTAATAATAACAAGCTGTGTTTTCCTTAATTTAAATAGTTGGCATGTTAGCATGTAGGACTCAGTAAAGCCAAGAGCTTTTTATATCTAGATAAGTACTCAGAGAACAGTTTCTAGAAAGGCTGTAATCAAAAGCTGGAAGTTTGTCTCTTACTAGGCTTTTTTTATTATGTGACATGTGCTGACTGCTAGAGTGAATTCAAGTGTGGGAATATCTGACTTCTGTGTGTCTGAAGCCAGTCTTAGATGGCTTGACAATGTGGGATTAAACAAAATTGAATGAATGCCCTACAGGATAATTCCAACACAAAAATGAACCTGTATCCTGAAGGTAGCTTAAAGAAATGAAGGTGGTGGTTTGGCTTGGTTTTTATGAGGGGGTGCCTGAGAGTTTTACAAAGCATTAGAAATTTTTATTTACTTTTGTTTTATTTTTATTTACTGAAGTCTAGCAATGTAGGTTTTTTAGGGTCATATAAAAAAATACTTTTAGATTTTCTTAATATTTTTTTTTTTCTGCTAGTTACTGTTTTCTAGTTTGCAGGTGAGATGACACTGGATTCTAGTTACACCAGTGTGAAATCAGGTTATTGAAAGTGGATTGATTTTGCTCTGGGGTCTGTTTTCCCACTCAGGGAAAGGAGTTGGAGAATTAAGATGGCATAGAACAGGCTTAAAAGAAGAAATAATATTTCATTGTTTGACCCATAGCTGGAGTGGAAAGAAATGGACAATATTAGGTTCACGTGTTTTTTTGATGTCACAGACTCCTTGGTTTCCTTTGATTTGTTACTCTTAGGAAAATGAAATCCCTATTGTAAAAGGGTATTAAACATGGCTGGTTAAAATTTTTAGGCATTAATGGCACAGCTCTGATCTGAGGTTTTATCTTCTTGGATCTTTGCCAGCTGAAATGTTTATTATAACAAGACATGGAAGAGGACTGCTGTCAATCCAAGTCAGCACTTGTAGAAAACAGGCAGCATAGGGTTTTGGTAATCCTTAGCTCCTCTACATACTCAAAAATTAATTTTGTTTCTTGGACAATTCTCACATCCCTAGCCCAGAAATTTAATGATTGTTGGAAGAATTTATTTCTTTCTTTGCCAAGTGTATGGGTGTTTAAAGGGGTGGTAAAGAGTCAATCTAACAAGGACTGAATACAGGTGAGCCTACAGTGGTGAGGAATGTGGTGCTTAAGGTGCTATTCAGTTTCACAGGATTTGCTTCAAGTGTTACTGTTTCTCCTACTTAGCATCTAAAATACTTTCTCCTTGGACTGTTCCCCCTTCTTTTCCTCTGCCGCAAACCTTGTCAGTGTTTGCAGGCTTCACTTTCAGGTGTAGTCTTTCCTACTTCTTTTTCATCAACAGGTAAACAAGTTTCACTGAATAGTCTAATTTGTCCTGTTTTATTGTGTATTTCAGCTACTACTCCTTGGTTTGAGTCTTACAGAGAGTGCTTTCTTCAGTCCATGCCTGCATCTGATCATGAATTCTTAAACCACTATGTTGCATGTATCCTTTGAATGTTACAGACCGCTCCAGGGAAGGCTATTACAAAATATAACATAGGAGACACTGAAATTATGATTTGAAGCCTTTACATTTTCCCACCATGTCTGACTATACAGACTGATTTCATAAGGGTGTTGGGGTTTTCTTTGCAACTGTTTGGCTTGAGTTTTTTTGTGGTATTTGTATAGGGGTTTTTTCCTCTTCTCCACACACTCTGTGTCAAATTGAGCTCAAAGCCAATACCTATAAATGAAACTCCATCATCCTAAGACACACTCTGCTGTAGCTCTTTAAGTATCTATTGACTGTCCCTTATCTGCAACAGAGGAATGTGTGTTTGGGATGCATCTGCTACTTTTAAATAGATTTTTGTAAGCAGATGGAGTGGTGGAGACTGGGGAGACTATGTTTTGGAAATTTGGTGAACTTTGAGCTGGACAAAAAAGTCTGGAAAGACTGGAATGATGCCTGAATGCTTTCACTTTTTTTTTTTTTTTTTTACCAAAGCTTGAGCCCAATTTGCTTGTCTACAGGGAAATTGAAAATAATCACTATTTCATGATGTAGCTGGTGTTTAGCATTCCAGTAATTATGATGCTGCAGGTTTTATGACACTCTGTTCCTAATTCTGTACTAAACATTGTAATTTCAGTATAGTGGAAAGGTATGTTAATGGCCACACTTGTGCAGAATTAACTTTGCAAAATACTGGTTCTGACTTGAATTTTAATAACATTTAAAGTATAACTTTGCCATCTGGCTTCTCTGAATTAATGTCTTTTGATTTGAAGAGTAGATGTAGCAGAGCAGGATGTTCCTTAATAGTGGTTGTGTAGTTGCATTGAGGTAAAAATCTGAACACTTCTGCTTTTTGCTCAGGTGATGTTGCTGTGTTTATGAATGCTGGTCATCACTGTTCAGGTCGTAACATAAAGCCCCAACTCCCTTTGGAAGTTGAAAACTAAAATACACTGGGGATGAATTTCAGCTGTATTTATGCTATGTCAACATCTGGTCTCTATCTAAAATCTTAAATGAGCTATCACATAGCATGTTAAGCATAGTTCCACTGCCAGAATTGCAGCAAACTCCTGTTGCATCTCATTTTACAGATGTTAGCTAACTGATTGTTTTTTATTGTGACTAAGGCCAAATTCTAATTGTACATACTTTTCTGGTAGCCTGTTTTCCATGCTTAAGTATTGTACTTATCTATTCTATTTTATACACTTCCTATTTTATTCTGTGATCAGTGGTTGTCCCTGTTCTTTGGGTATATGTCCTTAATGATATCAGGTATGCTGGTAGTTTCTTCTAGTGAACCTGACCCTGTTGAGCAGTTCCTGAAGCTGTCCCAAGAACAACACCGGATTCAGCACAGCAATGAATACTCATATCCCAAGTGGTTCATCCCAAACACGCTCAAATATTATGTGTTACTGCATGATGTAAGCACAGGAGAAGAACAAAGGTGGGTCATTTGCCTTCAGTGAGCTTACAGATGAGCTCTTTTACCAAAATGTTTGTTTTGATAAATTCTGTTGAGATTAGACACGCAGCAGGATCCATTAGCCAGTATGCTATTATCAGGCAGATATTTGAAAGTATAATTTTTAGATCTTCTTCTTGTGTTCATGTAAGATGAAATGAATCAGCCTCAGCTTTTGGGGTAGGTGATTTCTTTGCTAGCTTTCTGTACTAATTCTCAAAGATTCTCAATTTTACACTTACATAACAGATTGTTTTAAAAATAGGAGAATTTTCCTTTTAAGCACTATGGATAATAGTCTAAAATAGCTTGTTGCAGTACATGCTCGAAAGTTAGTTTGGTATCAACATAAGATAAATGTTATTTTACTGTTTCAGAGCTGACTCCATTTATGAAGAGATGAAACAGAGATATGGAACTCAGGGTTGCTATTTGCTGAAAATAAATTCTCGGGTGTCTAATAGAGGAGCAGACGAACAGATACCAGATCCTTGGAGTCAGTACCTTCAGAAAAACACTATCCAAAACCAGGTATTATAGTATTCTAAAAACAGTTTGTACAGTGCTTATTAGTCCATTTTAGTTGTATTAAGTTTCACCTTGGTGTTATGCATTTCTACAGAATGAGCTAACAGGCAGTCAAGACACTTCTCACACAGCTATGACTTTTTGTGAGGGCCTAAGACGAATCCTCAGGAGGAACTGTCCTCTATGCTACTTAAGTTCACAGTGAGGAGCACTAAAATACTGGACTGTCTATTTTAGACTGACAGAATCACAGAAATAATAGACTTTGTGCCTTAAGAGCTGTGAGAGGAAGTAAGCTCAGAAGTGTCCTGTTCATAGTTCATAGTAACAGTTCACAGTAACCTTCATTTTTATTCATCCTCTTCAGTCTTGCATTTTCTTTCCTGGGTCTTCTGTACTTCACAAAATAGTGTGGATGTAGTGTTTTGTGGGGGTATGTGTGGTTTTTGTGATGACTTTTCTTGTGGTCTAGTCTGGTCTGTCATCTTCTAAGATTGCAACTGATAGTGTGTTTTGAGTTTGCCATAAATACCTGTATTTTTGGCTTTAGAACCAAAAATACTTTTTTAAGTTTGGTTTTGACTGACTTGCAGTTGTAACTCCTTATGATTAAAAGGTTTCTGGAATCATATTTCTTTACCAAATGTAGCTGTCTAGCCTCTGTTCTAAGTAGCCATTCTTGGCATCAGCTGCTACAGAAAAGTCAAAACAATCCATATTCTATAAGCTAAGAGGACTGGTGAATTAGAGTCCACCATAAACCAATCAAATATTTTTCTTTTATTGTGTCGCATGTCAGCTGTGCAATATAGATCTTTGTGTGTGTGAGCTTATTCAGGAATTGCATTAAGGAATATATTTTTGCTGTTGTAGGCATTGCTGTGTAAGAGTTGGAGTTGCTTTGGTTCTCAGGGAAGCTAGTTTGAGCAAGTTAGAAGGTACTTGCTTCATTTGGTGAATATAACTTTCATCTTTAAGAGTTTCTTAAAGCCTCAGAAACTATGTAGAGAAGTTAATACATGTAAACCAACATGCTGCTGTAATAATTCAGTTAACTTACTGAAATTGGCAGCTACTGTTTAAGGATTTTTGTATGTGGTTGAGTAAAGTTCTGACGTTTTTTCCCCTCTTTCCTGGCAGGATTCCTATGAAGATTGTACGGTTTCGAACAAGAATACTGATCACTTGATATCAGATGGCACAGACACTGAAATTAAAGGTATTTTTGTAACTTTATGGAAACCTTGATGTTACAGCATTTACACACTGTCTTTTGTCTTGGACGGTAATTAATCAGATGATTTGAACTTTGAGTTATGCTTTCTAAATGCTCTGTATTCAAAGAAAAATGCTGTGGTACTGTCCTACTGGATTGGTGGCATCTCGTTACTGAGATGGGTGATGATATATTGGGCTCATATTTTGTAAGTGTAAGCATATTGTCTGTGAATGCTGGCAATAAGTGAAAAGAACATAGGATTAAATGGCAAATTTTCATAATAATAATGAAAGTTTTGGTTTGTGTGCTTTACTTTAACTTGGGAGCTGAGGTTTTGGAGATTTTTTTTTTTTTTGTCCTTGGTTTTGGTATTAAATCTGTAGATGTCAGGGAAGTGCTTAGTTTAGTAGTTGTTTGGAAGCACTTGCCTTGGAACTCAGCTTGTGGATGGGAGAGGATAGTAAATGAAATGAGTGCAAATTGTTGCACCCTTAAAAAATGATTAAGATAGCTGTGTAGGATTCAGATGAGAGGTATACAGTACCCTGCATTGCCTGGCCTGCCTCAGCCCCAGGTCCTTGACACTTCACCTTAAAGGCATGTGGAGACCTGGCATGTCTAGGAGAGCCTACAGTTGCCTTCTTTCTAAGGCCTTGCAGCCTAGATGTACTCTGGGAGCTGCCAATTGAACTTTACAAACTCAGCTTTATATTTCATTAGTAAAATCCATAAGGATTTGCTTTCATGGCTCCTCTTTGCTCAGTACCAGATAGGGCGAGCTGATTTTCTTATAAATAAGGGAACTACTTAAGTCTTAGAGTGAAGCAGAGTCTCAGTCTATTTCAGAGAGCTAAATGCAATAGTGGTCAGCAGCCCTTCTCAGTGAACAAAGAGGACTTTGGAGGAAATTATTTTACATCATGGTTGCTTGGAAGGACATGGAAAATGAGGGTTGTTTTGTTGTTTTGGTTTATTTTTTTAACCTTAAAACATAAGCAGAAAAATAGAGAATGGACCCAGTGGAGCCATTGTAGTAATTGCTGCTTTTCCAACTTTCATGAATGCTTTATTTTGATTTTAATGTTTCCATAGTTTTCCTTCAATATTGTTAATATTAGTCAGCATACTGGAAGATTTTTTTGCACTGTAGTTGAGAGACAAAACCTTATATATTTAGCCATATTGTAATTCTTGAGATTCTCTGAACTTCCTGAGAATTCTAGGAATGATGCAATACTCAGTGCTCTTCTGCTGCCTGCTCAGCATGGATCTGTAGTGCAGAACAGTTGGTGAATAGCTTTGTTTTCCAGAGTTCTGAGTAAGGAAAGCTTTGTAGGAGGTTAGTAAAAATGACCTTTAAAACCCAAAATATTTAAGTAACTTTCTACTTACTGGAGCTTTTATTTCAATCTTTCAACAGATGGCTTGTCAAATAACTTTAAGACTCACCCCCTTCAACTGGATCATCCCAGTGGCAGTTTGGATAGCACTGATTACATGAAGGCTTCTACATCACTTCAAGACTCAAAGAAGTCAAATTCTGGGACACCTCATGGTGCTTGTTTAACTCTTACAGATCACGATCGAATTAGACAGTTCATACAGGAATTCACATTTCGGGGACTTTTGCCACACATAGAGAAAACAATTCGGCAACTCAACGATCAGGTCAGTTTACCCTTAAAAACACTTCGTGCTGTAATAAGGAAAAATGGTTGGGGTATAAATCCAGTTATATCAACAGCTCCAGTGCAAGGTGGCTTCTTGGTGAAAGCCTATGTGAACTGTTTCCAGGGAAGTCTGTTGAATCTTAATATTCTATGCTCTTGGATGATTCTGGCATGGGCAACAAAATGGACTTTGTGTTTCAACATCAGAATGCACAGCTAAATTTAAGTAGTTTTTTTAATCAATAACCATGTGCAAAGAAAGCTGTAACCTTGAGTTGCTACTTGATAGGGAAGAAATGCAGGGACACCCTGAATTGTGCAATTCTGTTGATCTTAGCAGTTTTTGCAGCTGAATATCCTTCTCTGAAACCAGGATTTTTTGGTAGTAGGATTAATATCGTGCCCATGTTCAGTCAAGGTCATGCATTAAGTTACTTGCATTGCAGTGAGTCCTTTATTTTACAAGTGTTTCACTCTTACATGCTCTTAAACAGCTGCAGAGATGGATTGACTTATATCAATATAATCAAATTACTGTATTTAGCATTGTGTTTTGGACCCAAATATCAGTCTGTCTGAGCTCTGATTTTATTTTGATTGGATTCTCTATTCAAGTTATAGTTTTAAGTATGAGGACATTTCATACTAAGAATCATGTCCTCTTAGGAATGCTCGCTCCCTGAATTGACTTTTGTGAGTTTGTAAGTGCTGACCGTATTTACATTTAGTAAGTTTTATAGAGAAACATTAAAAAGAAGTGGTTACTTAAAGTGTAGCAAACAGGAATGCAGTGATATATTCCTAGTCCTGGTAAGAAGAGAGATGTTCTGCTTTTTAAAATTACCTTTAAAGAGCAGTTATAGTTTGCATTATAGGATCCCTGCAGATGTTTCCTTCTAAGTGGAAATTATCTAAAAGAATAAAGTTGTGTAATCTTGCTTGCCTCGTACCTTTGACACTTGAAATTGGTGTTTGTGGTGTGATAATGCTTTATGTGGATGACAGAGAGAAAGCTCTTTCTTGTAGTATCTACTTAGTACTTAGATTTTAGGTTGGGTTACTCCCCAAAATCAGATATTCTGATTATATAGAACTTAGTTTTCAAACAGATGTATCCAGTGTTCAAGTTCTTAAGATGGATGTTTCTCCAGTTTACAGAAAAAATAGTGACCCTCAGATGAGGTAAAATAAATGTATGAATTATGATTATATGAAAATAAATATATGGACTACTGTCTCAATGTCAGAGATTAATTCTAAGAAAGTGTGTTCTTAGTTATTTTACTCCTTTTATTTATTTCTGTTTTATGGAATTAAAATCAAATTATGAAGCCATAATGAAGCTTGGCTTTTTATATTAGTTTAACTTACATCTCTTGCAATGCAGTGCTCTAATTCAGTGTCTTTCTCCAGTTAATATCCAGGAAAGGCTTGAGCCGATCACTGTTTACTGCTACTAAAAAATGGTTCAGTGGCAGCAAGGTTCCAGAGAAGAGTATAAATGAACTCAAGAATACTTCTGGTTTGCTGTAAGTAATCTCAGTCCTTATTTTTAAGTCTAAGCTGCAAATGTACCTTTTTTAGGGGTGGGAGGGAAAGCGTGTGTGTGTTTGTTTGGTGTCTGCAAAGTGAACTAAACCAGCAATGTTGTGAATTACTTCAGTTAGGAAAATCATGAAAAGTACTGTGCCTGAATATGTACAACAAAGGAGTAGCAGAACTTAAAGAAGGGGATAAAATAGACTGTTTGCAGAGTCATCTGCCTGCTCTATTTACAATGAAGCTTTCTAAGTTAATAGGAACACATTTTTTTAAGAGTAATGGTTTGCCATGAGGGATTTCTTAAAAAAATTTGCAAAAGCTTTTCACCTGTCATTACAGCCAAAAACCCCATGTTTAGGTGTTTTCCCTTCTGTAACTATGCAATTTGCTCCAGCATAGTATTGAGTATATTGCTTTTGTAATATGTTCAAGAGCTAAACTAAAGGGAATTTCATACTTGGTGCACCTCTGTCATAGTATACACTAAAATCAGGTTTTTAAGTGTTACCAAAATACTAATTCTATATGCTTTGGTAACTTCCCTTTGTGAATTAGGATGTATAATCACGAAAATTACTCTCCAACTATCTTTACCATAGAAGTCTAAATAATTTTTGTCATTTTCTAGTCAAGTTTAATGACATGCACATACAGCTTCAAATGTCTATGTTGTGTGTCTTTGGATTTGTAATCAAAATGTTGCTAATCTCAGCTTTCTGTTTTGAGCTTGTAAGCGTAGTTCACTTCCTACAGCATTTGATGTACAAGTGTTTGTGAAAATGTGTTTTATTATTACTGAAGTGAATCTTATATATATATTGTATTAACTATAAATTAGATTGATGCTTGCATAGGGCAGGAACTTGAACAGTGTTTTTGGCATTAAGCATAGTTTTTTAATGGACTTATTTCTTTCAAGAGAAATTTAGAGAAATAACAACTTACAGCCAAGTGAGCAGTCAAAGTATGTTTTTTTTTTTTTTTCTTCTCATACAGCTCTGCTTAGCTCTAATGGTTAATCTGACTGAACAGTTTCAGTGCTAGTTTTAAACTCCTTTCAGTATTTCTTGGCTAAGAGGAGTGTGTACTTGGAACAGTAAATCTTGCTACTCAGAAAGTAGGATGTGAAACCAGTTTACATGTGGCAGAAGAGAAGCAGATTTACTTTTCTTAGCTGTTTTTGAGCAAGACTGAATCAATGCAGTTTTATTACTATGTGAATAGATATTAAGATGAAAGAGGATGACTATAAATTTAAATATTTATATTTATAGGTATCCACCGGAAGCACCAGAGCTTCAAATCCGGAAAATGGCAGACTTGTGCTTTTTGGTGCAACACTATGAACTTGCATATAGCTGTTACCATACAGCAAAGAAAGACTTCTTAAATGATCAGGCAATGCTTTATGCAGCTGGAGCACTGGTTGGTACTTAACATGACATGAACATTCTGTGAAGTTTTTCTAATTATCTCTAATATTTGTCTGAAGGTAACAAAAAGCAGTCTTTCTCCTCCACCTCCAAATTTTAAGGGTCTCCCCAAATCTGCTGTATATTTTTAGGAAATTCTAGGGTGTTGTAAAATCTGTTTACTGCTGTTATATGAAAGGAATAAAGGTATGAATAAAAGCTGGAGTGTTAATTCTTAAAATATGGAAAGGAGAAAATCTAGAATGCAACCTCCAGAAAAACGAGTCTTTAAACTGATAACTCAAAGCCAGATGTAAAAAAGCTTTATAGTATCTCTTTTAGACTTAGGCAAAATAATTATTTGCCAGAAATACAAGACTCTTTTGTACCTGGTTTTGGGCGAATTAAAACATCAAGGCTATACTTCGAGTATGTCACTACTGTGAAACACTGTGTTTCACTCTAAACACATATTCATAATTTCCTCCTAAGAATGAAAGTATGTATAATTAAAATAATTTTCAGCAGGATAAATGGGAGTACTGGGGGAAAATGAGTAATTCTATCAATTTTTAGAAAATACGTATTGTAAACTTCAGTCTGGTTATTGCTAAAATTTGAAACTCTACTTCATAGAGCTATGGAAACATTATTGTACACCTTTGCATCCTGATTAAAACTTTTACATAAACGTCTCTTTTTACAGGTCAGATAGGTGCTCTGCATTTGGATAATCTGGATAAACAATAATATTAAGAAATCTTAATTTCTGAATGAATGCAAGCAGTCTTAATTATGAATTTATTGCAATCTACTAGTCTTAGTGTTGACTTTCTGCAGAAAATCTTTGCTATCATATTTTCAATCCATGAGAAAAGAAGTAAAATTTCAGACTCCATGTTTACTAGAGTTTCCTGGGAAACTGTAATTAATTTAAACAAAACTCAAACAGTCCTCATCTTAAAATAAATGGTAGTGCTACTTTGCAGGAATAATCTTCCTGATAATAGGAAATTCTTTTGGATTTGTAAAACTGTACTGAATCAATGTTTCTGCACAATGTTGGGGGTACTGTCAACTGCAAACACTTGTGTGTAACTCTCTGGCTAATTATAAGCAGAGCCATAGATAGGCTGTTGTATTAAACCTTTTATCAGTTACAGTGTATTGGATACTTTTATATGCCAGTAACTGATTAGATAAAGATCTTGAATCTAGTAGCTATTGAGACATGTTCCTCAGTCTTTTGAGGTTTATGATTTGTTGAAAAAAACTACAGTGACAGTACTGAATTTCTCTTGTAGGAAATGGCAGCGGTATCAGCTTTTCTTCAGCCTGGAGCTCCTAGGCCATATCCTGCTCATTATATGGAGACAGCAATTCAGACCTATCGAGATATCTGCAAGTATGTTGTTGACTTTTGTATTGATTCAGTGAAAGTTGAAAGATCTAGTGGCTTAACTTTCTTGCCCTGCGCTGTAAATAGTGCCAGATGGTCACAGAGTGATGGTAACTTTTTGAGGAGTAAGATAAGCTAACATATCTAGGATAGCATGAAAGGAGATTGGGCTGTTCTTAACAGAGTGCTTATTGGACTGCTATATTGAGTGCTATATTGAATTTATGTGGTGGATTTTTAGGCAGTGGGGTGGCTGCAAGGAAGGTTTCTGTGAGAGGAGAGCAGGAGCTGCCTGTGGCAGAATCAGTTTTCACTCAGCTCCAAAATGGACCTGCTGCTGCCCAAGCTGGCAGTGCTGCTCTTAACATGTTTAAGAAAGGGTAGAAGTAGCTGTGCAGCAGCTGTGAGAAAGGAGTGAGAAAATGAGAGAAACAGCCCTGCTGATACCAAGGTCAGGAGAAGGCGGGGCTTCCCTCTGCCTGTGGTGAAGACAGTGCTGAAACAGATTTTTCCTTGCAGCCCATGGAGGTGCAAGGGGAAGCAGGGATCTACCCTGCAGCCTGTCCCAATGCCAGAGCAGGTGGATGTACCCTGAAGGTGGCTGTAGCCTGTACAGAGTCTATGCCACAGTAGTTTGCTGTCAGAAGTTGTGGCCTGTGGGGAAACCACACTGAAACAGTCAGTTCCTGAAGGACTGTACACTGCAAAAAAGATGCATGCTGGAGCAATTCTTGAACAACTGCATCTGTGGGAGGGAACCCACACTGGAACAGGGGGAGAAGGATGTGCAGGAAGAAGCAGCAGAGGAGAAATGTTACGAAGTGACTATAACTCCTTTTCCCTGTTCCCCTGCTGTGCTTGTGGGTAGGAGGAGGTAGAGGAGTTGGGAGTGAACTTGAGGCTGTGAAGGAGGATTTGTCAGGAGAAGGTGTTTTATTTCTGCTTTTATTTATCACTGTGCTATTCAGTTATGAATTGCCAATAAATTAATTTAATCTTCCACAAAACAAGTCTGTTTTGCCCATGACCAACTGGTCAGTGATCCCCCTGTCACTTTTCTCTACACATGAGGTTTTTGTCTAATGATCTTCCCCTGCGTTGCTGAGCAGGGGATGTAACAGAGCAGCTTGGTGGGCACCTGGTACCCAGGTACAACTTCCCAGTACAACCTGCTTCTAACTGTTGGACTTCTTGTTCATCAGATTGTTTTAATTGTTATTTTTACAAATACAGTACTGTTCTCAAAAGTGCTCTCCAGCTTTGACTTTCATAAAGCTCCTGTTATAGTAGGATTGGACACTTAATGTGTCAGTCTGTATGTGGTTGTTTAGCGGGGAGTGAACTGTCACATATTTTGCTTTAAGAATAAGCAACAGAACCTCAGTCTGATGCTGTGTGTAGTAAGAAAATCAGTAAGATTTGAGATAAAGTTTAATGAGGTTTATTTTGATAAACATTTATTAATACGTGTATGTTTTTACTTTAGGAACATGGTTCTGGCTGAACGCTGTGTACTGCTTAGTGCTGAAATCTTAAAAAGTCAAAGCAAATATTCAGAGGCAGCTGCTCTTCTGATTCGTTTAACCAGTGAGGTAAAACTTAGTAGCTTTTTTTGTTTCTGCCCTCTCACTGTTTTTCTTCTTACTCAAACACTTCTAGGTTACCTTCTGATTCTTGTCCTACAATATTTTCTAGCCAAAGGTAGCAAATGAACAGGTATAAAGCATGAAGTGAAGAAAACTTTTTGCATTGTAAGTGAAGAAACTAGTACAGTTATTCTTTTTCTAGTCAAATGACTTGACTTCCTTAACCATGCTAAATATGTTATCTTTGGCTTTGTAACTAATTTTCTTTGACATCTGCTTTGCTCTTGGATGGTGTAGCTTTCAAACTCATGTGTTAAAGGAGTAAGCACAACTTGCCAGATCCATAATGGATGCTATCCCATATATAATTACAAGTTCTCTGTAGTTTAAGCAACTAAGGCATTACTGTAACTCAGCTGGTATGTTTCATTAGAACCTTACTGTGTAAGTGAAATCCTGCACTTCTGTGATATTAATTGCCAGAAATTAAGCTTGGAATCGGCTTCTTACCCAGGAATTGTTTTGCTTGAAAGGGAGCGAAGAATAATGTAATTCCAGTAATAGTGTAGCATCTTCTTTAAAGTTTGGAGGGAAGTCTAACTGGTAGTTAACTGGTAGTTAACTGGTAGTCTAACATGGCCAGCTGCACCAAATGTGATGCTTCTGAGATTTTCATGGGACCGGTTAAGCGTGGAGTAGATCTGTTTAGTTCTGTAATTTTCATTCTCAAGTGTTTCTGTAGCTTTATTCTTGTCCTTTCAACTTAAGCCTGCTACCAATATTTACAAGAGCAGCCTAAGATATTTAAGCAAGCAATTTAAATACTATTAGATCTGCATGGTCATTTTACAGCTTAGAATTGCACACATGCCTGTGGAGCATTTTAGTAGTGGCAAGGAAAATCTTCACAGGATACTATGTTGGTGTCTCAGAGTATATTTGTAGTCGATACATACTTCAACATCACTGATAGCATGGAGTTCAGCTGTGGTAAAATGAAGTAGATTCTGTTCTGATTGGTTAAAGTAATATAGCTGTGTCATGTCAGGAAAAGGGTATAATAGTGAGAAATTGTACATTAAGAAATCAATAGGTTAAAAGGTTCGTGTGATAAAAATGCACCAAGTTTCATTGCTCCCTGTATTTTTCAGTCATCCTGGTAGAGGTCTTGTTTTTTGGTTCCAGCCTTGATATTTGCAGGGGAGGGAGGAGAAAAGGTAGGAGAGTGCTTCAGAGGTGATGGTAAGTGTTTGAAACTGCAGCCTGGGTAACTGAAAAAGCAGAAAATATTTCTTTTGTTGCTGATACTGAAACAGGTTCACATATTCTTCCCTAGAAGAAATAAGAACATGATGGTATTGAACACTATTGAAAAATAATTTTAGTCTTATTTTTATGTGCTCACATATGTATGTAATGTTTGCATTTAGAAGAATCTTCAACTTCACAGAACTCTTAAAACTGACTGTCCCTCTTAGCATTAAAACAAGGCCACTGTTACCTTTATGATTGTATTCAACTCAGGCTAATTCTTTTTTCCTTTTAAACAGGATTCAGATCTTCGCAGTGCACTCCTGTTGGAGCAGGCAGCCCATTGCTTTATAAATATGAAAAGTCCCATGGTTAGAAAGTTTGCATTTCATATGATATTGGCTGGCCACAGATTTAGTAAAGCAGGCCAGGTAAGTATTATCTTTCCACATGGAAAATATGCCTGATATTAGATACTTGGGAAAACATGTTAAATGTGTCATTAGTCTGGAAAAAGATTCTTCTGACACTTCTGTGCTAGTCTGCAGTATTCTGTTCTGTAGTCTTCTGAAAATGACTTCTAGATGGATTACACTAGCCTTTTACTTCTGTTTTTGAGGTAGTGCTGAAGATCACTGACTTGAAACTTAAGTGATGTGTGTTTTCATTTCTGAGTCTCCTTTTAGACACAGTAATTTTCAAAGCATTTTTGAGCAAAGGAATGTTTTTACTCTTGAGATAAGTGAACTGCAGGAGATAATTATTTATTAAACTCAGTTTATTAGAATAGTAGCAAAATTTAGATTGTTTTTCCTGTTGCCTTAAATACATATAAATTTTCTTTATTGGAGGTGCAGGTGCTTGGACAGTTACTATACAACAAACAAAAATATCTCTATGGCTGTTAGACTTAAGTGGCAGTTAAACCAATACAGATCAGATTATTTTTACTCCCATTCACATTCCTTTTCAGGCAGCTCTAACTGTGGTAGATAAACTATTTTGGTTAGAACTTTTGTGCTTTGTTTCTGCATTAGTTGTGGGATACATTCTGTAAAGATAACTTGTGCTCGATTCCTGCTGAGGTTATTATTGCAAGACAGTAATACAGGAGAACCAAGGTGTCAAAATTCTGTTTGGAACAAAGCCCTGTGGTCTTGGCTGGGGGTTCTCTCCTGCCCTACTCAATCTCAGCCTCACTGTCCTGGTAAGGACTTAAAAAAAGTATTTTTGCATTGTTAGCTTCTATGATGTGAGGAATAGTAGGAGAACTCCCCCTCCTTGGTTTCCTTTGTGGTATAGTTTTCCTGTCTGTTATGACAGAATAATAATGACAGGAAGCTGTTGATCAGTTTTTCTTGTGTTCGTTCTTTTGTATCTTGTTCTTTTGTCTGTGTGTAGTTTTGACTTTGTGTAACAGCTCTTTGTTGTTTGTGTCTCACATTTGTAAGGATTCTGGTTTCCAAGAAATACGCTTTCAGTGGTACAGGAAATGTAGCTTTTTTTTTTTTTCCATATCCTTAGAGGTATGAAAATTATAAAAATGCTACTGAAGAGAAATCAGCCAGGCTGTTTAGCTGCAGATCATAATGCCATATTTTAAAATGTTGCTAGTACGTGCTGATGTTAAGGATTTACTGCTTGTACTCCGCTGTCATCACCTTACCAATGTGAACATATATTAGATTTTTTTTCCCCATTAGTGCTGTAAGGAGGGGAATACTGTTGCCATTTTTTAGAAGCTGAGACTTAGCTGTACAGTGAATGTCTATACAGCTGTTCAATACCTAGACTTGGGATTGAATGCCTGGATCCTGATGTATGTACAGGAAAGGAACTAAGGAGCTGACTGGGATCAGGCTGTCTCCCAGTGGCTGATATAATGATTGGTAACTTTTCCTGTATGTACTGTAGGGCTGTGTTTTGTTGGTTTTCTTGGCATGGATTTTTGTCCCAGGTGTGTATACTGAATAACATGTTGGCTGAAACTATCACACTGAAAGTTCAGTTTGGGTGGAATGAACGGTGTTAAATCCTGCTTATGTCCTGTGGCTTGGCAGTAGAGCTCTGTATACTTTAGCAGTCAGTCCTAAAGGAACTTCAAACACCTCTCTAAAAGTAGTCTTCTCCTGTTATTTGCTTTTTTAACTTACTGCCTGTTACTATAGTCTTTGAAGTATAGTGAACTTAATCTGGAGGCCAGGCTCTGTGCTGTGCATTTCTGTGCTTAGATTAGTATTGACCAAATTCTATGAGGCACAGTTCTGAAACATTGCACTTCGCATAGCGGAGAGGGATGTGGGAAAAACTACTTCTGACTTACTGTTCAGTCTTTATAATGTTATAATTACAGCCACTGAATAATGGGATTATTTGAGAGATTACCTTCTTTCTTGCAGAAGAAACATGCCTTACGTTGCTACTGTCAAGCCATGCAGGTTTACAAAGGGAAAGGCTGGTCTCTTGCAGAAGACCACATTAACTTCACCATCGGCCGTCAGTCCTTTACACTTCGCCAGCTGGACAATGCTGTGTCTGCCTTCAGGCATATTTTGATCAATGACAGTAAACAACCTCCAGCTCAGCAAGGAGCTTTTTTAAGAGAATATCTTTATGTCTATAAGGTAAATGACGTCCTTGTCTCTGTTTCTTGAGTTCTTGAGTAATAGGTAATTTTATTACCACCAATTTTCTATTAAATCATTAAATGATTTTCTATTCTATCTGCTTTTTTCCAGAGTTGGTTGTTTTTTTTTTTTTTAATCTAGTTGATGTGTTCATTTTTTTACTTCAGACTTCAGAAAACCCACATATGCTGCATCTCTTGTGTGTAGTACTTTCATAGATGGGTATAAGAATGGGTTATTATTACAGTCATGTATGTGTTTTTATTACAATAAAGTCTTTTTTTTAAGGGTCATGCCTGAATTGTAGTTGTGATAAATTTTTAGAGGAAATGGATCTGTTCTGTTTATCATCAGTTTATAATAATTTTGAGGACTTTTGATAATGCATGATTAATAAAGACTGGGTAGCTTTGTCATCATCCATTTCATTCTTTCATAAGGATAAAATTTGATGGATCAAGTGACTCACTGAGTTGTGTTTAACTTCGTGAGTGATTCTGGATTGTAGGCATGTTTAGAGCTGATATTGTCATACATTATGCAGCCATGTAGATACTCTTTTAAAGTTTATGAATAGAATTTCTGTGGTGTTTAAGCTATGGCAGACCTTACTCAAAGGCTGGTGTTTGAGTCCACAGCTCGGTTTCATGAGAGTCTCGTTCAATGGTGGTGTGATAGTGAATATATCATATTCTGAGTTAGAGAGTCTTTGCATCAAATAAAGCTTGTAACAGCAATATAGCCACGTTTTTCAGGGTTAAAGTGATTATTCTCCTTTTCCCCTAAAGACTTCACAAACTTTAAACTCCTTTTAAAAACAAACTGTCATACAGTTAACTGAAATTACTTTTTCCATCTTAAAAGTACTCTCTGTTCGAACAATCTTTTTAACTTGACTTCCTTATCATTCAACCATTGGTAATGTACATGACACTCTGTTTTCTTGCTCCTTTTGCACCAGAATGCAGCCCAGCTGTCACCTGATGGTCCCTTACCACAGCTTCCTTTACCATATATTAACAGCTCAGCAACTCGTGTTTTCTTTGGCCATGATCGACGACCAGCAGAAGGTTAGAAAATTTTAAGCAGTTTCAAATCCCTTTTCTTAAGGAACCGAAACACATGCAAGAGTTGGTGCCATTTAAAAGAAGTCTATTATTATGTAAAATTAAAGTGACTGGGTAACTTCAAAATATTTCAAAAGTAAAGCTTGAGCTTAATATCTACTTGCTGGATGTTTCCAGATTTTCTGTGTAAATGTGAAATCTGTGTATGTGGTTGTGCTGATTATCACTGTTTTTCACACCTGGAAAGCTTCAATGTAAGTCTGTGATCAACTTCGTGGAAGGGATTATTATTGCTGTAGCAAATACTGGACGTTAGTGGCAATGCTACAAATCAGCTTTACAGTTAACTTCCTCTAGGATGAAATATTTAAAACACTCTTATTCCTGAATGTAAAGAAAGCTGAGTGGAAATTCGTATAGAAACCAGGGCTGTACCATGGGCTTGTAGTCTGTTATCAAGTAAAAATGATCTGTAGACTTAGTATACCATGTAGCATGCTAAAATCTTGGATTGCCATGGTATCCAAATTGAACTATGCTCAAATTATTCTCAGTGTTGTCTTCCATGTGTGTATTTCAAAATGTCTTGCAATTCACTTTTTAAGTGAATTGTAGCATAAGAACATAGTGTCCTAGAAGTTAAAGTATTTTAAGAATAGTTACCAAACTGCCAGTGGAGTCCTCTGATGCAGCTGTTGCATGTTGCTGTTCTCACCTTCTAAGACTGCCTTTCTCCTCCCAGGTGAAAAGCAGGCAGCTACACACGTGAGCCTGGATCAGGAGTATGACTCGGAATCATCACAACAGTGGAAGGAGCTTGAGGAGCAGATTGTGGCTGTGATAAATAAAGGAACAGTACCTTCAAACTTTCAACCAACGCAGTTCTGTTTAAATCGCTACTCAGATAACTCCAAATTTCCTCTTGCTGTGATAGAAGGTAAAGTTAAGCTTTTTACAGAAATAAGTTGAGTTAGATAAATCTGTTTTAATATTTCCTGTCTTATTTGAGATTTGACCCAACGTTCTTGTGCAAGTTGTTTGTATGTGAATACTCTGAGATAGGTGAGCCTTCAGATTGTGGTGGGGAAAGCCCGTTATCATTATTTTCTTGCACTTTTTTGACAGAACCAATAACTGTAGAAGTGTCCTTCCGAAACCCTCTGAAAGTTCCACTTCTTTTGACTGACCTTTCATTGCTTTGGAAGTTTCAGCCCAAAGACTTCAGTGCAAAGCATGATGGAGAAACAAAAGAGCAGGTGAGAAAAGCTTCGTCCTTTCCCAACTCAAAGCTGCAGGTATGGAGTATGTATTGAGTAGTCAAAATTCTGTAGTATGAAAACATTCATAACATGAATGTTCATAACGTTTTTGTGTTCATAAACATGAAGATTTAAGTGTAAACTAAGAAAAAAGTAAAGAAAAACAGTAGCTACTAAAATAATTTTTATATTATCTAGATTTTCCTAGATCTGTAGGGCACAAAGCAGCCAAGTTAGCAAAAAAGTGGATTGTAAAGCTGAATGCAAATCAACATACTTCCAAGATTTCATTGTTCTTTGTTGAGTCACATTATCTTGACTGCAAATTATCAAATATCCTTTTCTTATTTGAGCTGCTGTACATGGTGAAATGTGTGTTCTGAAAATCTGCTCCTATAACATAGGAACATCTTAGTATCTTGATTAGAAGAGAATTGGAAATTTATTCAAAATTAATGTTTTGAATATTTTAGATGAGCTGTTGTGCTACTGTTTGACTTACTTCAACTAATGCTGCCAAAAGCACTGATGGACTGTTGTCACATTTAGGTTTTAAAGGTTTTAATATAATGATACTGAATAGTACAGTAAATTCCTAAATAATTTGTTTTCCTGGCCAAAATATTGGGAACAAAGTGATCTCTAAAGATGCTGTAAGTATTTACCAGAGTTATAAACATGGTTCCACGTAGTTGAAGTCTCAAGGCTTACCATGTACTTTCTCTTCTGATCTGAACTGCTACTTTAATAGTGTGATAAATACTTCTGTGAATGTCATTGAAACAGATTGGGAATGGTTCCAGTTTATAGTGCTAAATCTTAAATTTCTCTTAAATAAATATTTACTGAGCTCCTGAGCTGCTTTTTAAATTCATAAATGCCAAGAAGCTGTGCTTGCAGCACTTGCTTTTCCAAACTGTTTGGAAATTTGTATGATTTTTTTCCCTTGAACACTTTAGGAAGGGTATTAGAAATATTATTTATGGCACTTTCTCTGCCTAGGAGTAATAGTATCTAAAGAGCTGTTTCTTCTTTTCAGGGTACGTGTGATGAAGATATGGTAGGAACTGAAGCAATAGCAGAATTTTTGATTAATAGTGAGGAGACCAAAGTGGTAAGTACTATACTTTGTTTTAAAAATAATCTTTTCAGTGTTGAACTTTAGTATGCATTTTAGACTTATGATCTGAACTTAATGCTAAACTGACAGAGCACATGACTGAATCAGAAATTCTAGTACCTCATATCTCATATTTTTGTGTAATGTGACAGGACAAGAGACAGTGGGCACAAGAGGTTCCTCCTGAATATCAAACATTGAAACATTTATAACTTCATTTATAACACTTAGTTGTTTTGTAAATGTGATAGTGCTTGAGCATTTGGCACAGGCTACCCTGAGAGATTGTGGGCTATCCATCTTTGGAGATCTTAAGAGCCTTTTGGATGTTGTCCTGGGCAGCTGGCTCTAGATGGCCTTGCTTGAGCAGGCAAGTTGGGCACGATGACCTCCAGAAGTCCATTCCAGCTTCAATCATGCTGTGATTCTGGCCCTCTTAATCACAGTAAAAGTTAGCATTAAGGAATTTTTCCTAATGTAATGAGCATTTCTCAGCTGTGAACTGGTTTGGTAAATTCTGTGTATATGAAATTTTGAATCTAATAAATGATCTATGTTTACTGTTTCAGTTATAACTGACACAGCTATAAAGTAAACGTAGCTGTGAATGTGTTTAGCAATTGGACATTTAACTGTCATAATACTTCTTTCTAGTAGCAACAACAACAAAAATTTAACATATCTCCACAGGCAAGACTAAAGCTCTTTCCCCATCAAACAGGGGAGCTACATATTCTGGGAGTCGTTTATAATCTTGGCAGTGTTCAAGGTGCTGTGTCATTAGATGGAATAGATCCTTCTATTGGATTACAGACAGGTGAGTGAATTATTACCTAAAATTGTGTGTTTCTGAAATTGTGTGTTTCTGCAGAGTAGAACTGAATCCTAATATTTTGTGTTTGACTACCATGATACAAGGCCTTCCATTAGGTAGGGATGTAGAAATAAGAGAAACAGCTGAAATGGGAAAAGAACAAATTGGCTCTTGTAAGAATCCCATGAGGAAGGATGTCAGATCTATAGGTTTTTGCTGCTTTTAAATCTGTTAAAATTTTGAAACCAGTAAAAAACCAAAATGTAAATATTCCGTCTATGCCATGTTGAATCTATACCAATTTTCATTGACTTTCTTGCCATTCATTTTTTCTTTGGCATCTTTTTGTTTAACTTTCAACTTTTGTCTAAATGTTGCACTGAAGTTCTTTTATAGATTCCCAAATTTAAATTTGGCTGATACAGATTTTTTTTTTAGCATCTTGAATTCTTTCCTTTACATTAATCTATAAATGGACAATTAATTGCATGCTACTTGCTCTGTTTTGTTGAATCATTTATCTGGAATTCTCTCATATAGAGAATTTAGTTGTTAGATGAATGGAGATTAAAATGTGTGAAAGTTCTGAAACAAGTAGAAGCTTGTTTAGAGGATGGAAACCTTTTGAATAAAAACCATTTGGAGAGTGGTGGCTGTCTGTAAAGGAAATAATCCTCTAAGTGACTTTCCAGCCTGGCAGAAATTGGGAAAGAAATAAATGCATCAACTTTATGCACTACTTCCCTTCCAGTTGTAGTCAAACTATTGAAGGGCAGAGTAAGTCCACAACAATGGATAACTGACTGTTGGAACTTGAACTAGCCATGTGTTAAGTGACTGTAAACTTTGAATAGTTCTTTGTTGGTGATGCTGCTTAATCAATGACCACAGCATGGGCCCAATAACAAAAATTGAAGTTACTTTTGAGATTGCGTTGGGAGCTTTGGATCATTTCTTAGAGATAAAGTTAGGAATTAATAAGAAAACACAGCTAAATGAAAGTTTTAAAATGTTTTTTCAGGCAAGTTTGTTTCCAATGGGTTATCTGTACGAGGACGACAAGATTTAGAAATCCAAGGACCTCGACTTAATAACACAAAAGAGGAAAAAACATCAATTAAATATGGACCTGATCGACGTTTAGATCCCATTATTACAGAAGAAATGCCTTTGTTGGAGGTATATGACTAATTCTTATTGGCAATTTTGAGAAAAGAGCAGTTTATAAATGTAATTCTAATAATGGCAGCATGAATTCCTTAATGCCTAAATCTTTCCAGGTAATTTGTGATCTACCAATGACAAACTTGCGTGGATTTTACCAATTTAAACTTGAGGTCTCAAAATTAATATCCTTCTGAAATTGCTATATTCCCTTAGAATCTTAGTTGGCAACAGCTTTGGTAGCCAGATTCTAAGATAAGTAGGGAACAGGCAAAGAAGCTTTTTTCTGTTTGCTTGCTATTCATCTAGAACAGTTATTCCAGCTGGTTAATTAAAACACAGTGCTTTTCTCTTCTAGGGTTATTAAAATGGTCTGGCTAACTGATTAATGAACAAGTGGGATAGATCAGCTAGAAAGAGCTACAGTGATCACCCAGTCCAGCTCCCTGAACAAGTTACAGTATGTTATTGGCTTTGTCCAAATGCGTCTTGAGCAGTGACATGGGCATGACTGCCTCTCTAGGAAGCTTGTTCCAGTGTTTGACCACCCTCTCTTTACAGAAAATCTCTTAATGTCCATTCTAAACCTCCCCTGGTAGAGCTATTCCCACATGTCTGATCACTGGTTTTCAGGGTGAAGAGATCTGCACCTCCCTCTTCACTTCCCCTCAGGAAGCTCTAGGCAACAATATAGTTTGTGTTAGTGGGTGTTTTCATGGCATTCCCAGCTTGCCTCAGTGTTCAGGTTTTTATTTTCTCATTTTCTCTCCCATACAGGTGTTCTTTATAAATTTTCCTACAGGGCTTCTCTGTGGAGAAATCAGAAAAGCATATGTAGAATTTGTGAACGTAAGCAAGTGTCCTCTTACTGCACTCAAGGTCGTGTCCAAGCATCCAGAATTTTTCACTTTTGGTGGAAATACTGCTGCTCTAACACCACTAAGTCCTTCAGCCTCTGAGAACTGTAGTGCTTACAAGACTGTTGTGACAGATCCTACCTCTGTGCGAACAGCACTGCTGTCCTCAGCTTCTTCTGCAGACTTTGGGGTTGGCACAGGAGGTTCACCTGAGGTAATACAGGTTCCACTTCCTGATGCTGTTCTTCTTCCTGGGGCTTCAGTGCAGCTGCCAATGTGGTTACGGGGACCAGATGAAGAAGGTGTTCATGAAATTAACTTCTTGTTTTATTATGAAAGTGTTAAAAAGCACTCAAAAATGTGGTAAGTTTTTCTAACCTACCTTTTCTGTCATACTTAGTAGACACGTTAGATTCTGTGATTTAATGGTAAAAAGTAAATATTACTGAATTCTCTCAATTGCTGTGATGATGTGAAAATGGCCTGTTATCTGCTATTCTAAACAATATTTTTTCTACTATATGATCTAATTTCCATAGGAAATTGTATAGCCTACAGTGCTTTTATTGGAGGAGTAAATATTAAATTATTAAAATAATTTAATAGGAATGTTAATGGAATTCTGTTAAAACAAGCTTTGCTCTTATTTAAATCCTCTGGAATCACATCTTTCTTGGGCATAAGGTGAAAAATCATAACCTAATTCATTTTTGCATTTTATAAAACAAAATCTTGTCTACCTTGAATGAACGATTTTGTTCTTTGTTAAAATTTGGCTAGTAACCATCTTGAGAGAGTCCACAGTCAGGTTTGACACCACAAGCTAAAACAACCCCAAGAAATTCATTCAGCACTTCCTGTGGGCAGGCAGATTTTCAAAGGGAGGCTCCATTGTGTATAGTGATTACTTGGGAAGACATGTCAGACCCTGCTTTTTCCTTCTCCATAGTTTTATTGCTGAGCATGACACCATATGGTATGGAATATCCTGTTGGTCAGTTGAAGGTCAGCCATCCCAGTAAGTCCCCTCCCACCCTTTTGTGCAACCCCAGCCTGCTTGCTGGTGGGGTGGGGTGAGGAGCAGAAAAGGCCTTGATCCTGTGCAAGCCTTTCTCAGCAATAACAAAACATTCCTGTATCAACACTATTTCTAGCACAAATCCAAAACATAGCCACTTACCAGCTACTGTGAAGAAAATTAACTATGCCAGCCTAAACCTGCACACTTGGTGCCTGTACTAGGCTTACTTCAGATAAGCTCTGGTAGGATGGACTGAATGTCTTCTTGTGGCTGAAGTTGTTTACTAGGCTAGTTCTGAGAGAGAAACAAAGTTTGTGTTCTGTGAGGTGGTTTGCAGTGTAAACTAAAGCAGAGTAAGTTGAGAGAGTGGGTCAGTGGCATATTCTCAAAACTGAAGTCATGCAAATGCACCCTTGGTTTCGATCTTTCCGTAGCTTCTGAAATACCAAAGTTAGCATCTCATTTGGTTCTAAGCTAGTCTGTAGGAATAGGGAATTTGTCCCCCTGCAACTCATAGTATTCAGAAATAGAGGTGTTTGAGAGATGGAGGAGGGTTGTTGGAGTAATGTACTTGTACTGAAGTTTTGAGGGGGACTTAAGACAACTGCTCTGGTTTAACAATGCTCTTTGTAAACTGAGCATACCTTTCAAGTGTTCAAAAAATGATGTCATTTATGCCACTCGAAAGCTATACAGGTACCTATGTATCTGAATATTAACTGCAAAACTTTGAAGTTCCTTCTCTAATTGTGACATTGTGAAGCAGAGTTTAGGAAGCCACTGATATTTCCCTCCCAAAACCAAGTGTCACATGATGTTTCAACATATTTAATAGGTAATATTTATCAAACATTTACATGCTTCTAAAATGTTTCCAAGTGGAAGTTATGGTAGCTGAAAGCTTCTACATAGGAAAAGCTCATGTATTTTGATGGTGTCTAAGAATGGAATTGTTACTCATCTTTAGAAAGGCAGGAGGATAACTTTCATAAAGGGACTGCTGTCCTGGAGGTTGAGCATGCCTGGAAAAAGGCAGGGTAGCAGTGGTTCGGTCCTCTTGGTTTTTTAATTCTCTTTTCAGGAGAATTTATTGAGTGCAGTAGTATTCTAAGTGCTTTTTAGTAAATACTTACGGCAAGAGATGTGACTGACTAGTGGTCTTTCTCTGGCTTATTTACTCAGCAGTTCTTTTCCAAAGCATTGGGTGGCATTAAATAGCTTAATGATATCCGTGTGCCAAGACATGTCTGTTTGCTTTCACTCTGCTACTTGTCTTACATCTGAAACATTCCTGAAGTATTTTTCCTCATGCTAACACCTGAACCTTTTTCTCCGATATTTCACACTGGCTGAGACTGTGTTTAAAGAGCACCTACCCATGCAACTAGATGCCTAAATATACAGTAGGTTTGATAATAGGGTATCTTCAGTGAAAAGTGTATCTTTGGTGGTTGAAGTGAACACATTGTCTAATGGCCTTAGTGTTGACAAACTTAAAAGCTAAATTTCTTGATGTCATGTTCTGGGCAGTCCTGGTTGTTCAAAATGTTGTCCTGTTTTTTTGGTTTTTTTTTTTTTTTTCTCTCTTTTCTCTCCTCCTCCTTCCTCCCTTTCCTAGTCATAGAGTATTAAGGCACACTGCGGTTATTTGTACCAGCCGGTCTCTGCACGTTCGGGCTACTGTCTGCAGAAGTAATGCACTTGGGGATGAAGAAGGCAGAGGGGACAACATGTTGCTCTTTGTGGATGTAGAAAATATCAATACTGTAAGTTCTTATTTGTACTAATAATAATACTATCCTGAAGCTCAGCAGATATGAACCAAGACTCAAGTTTTTCTACAGTAATTTTGCAAACAAAAAAAAAATAAGCCTTGCATATTTGATCATTCAAATACTGTTGAAAAGAATATTAATGTGAAGTTATATCATAACTCTCTGGAAGTCTCCTATAGTAATATTGCAAGACTGTAGTTCACAGTGTTTTAAGGAATATTTATTCCAAATTGATGAATGTTCTTGATTACAGCTTTCATTGTTGTCTCATTCAGAACTGTGTCCCCTGAAATCTTTCAGTGAAAAGACTGGTAGAATTAGTGGTAAAGTCGAAGTCAAAATTTTATCTCCGATTTGAACAAAGTTTGTGTTTACGTTTATCACCAAACTTTTAAGACATTTTTGCTAATACAATCCAGATACAGATATATCTGTTGTGATCTGTTGACTTACTAAAGCAGATGAAAATACTCAGTTTTTCAAACCATGCTAATTTAAATTTACTCATTTTTTTGGTAAAGCTGCTCCCATTTTTTCAGTCACAAAGCAAGGTAACTGAATTGTCTGTTTGTAGAATTCATAGACACTTAGTTGGTAATGGAACCACTGAGCTGATTTGTCGTTTTCTTTTAAAGGTGTGTACACTCTGGTTTTTTTTCTTCATTTAATGAATATTGTCCACTCCTTTAAGGAGGGAGGAATGTTTTTATGAAGGATGTACCAAGTTAACAATGTGAGACTTATTTTTCCACTACCGCCTCACTCTTTACAAGAAAGGAAGCCAACTCCAAAAGCTGTGTTTTATTGTGTATATATATAAATCCAAAATAGATCTTGAGTTTCTAGGATTTATGATATAGCAATGCTCCTAAAGCAATCATAGAAACTAAGTAGCCTTGTGGACAGTGTTCTGCATTGGAGTTAAAAAGCCTAGTTTTTATTAAAGTTTTTCTTAATCTAAAATACTAGCTTGTGGGTCTTTTTCTGGGGGATCCTTATTTACTCTTTGTGTGGCTTTGTTTACTGCAATTGTAAGTTGCTGTGATCTGGGACTGTTGCTTTACTTTACAGTCGGTCTTACATCTTGAGTTTTAAGTACTGTGTGTTATGAGTGGTGTGAATAATGAGTTGAATTAATATTCTAACAGTGGCACCTTGCAGTGAACACCTAACTGTGCAGTATAGCACATCACAGTTGTGATTGGTTTTCTTTGACATAACTTTTGTCTGTTCCTTAGAGTGAGACGGGTGTTAAGGAATTTCATATAGTGCAAGTTTCAAGCAATAGCAAGCACTGGAAGCTTCAAAAATCTGTTAACATCTCTGGAGACAAAGGTGTGTATCTTTTTCACCAAAATAATAGCTAGTCTAGCTTCTGGCTGATAAAAACAGTTGAAAGAATCTTACAAGGAGCTGAATTTGGCTTTCAGAATAATTAGTTTCCAAAAACTTTGTCCATTTCAAACATACTAAAGCCCTTCTTTTGTTATATTTCAAGAAATGTATATTTGCAGATAACTTATTCAGATTTAATTTTAAAAGCAAGCTTAATTTACAGGTAAATTATTTCTGTGATGCAGAGAAATCCATGTCTGGGGTAGCAGATAATTTTCCTCACAAGGAATATGGTTTATTGTATGCCATTGCTATGCCAGATTAGCTGTGCTTGTTGAGTGTCATCAGTGTGTGTGTTTCCTGTTTGCGAATATTCAAGACTTGTGACTTTTGTCTGAGGGACTCTGATTATGCTGAGGATGAAGAAAAAAACCTTGCTACTTTTTTCTTTCAGATACTAAACTGGCTAGCAGAGAGAGAGCAAAGTTGTGTTTTAAAGCAGTGAGATGCAAAAACTCGGAAGGTAGGTTCACTCCTTAATATGGTAACTTTTTAAAAAAAATACTCTTTTGGATAATGTATGCTGAAGTTGTGACTTCTCATGATGCTAAAACAGTGCTTTCTCTTTTTATCCCTTAGAAAATTACACTTTTGCAGATATTGTCTTTGGAAATGAACAGGTAGGTGGGTGGGTACAACTGCATATTTTGTCTTGTGTAAGATGTCCCTGTCATGTGAAGGGACAAAGAGATGGTAAGGTAACCTAGGCTAGCATATAGGCAGGAATATTAGGATCCCAGCTCCATAGTTGAGCTACTTTGGAATCACATTGCAGTGCTGGCTTTTTTTGCTAATTCTTTTCCTTCCTTTTCAGCTCTTTGGAGTAGTTACTTTAAATATATCCCAGCCCTCTAGTTTTCTAGTAGAGGCCTGCAGATATCAGATTCTTATTCTTAATTATACTTTTACTAAGGCAGATTAAAAATTTTAATTACAGCTTGTTTGAAAAACTGGATAACTAATGGATGTCAGTCACAGAATTTCAAAACTACTACAGGAGGTTGCAGTGAGTTCAAGGAGTCTTATTTTAGTAGAAATTTAGGGTTCTAGACTACTATGCTCTTCTAATTTTTTAAACATACAGATATTGAATAGTCCTTTTAGTAAATGCTAAATGCTTTTCCAAATCCTGAGGAAAGTAGGCCCACTTGCATTAGTTTAGAAATCTGTGGATAGTGGATTTAGTCAGTTGAATATTAGATTCCTTATTTTATGCTGAGCATACATTTTTCCTGCATGTATTCAGCTTTTAAAGCCAAAGAAAACCTATTCACTGCCATTTCATTTCATAGACATATAAATTGAAGTTAGGACTAGAAATCTGAGCTACAGGAACTTCAACTTTCCTGGAGAACATTTTATTACAGTGGGGAGATGGGGAGGGTTTCCTCCCGTCTGTGTAGTTGTTACAAAAGTGGATTTTCTCCCTGGGTATCAGCATTCTGCTAGTGCAATTATTAGCAGCTCTGCAATAGCATATTTTGGAAAAAGTAGCATTATTTAAAGGAAGGGGTTGCGAAGCTAAAGTTGCTTGCTTATCCTGTGGTCTCCAGCTGGACACAGGATCATTGCTGTTGCTCTTAAAAACCAGCTTCCTTACCAGGCTTTTGGTGTTGGAAGAACTTGGTACACATGACAGCAGAGTGCTTGTTTGTGCCATGTATCTATGGGCATGTGCTGTGCAATTTATTATCTCTACTATTGCTAGCAAAGTGATGTTCCTAACTTAGATAAATAATTGCAACTAAGCTGAGGAAAATATTACTAAGCAAAAATGACTTTTATATGACTTGGTTGGATGCTTCGGCTCTCTCGAATAGACTTGATGTAACGCAGTAGGCTGCTTTGTGATAATAATCAAAGCTCCTATTTCCAAGTTTGATATTTGTAGTTCTAAACCAGCAAGTTATAGCTTTGTTTTCTCTATATTACCTTTAGCAGCCCTATAGATGGGGCTGATGTCAAACAGGTCAAGCATGGAAACCAAGGTGTCTGGCATCCTCTAGTTTTGCAAAGGGAAACCAGCCAGGATAATGGAACTGAAGTGCTACAACAATGAATGAGCTCTGTTAGAGCAACTTGTCAGCTCACATCCTGTTCTGAACACTTTCTTCCTTTTTTTCTCTTGTAGATAATAAGTTCAGCCAGTCCTTGTGCAGACTTTTTTTTCCAAAGCTTATCCTCTGAAGTTAAAAGAACTCATGTGCAATCTCATGCTCATGCATCTCAAAGGGCAGTGAAACAATCGTTTGATGAAACAGTCAGATTGATACAAAGGTGCAGCGAAGTTGATTTGAACATTGTGGTACTGTGGAAGGTATGTATGGTTGTGGCCTTTGTGGTAATTTGGACATGAAATGTTACAGTTAGAAAATAATTTAATGTAATCCTGAACTTTCAGATATATACCTATGAAATTTGTGGGTGATTTTTTTTTTCTGAAAACAATCAAACCAACTATAGAAGCAAAGATAGTCTTAGTATCTATCACTGTAATGTGTCCTTAAATGGTTTTACATTACTCTGGATGTATTCAGTTCTTATAAGCTCTCTTTTAAAAGAGAAAATTATGAAATCTTTTAAAAGAGAAAATTATGAAATCTTAAACAATGAGATTTGTTAGTGCTTGTTCTTAGAGAACTCTAGGAGTGACCCAGTGCGCTTTGAAGAAAAAGGTCTCATTTGAAGTAGTGGAAATGGGCATAAATATGTCATGCTGGTCTCTAAGTTTTGATCAGTACAGCATGTTCCACCTGAGTTATGGAGCAGTCAGTAACTCTGTGTTATGAATCTTGCTGTACTTTCTGGTCTGCAGATGTCTTTGTATTATGTTCTCTAGGCATATGTTGTGGAAGACAGCAAGCAGTTTATCTTGGAGGGCCAGCATCATGTTGCCCTTAACACAGTTGGGAAGGAGGCCTTTTCATTTCCTCAGAAGCAGGTAATCTACTGTGAAGTTTTCCTTTATAATTGCTTCTTTCTCTAAATGGACTTGATGAATTCTCTATTATATGGGTGGAATCTTTTGTAGAATCTTAACATAAGTTATATGTTACTATTAAATAATTCAGACTGACTAACTCCAGGTTTGCTTAGTCTTCTCTATTGACCTAGCTAGACCCAGTTGAAACATGAGAAAAGCAATATGCAGGTAAGTATGTCGATGAGCTGTTGTTGAAGTAAACTGTTCTTTGGTGTTTCAGATAAAGCTAGAAACTTGTTAATGGTATGAAAGGTAATGATTATTTCATAGCAAAGCTAATAGTAAAATGGTGAAGTTTATCATTCTTTTGCTTGACGAAAGAAAACAGTATCTGTAAGAAATTGCTGGCTGTCTTCTGGTACATGAATTGATAACAACTATGGAAGTTGCAGATAAGGTTCTGTAAAAACATCCGTACTAAATTCAGTTTATGTGGACAAAGAAATAGTGCAAAATAAGAGGAAATAAGTCTTGTGCTTGTTTAGTATTCTCCTGAGCAGCACATTGCTGTTCTTTCTTGTTTTGTTGCCATTATTTCTTTTTACCAATATTGCAAACATAATATATAGCTTTTAGTGAGCTCTTAAAGTTGCAAAGAGTACTATATATTTTTTATATATTTTGTCAAGAAAACAATACAGGACAAATGTCTTCCTATAAATCCCATGCTGTAATGCAAGTAGTGAATTACTCTGAAGCTGTGCATTTGGCTTTGGTTCATGAGCCTTTAAGTATTTGTATATTGCTAGGGTAATTTTTTCCATTTAGTTCTTTGTGCTGTGAAATGGGATTTGCACACATGGGCTCTAGCTATGCTGAGCAGTACAAGAGGCTGTATTAGTCTAGTGACATCTGCCCCCTCAGGTATTCCTTTCCCTGTCTTAATATGTATGTAGAACAGTAGATCACACTGTAGACATCTGAAGTTAGGAGACAAAATACTGTGAACTTCTGATCCCATTAGTTTCTGGTTCTCACAAATGAATAGGAAGAGAAAATAGAAATGAATCACATCTGCATCCTAAAATAAACAAATGACTGAATAGGGTATGGGTAGAAATTTGCATTTCTTGTTGACTGGAACTCTTTGTCTGTATCACAATCAATTTCAAACTAAAGAAATTAATCCTGCCACCAGCAACAAGGAGGATCTGTATGTGCTCTCAAATTGTTTTGAGGAATAGATGCTTCTATATTACCATATTACAACTATCTTCATACAGATTCTACATTGATTATTGTATTCACTTACTTGAGCATGAGGAGTACACTTCCTTTGAAGCATTCTATACCTTGTTTGGAAGCAAAAAAGCATCTGCATTGTCATGCACTTGAAATATGTTGTAAGAGTAATTGGTTGCTGGGTTTTTTTTTAAATAAACATGTAAATTCTGTGTCCTTGTAACCAAAGCTCAGAGTTAGCATGAATTTTAAAAACCTGTGATCTCAGGACTGTTAAAAATTGAGATATTACATATCCTGACATTGTGTTTTTTTAAAATTGACTCATAATACTGTGAGGAGAGCAGTTAAACTGCTCTGAGGTAGGAGATGAGGTGTAAGAAATTAATTGATTTGAGACTTTGCATCAGTTTACTTTGTTCAGTCCACATTTCAGAATTAAAAGAATCCCTAAAATAGAATTAAATTAGGCTAAATAGAGAAATTAACATACTTAATCTCTTAAGAATTGCATTAGTCTTTGTTGCAATCTGCATATTGTCTTTGAATTACCTTATTTTTGCATTAAAGTATCACAGGCAGTGGAAAGCTGGGGAGGAACAGTGGTAGAAAATTCCAAACCCACACTTTACTTCTGATTTAATATTTTCAGTATGTAGTTTTGTCTTTTAAGTCTGTATCTATTCTTCTAAGTCATGAATATTATGCTAGGCTGTCCTGATTTGCCTTGTGCTGACAGTATTGAACTTGGTTGTTTTCTGAGGACTCAACAGCAGAGGGAGATGGAGGTGCATGCTTTTCACCAACACATGTGGGTTACCAGTTCATAAGTGATAGAGGGCTGCTGGGTAATAAAAAACTAAATTGCATATTCTGAATAGGGTCTCACCTAGTATGCAAGAGTCCACTCTCCATTGCTGAGTTTTATTTGTTGCTCCTTTACAGTGGCTTTTTTCTTGACTCTTGCTCAATGCTATTGTATCCAGCAAAGCAGTTTTTGTGTGTCTGACAGACACAATCATCTGTCCCCAAATCAAGAACAGTCTCATAATGGATACTGAGGAAAGATGAATAAAATTTCTTTCTGTACCCCGCTCTGCCCCGTTTCTTTTAGTCCTCTGAGAAATGGCTCAAATCTTAGCCACATTAATCAAATAACTGTTAAACAAAATGAGATTGCTTACTTTATATTTTGGTTGGCTTCTGCTACATTTTCAGTTGTATCTCAGATTAACTCTTTGCCAGCTTCTAAATAGGTAATTTGGATTCACAGAAGCTTCTACTACTACTGTTCAGGGAAACAAAGCTTCAGTAAAGCACTGTAGAGAAGAACAGGAGATTGATATTCTTCAGCACTGTTATGCTTAAATTGTTCCAACAGTTGCTGGTAGATTTCTAGTTGGGTGAACTGACATAAGTTCATCCTCATTCATTGTGGGACGTTTAATGCACAGTAGGGATGTGGGACAGATATAACTTGTGTATTTGATAAAATCAAGCTAAAACCTCTGGTTACAGTGGTGCTTTGGGAAAGGCTAAAATGTTTTCTGGATAAAACTTCTATGTGTACCAACATATTAAAAATGTAAGTAACAGTAAAATTCTATACAAATTCTTTGATGCTCCCTTTTCTTCCCATGTTTGCTCAAAATAGAATTAAAAATATTAATCCCTTTTCATTCTAATCACTACAATAACTATGACTTTAAAGCTGTTTTACTGTCACTGAATACAGGGTTTTTTATTATTGTTTACACTAGAGATTTTGGTTGTTTTTGTATAACAAAATAGCACTACTTTTGAACATAGGCTACTGGACACAGTAGGCCTACCAGGAGATGTGATGAACTACCTACACTTTTATGTTCTAGATTTTTGGGGTCATAACATGTAGTGTGCTGAAAGAACACTTAACAGAATATTGACTTTGTAGAAGCATTAATTTGTTTCATATAGAAATCTCTCTGGATTACATGGAAAACATTTATCTTCTTATCCTTCCTTTTGCTGGTGTTTTTGAAAAAATGTCCTTTGGCTAAAAGTAGAGAAAAAAGTGCTAAATACAGTTTGTTGCCTTGAATCAGAAGGTGCCACATAGTGATACATTAATAGTCACAGGTAGCAATATATGAAGAAAAAAATCACATTAGGTGTAAGTAAAGTGACTTGCTTTGAATAGATCCATTTCAGGCCAAGTAATAAAAGCCTCACTTCTAAATTCAGCTGAATATTTGTAAATCAAGGCTGTTTTTATCAACAATGATATTGCTATAGGTTCTGTTTCTCTGCCGAAACATGCTTTTTGGAATCGGGTAGTTATAACTGAAGGTCAGCCTAAGATTGCTCCTGAAATACAGCTATTCTGTCTCTTCTTGACCTCTCTGCCTTAAATTAGTGAAATTATAAACATCCAGTCACAGTCAGGGATGTTGATTAATATTATTTCTTACTGCTCTCTTTCCTGTTTTTCTAATCTGATGAATTCAATCCAAAAGATTCCAAAAGAAAAGTGCAGTGTAATATGATGAGCTGGAAGTAATAGGGTATTTGAATTACTTCTGGTTTGCAAAAACTTCACACCGATGGAAGGTGAGAAGCAGCGAAGAGGTTTGTCATTTGAATGTTGGTGTGTTGGGAAGAGCATCCATCCTTCCCAGGTGTTCTTCAGGTCTTCACATGATGTTCTTCTGGGCTGCACATTTAGTCCTGTGAATTAGACCAGCACTAGCCCAAAGTAAAATCCATAAAATGTGTATAGGATAGATGCAGGCTTTTTAGCAGTATTTCACTTCAGAGAGGATAATTTTTGATAAGAGCGCTCCTTAAAATACATGCAGCTTAATGAGTCAGCAGCAGTTTGGTTGGAAGCAGGAATTCTTGAAATGTAGGAGAGGGTAGAGTTTGAATAACTATTTTTCCTATTACTGGAAGTGACATCTTTTGCTAGTTCAGGACTTTTTTTATAGAATACGTGGGAGGAGATGCTTGAATAAAACAGGACTTTGCTTAAACCACCTCAGTAGAGAAAAAGCAAAGTTTTTAAGGGTAAATCAACATCAAGATCTGAAATAAACATTTTTCACTCTGTTGTATCAATTGATGGAGCAGATACAGTACCAGTTTGGGAGGACTGGCTTAAATTATTGTCATGAATTAAATGCTCCAAATAGCTGCAAGCCAATGATTTACCCATTATGGATGGCAGAGCTGATGATACCTGTTTTGAAATGTTTTATTCTTGGTGTCAGTAAAACACTGTTCCTGTAGTTGAGAGCTAGAATGAGTATAGATGAGTCACATTTTGAAGGAAGCAACTTAAAACTGAGGTTTTAAAATGGAAAATCTCAGATCTAAAATGGGAAAGGGAGAAAAGCACATCACTTAGATCTCACTCTTATTCTACTGCTTTCATAATTGTGCTTTTACTTATGCTTAGCTCCATTCAGGAGCTTCCTGTTTAGATTTTCTTCTGTGATGTGCATACTGGCCCCTCATATTTGACTGAGCATGTCAATAATCCCTTTGGCTGTGTGTGACTTGTGGCTTGTGGGGCAAATATGCTGATTTTTCCATACAACTTGGAAATCAAATTGCAGTGCTTACCTTTTTCTGGTGTGCTTAAGAGCATATTGACCCAGTCTCTAAGAATATTGTTTATGAAACTGAAAACTTGAAGTTGCATAATACTAGGTATAAAAATCTTATAAAGTGACTGTATGTGAAGATACTGTAACTTCTGTCCATCTGATGGAAAGGAAAAACTTTTCAATTTGAAAATGCATTCTAAGATATTAAGAATGTGTTATGGGTAGATCTGTCTGTTACAGCTATTAAAAGATGCTTTGAATTGTTAGAATCTTGCTTTTTCAACTTTCTGCTAAGTATAATTCCAGGAGAGATCTGAAACTGGTGTGAATGACTAAAGCAGCATTTCAGAAGTGGATCTAAAGATGATTTATAGCTGTTTCAAAGTAGCAAAATACCAGACTCTAATGATTGGGACTTTCTTGTAACACAAATAAGTGAAGAGGTTGAGATTATTTTACTTGAATTAGAAGTCTTGTATGTAGATTTGAGTGTATTTGTTTGAAGCTGGCTTTTGTAAATAGCTTAGGGGAGCAAGAAGCTTTCTAAAAATTGGAAACAACTTTCCAAGTACTAGTTGTGCAGTTTGTAGCTCTTGGAACATAATTGAGGGATCACTGTTGTTCTGGTGCTAATGCCTGTTGTGTATTTTTAGGCAAAACCGAAAAAGCTTTAAAATGCAGCTAGAAACTGCATAACAGTAACAGAAACCACACACCCCTCTTCCAGTCTCTTAGGAAGTCTCTTCCAGTCAAGCCTCTCTAGGTCTATCAGTTTGTATTTTTTTTTTTTTTTTTTTTTAGAGGGACAATCCTAACCATTGATGTGACTTTCTTTTATGCAGTTTAGGATGGTTACTAGAGCTGGTGACACTTCTGCAGGCTTTGCAAAGAAATACTCTGGGTCAGCAAGCAGATTTTAGGTGTCAGAATTTCTTTTTATTTTTCCTCCCTTTTAAAAGGCAGTACTTCACTTGGGCTGATAATCCAGGAGTTCAGCAACAAAATATCACCTGTTCAGTTCTTGATTTTGCTTTTGCTTTGTTTCTAAGTATAAGGCTGTTACTGCTTGGTGTATGTTCTTGAAGGGAGGATACAGGTGCCAAGTAGGTATGGGCTTTTTGGTTTGGTTTTTTTAAAGCCTTGATTCAATTTCACAGGCTCCAGAGTAGGGTGGGAGTTTAATGCATCCTTAAGCTTAGCATTTATTAGTTATGTCTAGGTAGCTTGCTGATCTGTATGCAAATCTTTTTGGTTATCGTTTGGAAGTGCTTGATTCTTTCCTGAACCATTCCTTAGGTAAGAGAATCATGGGCTAAATGTAATATCTTAGCCTTTGGTCTAGGTACACAATCACAAAAACCTAGAGTTTGAGCACCTAAACTTGGAGAGACAGATATCTTTTCTGACTGACACCTAGAAGCTGGCTGGAATTAAGGTTTAGGTCTGGAAAATTATTAATTTTGCTGCTTTCCAGTCCTTCGACAGAGGTGTAATATTAGAACTAAAGGTTTGAAGTATTAACAGCACTCTGCACTTTCATCTGTAAATGTTTCTGCTGCATTTCATGATGTTCTTGTCTACTTGCAGAGGTAAATATTCATATTTGTCTTTTTTAGGGTTTTAAAAAAATACTCGGGAATTCTGATTGGGAGGACTTGGAACAGGTAATTGACTCTAGGGCAATCTACAGTTTGTAGGATATTGCTGTGTGGTTGAAGGCAGCCTTGAAGATTGGTTGGACTGTTATTTGAGTGGAGAGAATAATTTAAATGAAAACCTATCATCTCTGCTGTGTCTCATGCTGTCAGTTTGCATTGTTAGGGTAGGATGGGAACACCACCATTCAGCACTTAAAATGTATTTTATTGTTACTGTGTAATAGCTCTTTTTCTTCTCAAATTACATTTTGAGAGAACTACTCTTCCTTTTGAAGGAAAGACTTGCAAGCCTGTTAAACCATTTGCTGTCTTCATGGTATTATCAGCACAGTGACTAAGGTGCTCATACACATTTCCGAACACCGTGTGTTTGATTTTAAAATCAGGTTTCATTGCCTGTAGTGTTTCTTTTCAACTTAAAAGGTACAATCTATCAGCTTTTAATGAAAAGTATTAACTTTATTATACTGTACTAACTACTGGTGGCTTTTTACTGCTGCAAATTCTTTTTTTCTTTTAAAGATGGATTTTCTGCAGAATAGATTCATAAGGAAATACTAAAGGGCAGCCCCTTCCTGAATAAATCCTGCTCAAAAACCAGATTAAATGATGTTGGACAGAAATGCTTCACCAAATGCAGGCTGGTTGCAGCTTTCTGTATCACTTAATTTCTTCTGCTTCAGAGATTCATTTTGTCCAAACGGTTAGGGGGGAATCCCAAGTAGTGTGTTAGAGCTTGTCTTGGGCTTTCAGCTGGGGACAAAAAGTAACTTTCATATCTGCAAGTGCTTGTTATGCAATTTCAAAAATACTCTTGTTATTAAATCTTTCTGTCAGTGTTTATATGTTCCTGTAAATTTGTTTGCTTTACTTTGGATCTATTCTGGGAAACTTGTACATTGTGTTTTGAACTTCCTAGGGCAGGTGATGAATTTTTTTGTTGCTAAATACAGGTGCTGGACAGGGAACAGTGTAATTCTGTCCCTTTTCCCTAGAAGCCAAATCCAAGCACTGGCAAACCACTGCAACAATAGTGTGTTTTTGTCAAACCTGTGCAGGTAGTGTTTTCACAAGCAACTGTGAAATCTGTCTCAAAAGAAGGTTTTAGATAAATCATACCAGTTCCTCATCCAGCATGCTTAAATACAAACCACATTGGGAAAAACTTGTGAGTTCCTGATGCTGCAAACTTGTTTCCCTTGTGAGCTATAGTTCTTAATGAAAAATTGTAACTTCTGTGACTGGATTTGTTGTACCTTATGTTACTATTTTCAATGTTATTCTGAATTTGTTTCAGGAACTACCAGAAACGGTTCTCTTAAAGTTTTTTCGGCCAGAAAACACACCGGTGCCTGCAAGACCAACACCAGAGCAGCTTTCTAATCTTATTAAGACAAGTCTTCATTATCCAGAGTCTTTCAATCATTCTTTTCATCAAAAAAGGTAAGTGAAACATTTCCTTTAGAAATATTATTAATTGGACATAAATCCTTCTGAGAGATGCTGTGTGGATTATAATATTAAAGTCTAGTATACAAGTATGAAATCTTGTTCAATTTTTAAACTCACTACTTCAGAAGTTTATAAATAAAATGGAAGTTTCATGTAAGACAAAAAAAAACCAACACTGTAATACCATAGCTCACACTTCTAATGTTAACAAGTAATTTATCAAACTTACTGAAAGAAAAATAGTCTGCTCCCTTTGTGTTTATTTTTGTTCTCAGAGTAAACAGTGTTATTTCTTTGAGAAGCCAGACAGAAAGATGTACTTTTAGCTCAAAGGAACTGTTATGTCTGCAACACCTCACTTGCCAAGATTAGCTGCACATGGTTCTGACTTACATCAGAAGGAAGTGGTAACAGTTCAGATCTCTGGGGCTTGTCTCCTGGAAGAATACCAGAATTAACCTCTGTCAAAAAGCATGCTGCTAGAGTGAATTGGTTGGAGCCTGTAAAGTCCATGACTCTTTCAGAGTTGTAATGATATGAACAAACCCCTTAGGTTACATTCTGAACATTAAATGGGTTCTGCTTGAAGAGTGAAAGTACCTACTTAGGCTTGAGTTGTTTTATCTGAAAGCTCTACTGTGTTACATTTTGTTATAACAATTAAATGTAAGTTGTCAAGAGAAAGGGATTTGTTTCTAAAAATCTAATATTTACATGTTCTATAAGGTGATGTATTTTAATACCAGTGATAAAGCATGCATTACCCCTCTTAGACATTGACCTCTTACTGGTTATAGTCTCTAATTGTTCTTTTCTTCCAATTAAAGTTTAGGATATTTGAACTGTTAGGCACTGGCAAGGAATTCCAGTGACACAAATCACTTGCTGAATACATAGAGCTGTTTTAGCTGCTGTAGTTTGTGTTCTTGCCTGTTGATATCTTGGAGTCTTTCTTGCTGCAGCATTATTTATAGAAGCAATAATAGTAATTGTGAATAAGCAGAATATCAATTAACTGTATTGGTTTTGTTGAGGATAAAGGCCTACATTAAATCCAGATATACATGTGCTGTCTGTTCTGGTTGGACACTGGCTCTAACTTAAGGCCCAGTGCCAGCAATTCCTCTACATGAGGCAGTGCAGAAGAAAAGTATCCAGTCATAGTGTGCCAGCCAGAAATTCAGAAAATAGTATACTAGACCATTTATTGCATTCTGGAATGTCTCTTGTCACACAAGCAGATTTTCTGTAAACTTAGGTGGTGTTTATGCTTTTTCTGTCCTTTCTCAGCTGGATGAAGGGAGATGGTAGCTTCATTTGGCCCAAATGAATCAATGCTGTTTTCCTTAATTGACAACTTTTATTATAAGTAGCTCTAGTCAGTGTAAGTGATTATATTTCTACCTCTACACTGTCTTGACTCTGGCATAATTGACAACTACATATAAATTCTGTGTTACTTATATTCATTTTAACTATTTAAGAGTATAATTAAGACCATGCAAAATAAGATTTTTTTCTTTCTTTAATGTGGAACTGTTTCTCTTTGCAGCCTCTGTCTGGTACCTGTCACTCTCCTACTTTCCAATTGTTCCCAGGCTGTTGTAGATGTGATGATTGATTTGAGGCATAAACCAACAAGGTAGTATGCAAGTGTTAATAAAACAATACTTTTTTAAAGAGCCCTTCATAGCTTGGGGAGTCTTGTAATATTTTAACTATATTGAATATCTGGAACAGTATCTTCAACAGTGGCTTTCTTGAAAGAATGGAATTTGATAAAGGGCTCATATAGTTAACTGTGAGTCTTCAGTCTCTGCTAAGACAGGGCCTTTAATTGTGACTCTTGAATAGGTAAAATTCTGCAGGTCTTTTCTAGAAAAAGGGAAATACTTTTCAACTAGTGAAATAGGAGCTTCACCAACCTTTATTAGACATAACTTGTTAGGTTTTAATTTTTAAAATACCGAGTAATTTGTGGCCAATGACTTCCTTCCGCAATTTGGCTTAGTGTAAAATTTTGTAGAACCTTTGATATTTTTAAGATTTCCTCTAGGTTTGGCAACTGATTCCTATGGCTGCCTTTTTGCTTAGAACTGTAGTAGTATGTGGGAAAATATTAGCATTGAGGAAGTGTTCATGAATTGCTTCTAAAAGTTTCACCGAAGATTTTTTTGTGGGATAGAGAATTCAGTACCATGATATCTATACCACTATAATTCTGCCACTCTTTTTAAACAAGGCAACTTCAATTAATGAGTAATGCAGGTAACAGCTCCTGTGCCCCACTTCTGCCCTCTTAGATATAATACTGCCTGGTCTGTTTGCCTCCAGGGAGGGGAGAAAGATTGTGAGGATACTGGGGGGGCTTAGTTGTGGAGGAGCACTGGCTTCTTGCCAACAGTCCATGGAGCCAAGTAAGATAGTAAAAACCCAGAGCCTAATACACAGATTCAGAATGGGAAGACAGAAAATTCAAGTGTAGTTTACTTTTTAGGTACAGTTGGGAAGCCATTCACTGGTCTGTTGTTTTTTCACAAGGTGTTCATGTTGTGTTACATTGTGAAACATGTCTTTGGAAGGATAGTGTACTCATGTGCCTTGAAACTACTTAAAAATAAAGAAAACCCTCACACACTCTATCCTAATGTATTAGTGCAATGTCTCTAAAGTAGTGTATGTCCATGTTGACTATTCCTGTGTGACCTGCAGTCTGGTTGAATTCCAGCTGGTGGGACAGACCTAGGAATGCCTTAAATAGGAATTCCTTCAACTCTGACAGTTTGGATCTTGTTACTATGTTTAGTGTTAGTGTTACATGCCAGTTATGTAGAAAGCTGAGAACACACTGAATTCTTCATTATAAATATATGTATAATTTATGTCCTGTGTATAGTGTACATTAGGAATCAAAGAAGTTCTTTCAAGGCTTGTAATAATTCATCTGAGCTAAGGGGAGAGCCACTATAAGGAGTTTTAAGTGAGTCATTATAAGTGAGAACATTAAAAAGTATTCAGTAAGACCTGGAGTTAAAGTGAGCTGATGGATGGACATAAGCATCCCTAAATTTACCCAAGGGTATCCTGGGTACTCTGAGTCTGGATGTATTTGTGGGTGTATGTGCATATGGATGCAGTAGGAAGGAAGAGAGACACACATGATTTCTTTTTTTTTTTTCAATTTGCATTTAGGACCTTGATAAAATGTTAAGTGCAGTCCTGTCTATAGCTATGATGGCAGCTGTTAATCCTTGCAGAGTCTCACTTTGTCTTGCTAGGTAAACCTAAATCTCTTAGAGATAGGAGGGTTCACAGAACAAAGACAGCAGGATGCATTTGAGGAAGGCAGTGATTTAAGGGTAGTGATTGTAGGCCAGCAGTCAAAAAGACTCAGGAGCTTCTAAGACATCAAAGACAAATGGCAGTGGGCACTCATCCAAAGAGAGCCAGAATAGCAACTTCCCAACTTCTTTCCAGAAGTTTTTAAAAAATATAAATCTTCTTAAGGACCTGGTGAGGGGGACACAGTGCATTCTGAAATCTTGGGAAAACTTGAAGGGAGTCTTGTAAATTGGTAATACATGTTTCAAGTGCAGAGAATTAACATTTTTATTTTTTTAATTTTTTTTTCAGCTCTGAAGCACTAGAAATACATGGATCTTTTACATGGCTTGGGCAAACACAGTACAAGCTTCAGCTTAAAGGCCAGGAGGTCTATAGCTTGCAGCTCAAGGCTTGCTTCGTCCATACAGGTGTCTATAACCTTGGAACCCCCAGAGTATTTGCCAAGCTCGTGGACCAAGTTACTTTGTTTGAAACAAGTCAGCAGAACTCTATGCCTGCACTGATTATTATCAATAATATCTGACCACTTCTTGGAAAAAAAAAAAAAAAAAAAAAGCACTAAAAGACAAAATAAATGGGATTCTTTTCTTACATTGCTGGTTGACATTTTTGCTGCAGTTTTTTTGAAATAGCACCTCAAACATCTAACTTGTTACTAAAGATCGTGTAGAAAAGAAAATAGCAAAATATTCAGATGACTTGTTAGTTTGTTTCTCGATGCAATGCACGTTGGACTGAAAATCCATTTATCCTTTTATAATGTATTTCTTCTCTGGTAATTAAGATACTCATAACATAAAATACTCTAACTGCAGATCTGAACATACTTCTGTGTCCAATACCCTGTCAAAAATGCAGCTTGACTGCTGTTACAACTTCCAGCATGGTGTGTTTAATATTTGTGGCTGTATTAGGATATGGTTCAGGAAGAAAGTCTCATTGGCTTTTTCCTGTCTGAAGCCATTAGTCATGGTAAATCCCAACCTTACTGTGAAGTTCAATAAGGTCTCTCAAATCCATTTCTGATTCTCGGTTCTTTAGTTTTAAGATTTTGGTTTCTTATTTATGGAAACTGATGGTTTTCAAGGTTTACATTAAAGTCCACCTAGGGTGTTCAGAAACATAATTTGAACCAGTTTGAGTATTTTCTCATTCATCTCAAAACAGAATGCACTATTTCACAACCATGGGATTGTCATTTAAATTGTCACTTACTTTATTATGTAACTATAACAACTGATCTGTTTAAAAATCTACTCAAGATTTTCAAGAAATGTATTATATTTATAACAAATGTACTGTAAATAGAATAAAGCATACACCATATTCACTGTATGGACTGGTGGCTTATTTGTTTCCCTTTGCATACAACTGTAGCAATCCACAGGTGCTGCTGCTATCACAGGACAATGCAGGTGTATGAGGCAGTCCATCTATTTTCTGATGCATTTTATTCTTTTTAGGTTTCCAATTCTACTTGTGTTTGATACTACTGTATGATTGTCTTCAGGCCTCTTTAGACTTCCTGAAAGTCTGGGAACCCATACACAGCACATAACCTTTCATAGTCAAACTTAACAGGACTGTGGATCATGTTGCTAAATCAATAGAATACTGAAGTATTCTCTGACAATGAATATGTTGCCTCAGGGCTCAAGTCCTTTTCTGCTGGTGTACAGCTTGAAAGAATCATCTGAGGTATTCTCGGCATTGTAGCCTTAAGCTGTGTCATCATTGCTTTTTCTGTCTCACACCCGTTTAGGGAAAGAAAAGTCATTATTGATGCTATTCAGCCGTGCACTGTAGGCCACAATGTTCTGAGTCACAGTTAGTGTGTATTTTAAGAGAGCCTGTCCAAAGTGGGTTATCAAGAGCATCATGTTTAGAAACTGGATGAAAAGAAGAGAGACGCTGTAGGGGGAACTGGACTTGTCTGATGGAGGCTGGAAATGGTACAAATGACAATTCACAGTGAGATCTGGCCTTTGAGCACTGGCTGACAGGTAAAAAGTGGGTGAGAATGAGAATCTCTGAATGGCAGAGCAGTGAAATGAGATGATGTGGGGCAAAGCAGCTCCTGGAGCTTCTCAGCACTCCAGACCCAAATGCATAAGCTCTGACGCTCACCTGCACGTCTGAGCAGTCTGTGATTCATCAGTCTCTAAGACTCAGCAAGAGATGTGGGTGTTTGGGGAAGGAGGGTCCTTGGCAACCTGCTTTTCTGGATTTCACTGGAGCTTTTCCTTTCTTGGAATTGCAGTAGCAGTGGTTAGCTGGAGGCATGCTCTTTGTCTCTTCTGGTGCGTCATTAGAAATTCTAGGTGCATCTTTGGGAGCTCTAAAAATCAGTATGATTGCTTAGGAGAGGAATTAGCATGGAAGTAGAGCTAAGCATGCCTCCTTAGTGGATTCTCACATGGGAAACTGTCCACATTTTGGCCTCCCAGCAATGATGGAAAACAGTTCTATTGAAATGAAAGTTAATGTTGTCTTGCTCTTGAATAAATAAGTATATCTGCAAAGGCATGCTTGTGCTTCTGTCACAGCAATGTTGTGGCTCACAGTAGATCATAATCTCACATCTTACTTTGAGATAGCTAGAAAAAGCTCTCAAAGACGATGATCCAAGGGATCTTTTTTGTAGTAGGAATTTTCCTTTCTGGCTGCCTTTGTAACATAAAACTGTGAAACCCGCCAAGCTGGAAGTTTTGGTGAAAAATAAAATGCCCTATTTCAATGTGGGGAATTTGGGAACAATTTTGTCCTGAATTACTTAAAATACAGAAATATTTCCATATACTAATAGACATAAAACTAGGCTTTTCATTTGAGCTGAGTAACCAGCAAACCTGCTCCTGAGATGAGGTGAATTCTGCCATTGCTTCCATACTTCATGACATGCATTGCTCCATCCTTTGCCAGGGGAATTCAGGTGGTTGTAGGCTGCTTTGCCAAAAATTGCTGAAATGCTGCAGTGACAAATTACTGTTTTATGCAATGGAAATCTGGAGTGATAGGGTTTCACAGAGTCAGAGTCTTTGAATCCTGTAGGAGATGACTGATAACATAGCAAGGTCTTCTGCTTTTACTTGTCTCAAGCAGCAATCCCCATTTGCTTCCTCAAAAATAGTAGAAATCATTCTAAATTGAGTATTCCTCTTATATTTTTAATATTGTATACTTGTCTTGGCTGAAACTTAAATTTTTTTTAAGGAATGGTTGTGCTGATAAAGCTGTGTAGTTTTCTGAATTTGTTGCTTCATCTTGTAACCTAAAATTTTCTATCACTCAAAACAGGAAAAATGATCATAACTTTAAATTAATACTTAAATTACTTATGACAGAAACTCACTTTGTCTCTATCTGAAACTACTCTATTAAAATCCTGTCTAAATATTGAGTAATGGAATAATGACTTAACTAGCAATAAATATCTAAAAGTTTGTAGCAAATGCAGTATTAATTGCTTAACTAATGTCCTTTTACTTACTCTTGTGGTTGGTGTAATTTTAATTTATTATTGCTTTCTTACTAGAAAAGTGTCTGGTAAATTGCATAAAAAGTCCATTCATACCATGGTTTAAGACAGGTAATATTGTCCTGATACTCAGCATGTGTGAAAAACTGTGCTCTTTGCAGGAGCTGGTTACAATTCCAGGTTTGGAAGTTTAAAGATAACAGCCTGGTTTGATACCAAATCAATACAAAATCAACTGAAGTCTCCTTAATTTAAGTACAGTTTTGTATAGTTTAAAATCTGCTGGGTTTCTGAAATCATTTGCTTGTCCTGTAAAGACTGTCTGTACAATAAAACAAGTAGGATGACACACAGGGTCAGTGAAAAATTTAGAATAAAAGATGAGGGGGAAAAGAAATAAAATTATCTTTTCAAAATAATAAAGCATTAACTTTCTAAGTAGAAATAGGGCCCTGAACCAGTTTCTCCATTGCATTTTTATAGCAAATTTTTTCCGAAATGAAAGGGAACTTCTCTTATTAGATTTCCCAGAGACTTCTAAAAATGTTACTCAAAATAACTTTTTCATTCTGTTTTTTTACAGTGGTAAATGAGATAGGGAGTATGTAAAAAATCAAAAGCAAAATCAAGCACTGACTGTGATGCCCAAAAATGTCAGTAGTCTTTGGGAAAAGCACCATAGACATGCAGAGGGAAGGTTATGGTTAAATTGCAATAACTGTAAGATGTACCCTCTACAAAGGTTTAAAAATATTTTATATCTTTATAATCATTATAAGAAGGGAAAATGAACTTATTATTATCTCTGTCAAGAACTTGACTGAGGACAGATTCAGCAGCTCCTAACATCCTTTTGGTATCATTCAAAGATTCATGTAAAAATAGCAGGGGGAAAATAATGTAAGGTGAATTCAGCTGTGTATTTAGAAACTTCTCAGTAGAAGATTTGGAGATTTGTTTCTCTCCCACTGAGTCCTTACACAGAAAGCCAAATAGTGTTCCTTATTATCCTTCATGTCATAGGTCAATGGTAATTCTTACTGACTCTCAGGATCCATGACTTGAAGCTAACAAAGGAAATGAGCATGAATTAATTTCCAGTTTTGACAGTAGCTAGTTTTTGTTCAGATACTAGTTCTAGTTCTCGTGACATATGCCTTGAAACATCAGCTTTCCACCCCAAAAAAACTTTAGTTTTGTTTACTAAATAACTTTGGACTCCTTCTTAATAGCTTGGGTACCTTCCCTGTCCAGAGGGAAGAAATACAACTCTTCAGGGAAGGTACCTAAGCTATTAAGTACAATTTCATAATGTTTTTGAAAAAGTTCATAGTTTTAGAAAATTCTACTGTTTCTTGAAGCATAAACTCAGCTGCACTTTAATTTCATTTTTTTTATTGGATTTTGCCAAGTCCAGTAGCAGAATAGAGAGTTTCAAAGTAACTGTTCCTTGGCAGTCACTCAAATTGTGTGCTGCTCCAGAAGAAATAAGGTTCCAAGATAAAAACAGAAGAATTTCGTGGTTGGATTCACTGATATAGGGAATTTCAGCAGAAATAATACTTGATACCTGTGGCCAGTGTGGGTCCCACTGCATGGGTTGAATTTTGAGCTGTTACCAATTTTCTTTCCCTGTGTAACATAGAGAGATACATGTTGAGCATGTTTGTCAAGATAAAAATATAATATAATGAAGTTGTGAGAAAAATTCTGTCAAAGTGCTAGAGTGACTGGAAAATGCCTATGCCTTGAGAAGGAGGATATTGTATAAATAAGGGTGAAAATTTAAAAAAAAAGGTTAGTTTTCATTATTTAAACCCAAGGTCACAGTAAGCACACAATGTAAAGAATCTTGGTAACCTACCAAAGCTTTCTTACTGATCTAAAGCTAAAATTTCCCTCCTTTGACTAAACCACAGAATCAACATTTTTCATTATTTTCAGCTGTAAAGTGTAAGTACAGCTGCCTTACTGAAAACCATCACCCTGCCCGTGAGACTGCCTGGAGAATGTGATCATGTGGTGCAATGACAGCCACAGTCAGATTAATGGGGGCAGAACTTTTAGTATTAAAGACTGTCTTTTAATTCAGAATTTTCTGTGACACAGAACTGTCTGCACCAGAAGTGTCACTCAGCTCAGGTGTATCACAAATCAGGTTGCTGAATTGCAATGAATACAGCAGAGACTCTGGATGTTTTTCACTTACTACACTTTTGCTCCAATGAGATAAGGGATTATTTCTGAGTATACTAAAATATAAAGATGTCTGCAGTAATGGAAATCCACTGAAGGAACTTCAGTCTTTCTTCTTATGCACATTGCCTTTTCTTCAGTCCCTTAAAATCTTAATGTTTGCTGTCTTTTCAAAATAACCCTTGAAAAATTTCATGGGAAAAATAACTCTTCTAGAGTAAAAGCTAGGCTGGAACAGAAGGTGATTTTTTCAACACTTCTGTTTTTAAAACAGTTAATGTGGTTTAAAAATTAAACACTGAATGTTTCCTGATCCTATTTAACTCAAGATTTATTTACTACACATTTCTAGTTTACAGGAGTAAATCATTAATTTGTAAAATGTCACTTGGTTAATGAGTTCTGCTAATTATTTAGTGGTAGCTGAAGAAGTGGAAAAATGAACACAATTTAAAAATTGTTGCTTATAGACTATAGCAGTGTATAAATCAATTCAGCTGATGCTTGCAAGTGTTATTCCTCTGTGTTTTCCTCTTTGTAAGTTAGAATAGATGTGTTGTTCTCCTCCTGGTTATTGTGGCATAGTTCCTTACCCTGCTTCCTCCAGGATGATGAAAAATCTGCCTTAAAAAAAGGAGCAAGAAAACAAGACTCTTTGCTATAGATTTTTACTTACTGAAGGAAATAACTTAGTGATGATCTTTAAACAGCTGCCCCATGATCCCCAGGTACTTTGAAGCCCTAGGATGAAGGAAGTATTTCTGTATATTGAGGAGTCTGTAGAGGAAGTAAGAACCCCTTCTGACCAAAAATAGAATTACTTCCTGAAATTCACAGGCAACATATTTCTTGCTATCCTTGTGAGGAAAGCATCAGAGATAGACCCAGCTTTCCCCGCTTCTCAGTGCAGACGCTGTTGTTTGGGGCATGCCAGAGGGAGGGACAAGAGTGTGCTCAGGACATGGGCTCTGTGTCTTACAGTTGCTGACACCAGGGTTGTATTAGGTGCATTTAGTTTTAGTGGCAGTTAACCCTAAGCTCTTGAACCAAGGAGATGTTTGAAAATACCAGATTTTTGTAATATGCACTGGTAGCTCTCACGATGTTGGGGAAATACTTGAAAACATGATTCTCTTGTACCAAGAGTTCTGCAGTCGTGAGACAAATTTAAAAAATGGACCAACAAACTAACTCCCCCCAAAAAAACCTCTGTAAAAATCCCTGCTGATTGTAACACCATGGGCAGCTGGAGGGAGCTGCCAGAGAGAGGAAAGGGCAGTGGCAGTTCAAAGCACTTCTGGCTCTGCTTGGGAGGAGCAGTGGGAGACAAGACTGTCCCAAGAAATATTCCTGCTGTGACAGAACTGATTGAACATGCCAGTCAGGTTAAGAGGACAAGACTCAGGAATCACAGCTAATACTGTTTTTCATTTTAACATCTGTCCTCAAGGATCACAGCTTTTATTCTCCAGATCACAGAGGGGACATGTCAGTGCCTTAGAGGTCCATGTTCTCTTTCTGGATGCTTTTCAAACCCACTCTCTTCATCTGTAGGTCACATGAGTGTCAAGCATTCTGGATGAACTGTATCCTCAGGTGTACTAAAAACACTATTAAATTTATCTGTGCTGTTATAGATGCAAAATTACAGCAGAACATTTAGTTAACTTACTGAAATGCCACTTGGAAGTATGTATAATTTTAGAGTAATATCTAGAACTTTTTCAATAATAGATCTGTAAAAGATTGTAAGAAGATAGGGAATAATTTATTGTTGCTTGTCACTACATTTTTTCCTACCAGAGAAGACTTTTTTTTTTTACTCTGCAAGCCAGAGTTCAGCAAATATGTGTGGGTGTTGAACATACTCCTAAGAAAAGTTTACTTTTGTTCAGTCTTTTATGTAACTGGCTATGGGCTAGAATTTCTTCAGGAAGGCTTGGTAGGTATTTTCAGCATTTTACAATATAATTTCTGAGCATGTGAAACTTGACATTGATGAAGTTTGCCATGAAAACACATTCATTTCCTTAGCATGGAGAAATGTCAATTAAAAATAGGATGTTAAAATCCCTTTCAGGGGAGTTCTTTGCACAGTTGTATGCCTCTTACACAAGACTAACAAAAATGTGTGCATTGGGATGATTGTGGAAGGGCAGATATGTAGTGAAAACCTTCACTGTGCTACCATCCTCTTCCTCACTTTGGCTGCAGTAAGTATTGGTGGAAATGAGAAACAGTTGTGAAGGAGCAGCTTTGTGGGGTGTTTTTCCCTCCTGAATGAAATCTTTACCATGAAAATTTGTCCATTTAGGTGTGTTGGTTTGAAACTAACATCCTTTCTGTGAGTTGATGCTCTGCCTGATCTGTCAGTGCTCTGTATCTCAGTAAGAGTGAGGAGAGCATTACAGGAAGGTTCCAGCCTTGTGGAATACCTGCAGTGCCAGGCAGCTCTGGAGAAAGAGTATGGAAACAAGAGGTTGAGCACTTTCTCTTTGGATGATCACATAAGCAATCCCAGAACTGTGAGACCTGCACACCTGCATTAGCATCCTCAGGGCAGATGGGACAGCAGTCCAGAAACTCCTGCTTGCAAATATAGTTTAAGAGGAACTTAGCAACTGAAAGCAAGTTGCTAAATTCCAGCACTTTGGTGGTAAATGAAATGAGGACTGTGTTATCCACAGCCTTAATCAGGACAGCTTACCAAATAGAATTGTCTGCTGTGAATACAGTAGGTCCTGCTCATTATGAATGCCCTGCATCAACTATCTTGGTAAAAATCCTGTCTGCTTCTGTAGACAGGTAAGTTTGTTAAACAGGTGATTATTCCTGTCAGGAATGTTTAGTCATGTGTGGCTGCTTATCATTGTACAGTCAGGTCTGGTGTTCCTTATACAGTACCTGTATGATGGATGCATTGATCAGTGCAGTGTTTCCAAAGACATAGAAATGAGAAATGACAGCACTGACAGCACTGGCTCCTGACTGAGGAGAAAGAAGTCAATGTCTTCTTTTCAAAATTTTGTTATTACATGTTAATAGTACAAAACCAACTGTTTGACACACTGCTGTTGTTTGACATGGGAAACCACTGATTAATAGAGTGTCTGTGTCTGTGAAATTAATTGAAGTTTGCCCTATTTCTTTAGGAGCAAGGACAAAAATGCCCCAAGTCCATATTCTCATTCTAAATCTAAAGCAGAGCTACTAATAAAAAATGGACTTTACCCCATCTGCAAGTAGGACAGTCACTAGGCAGCTAAAAATGCTCAGATTAGGCTGGAGGTCAGAAGACTTTGATGGATAATCACAGACCTCTCTAAAATTGTTGCTCATTACAATTGTCTTCTGTAAAAGTGAAATGCAGCTGACAAAACAAACCTAAAAATTACAGAAGGAGGCCCAAACAGAAATCTGAGGCAGGAAGTTTTTGGGGAGACCTTCAAAATGTGAAGGGACAGTTTAAGAACCAGGGGAAGCAATGGCTTTCAGAAATCCTGGTATTCTCTTTGCATTCCATCAACGTATTTCTTCACTTTAATCAACAGTGCAAATCAATTCAAATTCCCTGACTGCTAATTTTTCAGGTCAAAAATGACAATAAGGTTATACTGCTTCCTAAAAAACCCACTTTCTTTAAAAGTGTTACTTTTTGAGAGGGAAGAGAATGTTTCAGTAACTTCACCTCCTATTCTGTGAATTCAGAGACTGGTGATATTTTGGAGGCTTGTTGTTAAAGCCAGAACAGTTTCTGTGTGGACATTAGCTTTGAAAACAAAATTTAAGTTTTCTGGGAGATGTGCTTATATTAGGAATTGTATACTTATGCTATAATTTTGCTTGCAACATCAACAGTCTGTGTGACTTCTTGATTTGCAGAAGTGGAATAAATCAAAGGCATATCTCAATGGAGGGAAAATAAAAAAAGGCTTTGATTTGCATTCCCCTCTGTTTCATTATCTTATTATGATGGGAATAAAATGTGAACTTTAAAGAAAATATTTTTTTTTTTACAAAAATCAGTTTAACAATTGTTTTAAGTAGAGGTGCTATTTTATTGGAGGTTTTTTTTTTGTTTTTAACCTTTTGAAAAATGATAAAATGTGGCTACCTAGGAGCAAGAATTTAAACTCAGTGTGTCATGGCTTAGAGGACACTCAGAAATGATGCTGTGTGGTTGGTGGTGTTACTGACATGCCACCCTCCACCTTCTGCCTCAGCACCATGTGCTGCTCTTTGGGGCAGTTCCTATTTTCAGAGACATTTTAGGTTGAATTTGTGCTAAAAGTGTGACCAGCCCATCTGTGTTTTCTTGCCAGATATGGGTGTGGAGGTGTGTGTGCTCTTTTATGGCTTTCTTGTGGCCTCCTATGGCACCTGGGAAGGACAGAAGAGGTTGTGTCCAGCTTGTGGAGACCTGGGTTCCTGCAGAGACTGTGGAGCAGCCCTGGTTCCTCTGCACTGGCCTTGATGTGACACTAGCCCCAGAGCCCAATGTGGCAACAGGGACAGCCTAAGTCTGAATCAAGTTTGCTCTAGAGCTGCTTTGGTTAACCAGATAGGCTGCCCCTTCACCTTCTGATGCAGAAGTAGATTTTGAGATTTTTTTTTTTTTAACTGGTGAGAACACACCAGATTTTATGGTGGAGATAAAGGCCTTGGTTTGCATTTTGGTCTGGGGTTTTTATTACCCTGCTGCTGTGGAATTTGGGCTGGAGATTTTCGCAGCAAGAAAAGGAGCAGCGTGTCCTTTCCCCGGCACTTTGGAGGGGTGGGATGTTCCAACACAGCAGCTCCACATGGGGCTCTGCCTGTCAGAGCTTCTTGGGGTGCACAAGTAAGGATTGCAGAGGGGTGGAGCCCCCAGCTGAGCGCTGTCCCCAGCCTGGAGTGCTCCTACTCACCCATCCTTGTCCCCTGTCACCTCCCTGGTGGTGCTCCTGCTGTAAAGGTGTCCCAGGACATTTGCTGGTGCATGAGGAGAGGTGTTATGTCTGTGATGCAGTTATGGAAATTACAGACTTATCTTTGAACAGATATTCATCCTACTGATTGTGAGGTTATTAACCTCCGGTGCTCTTGGCACCAGCTTGGGTTAACTTAAGTAAGCAAAGCAGCTGATAGTTGCTAAAAAACATTATTTATTACAAAGCACATCAGTCTCAAAAGGCAAGCAGAAAAGCAATGGCCGAAGCAATGGGAAAAGGCAAAAGCACAAAAGCAAATGCAGTGGCAATAAGAACACACTCTCCAGAATACAAACTCTTATATAGGATTTTTCCAGCCAGCTAAGATGCAAACTCAGGCCACCACTCCTTAAACTATTAGAATTTTAGTTTCTTAGCACGCCAGGTTATGTATAGACTACGCATACAACCTATCTTGTTCTAGCTGAAAAATGAAAGCAATATTCTTAGTATAGTTCTATTATGTCTAAGCACTGTCTACAGCTGTATCCTGGAGCCTCTACTGAAAACATCAGTATGCTTTTCAACCTTCACTAGAACTCGCACTGCAACTTTGGCATTTGAAACCTTTCACTTACTAAAAGCATTAGAGCTCACCCTAAAACTTCCTGCTGTTTAAACACCTACTTTATGTGTGAGTGGCTTAATATACTTCAATGCATCCAAAGGCTTTAAATCAATCTCTGCACTTTGATTTCTCTCTGAAGGATTCAGAGAGACCCCTGACTCACTGACTCCCACAGCTGATCTCCATTCATGAGCTGTTTGTTCCATGTGGCCTCATTGTCATGGTTGGAACGCCAGTTCTGGGACCCAGGGAATTGCAGGAAAACTGTAGATTCACAGTAGGCTACTATCCATTGAGCTAAAAGCTTGATGGCATCACTTCTTAGTCTCTCAAAACTTTAGGCTAAGAATAGAAATTTGGAATTTACTCTCATAAAATCCCATGATCTATAAAAAATTAAAATATTCTCTGGAGCCACACTGCATGAGTTTAATGTTGCTGAGGTTAGTAGAAGGGCCAATATAATTTGTTATTCTTTAGGCAATGCTTTTGCATAGAGGTATTTTTATTGTATTGTTTTCCTGTGACAGCTTAGAGAATTATTGCTCTGGATCTTTGAATATTTGTTTGAGAAGCTGAGATGTGATTAGTGAAGGTACAGGAGACGGGTTTGTTCCTCATTATTTAATAACCTCATAAACTGGTTGTACTTTGAGCTAAAACAAAAAATGTTTCTTAGGTATTAAACACATCTCAGCAGTGAGTTTCCTACTAGCTTTTTGTGAATGGTAAATATATGTTCAGTTCAGACAAGTTCACATGAAGAGAAATTCAAACACCAGGAAGAGTGATTTTATTCCCATGTGGTAATAGAAAACTGGATTTGACATTTTTCTGCAGCTCATCCTCAGTTTGTCACTAATGGCCAGTCATATGGTGAAAGGATAACATCACATTTTAGAGCAATGTGTGCTAATCTTTTCCTTTTAACACAGGGAGGCAAGATGTGTTGTGTTCTCACAGGAAATGTGAGCAACTGTGTTCAAACCCTTGCACACTTGGGCAGATTTTCTCAGAGCTCCAAACCAGATGATAGAGAGCCAAGAAAGTGTGTAACCACCATCAGAGGGTCTCAAAGACTTTCACTGCCACATGTAGGGTGTGCATGGCCTCAGACAGGTTCAGGATGCTGCAAGGGTGTTCTATAAACAGTACTTTTCCTTTAGATTAGGGAGTTGCAAATAATTTATTCTGGGAGAGAAACCAGCCTGCAAGGCAGAGTATGAACAGAAACCACTTAACAAAGATAGCTGAAGTGGTTAAAGACATCAAAACTCAAAGTTAAGCTATTCCCTTCTTTGCTCACCATCCTCCTCTTCCCCCAAAACTGAGGAAATAATATTTCAGGGAATAGATATCACAGAATAGTCTGAGATAGAAGGGACCCACAAGGATCATTATAAGTCCAAATCCTGGCCCTGCATAGGACAGCCCCAAGAAACACACCATGTGCCTGAGAGCATCCTGTGGAAATTCCTGGGAGGAGATACAATCCAGGCATTAATCTTGCTCCAAATGTGTTACTTGGTTTCATGTAGGTCTGTGCCAGGTTCCTTTAGCATGCTGTAATGTTTCTGCACCTGCATGTTTGTGGCACCATACCTGAAATCACTGAAGTTTCAAGAGCCTCTCAGAACTCTTACTTATGAGAAAAACCTTGTAGCAGCTTTCCAAGCATCTTGCAAGACCTCAGGACTTAAAGAAATATCATATGAGACATAAGAAATGTTCCTTTAAGTCACAGGGAATTAGACTCCATACAGAAAGGATTCTTCAGGCAGCAAATACTAAGCCTGATGCCATGAAGATGATCTGGGGACTCTGTTACAGCTGTCATGGTGGAAGGTCATGGAAGGAGAGTTCTTTATAATTTTTTCCTGTGACATGATATAAGTTCTATAATGTCAACTACAGCCAATAAAAATGTTTACAAAGGAATATGAGGAGAAAGGCTAAAAAGATGTGTAACCTTCAAACTTGGCTTTAAAGAACAAAAGGGTGTCAACTGGAAAATATAATGCAAACCATACTCAGTGTGCAAGAAGGAAGAGTAAGGAACAGCTAAGAGAAACAGGCAAGGACAATGACAAATGCAGAAATAATGAAGTTAGCTGAAAGTACTGTACCTGTCCTTTTGAGAAGCTGGACAAAGTAATCCTTGAATACTTAAGTAAAGGGCTTGAGGGAGAAAACTGAATTTCTTAAGTATTTAGTGTAAAGTAATTTGAAAGGCTGATGGACTTTGTGTGAGAGCAGTTGTTACTCAACTACAGATGGGGAGTTCCACAATATATTGGTATTATCTGTGGCTGTAGCCTCTGCCTCCCCAAAACTGTATAACAGGATGAGAAAAGGCACAGTGAATATCAAAGGTGTAGAAAAGAATTCCTACAAGAAGAAGGAATTTGCTTGTAACTGCACTCCCCTATTTTATGTCTACCATTACTTTTTGTGGGCAAAATGCCAAAAAATGAAGCTTCTAAAGAGAACCATCCTTTATGATTTGCTGGTCTGAAGTTGTGGACCACTGAGCTGGGCCAGTGAGTTAATTGCCCATTTAGACAGGAATGAAAAACAAACCAAACCATGCCCAAAACCCAAACCCTTGCTGTTCAGAGAAAAAGGGCATGTTTGGTGGGGCTATAGGCATCAATTCTGTCTGTTCCCTGAGCTCTGTGGGGTGTTTGTCTGTCAGCAGAGTAACTGCTGGGAGGGATGGCAATGTGATCAGGGCATGAGGTACTAACATTTATAACCCTCTGTGTTTCTAATGATCTCTGTTAAACAGGGGGAAAAAACTTCTGGTGCAAGAATGGAAAATCTATAAAACCACCCATTTCCAAAGTCGCCAGTGACAGCAGTGGGATTTCAGTTTTTATAAACAGAATAAAAAAGCAAGCAGAACTTCTTCCAGATTTGTGCCTGGTTAAGGAGGCACAGATATGTGCCTATGGGTTGTGGAGGTCATGGCAACAACTTTGAGGCTATAGACTGAAGGATGAAGCCTGGAGTGTAAAAAAATAATGGGTTGGGAGCCTAAGGAAAATACTGCCTAAAAGGAAAGCATGAAAAATATTGGAAAAGGAGTTTAGCTCAGAGGAGGAAGAAGTAGGAGGGGAATATAACAGCATTTTATTTATTATTCAAGGCTGTTGCAAAGAGGAGAGGGGTAGTTTATTTTAGATAGCCATCCTGGATAGGTCAGGAAGAATTAGGACAAACTTTCTAACAGTAACGTATTTCTGAGCCTTGTTGAGCACCAACAGTGCCATAAGGGGACCATTCAATCTCTCTCATGTGGCACTCTTAAAAATGGTCCACAGAAATATCAATCAGGAAGGGCAAACTAGAACTGGCCACATTTTGTTACTCTGTGGGCAAAATCCACATTGAAGAATCAGAAATTAGGATTGTTTCTACAAAAACAAGGCAATGCCAAACTTTAAAGTTTTGTGTGTGGAGTGGGGCAGGTGGTGACCTTCCAAGTAAAATAGGTGTTCACTGCATTGCACATGGGTTTTAGTTGAGAGTGCAGAAAGGTCTTAGTTGCCTGAGCACATGTTGGTCTCATATCATATTTTTCTATTCATCTGTTTTCTGTAAAGTGAAAGATTTTTACCTTTGTTTGATCAGTGCCAACACTTCAAGGAGTATTCTTAATGCTCAAGGAGGGTTCAAAGCCCATCTGGCTCTTCTGAAAGACATTCTTACACAGAAGTGAGGGAAGAGCAGAATGGATGCTTAAAAATGGCTATCAGGTGAAGATATCCTCCCTGGGAGATATATATCTATGTGCTATTTGTGTGTGGGTAAGTCTATATAAATAAAAACACACGGTAAAACTGTATTCTCTATCATGAAAGAATAGTTTTATTTTAGCTTTACTTTAGAATACTTCAAAAATAAAAGAAGAAAGGACGTGGGGAATCAGTGTGAGTTTCTTTTAGTCCTTGGGAACGTACCCTGATCACCATGACATTTCAGAAACAGAGTGTGACCTCTCAGTACCATCTGCCAAGTCACTTGGCACTCATGGTTGTGTTGGATCAGAGGCTATAGGCTTGTGTAGGTTCAGTTTGTGTAAATGTTCCTTAACCTGGTCCTGCTCCACAGAGGGCAAGTTTTCCAGTATTCCCATTTTTCCTGCAGGACAGAGCCTCAGAGGAGGAATCAGCTGCAGACTGATGGCTCACTGCATGCAAGCTGAAAGCTAATTTTGGCTGATGAGCTTTGGCTCCTTACATAAGCTCTTTGGAAGAAACATGGGATGTGTTGGATCACCTCTCCTCTGAACACTGATAAATAGAGACACCCCTTGTTCCCTGGCAGCTGGGCAGAGGGGCACATGGTCTGCCTCTAATCAGACACAGGAGAACAGCAAGAGAAACCTGAGAATCTGCAATAATCTGCACTTTTTGAAAGGACTGAGCTGTGGAAGCAAACACTGGGGTTTTTCCTTTCTCTTGTATCTCAACTAGCAAGTTGTTGATCTGAGGATATGTTCAGAGACATGAGATCTCAGGTGCAGTATAGCACTGGAGCACATCTTCCCCTGCAGAGAAACCAAGGGGCTGTGAATATGAGATCCTAAGAAGGGGTGCCAGAAACTGGAGGAGCAGGCACTGGACAGAATTAATTTCATGCCAAGAGTTTTTGTCTTTTTGCTTGAGATGCTGCTTCTCCAGCTGAGAAGTACTTCTGGCTTCCATAAGAAGAATTGCTGTCAGAGCTGACCAAAGGAGTCTCCTTTTTAATTAAATAAGAAATGCTTGTTTTAAACAGAAAAAGTTATCTCTTTTTTCCATTAAAATATAATATTCTGATTAATTATTATGCAAACAAGGGTTTCTATATCAGAATGAACTGAAGCTTAGGAGATGGTATTATGTGACTGGACTTGTAAATCTTCTGGACTGCATGCAGGGACTATTATGACATTGGGGAACTTTTGGCCTTTAGTATATTTCTTCCCAAACTGAAAAGTGTTGCTGTTGACAGAGGGATGTTGGAATGAACTGGGGGGTGATCATCAACACACATCATGATATTGTGCCTGTGCCATCTCTTGGAAATGAGTAACAACTGAAACAATTTGTGTTTCAGAGGATTGCTCATAGCTGAATGATGCTGGCATTTTCTATGTTATCTAATGTTGAAGAGTGAGGTTTTTGCCTTTTGCCTATCAGACTTAAATGCAGGAATGCTGTAAATAAGTATTAGGTCTGTCAGGAGCAGTCCTTGTTGGTAGCAATCAGGATTCATTCATGGCACATATGCTTTCTGGCATCTTTCAAACCCCAACAGCAAATTCTTGCTGATAGCCAGGATAGTTCATGACTGAAATCCACAATTTTTTCTTCAAAAATCCAACCTTCTGTCAGACATAGAACCCTTATAAAACTGGGATTTTCTAAACAGCTAGAGGTTGTGATCCTGACTGTCACAGGAGGAAAAACCACTTGGTGCTCTTTTCCCCTGGCCAAATGGGAGGTAGAGGCTCTGGACTTTGTCAGTGTCCCATGGCAGTAGGACCAAGATTTTATGCCTACATATTCAGCCTGGAAGATGCTTCTGAGATTTGAAGATTGCTTCTGAGCAAGATGATTCCCTGGTAAAACATGCTTGATGCTGATCCTGTGGGTATTTTCCTTTCTCATTTCTTGGTCCAAGGAAAGGATAGTGTTGTGGAGGAGAATATGCATTGGTCTGGCCAGTCTTCTGAATCAAGTGGGGAGGGCTGAAGGTTTTTCCTTCTCATTCTTTTCCATTTGAACTGCTCAGGATTGAAGAAATCTACTTATTATCATCTGCCAAACCTGGGGGAAGCCACAGACCAGGCAATTCTAAGTTACAATGTGTTTTCTCTCAGTTCCAAAGAGCAGCAATACAGCTCCTTGGCTGGCATGGTAGTTGAGCTGGAAGATCAGTCCCTAAGGAGAAGGCAATTTTAGCTCTCTTTCATGAAAACAATATCAGAGTTATGGTCTCATATCTTTCAGGAATGAGGAGTCCATTTCACTTGAAGATATCCCTTTGCACAAAAAAAGAATTGCTGAGTATTCTCTTTCTCTGGTTAATGGTTGTTTATTCCCCTTTTCTGTTTGGTTTCTTTCCCCCAAGGAGTCATTCTAAACACTAGCAAGAATTTGAAGCCATAAAAAAATTCCTGGAAAATACTCTAGCTTTTGTCCTTTGTTGTGTGGCAAAATCCAACAACTATGCAAACTTTTTGAACAGAACTGTGGTATTAAAATAATTTTAGAATCCCTTTGGAATGAGTCAAAAAATTACATCTAGTCTCACCATGTAGCTGTGTAAGTCTTGATATCTATCTACTTTCTGTTTGTGCACTGAAGAAATGTATTTTTCATGATTCACATTCCTAGGGAAACTTCCCCTTCCTCCAAGCTTGACCAGTAGGTTAGTTTGGAACAGTAGTATTTCCTGAAGGTTGAACATAAACATTGACTTTAAACTCTCCCTCTGACCCAGACCCAGGGTCCCAGTCTGAGAAACATGCAGCTTTTTCTAGCTGCTAGAAAAATTCTGTCACAATTTCTAATGTAAGATGTTTCCAAAGTGTTTATAGATATGTAAATCTTACTCCTGCCAACTTAGAAAACCAGCACCTGCAAGGTTGCCCTACTCCACCTGAGTTTTTCAGGAAGAAGTTGAAACAATAGTGAGGAGATATTTCCCATTCATTATCCATTGTCAGTTTATCACTGATAACTGGGATGATTATGGAAATAAGCAGCACTTCTGAAGGAATAGTTTGGATCCATTCTGAGCTAATTCTAATCTGAGAGGACTAAAATCATTCCACAGGTCTGTCAAAAGTCCATTTGTATCAGGGAGCAGGGAACACTGTCAGCCTGTAAAGCAGCAGCCAGCACATGAAATGCTTGATCTTTGTGGTGTCAGTGTCCAAGCACTTGCTTATAGAAAGGGTCTTTTTGGCTCAGAATTGGCAAGCATGGCTTGTTCTGGATCCCATTTGCTCTTTTTTAGTGTATTTTCCCTCTCCAGTCATCACCCCCTTCTTCTTGTTTGTTTTCTAGCTGGTCTGGTCTACTTGATCACATCACTTTGGCAGTCTAGGATGTAAATTTGAAGTGATGCAACTTCTTCCTCACAAGAGAAGGACTGGCAGCACGACATCAAAGAAGACATTCCCTCATCTATTTCTAATAAATAATCTCTAAGAAGTGTTTTCTCACCTCCTGTGAGGATGACCATGGTCATGTGCAGATCAGAGTGAGGTCTAGCTGGGCATTGTAAGCTGATAAATACAAGAGATATTACATTTTTATGAAGAAAGCAGTGCTTGTGTTATTATTGTGGTGGCTTGGAGGACATCTTCAGACTAGGTATCTTTTTTCATTTGGCAATTAACTTCCAACACCAGCTGTATTTGTGTAGAAATCTCAGTTGAGGATGTCCCATTAGTAATAGACTGACAGGTCTCTCAAAGTGCATCTGTGATTCTTAGAGGATGCTGTGACTGTAGCAGAACAACTTCAGAAGAGCCTGCAGCACAGACAGAAAATGAGAAATTCCTGGTGTATTTATCCTATTCACAATAAAAAAGGAAATTGAAGCAATAAGTTCCCACAGGGATAACAAGGCATCATATTTCCACCTCTTTCTTATTGTTACCTCTGGCATTTAGTCTTTTTCTCAGAACTGACTTCCTCTCACTGAACTTCCTGGCCTCAAGGAGGTTCCTACAGCAGCACCTGATGCTGATGCTGAACTTTATTACTAAATTCTAGTTGAGGAGGAAAACTGCTTTCTTTCAGCTTTTCCTACAATCCACAAACCCTACTCCTACTTTGATGTAGGGTTCCATTAAATCTACAGTGTGGAAGTAAATTGTATTTCAAGTCACTCATTATCTGGTGTGGCTTTGTCAAGGATTCTCAAAACCAAATAAGGGCTTTTAAATAGGACTTTTTAAAATAAAAAAATGAGGAGAATAGCTGCTTCCCAAAGGCATTGTAGCAAACTAAATGGAAAGTAGAAAATTTGAGTGTCCTTTTCCACCTCACAAATAAGATGGGAAATAGAGTACTTGAGAACATTTAGAGTTTTTAAGCCTTTTCTATGTAATACACTCAGATATGTTGAAAATGTGAAAAATTAATCTCTGTACTCAGCTCTAAAACTATTACAAATGTTTGCAAAAGGGGAGGTTCTTGGAAATTGCTTAGGTGGCAGGTTTCTAGAGATTTAGCAGCTTGGGAATTCAAGATTAAAATGGCTTTACTGGTCCTGAGAAAGGGAAATTTTAGATAGAAATTTACTGTAAAAGAATAAGAAGTAATATTTACAGTGCTCAGAAAACGGGGATTTCCAAACACTGCAAATAAGAGCAATTGGAAATGATTGCTCAGGTGATTCTCAAAATGTTGTTTAATGGACTTTTTCTGAGTTTATTTTCATCAACCAGGATGTGGTTTTATTTACTTGATCTTTAAGATTCCTATATCTATTTTTATTTTCTCAATTTGATATCACACAGGAGGTTGACACAGTTATTCTTACTGCTTTTATGCAAGGTCTGGGGCTGGAAATGTGGCAGAGGGGAGATGAGTAGAATATTAGGACCAGAGTATCTGTAACAGAGAGAATTAAATAAGCTACAGCAACCTTGAAGCGATTTTCATTGAGAGTGGGAAAAAAGTAGATCAGTGTCCTGTGACCATGTTTGTCACTGTCTCCTGAGGGCAGTCACAGCTGCAGCACTGGCCACCAGGAAAGTGCTCCAGCTGAGGCTTTTGATGTGAATTTGCTTAATGAATTGACAAATATTGGTAAAATTAATATGTCCTGAATATCACTGGTCTCATGCATGAGGCTTAAAATTCTCCCTGAATGAACTGCTGGTGAATGAACACATGGCCTCTTGGGTTTCATTGGAGGTGTCCTGGGCTCCAGAAACTGAGAAGATTTTATGTAGAGCCAAGTGATGGGTTGCAGTGAGAATAAGCAGCTCATAGGAAGCTGTAGTTAAGATGGCAAGCTGAATTTAGATACTCCCTCTTATTACACTGAAAGAAAGAAATGCAGCTACAAGGTCACTACTTAGTGTTGGTAAAAGTAGATAGCTCAGTTTGCTGAGATGTCTTAAATTCTCCAGGTGCCTTTTCTTCATTGTGAGCTGCTGCCAGTGGAGAAGAGCCAACTGCAGCTCACAGTGATCAAGCAGGAAATAAGAGATTTCCCTTTGCAGACAAAAACTCAGTGGAAGTAAAGAGAAAGTGAGAAACAAGCAACAATGGAAATGTGTCATCTCAAACAAGAGCTTGAGAATCCATCTGGAGGATTTTGCTGAGCTTTCATCATTTTTGTGGTAGATTCCATTTGCCAAGAACAGCTTCAGATGATCTCTAAGATTGGTTGAGACAATAGAAGAAAACCAAACAAATGAAAGTATTGGCCATTTCTGGACTTTTCCCCTTTTTTCTGACTGTGGTAGAAGAAAGCTGCACCTGAGGTTGTTGCCCTTAAATTGTGTGATGGGTCAAACCCTGGATGTGGGAGATTTTACATACCTGCTCTAGCAGCTATATTGACATTTTTTTCATATGACAGTGCCCTCACTTTGTTCCTGCACTCACATGCATGGCAGGGAGGTGGCATGGTCTGGTCCCATAGCACTGCACAATGCCCATACACTGGCATTTTTTGGAGCTGTGCCACTGTGTATTTCAGACCAACATGAAGAGAGCTGGCATAAGCTCTTTTTCATTACTTTAACAATACAGACTCTACTAAATTTCTGAAATTTGAGAGTTCAATCTGTTGTAGTCTAAGGGGACATTAAGTAATGTCCAAGCTTTATACTCTTAGTTAAAGTCAGAAAATGGCTTGGGCACTTAAAATGGCACTTTTACAATTCTGACTAAGCCCAGAAATATGACTATGGAAGCTCTTGCTTGGAGGTTTCCTATGCTTTGAGGCCCCATGAAAATGCTTCTGTAAGCATCAAGGTTTCCCCAGTTCCTGCAGTTTTCTTCAATCTGCCTCGCTCTGTACATTAAGTGTCTATCCATTTCCTAAAACATATTAACATAACCACACCATATCATTAAATTTAAGCCCACTTTAATCTATTTGTTTATTAGCAACTGAATATTTTCACTAAGAAAGAACAATAAAACACAGATAACATTATAATTAATCTACTTCCTATGTTAAAAAGTCTATCTGCAGTGTTTTTTTCTGTGCTGTTTTAGAATGACAATTGCAAGAACTTTAAAAAATGTAATGGGAGCTGTGTAGTGCCTTTGGTGCTTGTGAATTTGCAAGGTTGGATAACTGATATTGCTTTTATTATTATATAGTTCCATAAAAATCAATTATAATACATACAGAGGACATGATTGTTCTCATGTGACCTCTTCACTGGTGTACAGGTTTGACAGCTTCTGAAGAAAACTTGCTCTGAGCATAACAGATAATACAGACAGTAATATGAATGTGAGCAGAGATGTAGAAAATTGCCTCTTCCCCAGGAGTTCCTTGGGATTAAGCTGTTTCAGGAACAGAGCTTAGTTCTCCCTAGACATTTCACTGATATCTCATCAAACATTTGTCCAAGTACCATCTCTGAATTGTCTGCAGTACACTCAATTTGAATCATGAGGGCTTTGGTCTGAGAGATTGTGTTCTGTTTTTGTTCTGATTCAGACTTTGAGCATGACCTTGGATGAAACTCCTGGTTTTCAGCTTGTTTTTCTTTGTGTATGTAATTTGAGATACCTCTGAAGTACCTGATTTAAAACACTGATGAATCATTTGGCTGAAAAGGAAAAGGTTGAATGATTCACATCTCTCCTAATATTGTATATTGGAGAAACTGATTTTGTTAATATTTGGAATGCAATGATTTCCAGTGAAAAAGCCCTGCACACTGTGGAGGTTAATTTGTCTTAAATTGTTTTTTTCCAATGCATGGACATAGTGATTTTGATTTTAAAAAATTTTTTTAATATTACTAGAAATTTTATCACAAATATTAATGGGAGGTGTCACACTGCTCTGAAACTGGAAATATTATAGATGCACAGGCACATGCTGTCTTGAAAGTTGTGTCTAATTTCAGGTGGGAAAATCTAGGAGCATAGAAGGAAATATAAAGTAAATCAAATTGGATAAAGGTTACTCATCACAGAAGACCCTCAACTTGGGATGGAAGATGTTAAATCTCAGTAATCCATTACAATGTCTAAATCTACTCTTGATGTAAAAGAAGAATTACATCCATTTAATGCCTTTATAAAAATGTTGTCCACTTTAAACAGATGCCTTATTTGTAAAGCAAAACTGGGGATTAGTGGTCAATGTGTTGTTTCCAACTGCATGTGAAGGGCAAGAATCTGCATGAAGACACAAATAGTCTTAATGCCAAGCTTGCACTATTGGCTCCATAATATTTATTGATTAGAGGTGGAGTCAGTAAGGTTTTTGACAAGGGTATGAAAGGACTGATATGTGTTATCATAGAACTCTCTTAAAAAAAATAGACAGCTCCCAAAATATTTGGGGCAGTAGCAATTAGACAGCATTAAAAGTATTTAGCTGTATTTTAGCAAGAGATTTGAAGAGGAATTGTCTTCACCTCGTACAAGTCAGCACCACTAAACTGAGCTGATAGGGTGAGTTCTAAGCATGTACACAAGAATAAACAAACAAAATAATGCCACATTGTTTAAACAGTGTGCTGCCAAAGGTCTGCTCCAAGGCTTTAAAGGGGCAGAAATGATTGGAAAGTAGCTCATTGAATTGCCTTGGAGTAGACACCAACATGAATAAACTTTTCTTTTTTGTTCTGAACCACAGTATTGTAATGGTATTTTACTGTTTTCACTCTTTTTACTATATTGTGCTTTCTTGAATGGAGGGAGGAGTAATCCATGGCATGAACTCTCAAAGCTTAGCCTGTGATTTTCTAATTTATTTCACTTCTTCCTCTCTTTTAGCAATGCATTGACTCACTGGCTTGTTATTTTGCAGAAGAAAACAAAGTAGACGTTGTAATAGTCCCTTGAGGCATTAAAAAATCAGTGGGATTAATTTGCTGCTTATAAGCATTCAGTTGGACTAAGTCTTACAGAATTTGAAAATAGATGCACTTAGCCTGTCAGAAACAATTTGTAGGAAAACCTTTCTATTCTCAGCAGAAAAGTCTCACCCATAGCAATTCCTTTAGAAATGAAAGGAAAGACAGAAGTATAGTTTTATTGGCTTTGTCATACCTTTATCTAATTACTTTCTGAGAGTACTTTTCCCCTTCTGTGTAGCCTCCAGGAACTCAGAATCCTTTAAGGCTCTGCTGTAATAAGCATATCACATAAAAAAATTGAGAATAGCTAAGCATCCCCTGCAAATATACTTTCTGTTTTACAGACAAAATTAATTTGGCTGCTGAGATAAGCAAAAGGTTCTACAGAAGAGACAAATGGTGGACCATAAATGATTCACAGGAAGGACAGCATGCAATCCTCTTGTTTTAGATTACACAGTCTCAGGAAGACATGATTCCTCTAACCCATTCATGCTCAAGGCTTCTTATTCAACAGCTCTTAACTATTTATTTCTTAAGAGACAGAAAATTTACTTTCAACTTTCTACTGTAAACTTTAATACTATTGTAAATTTTCCTTTATTGAATTTTTTTTACCAAAACCATCTGCATGCTGACAAAGTTCTCTATTGTATGTAGAGATACTCCAAGCCAAGACATGAAAGAGGCTGAATACATCCAAGTTCTGCTTCTCTGCCTGTTCCTGGTGCTGGCCTCAGGTGTGTGGGATGGACTGTCTCTGAGAGCATGCAGGTTTATCTCATCTGTGCCTACAGGCTCCAAGCATTCTGCTCTTCCCAAAAGATGTGTAGGAACATAGGTTTTACAACTCCATGACCTAATTGCAAAGTGTCTTTCTTAAATTTGACCAAAACTTTTCTTTCCTTGGCTTCTGCACATTGCTCATTCTTCTGATATTCCTGATAATCCTGCCAATCTTAAGCAATTATGTCAGAGTCTCCATAAATGTATATAACAATCAGTTGAAAGTGACTGTTTTTAAAAGGGTTTGTGATGTAGGTGATTCACATATCTTTAATATAGTGAGTAGACTGATACACCAAACAGTTATCCAAGTCCTAAGAGAGTCCATTATAGTAATGGTGTAGTGTAGTGAAAATATATTACACAACTCTCACAATATATCCTCAAAATTTGTGCATATAATAATATATACAATATAATTCATCTGCAAAAGAAATTTTTAAACATAGAAGTTGGCTGTTACATTGAAGCTGCTGCATTTAGAGACCTAATGTTCTTCAGGCTGATAGAAGATCTGCAGCCTGTACTAATTTAGTGGAATTTGCAGCTAATTGACAAACACATAGCTGTCAAGTCTGAAATTGTAGGCAGGTGCTAAAATAGTGACATATGTGCTGAGATGTAGGTACCAAGGGTGGAGTGATCTCAAGCACCTACATGGTTTCCTAAAAAACTTGCTGAAATTAGATGCTACATGACAGATATGTAGATAATTCAGTACTTATAGGTTTAGTAATTAAAAAGCAAGCCTGCTATGTAATTATTGTATTGATAACTGAACATGACATCTAGTAGAGGTTTACAGTTATAGCTCCATGCTGGCCTGTGACAAGATAAGAAAGTGACTTCTAATATTTCAATATTCATAATTTGTACCTATATTAAATCTCCATTTGCTATTTGAAATACTGGTGATATAAACTGTCTTGAATCCTTGGGGCAGCCTAGCATCACAGGTATAAGATACATTCCTGTTTCCTTGCACTTTAAAGAAAATGGAATGTATTTTTTTGAGGAAATAAATGTTAAAGGAGCTGGTACTCTTAATTTCTTTAGGGGTACAGAAAACTGGGAATGCCAATGTCTAGGAAGCTAATGGCAGTGGATAAAAGAGGACAAATCTGAGGATCTGTAGCTGGAAATGATAGTAATTTCTGCTCCAGCCCCTTTCTAATATGGAGAGGTGAGAGAGTTCTGGGGGTTAATTTTCATTTGTCAGCTGCTCCTGGCTAAGTAGCACATGCAGGAGAAAGCTTTATATCTTCATGATTTAACCAGGAAAATGAGTGGTAACACCACAATTTTTCTAGTAAGAGAACTGCCAGAGCCTATTCAATTGTTGTTTTTACCTCTCTCATGACTGCCCTGTGCTGTCTCCAGGCCTGCAGAGCTATTCTGGTGCTGGCTGGTACTAAAAAAATAGTAATGAAATATGAGACTGACTTTGCACCTGCTGATGCTTTTATACTATGCTTAACAGAATCCTGGTGTGTTCTTGTGATCATCAGCCTTAATTCCTCTGCTCAGTCTCTGAGGTGCCAAATCTGTTTGCTTTACTAAGGACAATATTTTGCCCAGTCAGATTTCTCATTGTAGGACTACCTAGAAGGCTTTAAAAATCTCTTCAGCCAAAATGAGTTGCTAAAACATAACCTTTAAATAATGCTTTGCACCAGTTATTAAATGTATAGACAAACAGACCTTTTGTAATGCATGTGTTCTCTTTCTTTTAATTATAATGGGTAATTTATTTTAATTGTAATGAGTAATGCTTTACAATGGGTAGTTTAATGCAAATTACTTTGTTGAGTGTGTTAAGGGAAAGATGGGAACTAAAAATGAGGGAATGGCTGGTTCATCCTGGGCTGATTCCTGTACAGCAAAAGTGAGAATCTGGAAATCTGTTTGTAGGAGTTGGTTGTTCTTAGGACAGGAGATTTTGTTATTTGGAAACAGATTGGATGCTAAGAATACTTTATCTGATGGGTCATAGAAAAACATTGGTAGTTTTAGAATTTGAATTGTTGAATGTATCAGGCATGGCTGATGAGGTGTATTTCTAGTTGTAATTTTTATAAGCTTGATGGACAGATTGAAAAATCTGGACTGGACATGCACAGACAAACATATGCATGATGAAACGTGTGAAAAAAAAGGTGTTTTAATTTTTTTTTTTTTTAATAAGTTCAGATAATTCTAGAAGCCCAGAAGATAAGGTGCTAATGTATCAAACATCTCAAACATCTATAGCTGGATGGCTGTGAAGCCAACCAAAGTTTTTTTGTAAGAACATCATGTGAGAAAAACCAGGATGATGCTAGAGCCAGGACTGGTCATTCATTCATTCTCTCACTCCCAAAAAAAAATTTTGACTTTTTGCAGACCCTCTGACTTTTGCTGTTCCTTTTCAGTCTTGGATATCTATGAATTTGTGTGTTCTTTTCCTCTTAAGGATAAGTTGTCACAGTACTCAGAGGATGAAGTTGTCACAGTGCTCAGAGGATGTTGCATGTACAATTACAGGATTTATATGGATAGTTTGAGAATACATGTACACAATGGAATATTTGCCTTTTTATGGGGAAACGAGTAATTTTCTGTTGAAAAGGTGACATTCCACAAGTCAGACATTTAAAAGTGTCCTTAAATTCATTAATTTGATTCATCCTCAGAACTAGTGAAGTTTGCAGCTGTCTGATGAATATGTGTGGCTACACTCAGACACCAACAGTAAAATTATGGAAGACATTGTGTATCCAGAAAAACCAGTATTAGTCATGAATAATCCTTTGTCCTTGGGTGGTGTGTGGTGGCTGAGAGTGCCTGGAAGGGTGGCAAGTGCTGCCATGTGGCTGTCCCACCATCCAGAGACAAACAGCCTGTCCCACACCTGGGGCCAGGGCGTGGGGTGAGGCTGGAAGGCTTAAAACTGCAGCAGGGAGCTGAGGAATGCCCCAGTAAACCCTTTGGAGACCGTGGGGATGATTTGGCCAGATGCAGAGGAGATGCCCCTCTGCTGAGCAGCCACTGTGCCCCATGGCAGCCTCCAGGAGGAGCAGGGAGCTGCCCCAGCCAGCAAAGTGGAAGAGCCAGCTGCTGATCTGGACTTCTCCCTGCCCTGGTCTCAGTGTGAGTGATGCATTTTGTGTAAGATATCTGGGCCCAATCCAGTCCATCTTGCACTGTGGTGATTGCATCATTACTGCCAATTACACTTTGCAGCTACTCATGGATTTTCATCTCATTGTTTTATGAACTGCAACTAATTAATCCTCTCATTCCTCTCAGCTATTGAGAATCATCTGCATTTTTGTTTCAGATGAGGAACCACAGCAGAGATTTCAGGAGGCTTGTCAGTGTAATTAGAGGAGTCAGGGTGGTGGAAATTGGTCTCCCATCACTTGGAATCTGGGCACAGCTCTGGCTATGCATCTGTTATTTGGAGGAGTCACACCGTAAAATTAATAGCTGTGAGATGAAATGAGGATGAGTCTTGTTGTCTTTTGTTTGATGTGTCTCAATTTCTGAAGAGGGTCAGGGCCAACCTATTCCATTGACAGAGAGACACTGGCAGACACTGTCTGCCAGTCAGTTGTTGAGATTTAGTTCAGAGAGGCTGGTAGAAGTTGTCCTGAGTGCTGAAACATTTTCCTTTTCAATTATCTTATTTCTCTGCTTCCTATCAGGCTTCATACCGAGACAAGGCTGTTTCTGAATGCTGATTGCCTGCTGCTTGAGTAAAAAAGCATTTTTTTCTACAGGCTTTACCAGTTCTACATGCATGAACACAGCTTCTCCATGAGCTGTGGTCACAGTCAGTGTACTCTCTGATGCACAATGGTCTACAACAGAAATTACTATGCTGTTTTAAAATACTAGCTGAATCCACAGCTTGAAAGTACTTTGCTGTTCATTCACTGTCCAATCCACGGTTCCCCCATTGCAAATAACCACATTTATCTTCTAAATATCTTTCTGTATCCTAAAGAGGCTCAGTACCTGGGGATGAGGTTCCTTCAGTGTGTCCCAGCATCCCCAGTAGAGAGGCCAGAGAGCTGAAGGACCTGAGCTGTACCTGCTCAGCAGATCAAATAAACAGCACCCCCAGCTAAACCCTACTTGCTAAACAAACCTTAAGAGGGAGTGATCTCTCAGAAGGTTCACTATTAGCCCCTTCCTGTTTTTCACTCTTGTCCCTGCCCTGTTCAGCTGAAAGGGATCTGATTTTGTTCTGCTTGTCTCAGGTACCAGCTCCGTGCTTAGACCATGTCCAGAGCAGGTCAGCAAAGCTGGGAAGGGTCTTGTATGATGAGGAGCAGCTGAGGGAGCTGGGTTGTTTAGCCTGGAGAAAAGGAGGCTCAGGGGAAACATTATTGCTCTCTACAATACCTGAAAGGAGGCTGTAGTGAGGTGGGGGTTGAGCTGTCCTCTCAGATAACGAGTCACAGGATGAGAGAAATGTCCTCAAGTTCTGCAGGAGAGGATTAGATTGGGTATTAGGAAAAAATTCTTCTTTGAAAGGGTGATCAAGCACTGGAACAGGCTACCCAAAGAAGCAATGGAAATACCATCCCTGGAGGCAAATAAAAACATGGAGTAGATGTGGCATTTGGGGCTACAGAAGTGGTGAGAAGGATATAGCAAGGAAGTTCCTTCCACACAATGGAGAAGCAAAAGAGAGCTTTTATTTAAAGAAACACCACACTTCTATAGAGCACTTCGTGCAATACAGAATAGAAAAGGCTCATTGGTCCAAGAAGGCCACACCTCTTTGAAAACATGCTTTCTGCAAAACATCACGTAGCACATGCACCCTTGCAGGTGCATAATCACTGTTATAATTCCTTGTCCTTGAGCAGCCTGAGAAAAGGCTGCTTTCCTGGCTCCAGCAGTATCCTAAAGACATGTCCCCATTCCGAAATACATTAAAAAAAGAGAAGAAAATAAAAATAATGTAACTGTGCTCCCCAGCAGGGCCCTTTGCTAGGGAAGAAAAACACATGCAGGAGACACAAGGATACTAGCCTGGGAAATTTCAAAATTTGTTGACCTTCCTTGCAAGAAATCCACCACCAAAGCACCATTTCTAATACAATAATAAAAGAGTAGATGTGGCATTTGCGGACATGGATTAGAGGTGGACTTGACAGTGCTGGGTTAATGGCTGGGCTCAGTGATCTTAAAGTTCTTTTCTAACCTAAGTGATTCCATGATTCTCTCGATCATGCTCTTGCAGCACACATTGCCCTAGCAGATTGGTCCAAATGCATTCATTGGTGCCAGAATTTCTGGTATCAGTATTTATTCACTGGATTCAGCTGAAAAAGTTAAAACCAGAGCTGAAGAAAAGGAAAGAAGCTCTTACTGTACAGATTGTACTGCCTGACACAGGATAGACTCATTGTGTATCTTTTAAATGTTCCTTTGTGAACAAAATTGCCACCTCATTTTGAAAAGCTATGTAGGTAGTGACAGCTGTTTAGAAAGGTGATGCAAAATGTGATCTAAACTGCACCAACACTAAAAACCTACTACAAGACTCAAAAAAGGAAAACCATTTTAGTTGTGTACTCACAATTTATTTAGTCTTGAAAGGAAGAAAACATGCTTTCCCCTAGGGAATCCTTTTGGAAATACAACTCACCATTCCAGGTTTCTTAGAGATGTGAAGGCAATGTCTTTTTTTTTTTTTTTTTTCCCCATCATGGATAGAGGATCTAAAATCCCCATTTTTTAGGAGGGCTGATATGTAAAAAGAAAGAATACATGAGGCCTGTGAGGAGATCAACACGAATTTTGTCTTGGCAAGGACAGCAGACTCTGCCCTAGCTGAGGACAAAACCCTTCTGCCCTCATGGTCTGCTGCAAACATTAGATTCAACCTTTCTGGTTTTTACCTGACCACTTCCCTCCCCCTGTCCTCCTAAAGGAGAAGTCTAACAGTATGGAAAGGGAAAAAGAAAGTAGTAATCAAATCCTTAAGTATGTTCTGAAAATACAATTTTATAAAAAGTTGTGTACGTATTGTTGCTGAAAGAAGAAAACTTAATTTTTAAAATTTTAATGTTTTTCAGAAGTTAGAAAATTTTTCATGTGATATTTTTAGCAACTTTACAAAGGAATGTTGCATAAATGAACTCTGGAGATATCTTCTTCTGTGTTCAGCAAGCACAACCCATGATGCCAGAGAGGAGCTCTGGTAGCCCCATGCACAGTATGGCCATGATGCAGGGCTGAAAATTTTCCAGTTATCTTCAGTGTGGGAGTGTATTTACAGCAGGTGGGCTCTTATTCTAAGTGGGGCAGCTGAGACCCAGCTGCTCTGAAAAGCCATTTCTTGCATACATCAATCTTTGGGAAAGCTGGTGGGCTCCCTCTGCCACTGCAGGGTGCCCTGGGCCATATTAAAAAGAAAAGAGGGGAAACAAAGATTCTTAAAGGATTCAATTCTTTTCTTTGCTTCAATGTTCACAAAAATTTAAGACAATAGGATAATTTTAATGAAGTAGCTACAGAAGGGAGAGAAGTTCACAAGAGGCTAAAGAGCAGACTCAAGTATATTTAGCTAATGGAGATGTGCTGCAATTCCTTGGCAAAGCAATATTAAAAAGCATTTTATGAGGGAATTTAAAGGAGAAGCCAATGCAGTCTGTAAAACACTAACACTTATCTCCACTTATGGAGATTTAATGGAGGACAGGGAAGGTCTTGGAAGATTGGAAAAGAATCAACATTATACATTTTTAAAAGGCAGATGGTCCATAGCTTTCTATTTTCCTTTCCCCCCTGAACTTTAATAATTGCAAAGGTTCTGCTCAAGTTATTAATTTTGATTTACAGGATTATAAAATGGGCTTATTAAGTACAGAACATAATAGTCTAATTTCCTGACAAGCTGTCTGGCCTGGTGAACTAGAAAAATGTGACTGATGAACTGTGACCTAAGTTAGTAGAATTTTTGGCAGTGTCTCCCAGGATATTTTCAAAAGAGGCATTCTTAAAAGTAGGCAACACGTATAAAAAAGGTGACCACCAAAATTTACAATCACTGTATGAAAGAATAGAGCTTTCAAAGAGAAATGGTGATTTTTTAGTCAATCTGAGAAGGTATTTCAAATATGGAAAGACCTGTCAGAATATTTTGACCTTTTGAGTATATTTGAGTGTTGTATAAGCATTACAGGCAACAAGGTGCTGAGAAAGCTATTGGCCCTACACTGAGTTTGTGAACTCTGACAAAAATGTAAATTGTATCATGCCATCTGCAAGAGATGTTCTTTCACAGTTAAATTGTCTCATTATTTTCATAAAATATGTGCATTACAGTTTTAAAATATCACAGTTGAACCCAGAGGCCACTGATTAATTTCTATGGTAAAACATATACTTACCCCCCAAACTGCCCAAGAAAGAAACACAGATTCTTTCATATCCTCTAAAACTTAATGCATCCAAGGGTCAGTGGCCATGAATATAATTTACAGTCCAGGACATTTGCATAACAATCAGTCCAAACTGAGTTTTGATCTAATTGCTTTTGGCTAATTATGCTTTTTCCTCATGGTTAATGATCCCTTATAACATGGTTTTAATGGACTGCTCTTCAAATGAAGATCTTTTTCTTATGGGTATTTGTTCTGTTTTTAAAAAATCCAATCACTTCTATATATATTTTTGACATCATGAAAACAGCCTTTCTAACTCTTTAGCATTCTGTTGGGTAGTTTGAAAGAGTTTATATAGCTTGATACTTAACATTGGAATGTAAGAGGATGTGGCAAGTTAGCCCTGGTTGGAGGCCAGGTGACCACAAAAGCCATTCTATCACTCAGCTGGACAGGGGAGATAAATACAGTGAAAGGCTCATGGGAGGAGATATGGACAGGGAGAGATCACTCAGCAGTTACTGCCACATGACACAGACTCATCTTGGGGAAAATGACTTAATTTATTATCAATCAAATCAGAAATAAAACTAAATCTGCAGAGTTGTTCCTCTCACATATTCTCATTCTTTTCTCCAGCTGAAATTCCAGTTTGTTTTCCTCCTCTCCCTAGCTCTCCTGTCTCCTAGGAGACACCATCTACCTGCTACCACCACTGCTGGTGGGCTCAGTCTTTTCCAGCAGCAGGTTGGTTTTGGAGCCAGCTGGCACTGACAGTGTTGGAAAAGGGAAAAACCTTTAACTGTGTCTCACAGAATCCACTCCTGTAGCTCTCCTTACTACCAACACCTGCCCATGCAAACCCAATGCACAGGCCTGCAGGTGGCTTATTCAAGAACAGATATCCGTGTTGGAGATGAAAATCAGACATGGTGCAAGTGGGATGTTCATCACCCTTCATGTCTGTTTTCCAGAATGCATTCCCAATAACTGTAATTCTCTGAGAAATAAAATTGCTCATATTTCCTGGAGTTGGGGGACTAGAAAATTATGATGGCTTTAGGTCCAAGGCAGCTCATTGGTTGGTTTACCTGGAAATAAAAGATTGGGAAATTTCCAGCTTCAGCAGTTCATTTCATTGCCAAATACATTGGCAGCAAAGAAGGTGAAGTACGATAGATGTCTGGAAAACTTTTTTGCTGGTAACCTGCCTGACTTTTAACCTTGAAGTTAAACAAAGCTGATAGTATTCCACAAGGTACTTTGATTTAAGAAATATAAAACTGTAGAATATCTAACTGGAATTCTGCAAAACAGTGGATACTGCCAAAGAACATAGAAAATCTTTTAATCTGCATTTGATTTGTTGCACTATGCCTTTGTCTGGGACTTCTGATGTACAAGATGAAGTGAATAATCAGTTAATCATAAAGCCCCATCACTCTTTTCCAGGGGTGAGAAATTGTAGGAACCACACTCAACTGGAAGCATAGTAAGTAGACACAGTACACAGATACTTCTAAAATTCTAAAAATCAGGTGTAAGAGCAAGTCTTTCAACGGGCAAGAGAGTTATCAAACTAAATATGTGTGCATTCTTTTCCTTTACCATGTCCCATATAAATTTTAGGGAATTTTTAAAAGATGGGTGGCTGGGTCCTGCTTCCATAGCAGAAGTTTTAATGTGAGAAGAACAGCATGGTCTACCACAGTACCACAGTGCCTGGTGTAAGGAAATAGAAGAGAGTAAATTCTATGGGGCAAAGCAGATTTTCTTTTATATGTGCTGCCCATGATTTAACACAGTCAAAACATCTGAGTGCCAAAGAAGAAAGAAGTTGTACAGGTTGATTTAAGGCTGTTTATTTTATGAGAAAAGATATTTTACTAAGCTGTCCTGAAACTCTCCTACAGTGAGATTGAGTGACTTAGCAGAAACAAATTTTGAGGAAAAAAGGCAGTTCTTTGCCTGAATCTTTCCTAACCAATGAGAGTACTTGCAAGAGAGACGGAAGATTCCAGCAAGAAATGGAAGCTTGGCTATAAAATATTTTATTTTATTTTAATTATAGCAAGCTGAAAAAGACAAGAAAAGTGCAACCAGCTCTCTTCCCCCTCCCTTTCACCTCAGATTTTTTATGAGGCTGAATGGTCAGAGCAAGGCCAGTTTGGCACAGTAAAATTTTCCAAATTCCATTTTTTCCATTTGTTTAGCTAACAGATTAAAAAGGATGGTGGTATTTTGTATGAAAGCTCATTTTTTCTCCTGTTTTTTCCTTTCTCTTTTTAAAATCAGATTCTCTAAGTGATCAAAAACCCCCCCTACTAAACCACCCCTCAAGATCTATTCTGCATAACAGACTCTGCATGTTAGCTCAGGTATAAAATAAAACCTTGAGTATATATGTGGAGTATTTGTCAAGCTTGCACAAACTCACTTTTGCTTTAATAAATTACAATTTCCAGTTCTTACATGTGGTTATTCCAATATGTGGCCAAACTGTGCATGACCAGAGGCACCCAATGATTTCAGTCTTTACCATCTCCTCACAAACTTCCTTCCCTTTTTTTATTAGATTTAAGGTAGCAACTTCCCAGACTGTCTTTCCTGAGGTTTTGATGACTGGGCTGTTATTTTTTTTTTGCCCCAGAATAAATATATTCCTGATTTGAAATAACAGACCCCTTTTCTTAATGTCAACAAATGCCTATTTGTAAATCAGGTCAAGTTACTTCTGTCAGCTGTATTTGTACAGCTCTTTCACTTCTCAGTATTTTGGCATATGAAGTCTACAAAAATTTTGGACTACAATCTTAAGCCTGAGAAGGTATCAAAGCTAATCCATTAATAACTTTAAAATCTACCTAGATACAAGGACAAACCTGCAGGAGGTTATACATTCACAGGCAAGTGTTATAATGGAGTACCTGTGCCTGGGAGCAAGGGACATACTCTGATTTTACTGCCATAGCATTTATCATACTGTGTATTGTACAGAGAGGCACTGAGTGCAGAGTTTAGCAAAACACTGCTCTCCCTTCATCCCTTGTCAGTGTTATCTGTTGTTTACACTGAAGACAAACATGATTTTTCTTATTATTCTCTTTAAAACTTGAAATTACTCAAAAATATTCAAAATAATTTTTAGGACAGAGCCTGCTGGGGAGCTGCCTGGGGGACATCAGCCTCTAATCAAGTATAAGGCTTCACAGAGGCTCTGGAACATGATTCCACAGTAATATAATAGAAACTGTCTATATTTGCAAAATGGAGTAATTAGGACTGATTTCCTCAGTATCCTGTAGCTTACAAACACAGTAACACATTTTGAGCAGTTCAACAAATAAATGAAGATTTAAGTTTGAGGTTTGAGGCAGAGACAGCAACTATTACAACACCATTCTCTCTGAGGGTCTTGGATTCTTCTCTAGGCTGCAGGAAATGAGCAAGGAGAGAAAGGGCTGCTGGCATGAAAGTGAGGTGCTGGTATCTGAAACAGGCTGGGGGTGTCCTTTCACCAAACAGGAATCCAGCATCTCAGTCAGTTTTGGATATTCTGTGCATCAAAAGAGTGGGGCAATAAGGTATTTTCCTTCCTCCACTACTAGCAGAACCTGTAGTACAGGTTCTGATGCAATGAATGCTGTCAGGTTTCACTGTGCTGCTCTGAGATGTTCTTCTTCCTACCTGGAGGAAATTCTGTGTGGGGAAAGTGCACTGAAATCAGGAAATAAGCCAGTGATTATGGTGAACACCCTTTCTTGTCTCAGCAGAAGAAATATATAATGTCCTTTTGTCTTAAATATCTGGCTGCTTCTCTTAGTAATTACTAAAAATTTGACCAATCTGGCTACTTTGCCTGGTGAATATTTAGGCAACTGTAGTTGTATTAATCTCCCAAGTGTTTCTTTCCTTCTGGTTTTGCATTCAAATGACACTCCTTCTGCAGACAGCATTGTCAGGAAGAGACAGTGTCACCACTTAAGACTGGCACTCCTGTGCACTGTTTTGGGGCAGTGAATGTGAGAAATGCAGGTGTGGTTCATCCTCCTGAAGCTTGAGGTGTGAGCAGTCAGCAGGGAACTCCAGCTGACTACTGCATGCACTGTTCTGCTGAGGATGGAAGGAGGATGGAAACCTGCATGTCAGCTTTATAAAGTGATGTTTTCTCAAAGAAATCTGAGCAGTGAAACCCCGAGCCCAGGTGCAACAGTGTAGTAGTAATACAATAAATAGGAAAATAATATAGAAACCCTGGAGCTGGGAAAGATAAGACTTTTTGCATGTATGCATAGATATATTTCTGAGAAAGAAAATATGGGTGTTCATATACCTGAATGCATGATGGAAATGCTTTCCTGTCTCTTGGACTTCTATTCCTTATTGGCTCTACGCAATTACATTTGAAATATCAAGTCAGAAAATTTTAATTCCAGCATTTTTAAAGTGAAATTAATTTACTGATTTAGAACATCACGAAGGAAAAGGGAAAGGATGAGTGAGAGAAGATACACAGGATGGAGGTGTTTGGTCCACACCTTCACATGAAGTATCTTTCATGTGATGCTGATTTTGATGCTCTGCAGTTGAAGAGTGGATGAAGAATTTTAAATCTGTGTGCAATCAATATGTGTGACACAGCTGCTTCATGATTTTGTCACTGTATTATATTAGGAAGCCAATTCTTAAGATGTGTTGGTGTTAATAATCATGCCTGCCAGAATTAACACACTGTGACTAAGCCTCCAACCAAACTCCTAGAGCAAGCACCCATGCATGTAATGACTTCCTAGGCTGCCACCCATCCTGAAATAGTCTATCCCACCATCAATCAAGTGGAAGCTGGCAGAGATGATAGGCTGAGATGCTCTCTGTAAACTCACAGAGACAGAATTGCAGGCTTTGTTTCAGCTAAGGCTGACAGAATGACCGAATAGTGCTTTGCTGCCAACCAAAAACGTTAATCTGTGCAAAAGCACACTTCAGGCAAGCCAGGTTAGTCCTGTCAGTGCCCCAGTGCTGCTGTGTAGTTACACAGAGCTCCTCCTGGCCTGTACTTGACCAATCTTGTAAGATTTTCCTCTGAGAGATACTGTGCCCTCTTAGGCAGCCAACTGCCTGGCACATTCATCAAATATATACATAGTGACTGGGTCAGAAAGAGGGCAGCTGAGGAAACTGTGCTGCCTTACTTCATTCTACTGCATGAAATTCAGATTAGAGAAAATGGTGGGTTTTTTCCAAACCAGTGTGTGCTCTCTTCCATTGTTTCATGGAAAATGTTAGCTACAAAAGCCAACAGTCCAGTATATCTTCCTGTCTCCATTCCTCAGAATTTAATTCCACCTTGAATCTGACAAAAGTTTTAGAAAACTAGCAAGTCTCAAGTTCCCAAAACTTTATCAAGAATACCAGAGCACAGTAGGGAAGTATTTCCACTGAGCAAAGTAATTGGAAGTAGAATGTGTGATCAGAATTATTCCTAACACCTCTAATACCAAGAAAATCCTCCAGCAGAGATATGATTAAAGATGTAAAGATTAAAGAAAAATCAAGAGAGAAAATTTGTTGCTACTGAAGTTTTAAGATTAGATGGAACCTAATTAGTCTGTCATTAAATAAAAGGTGATGAATTACACATTCTGCCTAATTGTTGTGTTAGAAACAAGTTGCAAGTCAGGAGGGATGTTGTCAGCTTTGTTCTGCAGCAATGATAACCTTTTTCATTAGCAAAAACAATACCTAACTAATCTCTTTGGTAACCATAACTTATTTTGCAACATTGTCCAGGTACTCTTGGTACTGCTGTTTCAATATTTTATAATGTGTTTGACCTTTCTCTTCAAGGAATTTGAATTTTTTTTTTTTTCTCAGCTAGAGCAATATATTTTAGAATATACAGTATTTGCAAGGTATTTGACAAGGGACAAACCTTTTGTTCTGTGCTTGCTTGGTCTTCACCTAAGATGGGGAGTATCCAACTGCTACAGGAATACATACCTGTAATAATAATGGATTCTTTGTCCTCTCCAGTGTTATGAAGATTCATGGTAGACCCTTTCAAACTGAAGCTGTGTTACTGGAGATGAGTGTCTGGGCTCAGTTCCAGCAGCTTAGACTCCAACTCCCTGCTAATGCTGCTCAGCAGATAAAGCTGGTTATTACTGTGCTCATGACTGCCACCAGATTAAATACTCAGGAGAAACTCAGAAGCATCCTCCCAGCTTTGCCAGCTGAGAGGCTGCAGGTTGGTGTGAAGCTGCTGTGCCTGCAGGCTGCACCACGAGCAGCTCTGAGCTGCAATGCCAGTCCTTGGGACACCCTGGGGTTGAGCCTGAGCTGCCAACTCCAGCCAAGGTTTATAATCTCAAACTGTGCTGGGCTATGCCATCACCACAGGGTTGTTCATCCTAGGAAAAAGGAGGTAAAGGGGGGCAGCCATCACTGACCTAGGTGAAGACATGCTCTTCTTGAAAGTGTACAGTGAAAGGACCAAGATCAATGAGCACACATCACAGCAAGGAACAAGAGGAATTCCTGGTGGATATGAGGAAGAAAATTTCTCACTGTGAAAGAGGCTCAGCACTGAAAGAGGTTGAGCAGAAGGTCCCTGGAATCTCTGTCCTTGGAAATATCCAACACTGGACTGGATGAAGTGTGAGCTCACAACCTGTTCACAGCTTAGAAATTGGTCCTGTTTGAAGGAAGATTGGGCCCTAGGACCTCAGAGGTGCCTTCCAGGCTCAAGAGTTCAGTGGGAAGGGGGCATATCCTACACAACTCTTCCTCTGCCTCCTTCTGGAAAACTGATTTCTGTGTAAAAATACATTTTCCAGCACAGTAAGATTTCTATCTGTCTCTATCTGTTTCTTTCTCTCTCTCTACCCACACATACTTCTGCTTTTCCAGTCTGTTTCCATTTCTCTGTCTCTAAGGCACTTCCTAAGACAAAGGATTATATCCTAGATTTATATCAAACTTCCACAGCTCTTGATGGACCCTTCTTCCATGAATTTGTAGAGTCCCTATGGGACACTGCATCAGCAGAAGCAACATGTTGTAGTAGGGAACCTTGTAGGAAAAAAATATTTCCTTTGGTTTGTTTAAAATCTGTTACCTAATAAAATGAGCTTCTGTGATAAACTCATGTTTCAAAGAATTGACTTGGTTGCAACCACTTTCTGTGTCTCCCATGCAGGGAGAAGTTTTGGTTTTCCTAAATGAGTAGCTGGGCTTATTTAGGAAGGACAGCCCTAAGTTCCTTTTTAAAATGACAAAAAACCTAAATATTTTCAGGACTCTCTCATATCAGCCGTTCCATGGCAGAGTTTTATGTAATGCACTTTCTTAACATGCTGAGGTTTTCACTGTTTCTCATTAGTCCACAGTGGCTTCTGGGATGAATAGAAAGATTGTGCCAGTCCCAAAACACTTACACACATGAGAAAGAATACTTAAGTTCAGCAGTATTTGACTGATAGTCTTAATTGAATTTCTACTGACAGAGGTGGTACAAATTCTTTATACTTGCCATTCTTTCAACAAAAGAGGCACCAAAATGGAGATTTTTTTGTTCTTTTCATTTTGACTCTGTCTAGCTTGATAATGACCTTCTAGGAAAAGAAATAATTCAATTTTTTTTTCAACTTTCATGTCACAGTAGGAAAAAATAAATGAGGAAAATAGCCTCTTATCCAAGAAGTACAGTTCCTGGTTCTCCAGAGCTGAATGCCTCCTCTAACAGACTGAAATTACTACCATAACTCTTAAAAAATTCCACTGAACTTTTCAGGACATGAGATTATGAAAAAAACACTCGTTTTCTTGTCTCTGCCTCTTTGTAGGGCTGCAATTCATTCATGAACCAAGAATCAGTGTGCATCTACTTCCTTGCCAAAGGGTAAGATCTTCAATGGAACTCAGATGCAGCTCCTGACCTAAGTACCATGTTATTGACAGGGCATGTGGAGACAGTTTATATCTGGCTATTATGAGAACAATGCTTGTACACAGGAGTTTTCCTCCTGACTTTCAAGCTTAATAAGAATGCTCACATTATAACTCATCTCAGTGAAGTAATTATGTGTAATTGCATAATTACCCGTTACAGCTGTTTGACTTACTGGCACTTAAATTAATTAAACTAATGTGATCCACAACCACAAGTTAATTTAAAACAAGGAAACCTTAGAATGATCCCCCTTGAGGGTGTCTACACAGGAATTGATACTGTGGTAGAACAAAAGGTAAAATTTGGATCCTACATATTTTCTTATACCTAGAGCTTCTACACAGTTAACTTTTAATTGGTGATGAGACATGGAATTAAATTATAAACTCTGTAATAATCCTAAAAAACCCAAAATACAAGGCTCTGAAATGAAAATAATCTCTTGCTCAAGAATACTTGCCATGCTCCAAGTAATAGGAAATAAAATTTCTCGCAGGCAAATAATCAAACATTTGTTTATGATAAATATTTCTCAGTGGTGGCCAAAGCTAAACTTGGATTTAGCTCAGTACCTGCTGGTATATTTTATTTTCCTCCAGCTGAAAATTCAGTGTTTGAGTCTTGTGCTCAGTCAGCTATTCTGATATGCAAATTACTTTAATGGATTGACTTTTTCCTCCTACAGTGAACTACCAGATAATATGAAAAGGCATAAGATTCAGAATATGAACTTCAATAAAGAAAACTGAAGGATTAACATAATGAATAGCAAACACAATTCTGTCTTTAAATCTGTAGTTTTGGAGACATTCATAATCCTACAATTACTTTACAGAAAAGAATGCACTACTTAGTTTTGACTCAGAAAAGCACTATTTCTGTACTTACTGTCTTCATCTGAAATTTGGTCTTTGCCTTTCTTCAAAGAAAAATGTCAAAATCCACTCTTGCTGCAACAGATGAACAAAGCCTTCATTCTGTTTCCCCCCCAGTCTTTTCATGCTAGTGAACTTTATTGCTATAAATAGAGGGTCTGGTTACTGTGGTGTGTTTTACTTGTAATAGGGATAGGCAGAGAAGTTCATGGCTGCTCTGCACTCTGAAAATCTGAAAGCAGCTCCTGTAGTGAATGATGTTGGAAGCCTAAACACTTCTCTATGAAGGAGAAAGTTTTCTCAGTTCCTACAGACTTCTCACTCTGAAGCTGGGTCTGGAGTAGGTTGTCACTTTGTACATTGAGGAAACAGCTTGCCTGGGTAGAACACTTTCCTTTAGAGAAAACTGCAAGAGAAACAGAAGCACTTGACTTTCCTCAGGGGAGAAACTCTATGATCTCCAGCAAAGTTTTCCACTCTTGACAGGCAGCAGCTCAAATAGTTGCCTTAAAAAGTAATAAAAGGCAGAGACATCCTTGAGACTGAAGCTGCTTGTGCAAACTGAGAGTTGCCTGGAGAAGATGCCAGCCACAAAAAGGAAGATGCACCTACTATTTTATGATTATTATGTATTATTTCATATTAATTTATACTTTTTTATATCTTAAAACATCTTTTCATGGAATTAACTGATAACCACAAGAGAGTCTATTAATCTAATAAAGTATTACAGTGTGTAATACAGCATGCAGTGCTTTTCTCCCAAGGTTTTACCTATTCTCCACATTTTCTTTCATTCTCCCAAGGGGTAATTTGAGGCTTTCTGCTACACTTGTGTGCCACAGAGGACCAAGAGATTTTAATGCTGCTTTTGGTGACACACACCAAGTGTTTTAACAAAGTGTTTCAATCTGCTCTTTAATGCTGAGACACTGTAAGGTGCATGGCAATGTCTTTTCTCAGTTACTTGGCTAATGCTCTATAAATGAGATTTTTTTTATTAGCTATGTGCTGATAGTGAAATTTGTGGGTTTTTTCAGTGTGTTTGAAAGATTATCATAAATAGTTCTGAAATCATCACAATTTAAGACTGCTAAGATAGCAAAATGAGGCAGGACTCCTGACCTCTAAAAAAGAGATCATCAGCAAATGAGAATAGCAAAATCACTCTACTTTGTGATTAAAAGAAACTGGAGGAACAAGAATCAAATTGTTTCAATGAAGCTGGATGAGTCTTTTTTTTAGGATGAGGCATTTAAATATTACATGTGCTCTGTAAGAATTGGCCTTTGCAAATTTTGAACAGAGAGATGATAATTAATATATATATATTGATTATTCTGAGTTTCCACCAATAGCACTGTTTGGTAAGTTAACCAGAAATTCAATTTTTACTTACCAGTAATATATATAGAGGCTCCTGTTGCAATGAGCAGAGAAGATTGTTCTAGTTTAGTGCATGAAAATACAAAAAAAAAAACCATCTAAAGATCAGTATTTTATTTCTCAGATCCATTCAGTCAAAGTAACTGAATTGACTAGATGTCTCTGTAAAATTTAAAATTTGTAAATAAACTACTATGCATGCCTGGATTCAAATATCTTGAAGTGGATTTCAGATAACATCATAAAGGTTTTTTTTTAAAATATATTATAGCTGGGACTCAGAGAGATGTTTATCAATGGCACCTCCTACTTGAAAAGCAGTGTTTCTGCAGAAATAAAAAAATCTCAAACGAAACTGCTGCTATGATGCATGAAATATATTTTATCTTTTTTTTAATAACAGTGCTGACTTTTTCAACTTAGGAAAGGTGTGAGGTCTTTCATTAGAACGCCAGTAAAAGTGATACTCAGAGAAAATGTGATTATCAGCTTTAAAGTAATGCACACAATTCTGACTGTTACAACTTTTTGGTTTTTATTTGGTCTTTATAAATTAGCTAGCTTTTCTTAGACCCCTCATATTGAACACATAGCTGAGATGCTGTTAATGTGCTTTAAAAATCAAATATGTGAGTCTCCAGATGCAGATCCTAAACTGTTCTTTGGCTTTTTGCACTGAATGATTGCTGCCATGCAGAGTTCACCCTGGTTTATGGTACACGTGGGCCATTAGAGATACTTGAATGCTTTCTATCCTGGCTTTTAAAATGGAGAATCTATATTAATCCTTCATGGTCTGCTGGGGCAGGGCTCAGGGACTGGTTATGTGATTGCTGGGAGATCTAACCACTGCAAAAGTGCCTTGCAGTTACTGACTGCACAGATCCACTCTGCACTGCACTGCTCTGGGTTTTCTCATAGCTGAAGGCTGGATCTGTGATTCAATTGACAAAGACTATCTTAAAATTCTCCCCAAGAGCATGGTTTTGGCTGCTTCCATGCTGGGAACTTGTGTCTAATGAGAGATTGAAAAGCCTGCTTCTATTGTGCAGATGAGCTCTTCATCTTGATCCTGAGCAGACAGCTCAGAGAGTTCACAAAGGGAATCATGATCTTGTTCTTCTCATCCGTGAGAGAACAGAGGAAAGAACTACTTTAAACCCAGAAATTGCTTGAGGATGAAAAGAAAAGCTGCACACAAAGGATGAGAGGGTTTCTTTGGTCAAAGGATTTCTTTTTTGACAAAGTTTCTCCTACTTTGGGAGTTAAACACCACACAGGGTGCCAGCCTGCTTTGGTACTGATGTACAGTCGTGCACATTATTGTTTGAATATGTGACCATCATAAATGTGGGAGAAAAAATTCCATCAACTTTGAGAAATAAGCTCTTCTGAAACAGCTCAGTGCTTGTTTCACCATGTTACCAGCAAGGATTCACCTCAGCTTGGCTGCACAGAATGCAGGTGCTGCTCCCTTGGCCACCTCCAGTCTCACCATTAATTCAGGGCATTTTACCTGTGTGCACTTTCTGCCTTAGGAAGAGATAAGCACATGTCAAAAGGTAGAACACATTGAAGAGCTGCCTCAAGGGCATATGTTTGTCCAGAATTATCACCCTCTTGCTCTGTGGTTATTGCCTGCTAATTAATGCAGCCCAGAGAACAATGTTCTCCTGAGAAAATACTGGCACCTCAAACCATTGTATCATACCCAAACCTGAAATCAGAACAAAAAAATATGAGGTTTTTTTTACAAAGCCCTCACAGCAGGTTTTGCATCAGGCAGTTCAGATGTCCAGAGCTTGGACATCTACTTTTTATAGCTCCTTTTAACACGTTCTTGATAAGGAAACCCTTTTCTTGGAGATGTCTGAGATTGACTAGCTGCTAGAGCTAACAAGCAGTCAAATAAGTTGAACTTGAACTTGCCAATATCTTAAGCCAAGACTAAATGTGTTAGCATCATTAAAATATTTTCTTGCATAAATGCTACTGGCAGAGCATCTGCAAATGTAATGCAAACTCCTCTGTAAATATTCAGGGCTGGATTTTTAGTACTTTAATACTTTTAATACTTTAGCTTACTAGAAATTTTTGTGGATACCAATGGCAAAGCAATACAAATAGGATATCAAGCCCTGCCTCTTACACTGGTTTTAAAAGCAATCATGCAGTTCAACTCTTGATACAATAACAAAATATTTTGCACAGCTGCCTCATGATTTTGACCATGCAGTGCATTTTCCAGACTGCTGGGCAAAGACCACCACATTTTAAGTTATAGTTGCTCCTTTACATGCAGTTAAGTTTTAACAATGCACACTGAAATTAATTACCATTAAAGCATCAGTTTATTCACATTAAAGCCCTTATTGGCAATGCATTCCCATATAAACTAAGAATTTCCTTCTTGCCATTAAATTTCATTTTACTGGTATCCTTTTATACTTTTCCTCAAACCATGTGGATGGTCTTAATGGGACTATAATTAGTCACTGAATTCAGTTGTGTATGCTAAGAATGAATATTTCCTACCAATCTGTAACCCTCTATATTTTGACGAACACAGAAATCTTATTTGCTTGAGAAAATGCAAACAACTGGCTTTTTGAAGGCACCTTATATGTCTTTCTGCAAGTGGCACATTTACATCTTAAAGCACTTAATTATTCATATGGTGTTTAAGCATGAGAATCATTCTATTAAAGTCATTACCTAAATTAGCAGTTGCTCAAGTGTTTGCCTGAATATAATTTTAATTAGGAGAGCACTGTATACAGGAGATAGGTGACAGACAGAGTTTGCCTTCCCACTAGCCTCTCATTTCTTCATCATCTCTGCACCTAAGGGCTGGGCTTTGTGTTGGCCTATGGATGTTTAAAAATTCTGACATTGCCTGTGTGTACTAAGTGCTAACACAAGGGAAGTGAGGTTATTCTCCTGGCTGGCATCACTTCTATTGGACAGGGAGATGATGTGAATGAACCTCCCTCTTCTTTTTCAGGTGTGAAACTCCTGAAGTTTACAAATTTCTTGAAAAATAAATACTGGTAGAAGTTCCAGAGTAAATTTCTTTTACAGTTATCAGCTTGAAATTTTACATATACATGAATTTTCAGAATAATATTCTGATTTTCTTATAAATCATGGGAGATAGGCTAATGGCTTCTCACCTCTACTACTCCAAATCATGTTCAAATAGAAATACTTCTGTGCTTCAATATTTGATATATTGAAAATAGGTTTCAGTAACAGCATATTAAAATTAAAATTAGCCTAACATTTTAGTCCTCTCTGTAGAAGAAATTAATTTAAAGAATAAGAACATTGTTAGTTTCCACTTTTTATATGTTATTTTATATCAGTGGGAATATTAAAAATAGGTTTTCTCATATCTGTGGATGCCCTGTAAGCTTGAGCTCCTTGTGACAATCTATAGCAGGTATGAATATTTGTGGATACATTTTTCTCTCAGGTCCTATTCCTGAAGTTTTAATGTATTACCAAAAATACTTTTCCCCTTAAATTTGCCTTCAGGCTCCAGATGTCATGTGTGCCTATTGGCAAGCATTTCTTTTGTTATGCTCACCAGCTGTAACAGGCTTATTTGTGGATTAGCTGTGTCTCAGCTGTAAAATTAATTCAGGAGCACAGCCTGCTATTCCAAACGAAGCTGTAACAGAAGGAAATGTTGTTTCCATGGGTTTCTCTTTTAAAGATTTGTGTAATTGGTTAATGCTGTTTTGTCTTTTTGTTTTTTGGAGACAATTAATCAATACTTTGTCAAGTGTAACTTTTATTTTCTATTTTCAGTACATTGCAATATACAAACAGCAAAGTCAGATGATCGTGTCCTCTAGCATGCAAGGAACCAGAGAGCCCTAATTAACTGATCTTATTGTATAGCAGATTTAGCAATTAATTTTGAGTCACACACCCATGAACCGAAGACTCCAGTTTTCAGCCTTGTGGATTTTTAAAAATTTAAATCAGTTTTTGCAGAATAAATGTATGTTTTCACTTTTTTTGCCACTCTCAGAAAAACAGAAGGCAGATGGCTCAGTGCCTAAAGCCTTGATTTTGCACTCAGGTGCTGTGAGCTCTGTTCTTTGGCCAGGGTTTCTGCCTGAATGTGTAAGGACACCACAAGATGTGGGGAGAGAGATGAGATTTCCTTTATGGATCTTTTCTTAGTGCCCTAGATATATTTTTTGAGCCTGTCTTCAGTTTTGTCAGGTATTTCTCCTAGCTGGAAAAAAACCTCCCTGCCAAAAGCAGTGAGGAGCCCTTCAGCTGCAACAGGCTGTGTGGGCACAATTTCAGTGCAGAGAGATGAGTTTAAGGTACTTTGGGCTTGCATAGCTGAACAATTTGGTGCTCTGTGGACACTACCAGGCTGAAGCAATGTGCTGTAATGCAGTGTTGATAGCCTGTCCTGGCTGGAAGGAGATGCAGCTGAGGCAGTGGAAAGCTAAGCTTGAAACACAAACAGGACTGATGTTGCCAGAGCCTATTTAGAGCCACATTCTAGCAGCTCAAGGCTTTAAATGGCTGAAGATTATCTTTGGGTAAATGGCTTCACTCCTTTTCCTTCTGCCAGCCCTCAAGCCAGTTCCTCATGCAGGTTTTTAGGAAAATAGAAGACAAGTGCTTTGCAAAGGAAAGTAGCTGGACTGTGAAGGTTCTTTCTATCTATTTGTTCTGACAGGGATCATTTTTACTCACACAAAAAGCAAAATGGATGATATTTGCCTTTAGAGGAACTTGCCTAATAATTAAGCAAGTTTTCCATTGCCCAGCTAACAAGTGCTGTATTTTTTCCTATGGTTCTTCCTCCATTTGTCATATAGATTGTAGTAGGGCAGAAGGCTGGCACCAGCACACTCCTGGAGTGTAACTCACTATCTAACCACTTTTCTGTTGTGATGTGAAGGCCCTTTTAGTATGTTGGGTCTTTGTCTTAAACCAAAAAAGTTGCTCTCACTTTTGACCAATCTAGCCTGACTACCCTTGTACCTGCATAGCCTTGAGCAGTAATTCCATTAGGAATAGTCCACATTGCTTTTCCCTGCTATTCTGTGAAAAGAAAAAAACACTGAGGAGCTGCTCTATGCCTTCTTTAACTGAGCTGCTGCAAATGATCACTCAAAAGGAAACAGGTGAATCTATAGATTGCCCTCCAGAAGTAGCTTGAATAAAGTACAGAATTTCAGAAGGCTACATGGGAAGAAGAGACTGTCTGATGTATGTGTAGTGGGGCATATCCACCTGATGGGGCTTGGGGATGGAGGTTAATTGTATGGAGGGACAGGGGATACTCAGAGTTCTTCATGCTTCATGAGGCAGGAATTGAGGGAGGAAACAGAGTGGAGTGGAGGAAGGAGGATAAGAGGGACTTCCAGAGGGACACAAAGGAGTGGAATGAATTGCAGTGGTTAGTTTCTTATTTCTTATTAAGAAAAAAAAAAAAAAAAAAAAAAAGGATGAATGGCTGTCCAGGTGATAGTTAAGGGAAGCTTGCAACTTCATGAGGAAATCTTTGTGGTAAAGCCAAAGTATGATCTGAACTTCTGCCCTGTCCTTGTTATTTTGTGCCATCTTGCAATTTCCTCTTAGACTGTATTTTTTTCAATCTCCTCACGTTCAACCAGGGTATATTTAACACGTGAGTTAATAAAATGAGGACATACTCTTAATCTGGCTCAGATTCCTGATACTCAAGTGAGCCCCAGTCCCCTGGGCTGCAACAATTGTATAATGATCATTGACAACAGAGTTCAAGGTAATTTAAAAAGAACACAGAATACTCTAAGGTGAGTTATTAGAACCAGGCATCTTTTCAGGTGCTCATTAAGTACAAGTAACAATAATTTTGGCAATTATACATGAAGCTCAAGAGGCTTGACTGGGTCTTACCTGCACAGGAGTGTCCTCAAGCTTTCACACAAATGCATTCACACACACTTTATGTAACAAAAACCTGTGAAAACTGGTTTATACTCTCCAGTCTCCCTCAGGCCTTGACCTAAGTCTTTAAACCACACATCACAAAAACAAAAGCTGCCCTTTATCTGGCTAGCATTGAGAAAATGGGGAGCTCTTGGCTATGATGGAGGCCTGAATTTCTGTTCTCAGTATGAGGACTGGTGACATGGCTATGTCTGCCAGGACAGAGGGAAATGCTACTTCTGTCTACAGCATTCAGACTGGGTGGTGTTGGACTAAACCCCAGACTTCTGCCCAGTAAAACAATGTCATTATCTTTGCACATTGTACAGTGCAAGGTGCAGCTGCCTGCAGATCTTCAAGAGGCAGAAGAGCTAAATGGGTGAAAAGTCTTTATTTTTCTACTAATATTGCATCTTCCCAACACAGCTGTGTGGGTACAGATAAATCATAAGCATCTCTGTAACAGGGATGTAAAATGGCTCAAATCAGAGTAATTTGAACATGTTGAAGGATCTCATGTATATGTCAGAATTTAATTTGTGGCCTTAGTTTGACTATATGTAAGTGGAAAGAAAAATAAATTTTGTAGGTTTCTACATTTATTAAATCAAGCCCTGAATTACACCAGCAGAGTTCCTCTTCCACAAAAGAATGAAGCTTTTTCTCTGGCAATCTGTCATGATTATTTCTTGAAATAATTATTGTCTCCATAATGATGGGTTTTGTAAATTCACCATGCAGTATTTCTGACATACATTCTAAAAATTGCTTAGATTGAATGTCCAGGTCATAAAGATTTTGCTGCAACATTAAATTGACAAAGGGCTACAAATAAAAATGTAAAACTGCACAACAATTCTGCAATCGTTAATTGTAAAAATATGAAATCCATCTCTGTTATTCTTGTTTAGCTTCTGATAACTGCTAGGAGGGTAATTGAATCCCAGGATTTTTTTCATTAAGATTATGACAGGTACATCAAAGAGAAGCTATAACTTTAAAGAGTAATTTAAGACAGGTTGGAGGCAGGTTGGATGACCAAACCTCATTAGGAGGAGCCATTCAGGTTAGGACAAAGGCTCTGTGTTTCCTCACTGGAAGGCTGGGAAACAAAAGCATTTCACCATATCTGAAGGACTCATTTTACTTCTTTGCAGTTATTGCATTCAGACTTTCTGTCTTCTGTCCTCTTTGCAAGCAGCACGAGAAATATTTTTAAGTAACAGAATCTCATTTCTATAACTCTTCCTGTTACAACCCTTATATATTTCAGTGGATCACCTAAGACAATTTCATGCAGAACTGGGCATGGTCTATTCCTGACAGTCTATTTCCTAGAATATGCAACAAAAATTATAATGTGGGTTCTAAGGTCAAGCCCAGCTCCCCCTTTGACCTGCTCAAAGAATGGTGTCTCCAGAAGGTATGGAGACATCCCCTTGCAGAAGGACTGAGTCCCACATCAAGAAAGAAAAATTAAGGATGCATCTTCCAGAGTAATTATACATTACTGCCATGCTGTTTTAGAAACTGCAGCACTTACCCTACACCCACCAGAGGAAATGCACAGAAGTGAAGATAAAAGGAAACATCATACTCCATTTTTCAATCACTAGAATTAACTTTCAACACTGTACAGGTAGTCTGGGAGAACTCTGTGTCCAACAACATTTTAAATAGAAATTATTGAAATGAAGATGCATGAATTGCACCTCTCTGGTTTGAGACAAATCTACCAGGGATATCTACCAGTTAGGTGCTCTCAAAGGCAAATTTGTGCTAATTTTTATTATAAAAATAATGATTAAAAAACAAGTTTTTAGTTTTCATATAAAATATGATTAGTCTAGGAGTTCACTTTTCCTTACTGCAGAAGTATTTGCCCCTTCCCTCTCCTTTGTGTCAGCAATACCCTCTCAACAATATAATCCTCCTGGGAAGGGATTGTTTGCATAAATTAGGAACTGGATAGAAATTCAAAGCTTTTAGTTTGCTGACAGATTCTCCACTTAAGAAAATAGCAAGTAACATTCAGTGTGAACATTGTTCTGCAGCAAATTAATTTAATGGGCCTTCTAGGTAGCTGTAAATCACCTACATATGTCACACTGTAGGTGTGCAGTGTGCTTTAAAATGTATCTGCTTATATATACAGATCTGCCTAAATTGTCAATTAAAAAATTGTGCTTATTTAAAGGTTCCATATAAACTGAATAAAACTTAATAATGAACTAAATAAAACTTGATAAAGCATAAGCTTCTTCGCCTTTACTATATATTATTCATTATATATTTTTAAATGAATTGCTTTTGTCTTTAAGAGGTAAAAATTATGTTCACTTGTAGACCAATATGCAATATAATGCCTTGCAAATTTTATCATAGGAACAATTTTTCATGAGACTCTACCCACAGCTTAACATTTTTACTACTCTTTTCTCCTATAGTAGTCCATGAATCATCAGAAGGAAGATTTAATCTGTCATAAGATTGACCAGGAACAAAATATGAAGAAAGAAAGAAGCTCTCAATGTGTGAATTTCTCACTGTGTTTAATTTGGTTAATTTTTGGTGCATGTAGCAAGCTGAATTTCTCTAAATTAAATTGAATTCTACAAATATTTTTAAATTGAAGTTTTCTCTAAAAGTATTATTTTTAAACTCTAAATTTTCTGTGGATGGATGTTCACTTCTTGATCCAGATTAGATGGAGCCTTTATTACCCTCAGCTCTTCTTTGCTTTCCTGTGCCACTCCCCATGTCTCTACTGAAAAGATTCTAAGAGCCCAGCCTAGGTTACCTCAATGAAAACTAGATGGATTTATAGAAATTCTTCCATCAATTACTTGATTTAAAGAAACTGGCTTTGGTCATCATGAGTTGGGAATACACACACTTTCTTTCAGTGGGTGGGGGAGCAAGAGGTAATCTACAGCAAAGGGCACTGAACAATGGAAAGGTGGAAATCTCTTTAGCAAATACATCAGCTCCTGTTCTGTAACTCAGAGTTTCCAGACACATGCAGGAGCTTACAGCAATGTTTCAACATTGAATCCACATACAGAATTGATCTAGCTGGAAAATAGCTGTCTTATACCACTGGGGCTTCAAGTGAAGGAGGATTGAAAGGAAGAGCAAGAGCAGGAGAAAATAAAGGCAAAATATTAGAACAACAGGCTGTCCCTGTCTTCATTCTCTTCAGGCTTGGATGTGAGTACACACTGAGCTCCTTCAGTAAGGTTCATGTTTTGTGTTTCACACAAAAATCCCAACAACCAGAGGGATCAAAGGACAAAAGGACACAGGGGAGGACAGTGGGTTAAAGCTGCAGAATGCCTTGCTGTTATCCCCTGGCAGTGGCCAGTCTTCCTCTACTGCAGAATGATAGTATGGCATAAGGATGTTTAATTCCTCTGAAGGCATACTTGGAAAAGAGATTGATTACAATTTTCACCAAAAAATACTGTGTAAGAGCATTGTTTCCTTGGCTACTCACTCAAACCACAAAATGGTCACCAGAGCTGCTGAATATTGCTCTTTCCTGGGTCAGCTGATACAATGAAATGAAAAATATATTTTCAATATGAGTTAGACCACATTCAAGCATACAATAATTAATGAAATCTTTGAAATCTTTTCAACTCAGCAGTGGCTGATTTTTTAATGAGACTCAGAAGACAACGTAATGCAAGAATTGCTGATGATATTAATAATTTAGCTCCAACAATTCAGCAGATTTTTTTTTTTTTTTTGTGGTCAGAGCATTGAAATAATAAGTTGAAGCTACAATAAATAGGAATTGCAATAAAGTAAGCATTCACTTCAAATGGAAATTCAAGAGACAGGTATCTTCTGTAGTAGAACACTGCCTAATTTCACAGAAATTATTTGGTGTGTTAGAATGACATCTAGTGACTAGCTCAGGATCTAATACTAAATTATAAAAATAGAAACAAAGAATTAATTTAATCTTCTGGTTCTTTCTTTGCTGCCCCGTAATGAAAGACATAAATATCATGAACAGTAAATCTATCTAGAGAGAGTAAAACTCAGAAGAAAATCAAGTTAAATTTGGGTTAAAGGCAAACAGTGCATTAGTGTAAGGCGGAAAAGCAGTAAAAAGACTTCATATTTCTGAGCTCCTAGGAATTCAAAATGATGATTTCATCCATTCTTCAATCTGAATTTATTCTTCAGGAAATAATCATTTTAATTTTGTATGGAACAAACCCAGTGAAAAAATTGTTAAAAGCCCTTAAAAATAGGTTCCTGATCAGAAATGTAAATTCACCTGCATTGTGAAAAAGCTTTGACAGAAGCCCAAAACATCCCTTTGGAATGATAATCAGCAGCCTTCTTCCATTCAACATAGTCCAGCTACTAACCCACAGAGCATGGCACAACAGGGAAAGATTCAAAAGGTATCTTATGCTCATTTAATATTCACATATTTGATCAATCCTAACACAATGCAAACATATTTTTTTTTTCATGTCTAATACTACAACTACAACCTCTTAAGAATGGAAATTTTAGAAACAAATAGAATGGTAGTGAGATAAAAAGTAATTTCTATGGCTAAAAGTAGAGACTAAAAGTAATTTTTATTCTTATTGTTGATTTTTATTATTTTCATTAAGTATATAATTTCACTAAGTATGTAATTGCCTGAAAAAGATTGAATTATGCTCTTCTCACTGAAAGCTGTGAGTACATTCATTAGATTAAGATTATTTTCTTCCTCTGCATACACATCAGACCAGTGTTCCTAAATCAGGAGAATGCTTCCTTTATAGGATAGGACTGACCAGAGCCAGAGTTTTCCTCTCACACTAAGCTTCATTTCAAAAGGAAAGCTAACTCTCTAATTGCAATGTTTCAAAGCAAACTATGAGAATACAAAGGACATGGAATCATCACACATATATCTGTCTCAATCTGTAAAGAGCTGAAACAATCGTGGTGAAGCACAAATGTCAGCTGTGATATTCTGAAGGTCACTGTTACATATTTTAGTGCTCGTGACAGTACAAGGGAAAGAATGTGCAAGAGAAGTGTTGTTTTCTGATTCACAGAGTAGTTGTACTCTGATTGATAGTGAAACTGTCTTGGGGATAAATTTGTAATGCATAGGAAAATATACTGTAATTATAGAAGACCATATAGAGGACTGACTTTGTGTTCCCCAGATAGTTTATCATAATTTCAGGTGATGTTGTACTAACTTCAAACTCAGAAGTACTCAACCCTACAGCTACACCTGATGTTGCTAAATTAACTAAACTAAAGTTTAGTGCTTTGCCATGAACTCTATAGCATCTAGATTTTACCTGGGATCTTTCTTAGTGAGTGAAATATGTGTTCTGCTCAGTATCTCCCAAGCCTTTTGATAATGCATCGTTGTTCTTGTCCTATGATAAATTTCAACCTCTCATTATTTGTTTAACATGTGGATTACCAGTTTCTACAGTCGTTTTGGTACTGGAATTCCTGCAGCTTTGCATCTGATGTGGCTCAGCAATCAAGACTATCCTCACTGTTCCCAGCACTTTCTGCTTATATTTATCTGGGAACAATTTGTGGAACCCAACCATATAAAAACCTTGGAGAAACATTTAATTTCTGAACCCCATTTTGCATCAAGATCCCAGATACTGGAAAGGGTTGGGTGATTTAGGGCATCCTCAGGAAAACTTGGTTACAAATCTATTGACCTCCATAGTGCAAAATTAGTTATTTAGGGACTTTAGGTGTTAGGCAGTGGGTGAACTGAGATTATAAATTCTCATCATGTTTACATACTGGTAGGGCTGCTGGAATAGTATGATATCAAGTTCCTTTGACAGATCCAACCTCTACTATTTCTATACCTCAAATTTCCATCTATGGAGGAGGGAGAGTTGTAAAATGTAGGGCTACCAAGGGTAAATATATTGAATAACAGGATACACTTATATACAGCAAGGCTGGAGAGACAATATGTGCTTCAGATAGAGGGCATTCTGCACAGTCAGTGCACACAAAACTTTGTTTCACCCTTATTAATTTCCTAATTGACAGCATTGAACACTGCAATGTATGAGAGACAAAGAATTTACAAATGAATAGGCAGGAACAGAGAAAATGAGATTTGAACTGGAAGCCTGGAAAGAATATATTGTCATTGTCTGTATTTTAATGTTTGGTTTGATTCACTTTGTGTGAACATTTCTTGCAAGGGAACCAGTCACAGGAAAGGTCAGAAAATGTCAATGTCAGATAGTAAGGGTCTGATCTGACAGGCTTTCAGAGAAAAAATAATGTTCTGTGTTAAAGGCATGGGCAGAAAAACCCCTAAAATTTCAATGAAAACATCCTAGATAAGTTTTTGTTCTGCAAACCTAAAGCTGAACTTAATGGAAAATGTTTCCCATGGGATATGGAAACTTCATGATATGGATACTGATGAAATCAAGAGTTTTTGTAAAGCATTTTTAATATTTACTACCCACTGCTCACCAAATGGTTTGTTCTACAGCAGCCCAATACACAAATTCTAAAATGCATTTTCAGGTGGTTATTTGCATGCCCGGTTGGCTCCTGTAGAGTTTCATTTGGATACATTTGGACAAAGAAATTAGTAGAATAACACTATGAAAACACGGAGGCAAAAGAGCACCACAACATTTTGCTCATCTCCCCACCTAATTGCATGACAGGCTGATCCTTCAGCTCACTGTAGTGCTCAGCTTTGTGCTGATAACCAACCCAACAGTGTATCACACTCCATTTTACAGTAAGAAATGTTTTAAGCAAAAACTACTCTTGGATATATGTGCAATTGGTAAAATGCCTTTTGAGGAATTAATCTCTGGTAATCACCACGTCTGGAAACTGCACTGACAAGAAGTGTTGTTACTGTCTCTAGAGGAATTCCATGAAGTTTTTTGGTTCCTCAGATAACCATTTTCTGCAGTACAAGCAGGGGTATATGATGAAGCTTGACCTTCACCCAATTTCAATCTGTGATGATTGCATCGAAACAAGATGAGGAAGCAGGTCACACTTGGGCATGTGCCAAGGCCCCTTCGTGGGCAAACCTTTCCTACAATACACCAGCTGTGTGCATTCCCCCCTTGACTCAGAGCACTGACCTGTTTCTCCCAAGAGGCAGAATTGCTCAGGATCACCCACCTGCTGCAGCTGGCTGGGTGAGAGCAGCAGGGAGCTGCAACCCTGCACGGTGATGCAGCAACACAAGGTGAGGTGCTGGCATGGGCAGGGGGGAATCTAGGAATGCAGACAGCACCAAAGCTTTCTTTAAGCTTGTGAAGCCTGGCAAGCCTTCAGCAGCCAGATAGAACTGATTCTTTATTTCAGCCATGATCCCTTCTTTAGAAAGAATGCTGGAGTTAATCACAGAATTACAGGATTATTTAGGTTGGAAAAGACCTCTAAGATGATTAAGTCCAACCACTAACCCAGCCCTGCCAAGCCCACCACTAAACACTATGTGTTTAAAAAAAGACTGGATGTGGCACTCAGTGCTGTGGTCTAGTTGAGGTGTTAGGGCATGGGTTGGGCTCATTGATCTTGAAGTTCCCTTCCAACCTAGTCATTCTGTAATTCTGTAAACCATGTCTCCAAGTGCCACATCCACGTGTCTTCTAAATACCTGCAGGAATGGTGACTCCAACACTTCCCTGGACAGCCTGTTCTGATGCTTGACCACCCTTTCAGGGAAGAAATACCTTGTTCTAAACCTTTCTTGGTGCAACTTGAGGCCATTCCCTCTCACTATTGCTGGCTGCTTGAGACAAGAGGCGGACCCCCACCTCCCTACAGCCTCCCTTCAGGTACTTATAGAGAGTGATAATACACTTTATAAAAAAGGATTCTAAGAGTAGTTACTTGAAAACATGCAAATGTGACTTATAATAGAAGAGATTCTATATTTATCTGTTTTGATTTTATGTTTGTTTGTTTTCCTCAGACAGATACAAATTACTGAAGTCTGAAGAGAGTAGAATATAATCCAGAAGGTTCATGTTCATAAATCCTGAGTTGACAGTCTAGAGCTGGCATACTGTGTGGGTCTCTGCTCTCTGCAGTGCCTTGCTGAAATCAGCTAGACTGTGTGTGGGTGTATAAAGCTAAAATTAGGGGGTTTTGACTGCCACAAAAAGCATAGTGAGTGAGTGGGTTTGTCCCAGTTGCCTGCAGATAATTCTTTATGAATATTTACTTCCTTTAATCAAAGTCTGGAGTAAGTGTAGGGTTTTATTGGAAATTTTTCTGACAGTTCATGTCAAGCATTGTTTTATTGTATATTTTGGTCTTCTTACATTGCTGGAGTTTTTTTTTTTAATAATCTGAAAGGAAATTAATGATCCAAATTATTTTCATTCTCTGACCAAGGAAGATGTTTGCAAGAATATTGCACTAAAGTAAAAGATTGCATATATCCTGGGCTTATATATATTAAAAAGGTTTGCATATTCTTCGTATTTTACAGGAAGACATCAGATCCATGGCACCACAGTACTGCAAAACTATTTTGCTTCACAGGCAGGCAAGCTGCCTAGCTGCAGCTGTCTTAAATCATGACTTTACAGTTTCCTAACTCAGGTGGGAGCTGTTTGAAAACTCGCACAAAAAGTGAAATAAGGTAATAAGCATCACTTGCTAGCTGTACTTTATGTTCAGCATCTCAAACAGTTTGAAGCAAGTAATATGTAACTTTCTAGTTCCCATATCAAGCAAAAATACTGTACTTGAATCTTCTTAGACAACATCTGTCTTCATTAATTTCAGCCAGCATATGCAGATTTGTCAATTACCTACAGGTATACTCTAATCAGAATCACGTTGAGTTGCTTCCTGAGATTCTTCTTGTTTTCAGCTCTGATCCATGTGCAAATGTGGTTTTGGACAGGTTTTCTGTGACTGTAATTTGGGGTTTCTCAGTGTGTTTACACCTCTAGGTACAGCAAATATAAAAGAAGTATAATTTCTCTCCTCTTTTTTTCTCCTTTAATCTCTCTAGGTATGTTGTGGCATTTCTTAAGTGAAACACTGATGTAGAACCTGTCACTCTCCATGAAGTGTGTTCATCCATGTGTGGTTTTAAAGTCAGATTGGTTTTATTGAAAATAGTGGGATCCCAAGTGACTGGAATTCAATATGTTTTATTTTCATATAATGACTAAGAGAAATCCTTGAGCAAGGTTGCACCACTTCAATACAATCAAGATCTGTGAGCCAGCTACTTAGGGAGAATCAGTGGAGCTGGCAGCTTTCCTGAAATCTGATAATGGAATTAGCTCTTGTACTGCCTTTGACAGGTGACAGACAGTAAATGAGCAAACCTCATCCTGGAAATATCTATTCTCCTGTGTTCTGTGGGTGTAATGGAGGTAAGGCTGAATTCCCTTGTCTAAGTAAGTGGAATGAACTGTACTAAATGTAACAATCCTGCTTTCCATAGCAAAGAGAAATGTACTTTTAGTAAAGCAAGCAACACCTTGCACTACATCTGGTATCTCATATCTACCCTGCTATGTCAGATGGATTGGAAGATGTTTCCCTGCAGAGCATGAGCACATCTACAGCTCACTCCCTGCTCTAATGGAGAGGGAGCGAAGGGAGGATGTATTCTTCTTTTCCTTGGAATTGGAAGTAATTCCATGGAAATTAATGGAGCTTCCCAGCACAAGATGAATGTGAAAGAACCTGGCCTAGAGGTTATAAATTAAGTGTAGGTGAAATTCAGAGAGAGAGTTTTGTGCCATAAGAAGCCAAATCAAATGTATTCTACTCGACTGGCTGAGAACAAAATGAATCAAAATATTAATGAATACTGCAGACCAAGAAATAAGTTCTGCTCCAGTGCCTCTTTCTTTCCCCTTTTTCTGTTGTTTTCACACTGATTGAGGTTATTGAGAAAGCTAACTCATATGATCTTCTTCATGCAAGTCATTAGGAGAGTCTTTTCAGACACAAATTATAATATCTGTGCCCTGGAAGGAAAGAACATATTAAATACACATTTAAAATAACCTCCAAATTATGAGTCTAATTCATTAAAAAGAAACCACAACATTCTAATTAAATATGTGTGTCTTTTTGTTCTAGAAAATTTCTAGGGTAATTTCAGGTGATGCTGAAAGTCTGAATGTTGTTGTGCTGTTATGCCAGACATTGTACTCCACTAATTACCACCACTCAGCCTGATGGGAATAGGGAAACATAGAAGACTCTGAATCACTGCTTCCAAAAATAGCCCTGGCTACCCCTTTCCTTCTCAAAAGAAATACAAAACCTTGAAAAAGATGAGGCTGAGAACAAGGTGAAGTAGCTGAATGGAGAAAAGAAGCTTTTGCAAAAACACACCAATTTTCTAGAAAGTGGTTCTTTTCTGCCAGCCTCACTTGCAGTAAAATAAGTGCCCTGTGCTGATTTAATTGCTGGACTAGTGTTGAGATGGTAAGAGAAATCATATAAATGTAGAAAGGTGCAGAAAAACACAGAAAATCAGAAATTTTGTTTAGCTGAAACAGATTTTTATAGAAAATTTTCTCTGCAGTGAACTGCTGCTCTCCTCTGAGAGATAATCCTGAGGAACAAGTCTTGTTCCAGAGGGGCATTTGTAGCTGAAGTTAATTTTTTGTCTCATACACATTGAGGGTTGATTACTATGGGATGTACTCTCCCTAAGTGACTGTTCAAGCTCAGGAGACACTGGAGTTTTAAGTTCTTTATAAACAGATGGGCATATATAATTATGTTTAAGAGCTTGCACTGTGTGACTGTCTTGAAATACATCTTATAAAAATGGTCAGTTAATAAACTTTATTTTCTGTTTTATTTCAAGGCTACAGTTGATCAGTCTCCGGAGCAAATTGATTTTCCTCTTCCTAATTCATGAGGCTGTGTTTGTCCATATACCAATCAACTTGTGCAATACTTCCTCTTCATTCCACATGTGGCCTAATTGCTCACTGGCTACTGACTGAAGAGAGGAGGAAGATTGTGCAAGCAGGGTAACAGAATCTGGTTCCCTTCCCAAAGTCAGCTGAAAGGGACTTCAGAAGTTAAATACATCCACTTCACTTGGAGGGAGCTATTATTACTTCTCTGCAGTTCCTTTTGCTGATTTACACTTAGAAATTACAAAAGAGTAGAAACATATCTTTTTATGGAACTTAATTTTATATCTAATTCAGTTATTTGAAAATACCCTCAAGCAAACACGTTAAAAACCCCTAATTTTCCTAATGCCCCGGTTGTGTAACCAGTGTGTCATCTTTAGCTATGTGCAATACCTTTGTAAAAATGTTTTAAATTAGTGGCTGACAAGTTCCTTTATAAGAATGCTCAATCTTCTAAGCAGGCAGAACAATTTTTTTGTTCTTCCCAAATTTGCAGAAAGGGTAACCAAATTAAACTCACGTGATTGAGAAATGGTATTGCTCATCTTCTCAGAGTCTCCACGGATGATTAGAGTTATCTGATCCCTTCCACAGCTGGAAAATGCTAGAAATGCATTAGTTACATTTTCAGGGTTAATCTGAATAACTGGTTAAACTGAGTGAAAAACAGGTTTATGACTTCAATGATCTGAATTCTTCACAGACTCACTCACCCCCTTGCCAGGGGCAATACTGGGGACTCTGGACCTGAAGGAGTCTATGGATTGTTTTGGAGGACTATTGGCTCCTCACAAATTCTACACCTTCAAAATAAGCAACACTCTAAACTTTGAACCTGGGGAACCCAGGTAGTCTAAACCAGGGGTGTTTCAGTGCCCAGTAGCCAAGTTTTGAACAACATGCAAGCAACATCCCAGATTAACTTCCTAGACAAGAAAGGTACATTTGGCACCGTGCCCTAAAATCACAGAGGGATTTTCTCAATTACTGGAATTGTTCTATGCCACTGGGACATTAATTGCACATTCCACTTTCACATAATAACCAGTGCTTTTGCTGTTCATTACCTTGGCCATCAAGGTTTATGTGCCATTTTGAAATCTCCTCTCTTATACCCGTTGTGTTACACATTTCAGTGGTGCTGGGGCTCAGGTTAAGCATTGCACCCTCATTACCTTTCAAGAGCTTCATTTAACAGCAAAAGTCTGAAGAGAAGTTGCACTTACTTGAACCAGTGCTTTGTCCACCTGGAGTCACAATGCCACAGATGAATTTTCTTCCCTGGAATTCACCTGCCAATGAATGTGTCCAGAGCTTTTTGTTCACTTTCCACTTTTGGGCATACACCTTACCTACTTTTGAATTAAAAGTTTACCTGTCTCTCCTTTGAAGCTGAGATAAACTGAATCCTTGTCAAACTCAAGCATGCAGCAGCTTTAAAAAAAATTTAAAAATGGCCTCACCTTTCAGAAAAATATAACAACTATCTGAAAAGTAGGGAATTCATTTGCAGTACTATTGCTTTTATATTTAAAGAGCCCACACACAGCATGTAACATCTTTGTTTAGGAACAATCAATCCAGAAATAAATTATCAGATAACCAAATTATTTGCATTTAGGGAATGTCCTCCAATCTATTTTTTGGGAGGAAGGAGCAAGTCCCATTTATTTGAAAAGGGGATTGTCAATGCTCTCAGCATTGAGAACAATATACTTTGTCATTTGGTAGCATTTTTTAAAGTATCAAAAAGTAAGAATGAACTTATGTGTGGGCTATTTTTTTAATATTTCATATACTTCTGATCTGCTCTGCCTTTTCTATTTGTAAAATAGAAATAACACTCCTTTGGTTATCAGCTGTTTACAATGGTGTTTTCATGACAGGATTTTGCTGAATAATTTTTGGGAGATTTTCCTCCCTCTGAATGGTGCTGAAAAGGTTTTGTTTTTTTTTTTTTAATCAAAAGATAGGCAAGAGAAAACACAGTACAGTATTCTATCATTCTTTTCTGAAAGGAAAAAGAAGGTTACAATATTCAGGACTTAATTAACTTCCTTTTGACACTGAAAGGCACCAATAAAGTCCTTCATATTATGCCAAAAATTCTTCAAGACAAATTCTATTTCCTGCATTGAATATGGAAATGACTATTGCAATGAGAATTCACTTTCCTTTTAATAATACTATAATGAATATGATAAGCCTGAGAAATTGTTTTTTTTCTTCCCTTATACTGTGAAGTACAAAAAACCAGACTTGTAGATTTGGGGCTAACCTAGGGAACTTTATCACTTGCTTGCTTCTCAGTCTACACAGTATCTCCAGTTGCTTACTTGGTTTTTGCTAAAAACAAATATAAATGTGGGTGGATGTAGAAGAACATTTTAATGCAATGATGGCCAAGTGGCAAATAAGGTAAGTGTTCTAAAAGTTGCATAAGGATCCATGGAGTTAGGATTAGCAACGTGATTCTAATAAATATTGATGAGGTATAATTTTTCAGTCAGCCTACAAGGCAACCTGCATCATTCTTTTGTAATTGAATTCAAATTACATCCTTTCCTACTGTCTTAATAAATTACAGTATTTTAAAAGACTCTAACCATCCAAACCATCTATTTGAGATTTTCAAAGGAAAAAATCTGGCCCATATCTTATTAAATAAAATAAGAAATACAGTCCTGCAATTTTAACTGATGATGTATCCATTATCTCTGAATAATTTTCCTTTGGGGTATTTTTTTTTCTATGGAGTATAATAAGAACAGGTTACAAAAGGATATTTGACTACATCTAAAGTAGATGGTCCAAACTTTTAGGTCGGTTCTCTGTTATTGGAATGAATAGTTAATTTTTAGGTTGGCTTATCACTCATAACACCACCTTTATAGTTAATTTTAAAGCCTGGAATTTCTGTTCTAACAAGTGTAATTAAAATGAGTTACCTTGGTTACAATGGATCATTAATAGGTGGAATCAAAATGACATTTTGTGTTGAGTCATTAACAACTGAGGCTCCCTGCAAAAATGGCCATAGAGTGCTTTAAGTGTGTCTTTTATGCTTTAGTCACCTTGTAGTTTATTGAAGAGTGTGTTGAGGCTGTGAAGAGTGACCTGTGACAAAGAACTCAATGTTCTCTCACAGGATCCCTGCAACACGAAATTGAAATGCAACCAAATACACGTGGCAAATAAAATATGCTTTTAGAAACAGCTCTTCAGTATGGGAACAGGTGGCAAATGCCATCTGAAAGCAAACAGGGGAGATGTTGGGATCAAAAGAAGATGCTGTGAAGGAAAATCCTTATTCTATTGATAGGACTGGCTCTGCATTGAACTCCAGTCAATGTGCAGCCACTGCCAACTATTGCACATGAGAGCTATTTTGGGCAATTTTAGTCTCCTTTCATCCTTACCTTGGATTTTAGATGAGATATTCTCTGGTCATTTATTAGAAAAGTAAAAATTTCAGATGTAAGAATCTTAAACTCTGAAGATACAATTAAATTCCTAATGTTTTTATAAGTTGTCTAGGCTGTGCAGTGTGCAGATAGAGAGAGAAAAAAAACCCAAGAGTACATATTCATTCTAAGTTAGATTATAAAAATATTTCAAGATTCCAAAGGGAGAAATATGAAACTTAATTTCCCTGTGCATGGAAGAGGCAAATAACATACATATGATTTGGATTTATGCAAACTGAATGAAAATAATCTTTAATTTCAATACTTCTCTCTCTCTCTCTGTGTCTCCAGCTGACCTACATGGTGTAAGGTAATGGAGACAGACTGCTGGTTTCACATTGACTATTCACTACTAAATAATTTCTAGCTTTAGCTTTAGCATCTGGGAGAAATGAGGTACTTCTCTCTCCTTCTACTCTATTTTCAGCTCTCCAGTAAAAAGAGGGCTTTATTTCTTCTATTTTTGCTGGTTGTGTACTTATCATGCAATATTTCAATCTAAGAACACAGTCCCTTTCCATAGATTGAAAGCTGGTGCTCATATTTATCTTTGTGAGAAAATGTTCTTTTTATCTCTGCTGAAAAATACAGCAGTATGTTAACAAGATGCTATTTCAGAATCCACCCCCATCTTGCTCCACAATACCTTTTTTTTTCCCCTTTTCTCTTCCTAATACCTGTAGTCTCTTTCACAGGTTTTGTTCTTTCTCACTGGGAAGCATTCTGTAATAAAGATTATTAATTTTGCTCCTTCTCTCTTTTTATCCTTAAAGGTTATTCCCTTCTGTTCAGACCCTTTGACATTTTATCATTTTACAAACTGAGGCAACAGCTAATATTGACCCTTGCTAAAGAGTGAATTTCTGTTTGTCTTCTATAATCTGCTGAATAGGCAGATTGATCTTTGTGTTACTGGAACACTGGCACTGCACAGCAGCCAAGACATTCTCGACAGTGGTTTCTGGTTTCCTGTCAGGAAAGCTAATGCCATATGTCTAGGAAATGTCCCAAAATGCAGTGTTTTCAGAAAATAATTCAACACTTAGCATATAATTTAGGATATGGCAGCTAAACAGCATCTAATAAAGTATTTAGAAATATAACTTAACGCTGTGCCCATCCCTGTGTGTGTTACAGCAATGCCATCATTCTGTTTTGCAGGGCAGAAGCTGGTGGCCTGCAAAGGACCCAGAGAAGGCTAAATTACCCTTTCAAGGATTAACTAATTACCCCATAATTCGTGTCTGAGGAACAGATTTAAAGCTTTGTTGAATCATGAAGATGTGACAGCTGTAATTCAAACTTTGATTTTCACAGTTTTACACCAAGTTTGCTTATTGGAAGCACAAGTTCAGATTTCATTGTTTTTTAACAGAAAAAAATCACAGTTGAATTCTGCCTGGGATCTAGTGTAATAAAATAAAACGAAAAATCTTAGTTGACTTTCTACTTTTTGATGGGATAGTGGTGAAATCATTAAAGGGAAACCTTTAAGCCCTTCTTCATTATGAAAATTTTTATGATTAAGAAGTAAAGGATAACTTTTGGAAGCAGTAGCCTCTCTGAGTTCACTGCTATAGATAAGATTTCATTCCTGGCAGGAAAATGTTGATTGGGTAGTAGGATTTAAAAGGAAAAAGATAATAATCTGAGATCAATGTTTGTTTCTTCTGGTCTCACATGGGCCTTTTAATGACTGGAATATAACCTTGTCAGAGAATAAAAAACTGAGAGACTGAGATGTTTGTAGACATTTCAACCATTATCTGAGACCTAAGGTCTGTCCATTACAAAGGCAATGGACTAGATGAACTCTCACTATCACCTAACTGCTTCTGCAGCAACAAAAATTGTTTCCAGAAATAAGAAAATTCAGGAAGGTAAAGCACATGCAGGAAAAAAATGTGCTCTCTTTCTACTTCCCACCACCGAAATGTCTGAAGCCATCTGTCCTTCTCTTCCCTGGACAGGCCATCTGGAGCAGAAAAGATGAGATTCAAATCACCAGCAAGGCTGACATGCTCAGTTTGTACCATTGTAAGGAAATTTGAATGCATTACAAGTGAAATTTGAGAGTTGATAATTCCAAAAATGATATAAAACTTATTGTCTGTTTCATTTTATTTCAGTGACAACCTTTTCATTTCTTCATTAATGCAACATAATCCTGTTTTTAATGAGAGATATCAGTATATAGAAGTGTTTATAGCAATAGATATCTAAAGGTTGACCATAAACATGGTCAAGACTAGTGAACAAGCAGGATAGGTTCAGAAAGAGAAAAGGGGAAGAAAGTCTTTTCTTGTCTGTGGTCGTGATGCTGGTGGAGCAACCACCTTACATCCCACTATTCTAACCATAAATCCTAAGCAGAAAAAAATTTAAAAATCAAAAGAGTCAGAGGATCCTCCTGAATGAAAAAGTAGGCATTGAAAAACTATTATTTTTTAAAATTAATTTCAAATTTTAATCATGTAACTATTTAACGCCACTGTATCATTGGCATTTCTGTATCAGGTATGGAAAGTGCCTCTGTTATTTTATGGAGGTTTGGAAAACTAACCACAGTTTTGTCTGAAAAATCATTGTACTTCCTCAGAATCAGGCAAAAGATGATTGCATCTGCAGCAGCTTAGCAGCATTGATACCTAGATGCTGTAGATACCTGCATCCTATTGCCGTGCACAGCTCTCACAAAGGTGATTCAGCAGACCTGAAAATCTATAGCAGAGAAGTGCCAGAGTGTCAAGAAACTGTGTTAATGGAAGAGGAAAGTCTAAATATAATTTCTTTTTCATTATAGACAAAAGAAGAGAATTGGAAGTGGAGAGTGACAAACTTTTGGGACAGGGATTTGGAGGTTTTTTGCTGCTGCTCCCCATTCTTTAGAAAAAACAGAGACCACATTTTCTCTGCCACATCACTCTGACATGCAGACTTGGGTACATCCATAGACTTGGGAGAAGGAGCAGTCTTCCAACACAAAGGTGACTCAAGAGTAAGAAGGAAATCATAAACTCGAGCTTTGGCACCCAAAACAATTTCTGAACAAAATGCACTGACATCGCTGAGTTTTTTTCAGCTGCCCAGAACACTGAGCAAGAGTAAGAAATGACAATCCTGTGTCCTGACTTAGACATTTTATACAACTGTATAAACTGTAGAACTCAGCATTTTCCCTTTGCTGGGTCTAGGAATGCACTCAGTTTAAGCCTGCCTAATGTCCAGTCAGCTGCAAAACCAAGTGGATTGCAAGCCTGAGCTTTAGCCACAGTTTCCCTTTAAGATGTTCTTTCACAAGCAACCTCATCTTTTGAAGTGATTCTTTATGCATTGTTTTGTTGTGTCTGAACATAATTGTTCAATCTGAACTGCAGTCTTTAACCTCTATTTATATTCAGTAAATCTGTAATAATTATAACCTTGGGCAACACAGATTATTAGTTGCTAATCCTTTTAAATAAAAATATTTTAAAATGAGCATAGGACTGATCTAATCACAGAAGTCACAGCATGGCTAATGGATTCCAAGAGCATAAATAATGCTGGGTAAAAATTCTGTGAGTTATTTAGTTCTGCTTCAAAATGTAGGACTTCATCCCTACTTTTCTGCTCCTGGGGGCAGGTTGTCTGATAACTTCCACTGAAATTTGGCCTCTCCACATTCCAGATCTGTGTAGCACAACAGATTCATGATGTAGCTCCTCTATGTGGAAAGATCTCTATTATGCCCAAGCCAGTAAATATTTCACAGATCTTGGTTCAGAGCTAAAATATCACGAAACTGTATTCCATTGAGTGTTTATTTGCTTGATAATCTTGCTGTGATTGTTTATGCTACAAAATGTTGAAATGCCCCAAATGGTCTGGATTCACGCAGCTTACTGTGTTGTTCCAGATACAGCAGTTATGTCAAGAAAGAGGGTGGACACATTTGCTTCTCCATGACTCAGTTTCTGTGATCAGTAGGCTGAGGGTTGAGTCCATCAGTAATTATTAAATGCATCTCCTCTGGCTCTGGTTAATTTTTCTCATAATTTAATTTGTCAGTGCATGAAAATATACTTATTTTTCTATGCTTTAAACCTGCATATAGGTCAGATCATCTGTTTGGAGTGTTCCCAGTTTCTGCATTTGGAGGGGAAAAAAAAGTCTAACTGCCTTCTCCTAGCTGTTAGTTTCCAAAATGAAGTATCCTGACCCATTTACATTCCTTTGTACAAAAGCCACCCACAGATCTGCCTATCTTTATTCCACTTCTTCTTGTACTTTTTAAAACTATGCTCTTTGAAGGTGCAATTATCAGAACTGCAACCATGGATTTGTCCCTTAAAAAGGGCAGTCTTTTTATAAAACACTTAAAAAGTATATTTCTGACTTAATTCCTGATCTGCCTATGAAACCTCTGTGCACACAAATTACATAAATGCACTGCAAGGATGGCAACAAGAATGCAAACATGTTTTCTGGATATTTTTATCTCCCCTTTCTGCAAATCCCCTATGGCTTTAGGATAAGGAGAACAGCCCTGGAAATTTGATAGTTTACTCTTGACTCTTAAAGCACTTGGGTCATTTAAACCCTTTCTAGACTTAGCTGAACAGAAGGAGCTCTAAAATCATCAGCTAAGAATTTTGAACTAAGCCAAACCAAATGCAGGAATAACTAAATGACCATATAATTTTCAGGAAATTAAAGCAAGAAAATACTTTCTGTTGAACCACAAAGAATAGAAATTAATAATTTTGCAGGACTATCTACTTTCAGATTTTTTTTTTTTTTTTTGTTCACCTATATTTTATGAATGTCTATATTTACTAAAAAGACAATATAGGAAAAAGAAAGATGAAACAAAGAAAACAGAAAGGACTAGAAATTTAAGTAACAGGCCATGTAAATGTTGGGTAATTGTGTCAGTATTGGTTGGTCACTTTGTGCACAATTTCTACAGTATAAACTTTTTCCTGTGAATTTTTGTTTGCTTTCCACAGAAGCTGAGTTGATTTTTTTTTCCTTTGTTACCTTTATTGTTGTTTTATTTCAGTGACAAACTTTGGAAACTTTTGTTTAGGCAATCAGCTGGGAACACTGGGGACAGTACTCAACAATATAAAAGGGTAGCTCTAGAAATTGTCATGACAAACAGAGAAAGATAATGCTAACTACAAAGTAAATAAAATTACCAATTTATCCCCAGTATAATAGAAAAAAGACAGAACAGAAGGATGTTAGTCTTTCAGTGTAGTGCACAATAATTTAACAAATAATCTTGCCCTCCTAGGCTGTCGAGTCCTATTCTCTACTATCACTAAAACTCAGATTTCTCTTCTAAATCATGTTAGAAAATAGATGCTAAGTAAGCTATAAAGAACACTTACTTACATATATAGAAGGTACTATGGATGAAAAACCTCTCCCTATCACAAAACTTATTTTCCAGATTTCCTGCATCTGACTTTATGTATCTTTGGTTTCATGTCACTAATCCTAAATTTAAATATAATTTCATACACATTCATTGATCTGTTTGATTCTCTCCAAAAGCATTCTGAAACACAGAACATATTTCCCTTGCATTTTTTCATTGTCTTCATTTCAGTTTTCATTAAATATTTGCCATGTAGGTCAAAAAATGTTCAGATCCAAGATGCTGTTGGTACTTTAGTCGATTTATTTTTGTTTGCTTTTTTTTTTTTTTTTTTTAATATTTATCCCTATGTAAATTTAAATATTTAAGACCTTAGTGGTTTTGTTATATTGAGAACACAAAAAATAATTTCATAATCACAGTTCATAATAATTCAGTATTTATTACTGATTTTGCCACAGACACTTGGAAAAATTATACTTAACAAGTTTCCATTTGTGAAAAACTCTCTGAGCAACAATACACAATTAGAGCCTCTAATTAGATTTTGGCAGACTGATTTCCACAGCAGTTTTCTGTTGCTCTTATTAAGTATATGGAGCTCCATGAACTTCATTTTTGTTACTGTGTTTCAGATCAAGATAAATTACCGGCATTGAGAAGCAAATGAAAATAGTCAGATTTTTGCAAGATGTAGACATACAAGCATGTGTCTACATCCCTACAACAGAATCAGCAGGTGCTAAATGTAAAACAGATGTAAATTCCTGATGTAGGGATTATTTCCATTTTTTCATTTATACAGACCACAGGACTTGGGTTCTCTTCTGTGACTGGGACTTTCAGGTACCAATAGCAGCAGTAAATAATGTGAATAGATGGCTACCCTAGGGCTGCCTTAGAGTTTTGTAGGATATTTGTTCTTTGCTGTCTTTGGGATATGAAGCAAACTAGCAGGGAAAACCAACCTGTTGGGCTTTGGAGGCCCTGAGATAGTACTACTAACAGTCTCAGTTTGCTGTAGGTTATGCCAAAGGCTATTTTGGTTTTTTTCAGCAAAACTGATGCTATGGCCTGGAGACTGGAAAGAAGGTCTTGTGGCATAATGCACCACATCACCCCTAATCCATAAACACACTGAGAAAGGAAAGGAAAGCTACCCACTGAACTCTAACAGAGGTAGCCTAAAGCTATGATTCAAAATCTACTTTAAATCTAGAACTTTTTAAAAATGCAATGAAACAGAACAAAACAAAACAAAAAAAAGTAAGCAAAAGAAATCCAACAACCCTTCAAGATTAGTATTCTTTTTATATAGTCTGGAAAATTCACTGGAATTTGTAACTATTTCTAGGATTTCAGTTTGGGTGTTCTATGTATTCAGCACAATAGATGTAATACTTTTTCATGTCACATTGTCTTACTTCCCCAAGAAGTAACTGCAACACTGTTATAATATTAGATTTTTTGTTTCCCCAAACATATATTTACTGTAAGTTCTTGAAATTCTGAGAGGCTGGCAAATGCTTGGTCAAGACACAATCTTTAGAATTTCACTTGTTCTAAGGAATCAGCTGCATCAGCAATATTTGGGAGAGTGTTCATGCCCATGACTGAGCAAACAGATAATATTAAAGTCCACTATTTCTCTTCCAAAATAAAGACAAATTCATTTAGGACCAAATGGTCTTGCTCTTTTTCTCTTGAGGAGCAAGAGATGTGATTTTTTTTTAACTGAACAAATTAATGGCTACTTAAATGATAACCAAATAAATTGAAAATTTTTGTAATCAGAAATATAAGCAACAACAATTATGGCAACATCACTGTCTCTACACAACTATTACTATATGACTCTCTACATGTATGAGGCATTCACAAAAATATACCTATTAATTTTTAGCCCTTCCTTATTTTTTTTATTACACAAGCAGAAAAGCAGGAAGATGACTCTCAGGAAAACTTTAGATTATTATTTAGGTTTGCAAGACACTGAAGAATTTTTCTGAGGACAAAAGGGCTGCTTCAGCTCTTAAGAAGGTTCAGACTATTTAAACACTATCTCATAAACTAAACAAAGCTGTTATTGAGAAGTGAACAAAACAGTGGAATTCCAACAACTGTAACCTTTGCTGAAGTTATCTGTGACTTATGCAACTTAAATGAGGCTGTGACAGAAAGCTTAATCAGAAAACATCTGTCTCCTAAGACATAAGATTCTTCTTTCTCTGAAGTCTGTTTAACAAACTCTGATTGCTTTTTCCTAATTGCAGTAGAATGAGTGAGACCAGATTGTTTCTATTTATATATGCAAAGGAATTGCATCTCTTAGGATGAGATTGTAGCCACAAAAAACAAAGCAAAGCAAAAGTCCTCAAGTCTTCCAGAAAAATCTTCTATCAATTTATTCCCCCACTGAAGTGATTACTAGCCAAACTGCATGATTTAGTTTTTTGCTCTGGTTTTTAAGACTTGAATGACATTTTAAAAGTGAGGTTAGGGAAGGACTCCAAGAGTGTAAGCTTATCCTGCAGTCCTCTCTTAGTATTTCTTAGTCACTCTCCATTTCCAAAATGTTCTAAGGAACAGCTATTAACCCAAGTGCAGCAAACAGAAGTTTCAGACTAATTCTGATATCAGTAGTTCAGGCCATTAAAATTCTGCTTTCTATAATAAAAATATTTTGTATTAATTAATGATGATTGTATCTCCTGCTGCATTTATTTTTCACCTGTACAAGTTACAGTGAAATAAATTTCATGGTTCCCAAAACTACTTTTTTATCAATCTTCCTTCATACTGCACCTACACAGGGATAAAAATATTTTTTGCTTGTGCTTTATCCTTGCTACATAGATTTCAAACAACTGTGCATGCACCATTTTAAAGGAATATGAACACCATCTAATGCAAGGCATTGTCTTTTCCACATAAGATGCTTACAACAGTATGGTATAGCAAATAGTTACATTAAAGATGCATAAAAAAATTGCAAATTGCCTAATCTCAGGATGATAATTATAGAACCATAGAATCATAGGTAATCCTGAGGTCAAAGGCACCAACAGGGATCACCAAAGTCCAAATTCTGGCCCTGCACATGACAGCCCCACGAATGACACCATGGGCAAAAGAGTGCAATAAGTTTCAAGCTTGAAGTTGTAGCACAAAAGAAAATCCCAAACTTTCTCAAAATACTTCCAATCTGACATTTGATTTAATAATGGGATTATAATGGGTGTAATGAGGTTAGGGCACATGACCCCGAACTTGAGAGTGGTGTTATATTTTTATTTATTGGTGTGAATTTTATGTGTTTGTGCTACACAACAAAGAGCACTAACTTTCCCAGAGCCTAGATCACCCAGACAAAACTTGATTTAATCTTTAATCATAATTAATCTTTATTTTAATCTTTAAAAATCTTACACAGACTGTGCATTTACTTGGAATTATCAGGCCTCTTCTCATGCTTCTTATCCTGAGCTTTTTAACTCCAGGCATTTTAACTCCTCATTGACCTTACAAGAAAGGTTACTTGTAAGTCATGCAGGATCCTGGAATGCTGCTGCCCTGTATAACAAAGTGTGACTAATAAAAATCACGCTGCTAAATCCAAATAAATGAGAAACCAAAGGTATTTATGAAAAATACCAACAAAGTAATTGCTACACGAAGGATTAATAATGAAACCATGTCACGCTCATTTATCAATTTTTATTACTACAATTAAGGAAAACAGAAAAGGAGAGGAAGAGAGTTAAAGCAGTGATGGCAAAAGATTTAAGAAGCAAAACCACAGGGAACATTTAATGTAATTCTCTGTAGTGAGGAGAAAGCTGATCACAAAATTTTGCCTGTGGCTCCGAAGGAGTTGCTTGGAACTAAGGGAGGTTTGTGCCTTGGCTGCAGTTGACTGAGTTTGTTTGGGGGACAGGTGGTGTGAGTAGGAAAGAGCTCTTGTAAAAAATGTGAAAGAATCTTTCTGCTTCTTGGGCTGTCAATTACAGCCTGAATAAGGCAGATGGGCTGGCTTAGCTAAAAGTGAAGACAAAGTGACAGTCAGCAATCAGAGAGCAAATAGACATGACTTGACAGTACCAGAATGTAAAGGTAGGGTGTAAGAAGACAGAATGATGTTGGTATATTAATGATTAAGCTTAAGTAAAAAAAAAAAAATTAAAAATGCAAGATTTGCAAGACTGATGAGGTGCTTTACTACTTTATTGTAGATAAGAAATGTTTAAAACATGATGAGATGAAAAAGATGAAAGAAAAAAATTTTGACAAAAACAAGTGGCCTTTCTGCCTGAAACATACAGACTATGGAGGCAGCCAGGTGAAACATGGCAACTTGTGTAGGAATATTGATTGGAGCAGAAACAGACTCAAGACAGATCATTATGGAAGAGAAAAACAACTAGTTAAACAAGAGTTTAACTACAACTGATTCAAAGACTAAGTACAAGCAGTAAGAAATAACATGAACATGTGGCAGCAGATGACCTGGGGAACAAAATGTGAGACTTTAATTTAGTATTGCAGACTGCAAAACTGGATATAACTTAGGCAGCACATTCATATGTGTATTCTTTTAACAGCCAGCTCTAACAAATGATCTAACACAACTCTCTACCTCCTTGGATAGTCTCTGACACAGCTTCAGTGATATCAGGCTGGTATCAGGCTCTGTTCTTACACTTGATGATGACAGCAGTGTAAGATACTTTTGCTTCCTTCAAGGTCTTCTGGCATTCCTTCCTGCCTGTTGTCTTAAAACACCCTATATCCACAATTATAAAGCCACAACAGTGTGAGGTGTCACTCTTTCAAACGGATTCCAGAAGTGACCCAGATAAAAAATCATTAAACCTCTCCCTCCTCCCCATCAAAAGGAAAGTGCCTTGGTTTTGTTAACAGAATATCTTTATGGACAACTGTGCCCATGCTGTGTGGGAAACCTGTTAATTTCACATATGAAGTTTCTATGGCAGCATTTGTTGGACTTCATGAAATATATGACATTATGAAATAACTGACAGATGTGTTTTTTATAGCAGCTTTGGAGACATTGATGGTTTTGCAGCTATTGCTCTGATGAGACCTTTTTTGATTTTGTGTTTGCTGAAAGTTCACTTTTGGATGCTTAGACTGAAAATAGGAATGAGGAAGGAATGCTCATTTTCTCCCTAATAACCTATAATTTTTTAAGACCTCTCTGAAGAAATTCCACTGCAGGAGGAAACACAGCAGAGCAATACACATCCAATGGAATTTCCTCTTCTTACAATAATAAGTGAAGTGCAATGTTGTTGCTTATTCAAAGAAGTGATCTACATATTGTGCAGTAATCTTTTTACTGAAGAAAGTAATATTTAAAGAAGAGGCTTCAAGTATTATGATCAGACACCTGCATGAAGTCCTCTACCTCAGCTGTGAGTCATGCTGCTGCTCCTGCACTGCCCTGCTGCTGGAGATTCAATTAAACATGACAGATCTATCTTCCAAAATTCCCTTATTTTATGCTTCTACAAACATTTCTATATTATATATGAGCTAATATACTACTCCACAGGTTGTCTCATGCTCACCATGGTAGTCTCTTAAACTTTTACAAAAGTGCACCTAACAGTCCAAGTGATTAAACCAAAATGAATGTTGAGCTGGAGACATGGCATTTGCCTTTACTTATGCAGAGACATTGCTGTGTAGGGCACCACTTAATGTTCCTCCACACAAAAGTTAGGGCCAGTCTTGTGATTTCTTGTACCATGGATCTCACTCCTGTATCTGACAAGAGTCTGTGAGTTGTCATCATATTGATCTTCTAATGTCCTTCCCTATGTTTATAGCATAGAAAAAGATATAAAACTGTATTTAAAAAATCTAATAAAAGCAGAATGTGGAAGAATCATGTGCTAGTTAATACTCAGTTATTCCAGTTAGCAGTGTAAATCAATAGCTTTAATACATAAAAATAAAGGAGCAATAAAGCCACATTACATATAAAATAGATTTTACTTTAATGTGAGAAAGCAACAAGACATAATGATACAGTACATTTTTGCTTCATAAACCCAAGTTCATGTCTTATATTACTGTCAGCTAAAGCTTCAACTTTAAATAATACATGTAAATAACAGTTCATTGTTGTATTCCTATGGCTAGTTTTGCACTCTGCTCAAAAAAATAAATTACATATACCAAGTTACATAGCTGTTACTGGCAATTCAGAAACAATTTTGTGACAAAATACATCACACAATCTATCCCTTTATCTGATATTGTAGTGGTTTAACCCCAGCCAGCCACCAAGCCCCACACAGCTGCTCATTCATCCTCCCCACAGCAGGATCAGGGGGAGAATTGGAAAGGTAGAAGAAATTTCTAGAAGAAATTTCAGAAAATTCATGGGCTGAGACAGACAGTTTAGTAGGGAGAACAATTGCTGTGCACACAAGGGAAGAATTGATTCACTGCTTCCCATGGGCAGGCAGGTGTTCAGTCATCTCCAGGACAGCAGGGGTCCATCATGTAAAGGTTACTTGGGAAGACAAACACCGTCACTCCAAATGTCCCTCACTTCCTTCTTCCCTCAAATTTGTATACTGAGCATGATGTCATATGGTCAGGAATATCCCTTTGGTCATTTGGGGTCACCTGTCCTGGCTGTGTCCTTCCAATCTTCCATGTGCTCCCAGCCCCCTCACCATGGTGGCAGTATGAAAAGTAGGAAAGGTCTTGGCTCTGTGCAAGCTCTGCTCAGTGGTAACAAATATATATCTGTATTATCAACCCTGTGCTCAGCACAAATCCAAAACATATTCCTATACAAGCCACTGTGAAGAAATTAACTTCACCCCAGCCAAAACCTGCACAGATACCCATTGCAATAACATTCATCAAAATATAACTGACAAGTCTCTGTTTCAGGTCTGAAGGAACAGAATTTCTCTCTCTCTTCTGAAAACCCTTACTGGGAAATCCTTGTCTACACTTTATATCAAAATGATAATCAGGGAAGCCCATGATGCTGCTAAAGATTGTTATTTTGTGTACTGCATTCCACTGTACAAATAAATGTTCAACATGCAGCAAGATTTTGACTAAGAAAGCATTTGCTTTTGTTTCTACTATCAGCTTTTTGCATCCCTACTTCACTGATTAACAAATAATTTTGTATTTCTAGCCCTGATGTTTACATGTCACTGACTCAAGTTTTTTACATTTGATATGTTATCCTGCAGAGTGTTGGGAAGCAGTTTGCTTGTGTCTGAAGGAAGTGATAAGGTTGCTCTGTCAGTCTAAAGCATGAACTCTACTTGACCATGAACTGTGCTGGGTGAGCAAAATAATTTCTTTCTGTTATTACTGAAACAAGATCAAGAGTGTGTGCTTCGTGATGCGTTGAGCATCCCCATCTCAAAGGATGAGGGGGAATGGCCTCAAACTGAAAGAGAACAGGTTTAGATTAGATATTAGAAAAAATTCATTTAATATGAGGATGGTGAGGACTGGAAGAGGCTGTGCAGTGAAGTTGTGAATGATCTATCCCTGGAAGTGTTCAAGGCCAGGCTGGATGGTGTTGTATCTCTGAGCAACCTGGTCTGGTGAAAGGTGTCCCTGCCCATGCCAGGGCAGTTGAAACTAGATGGTCTTTAAGCTCCCTTCCAACCCAAACCATTCTATGATTCTTTGATGATTACTGAAACAAGATGAAGCTATTAATATCTATTGCATAAAAACCATAGTGCAAATATAGCGACTGAGACAAAACTGCATTGGGGAGTGGGGCAATTCTCCATTCTTTTTGCCCTGTGTCTGACAGAACTCCCTACACAGTAACAACACAGACCTGGATTCTTGTGCAAATGGATCCTGCTGCCACATCAAGTGTGCCCAGGCATGACCTGGCCTGCTGCCCACCCCTTGGCACACATCTATCCGTGGCAGCATTGTCCAGAGGAGCAGAGAGATTACTGGCTGAACCCTATCACCCAGCAACTTGTGGCAGCCAAGTTCATTGCCAAAGCAAGAAAGGGCAGCGAATCGATATGGAGCTTCTGCTGCCAACTTTTAAAAAATACCTTTTTAAAGCAATGGCCTTGGGAGTGAACTGGTAACAGAGTGTGTAGATCACCACATTTAATTTCAGCAAATCCTAAATCACAAGTCTAGCCAAACCTTCAGGCAATGCTTCCTATTCTGCTCTGTGGAGAACTGTTAGGTCACAGAAAGACAGAATTATGGAATTGTCAGTGTTGGGAGGGATCATCTTCCAAGCCAGGGTCACCCAGAGCAGGCTGCACAGGACTGCATCCAGGTGGGCTCTGAGTCTCTGGAGAGGAAGGCTCCATGACCTCCCTGGCACAAGTTCCAGCGCTTGGCCACCCTCAGTGTAAAGAGGTTCTTCCTCTTTGCATGTTGAGGTGACACTTGTGTTTTAGTTTATGGCCATCGCTCCTTGTCCTGTCGCTGAGCACCACTGGGAAGAGCCTGGCACCATTCTCTGGACAGCCACCTCTGAGATGTTCATTCGCACTAATGAGCTCCCCTCTCTGACCGATTCTCTAGTTAAGCAGGCCCAGCTCCTGCAGCCTCTCCTCATATGAAAGAAGCTGCCAGCCCGGACTCTCGTTTCCAACTGCTCTGCGTTAAAACAGCTGGAAGCACAACGACATCCACCCGTGGCACAGGGGCAGCGCCGGCGGAGGGAGGGAGGGGAAGGACAGGCACCAGCGCTGGAAAGCGGGCCCGCCGCGCCGTCTTCTGTGGTAAAGATCACGGTAAAGGCACCCCCGCCCGGGAGCCAGCAGCAAGCCCGGCGAGCCGAGCCGAGCCGAGCCGAGCCTGAGCCGAGTCGGGCCGGGCCGGGCCGAGCCGAGCCGAGCCGGGCCGAGCCGAGTCGGGCCGGGCCGGGCCGAGCCGAGCCGAGCCGAGCCGCCCCTCATTCCCCGCCCCCTGCCCGCGACCCGCCGCTACCAGCGCTCGCGCGCGCACCGGCCAATCGGCGGCCGCGGGCTCGCTTCTCCCTCGCCTCCCATTGGCCCGCGGGGGGCGCGGGGGCGGGGCGGGGCAGGCGCGCGCCCGCCCGCCCGCCCGCCGCAGTCCCGCAGTGCCGCCGCCGCGCCGGGGCTCGCGCGCGCCACAACCGCCGCAGCGGCCGCGCGGCTCCTCCCGGTGCGGGGCTGCGGCGCGGGAGCGGCGGGGCCGGGCCGGGCCGGGCCGGGCTGGGCGCAGCGCGGAGGTGACTCTGCTCGCCCGCAGCGGGGATGCTGCTGCCGCCGCGGCCGCCGCCGCCGCTAGCACGGGGACTGCAGGCGGGAGAGCGGGTGGCCGCGGCGCCCGGCGGCATGTGAGCAGCGGCGGGAGCGCTCCCCGAGCCCCGCGGCAGCGCTAAGGGGGCCCCTCCCTCCCTCCCTCCGGCGGCGGTCCAGCCCGCCCGGGGGCGCAGCGCGGAGGCGGGCGGGCATCCCCGCTCCAGCCGCCCGCCGGGAGACAGCAGGAGCGGCCACAAAGCGCCGCCGCCCGCCCTCCTCCGCACGCCCCTGCCAGCCCCGCTCCCGGAGAGGCACGGAGGGGGCTCCCCTCGTCACCTTCTCGCCGCCCGGTCCATGGGAGGAGCGGGCCGCCTCCCCCGAGGAAGCGCCGCCGCGGCTCGCCGGGACTGAGCGGAGCGGCCGGCGGCCGGCGCGGCGGGAGGATGCCACTGCTGCGGAAGGCGCTGCGCGTCTCCAACCGCTCCATGCTCGCCTTCATCTTCTTCTTCTCCTTTTCCTCATCCTGCCTCTACTTCATCTACGTGGCCCCCGGGATCGGTGAGTCCGGAGCCGCCCCGCGGGGGTGCGAGCGGAGGTCACGGCGGGCGGGGAGGGCACGGGCGGCGCCGGGCGAGGGGCGGCTCGGCTCGGCTGTCGGAGCGCGATCCCGCCCGCCCGGGAAGGGTCGGGGCGGCCGGCGGGGGCGGCGGTAACGTGCGGATCCCGCATCTTTGTTCTGCCGCTTTCCTGCGCTCTAGAAGGTTCATCTGCCATCGCGAGGTAGGTGGATGCTGCCCTTGCAAAGTGAGCACTGAAGCGGCTCAGCGTTTCGTCGTGTTACAGTGGTATGAGTCGGGAAAGAAGTGCAAAACTGCTGGAATCACTTAAATGTATTGATCTTTGAAATTTTTACTAACTGCATTAATAATAAAGCCCGTGTGAACAAAAATGAAGGACCATTTTTAATATTTGTTGTTTACTTCTGCTAGTGGGATCTCTCTGTCTTCACAGGTTTTACAGTTTGGTAACTTCCACTTCTGAAGGAACCACTTCAAAGGGAGACAAACCGTTGATTTAGAAGAAAACCTTCATAGAATAACTGTGCAAGTTTGTGTCTAAAACAAACCAAAAAATGCGCTAGTTTCTTCAGTTCACTCTTCTGCTGTTACTGGGAGACCATCAGGCTTTTTCTCAGTGGATGATCCTTTTAGAGCTGGCTAGCATTATCCCAGAGCCAAGGCTAGTGATATCCTGTGTGGTCCTCTGGGATTTCCCTGTGTTGGGTGTCTCTTGATTAGAGAATGTTTTCCTTTTTTTCCAGGGAAGGTTGCCACACTTTTCTGCACATCTCTTTGCTTATCAGGTGCTACTTAAGTACTTGCCAAATCATCACTCTTCATCCTTAGTACTTAAAACTCCCTGCAGCCATTGCTACAAAATGTCCACACTGATGTGACCTCTGAATCTTCAGGAATTGTTTCCTCTTGGTAGTGTGTTATGCTGTTTGGATCCCTCTTGTTCACTATCTTCTATTTAACTTGTAAACACTTTCAAGGTGCAATTGTTGCTTCTATACTTGCATAGTTCTATATAGTTCACCTATCGTTTTATTGTTCTCCTTTACTTATGTACTTCCTACAGTATTGGCAAGTCTGCCAATTGTTCTTCTCGTTCAAATAAATTCAAAAAATATAAGAAATATAATATTTATAGGGTTGGAGTTCTGAACCTTCTCGTCTGTCAGTGTTTCCCTGCTGAAAGGGATGTGATGTAGTCTTCCAAGTGAGAACAATGCTGACGTCCATTTAGACATCTTAGGTCTTTGAGATGCTAGTGTAGGATACATATATAAAGTAGCCTTTAATTGCAAGTAATTGATATATGATTTAAATAGCAGAGTACAGTTTCTTCATCTTTATAAGTGAAACTTATAACGTCTTACATAATGTATGCAACCATAGTTTTACTTTGTTACTTAAATGTTTCTTGCCAATGGATGTTTTCTCGGGAAGTACATTGTCTCACTTAGCAAGGCTTATGCATTACCTTGTTCAGAATGAGAGCCGTTAGTGATGAGACTTTTAATTTCTGACTTCAACTTCTCTGCTATTGGGAATTACACTTTATTACAGTATGTTCACTTTCCTTTGTACCAGGAATGAAATGGATTCAACAGTATGCACCAAAAGTGTTTTTAGGGTAGGTTAATTAGGTCTGATCAACCTTGAGGGAAAAAATAGTCATACTCGAACAACTCTCTCTTGCTGTCTCAGACACAAATACTGTAGTTGGCCCTTTCAAGATGTGGTTTAACAATCCAAAAATCTTGAGTAGTTACATGAGTTTGTGAGATTACAGCTCTTTCCAGCTACTGATCAATGCTGTAGTGCCCTAACTGTATCTGGTTGTGTTGTGAACTCATCCAGCTGAAGTCAAAACCCTGAAATAATGAACTAATTCCTTGTCTGTGGCACTTCTTAGGTCTATCTTGAAATGCTGCTGTGCTGGTCTGAAGGATCCTGGGGAAGAGAATATAGAAAATGGTAAAGGAAAGGGTAGTAGGAAAGTTTTATGTCTCAGCCTATCAGCCTGCAGATGTAACACTGATTTCCCAGGAATTTGCTCCTTAAAATGTTACTGTGTGGAATGGAGAGAAAGAAGGTCAGATATTATCTAAAAACCAAGAAGCTTCCTGGCAGTATAGTGAAAATGTAAGAACAGCAGTTTTTCAAAGCATTTAGGAACACCCAAGTTTACAGGCAGATGATTCATCTAATAATCCTGTTCTGTATGCTCATGGCATTTACATATTGTGATAGAATAGAATACTGAGTGTAATGCAATAGATGTATCTAAGTCAAGGCTGATAGTGTGTGTGTGTGTGGAGAGGAGGAAGACTAAAGGTTATTGAAGCTCAGCCACCTGACCTGTTAGCAGCTTTTCATGAAATATATTCTGCAGCTAAGTCATAAATGGTTGAGTTCTGTCATAATTTATGTGTACAGGTATGTTTTACTAAAGATATTTTAGTTCACCAGAACTACATTTTATTCCTCAACAAGCTACAAGGCACAGAGGAAGAACATTCTAATTGTGTTGTAGGGAACTGGAGCTGCTCCCTGGCTGGCTTCTCTTCGTGGTGGTCAGAGGAATTGAAAAGAGAGGGAGAAGTTGGATTCTCAAATGTTTTATGGAGCAACAGTGTACTAGAAGGTGGGAGAGGAAAAATAAGGGAGTTATGCAGCAGAATGTTTTCCTGAGATGTTAAAGTTGATTGAAATTTTGAATTCTTATGGGCTAATGGAGTGGGAGTCCCTCTTAGCAATCAATTCATGGCTTATCAAAGGGAAAAGACATCTGCACATGTAAGCCCTTAGCAGTGGAAGAATTCTCAAAGAGGTCAGTATTACATTCCTTCTGTCCTTCAAACTATTTAGAGTTACTGCATTTTTTTTGACAAAACTGCAAATTTTGTAACAAATGCGGTTTAGATCAACTTGAAGTATTGACAATTTGTTTAGAAGAAAGAAATCTTAATTACTTATTTTAAGGTATTTAATTATTTGTCTAATATTTAAAAGTTTTCCTTTGCACCATAATTGCAATTCTATTGCAATTCAGATTTTTTTTTTGTTGTTGTTTTGTTTGTTTTTGTTTGTTTTTTTGAAGAGACCTCTCAGAATGTTATTTCTTTAGGAAATAGAAGCTTTTATTATTCCATGTATTTTGTAATACAAGAGGAAGAAAACCACATTTTCATGTTTTCAGGCATGGTTCTGTGTTTTGAGATGAAGACATCTAGTACTGCAAATAATATAAAAATACAGGGTTTAAATGATTTGAGAAGAATTCATACACCATGTGGGATTGGTCATGTGCCTGCTTTTCCCTTTTCTGTAAGCACAGATGATGAGGTAGAGGTGATGGCAGCCCTACCTCAGCACCCTTGTAGTCTTTTGATAGTCAGAGGAGCTGAAACACCAGCAAATTGTTTTCTAACTATTAATTAGAGAAGGCAACTATTATTCTGATTTTAATTTTTCCTGTTTAATTCACTGGATGTTTCAGAGGAAAACCTTAAGGGATAGGAAGGCAAGTTAAAATTGTCAAAAACATTTCAAATGTTTAAAATTTAAAAATTTCATTTAAATGTTTAATGACACTTCTGTGTGATAGTCTCAAGTATTCAGTGAAAGCAGATAAGAGGTGCTGCTTCTCCAGAATGACCACTTTTGTGACTACTTCATTTGGTACTCCTCTGGAAAAAGCAGAAACTGAAATTTCTGATCTTGAATTGATAGCCTGTGATTCTGAAACTTCATTGAAAGTTGCAGATATTCATGCATTAGTTAAAGGCTGAAGAAGATAGCTGAGAGCAGGAATATTTAGTGCCAATATGGGGTTTTTTTTCAGTGTTATAAATAAAAGTAATAAAAGGGACTCAAATAGTCTGTCTCGTCCTGACAGAACCCAGAAACCAGATGTAGATTCAAGTTTACATTCTGGAAAGGATCCAAAGATTAGGAGAATAAAACAAAATAACAAAGCAATGGTGACCAAGGGAGAGCATTTCCTAGTCTAATTTCACTTCCAAACCAACCTGAGTATTGCAAGAGACAGTTTTTTTTCTTTTTTCCTGTTTTGTCCCATTTGCTCTCAGCATTATAACTGAAATTACATTGGGCGACATAACAGATCTCAGAAAATGATCTCTTATTCTTCCCTGGGTTATTCTTTTCTGTTTTATTGCAGCAGAGAACCTTTGCCAGATTGGGTGGAAAAGTATCTTAGAGCTCTCCATATTGTAGGCAATTGTAGTCTAGTTTTTCAGCCAGAGAGTGCTTGAGTACTGGAAGAGGTGACAGCATCAGGCCTGACAGAGTTCAATAAGTGTTTGGACAACATTCTCAGGCACATGGTGACGTTCTTGGGGAGGTCCTGTGCAGGGTCAGTAGTTGCACTCAATGATCCTGGTGGGTCCTTTCCAGCTCAGCATATTCTGTGATTCTTGCTTGTCTCCTTTGGATGTAATAACCTATGCAGTTCAAATAAGAACTGATTATGAAACAGTGCAGTGATCAAAGAAGATGCAGTTTGCTTTGACATCAATGACTAAGAATCCTGAATGGTGAAATGAGATTGAGGAGGAAAAAACAACTAATGTTTTCTCTCTTATGGTCTTCTGCTTCTTTTATTAAAATCTTGCTACTTCTTTGTCAATCCTAACCAAAAGGCAGCTGTGCGGCCTATATGAAACTTGGAACCATCTCTATTGGTTTTAGCTCACAATTTTATATAAATTTATTGCCTGTTCTATTACTAGGAACTAGTTTTCCTCATAGGAAGAATGCTATCACTCCTTTTTGAACTTATGCAGAAATGGAGGGGAGTGCTGAAAATGCTATCAGCAAGATAAATGTTTATCGTTGCTTCCAGGTGCTGGGCCCATAAATATGGGCACAGCCTTTGTGCTGATATTTTTTGTTCCTGGCATCTGTGGCAGTTGTGGTATTTCTAAAGACTTGCTGTTTGATTATAGGGTAATTTAGATTGGCAGGGGCACCTGGAAGTCACCTGATCCAACCTCCTGCTGAAAGCAGATCCTACTGATCGAATTGCTCGGAGTCGTGTCCAGTTGAGTTTTGAATAAATCCAGGGATGAAGATTTTATTGTCTCTCTGGGAAACCTGTTCCAGTGTCAGACAACTGTGAGAAAATTGTAATATGTAATCATAATATCCCACCTTATGTTCATTGCCTTGTGTCTTCTCACCGAGTGCTTTCGAGTGTTCCATTTAGTCTTCTCTGTACAGCAGCACTATGTTGCTGAAGACAGCAAAAAAAATGCATCCTCCTCTTAGCCATTTCTATTTAAGACTGAACAAACCCATTGCTTTTAGTTTGTGCTTGTACATAATATGCTTAATTTTGGAAGGTTTCCTCTGGGCTTGTTCTGGTATTAATGTTTGTCTCTTACTGGGATGCCCAAACTGGGATGTTTGTCTCTTACTGGATGTGGTACCCCAAGTACAATTTCACAATCTGCTGAACAGACAACAGTGCTTGTATCGATTTGCTGGTTATAATGTTGCCTTTCTGTTACTGTTGTCTCTTTTTGCCGCAATGATAATACCTTGTCTGAGGGTTTTGTAATAGACCGGTGTAGGGCTAATACAACTTGCTTGTTTCTCATGCTGTGTGGAAGTGTCTGATAAAAGGCTGATGAATTCTGCAGGGTGTGGTAGATGTTCATGTTTGTATTTTTCTTTCCCCGTTATTGCCTTCTTTTATTTCTTTCTAGGGAATTATTCTTATGGGTCTCTTACAAGTTTCTTGAGTAAATGAAACTTGTCTGTCCCATTGCTTGATTTTTCTGCAGGGAAATGCCTGTTCTGCAGAACTGGTTGTTGTTTGGGAGCTATTTTCAGCTATATTCCATTATTAAAGTTCACCTGTTATTAAAGGCTTCATTTGGAGGCAGGAGTACTTTCAGTAGCTGCAGAGGTCTTCTTGCTTGCATTGCAGTTTTTCATGACAGTTTCACAAATTACCATCAAGTCCTTTACCTGTGAAATTGTAGTTTATTTTCTGATTAATAGGGACTTTCCTTTTTCTCTTATGCAAAGGGGAAATTGAGGTTTAAACACTCTGCTCTGCTTGATCTCTGATTTCCAGTAATCAAATGTTCCTCAGCATTCTGACTAAGGGCTTGAGCTCATTGTACCCACTGAACTTGGGTAAGTTTTTTGCCTTAATCTGGGACATGCAAGGACTTTTCCATTAGGTTGGCCCAGCACAGTCATTCCTAGCACCTGATGCTGAATAAATTATTGTAGTCCTGTCATTGATGACTGTCTTTTGCTTTTACCAACAGATTGACTAAACATGCATATTTGTTTCTGAATAAATTCTGCATTTTTATCTGATAGTTTTCCTAAAGCCCTTAGGTGTTACTCATTGTTAGTCAGGGTACGTGCCTGCATAAGAATTCAATCAATATTCATTCTGTGATGTTGTTCTTAGTCAGATAACAGAAAATACCCAGGTACTTATGGTGTGCAGCTAACTTCACAAGGACAAAGCAATTATGAGACCTCATGTGAAATGAGTTTTCACTTAAGCCAGCCAGTTATTTGAATGCATTCTTCTCATGGGTTGAGAAGGAGAGACTGTATACCCTGGGGACATTTATCTGAACTGGATGCCTTACTGACATGGCCAAAGTTTTAACCATTTCCACATCTGTCTGTGGTGAAAGATAGCTTTTGATTAACAAGACTATTTCTGCAAGTGACTATTTTTGCTCACTTTTCTATAGCTCTTACTCTTAGGTAATCTTTTGTATTCAAATTATGCAATGATATTACGGGGAGCAGAATTAAATGATTATGATTTGTGTGGGATCCAGTGCTAGATTCTTGTGAGCACAGAGCAGAGATTGGCTTCAGGAGTTTAAAATACAAAAGTTGCTTTTTTGCAAGGTATTGCCAATGGTCAGTTCACTTTCTTAGATTTGTGGTTGTCCTTTACCTTCATTTCATTGTGCTTTTATTGAATTGTTCTACAGCTTACTGTAGAATCAGCTAATAGCCTGAGAGGGTAGAATAGTATCAAACATTTAGAAATTATATTGAACATTGTATCCTTTATCATTAAAACTACTGCTGGGGAAAGAAATTTTGATTCAGATTTTTTCACTGTAGTCAGAGGACTCATCCATTTGGCATATCCATTGTTGCAGAGAGTATACAGAGGTTGTCTGAAGTAATAAAAAACAATTTTGAAACTTCTCTGTTGCAGCTTTATACATCATCATTTTACAGATTTGTACATTTGCACCATTTGAGTGATCACTGTTGGCCTCCAGAAACACTGGCAGCTTATGTCCTTCTCAACAGGTTGAGGTGATTTATCTCTTTCCAAGATACTTTTCTTGTAAGGAGGTATACATATAGACCCAATGCAGTCTCACTATCCCTGTGAAATAAGATTGGATTCATTATTATTTTACAAACAGTGCAAAACTGCTATTGAATATTCAAAAACAAATCAAGTAAAGAATGTATTTCAAGGCACACAGTTTTTTTTCTTTTTTTCATGTTGTTGTATCTGTTTTGAAAACAACTTCTGATTAACAACAAATGTGTAAAAATAAATTCAATGTTAAGGAAGTTGAGCACTTACAATTGTATTTGTTGATGTTTGTTGTAAATTTCCATTTTTTAAATAGGAACCAATTTACAGCAGTCTTACATTGCTTGGGGTATTTTCCTTCACTGCTAAATTGTTTAATGAATCAGTTTCACAGACTAAAGTCATTATCCTGTGGAAAATATTCTAGCTTCTAGCTTCTATTTCAGAAGCAATCTTCAGCTGACCTCTATTTACTGTGTATTTAGATTAATCATATAATTTAATCTTTAACACTTCTGTGATAATTTGCCATGCATGAACTCTGCCAATAATGTATTTCTAACTCTGAGATACAATATCACATGACCTTGAGACAAGAAGAGATCCATGTGTGACTTGTTCTAGAAATGCCCCCCTGAGATGACTCCCCATTTACAATTGCTAGTGGAGAACTTTCTGTTAACCTGTTTGAATCCACCAATTTTTATGCAGTATGTTGAATATGCTTTTCAGAAGTCCCATGAGAACAGGTGTTGACTAGCAGATGAGTAACTTCAGGGGCAATGGTCATTTGTGTAGACCTATTCTCTGTAAAGCCATGTTTGCTGCATTTGGATCTTGCAGAATCTATGGGTTCTCTATGAAGTATTTCCTGAGTATTTTTCCCCCTGGAAATATCAGTGTATAATGTTGCTACAACTACTCTGATGATAGATAGTATTTTTTTTTTTTTTTTTTTTTTTTTAATGTCTGAGCATGTAACTTTTTGTCAATTGCTTTGAAAATATTCTTGACATAATCCTTTTTTCTCTGTTTTTTGCTTCTTTGGCCTTGGATTTCTGGTTTAGCTTTGGCAGATTAAAAGCTGCATCTTGAAATCAAATTTGTGACCTCCAAAGTTGTGACCTGAAGTTTGTTCATCTTTTGCTTGGCATTTAAAAATAATTTTGGGTAAAAATTAATACTTTTCTATGTTTTTAAAGTAATCACATTTCTAACTTCCTAGTCTTGCTCAGAATGTCAGTAATTGACCTAGTTTCAACTTCACTTGTTCTGTTGTATATTTTACTGCATTGATTGCTTCTAAGTGCGTGGTGTATTTTTTTTTTTAGCTTTGCTTGCCTTTGATGTACGAGTACAGCATGATAACTTACTAAGTTCCTATATAAAAATGAGTCTTGTGCTTCTTCTGTGAAGTTGTGGGATGATAAACTAACACAGTATTGTGAGAAATGCTTAAATTTTTGGTGTGCTGCTTGGAAGGAGCTTGACTTCCTAATGGAGAGTGATCTGTGAGTGATATAATTTTCTTTAAAAAAAGGTATAAATAGTCTTCAAGTGAATACTTAAATAACAAAAAGCTATCTGATATAGAACATTAAGCCATTTTTACAGGTATTTTTTATACTTTTAGAATTAATGCATTACCCCTCCCAACAGTCTGGCACATAAAACTATTAATAACTAGTGAGCTATAAAAACTCGAGACAAAAAATGATTCATCTGATATTTTTAATGTGTCCTCTGAAATACAGGATGATCCCTTTAATGGCCTAATATGCGTTATCAGAATTAGTTTTAAATAATGGCCTAAAAGCAGGACTTTTGGTGACTGACATGTGGCTGTGTGTTCATGATTGCTGATGCAGATCTGGATCAATTGATAGGAAAACTTCATCTGAATTAGTTATGAGCTCTGAGCTCACACTAGCAGTGGCTTGAGATGGAACTCTGAGTATAGTATTGATTCCAAGGTGTCCTATATGTCTGTGTTGTTTTGTATTCCTCACTGTACTTTCCATCTGATTAACTTGTAAACTGTGTGACAGCATGGATTCTGTGTTTCTTGAGTCAGAAATTCTTTTTCTTACTTATCATGAACCATGTACAGTGAAATAAGAAGATTAGGAATAAAATTGCTTCTAGGTGGTTACACTGTTAGATGTTTTCTTTGGTTACATGTGAAATTTTTCCTTCCCAGTGTATACTTTTCCTTGTACTGTGACAACGAGGGTAGGCTCAGATGCAGAAAGACAAAAGTAAAAGAAAAATCACTGGTTAGTTGAGGTTGAAAGGGATCTCTGGGGATTATCTAGTCCAACCTCCCTACTCTAGAATTGTCACCTGGAGCCCATTGGCCAGGCCCATGTCCAGAAGGCTTTAGAATATTTCTGAGATATTCTCCACCATCACTGCGCCAGTGCTCCATCCCCCTCCCAGTACAGGAGTGTTTCCAGGAGTTCAGGTGGAACATCCTTTGTTTCAGTTTGTGCCCACTGCCTCTGGTTCTGTCCCTGAGCACCAGTGTAAAGTGCCTGGCTCTGTCCCTTTTGCACCTTCCCTTCATTCACACTGTATGCATACACACCTGCCTTTGTACACATTGATGTGACCCCCTGAGCTTTCTCTTTCAGGCTCAGCAATCCCTGCTCTCTCAGCCTTTCCTCATAGGAGCCGTGCTTCAGTCCCTTTGTCTTTCTCATGGCCTGTTGTTGGATGCTCCAGGATGTCCATGTTCTCTGCTCCACTGTGGAGCTCAGAACTGGACACTGTACCAGGTGTGGCTGGAACAGTGCTGAGTGAAGGATCACCTTGACCTGCTGGCAGCATCCTGATGAATGCATCCCAGGCTGCTGTTGGCCTTCTTAGCAGCACATTGCTGGCTCACATTCTGCTTGATGTCCACTAGGACCTCCAAAGCCTCTTTTGTCAAGCTGCTTTCCAGGTGGATGCCCCTAAGCCTATTTTGGTGCATGGGGGTGTTCCTCCCCAGATGCAGACATTTGCACTGTTCCCTGTGAACTTCATGAAGTTCACATTTCTCCAGCCTGCTGAGGTACCTCTGGATGGCAGCATGGCCCTTTGGCATATTGGCTACTTACCTCATTTTTGTGTCATAAATTAACTTTGTGAGGTTATGTTCTGCATGTCATCCAGATAATTAATGAAGGTGTTAAACAGGAGTGAACCTGGTGTTGACCCCTGGGGTACATCACTGGTCACTGGCCTCACCCTTTGGGTTGGTCAGTCAGCTTTTGATCCAGCTCACTGTTTGCTCAGCCAGCCTGTACATCAACAGTTTGTCTGTGAGAGTCTTATGTGACACAGTGGGAAAGGCCTACTGAAGTCCTGGTAGGCAATGCCTCCTGCTCTTTCCTTGTCTATCTTTCATCAGAGAACGTTACCCAGTTGTGTGACTGTTCCTGTATTGATCTTCCTGTCATTTATGTACCTGAAGAATGGTTTCCAGGGCTAGCTGCTCCATCACCTTCCCTGGGATCAAGCTGAGGCTGATCAGCCTGTACTTCCCTGGGCCTTCCTTTTAGGAAGGAGTGACATTTGCTTTCTTCTAGTCCTCAGGCACTTCTCCCACTCATCATGATTGATCAAAGACCATCAGGAGTGGCTGTGAATGGCATCTGCCATCTCCCTTAGTGCTTGGTACATCCCATAAGGGCCCATGGACTTTGTCCTGTTTGCTTAAGTCTTCCACTGAGGGCAAGAACACAAGCCTCCTGGCATTTTACCTGTTTCCATAGTCTTTGAGATGGATCTCTCAAAGGCTTGAAGGTGATTATCCCTGGATATTACTCAGCTTTCTTGTCTTCACTTGAGGGCCTTATCCCATGGGACTCCACCACAGATATTCAAAGAGGCCAAAGTCTGCTCTCTTGAAGTCCAGGATTGTGAGCTTTCTTTTGCTTCTTGCTGCCTTAGGATCCTGAGCTCCACCATCTCATGATCCCTGCAGCCAGGGCTGCCTTTGATCTTCAAATCCCCAGAGAACCCCTCCTTGGTGAGTGTGAGGCTCTGCAGGTCATTCCCCTTGCTGACTGGCACTTGTGGCAGGAAGGTGCCATCAGGGCACACCAGGAACCTTCTGGAGTTTTATCTGGCTGCCTTCTGCAGTCAGTCATCCCCCACCCCACTAGAAGAAAAGCTGTGTTTCTCTGTTGCACTTTTGGCCTGTGTGGGTTGAATACTTTGCTGCTGTTGCTGCTGGTTGGTGTGACATGTGAACTGTGCTCTTTGTCAACAGGCCTGTGCCAGTAGATGAGATTTATTTTTGGGACTAAATTAATATCTTTAATTAAGCCTGATGTTTTATATTCTGACAGGGTTAATTGGCTGCTGAAGCATCTGCTGCTGCCTAAGCAGCTGCTGAATGACAGTGGAATAAACTGAGCAGGTCTGTTCTCCTTGCTGGAGAGCCAGGTCGTGGGAAAAAGACTGCCCAGAAAGGAGAATGTTTCATTCCCAATTCATTCCTGATGTATTTGTGTAGAGCTGGATAGTGAGTTGACAAGTAGCTCAGCAAGAAAGAGAAGGTAGACTACAAGAATTGCTTGATAAAAACATGGCAAAGTTACATCTTCCTGGCAGCAAGAGCAACTCTTGCATACTTAAGCCAAGGTCGCAGCAGACTTTACCTGGTTGGGTTTGTTTTTTTTTTCAGTGTCTTTTCATGGTGTCTATTTTTGAGACAAATGCCTTTTCTAGCTTTCTCTTTCACAAAGGTCTTGTGTGCTTGTTCGAGTTTTTCTCCTCTGTGTCAGTAGGAGTAAGTTGTACTTCTCTAAAGGGAAGGTGCTTTTGCAGAAAATCTTGTTTTTCCAAGGTTTATATTCACATTATCTGAACTGCAGTAACATTTCCCACAAAAATTGAGAACATGTGCATGGGCTCTTGATTTTGTTGTGGACTTATTTGAAAATTCTTACTCTCCATTCTTTACTGAGAGTAAAGAACTTTTGCCCTTCTTATTGTTTCCTCCATCTCACTTCAGGGGAGTGAGCAAGCAACTGGCTAGGAACTTAGTTTTTAGCAACATCAACCTACCACACCTAGTTTATGTGAATTGAGGTTCTTTCTATAAACCTGCTGAAAGTCCTATAAACCTTCTTCAGAGTTAAAAATTCAAGTGAGTTTAGCTATCACATTGAAAAGGACAATAAAGCACACAGTCTTCCAGAGATTAGCTCTGAAATCAGTATTTACTAATGGATTTATATTTAGAAAAACCATTTTTTTTTAGTGTTGGAATAGGAAGGTATTGAAGAGAAGAGCTGTACCTATGGAAGAAAAAAAAAATTTTTTTTGCGGAAAGGAATGATACCAATTTAAAGTACATAAAAGTTTGAAAAAAGAAATTTTTTTGTTAGCTAGGATTTTTTTATTCCCTACTTTAAAGGCAGATATACACATGGGTTTAATTTCAGGAAAGCCTTGAATTTAGAAATTTTTGTTTGAAGGTAAATAATTGTTCTAGGAGGAACAGATCAAATTGCCTTCATGTTGATCCATAAAGTAGGAGTTTCTTCAGTAGGAAACTTAATATATGAATTCATTAATTGTACAGATTCCTTGAAATGCTTAGTAGAGATACCCTAAAAACCCCAGTATTTGAATGGAAAACTACAAATGGAACTAAACAATTGGAACCATAGGGTGTTACTTTATGTGAATTGGGTTAAAATTTTGAGAAGTTTTTGTGTAATTTTTGTGTAAGGAAATCTGAATATCTGTTGTCTTGAATCCTGGTAAGAATCTTTCTTATGGGATTTTCTACCTGTTGTCAGGTCAAGGTTGTAGCTTTTTTGTTTTCTTTTGCTTCTGTTTTGGTGGCCAGAAGTTGTTGAGACAACTTCAGGATCATAGCAGCTGAGTAACTTTTACATTTATGTAAACTCTTGTTAACAAGCTCAGCTAGTCATGCTGGCCAAGGGTTTGAGAATTACATGCCATGCATGGCACCTGGCATGTTCAGAGCCTATCTTTTAACTGTTAATATTCCTTGTTTTAACAAGGAGTTCTGTGAGAGCCAGGACAACTCCCCTATTCAGTCATTTAAAAATAAAGACATTATTGTAGGTCTTTGAAATACTATTCCTTGAAAGATTGTGCTGGTGTTTTTATCTCTGTAGGTGTTGATAGTATTGTTTGCTAATGTGGAATGAATCATGGTGTTTTCCTCTGGAAATGTCCCCAGTCCCTTACACACAGTCCTCTGTAGCTCTAGACTCTGTTGGGCTATATGGAGTTGGTGGTTGATCTGGAGTTACTTGTGTCAGGCCACTGGTGCTGGCTCATCTGATGGAGTTCCTGAGATAATTTTCTAACTTTTCTTTAATCCCTTTTTCTATTTTTCATCCTGGTGTGTTTAGCTCTTCCCCTCAAAGATGCAGAGCATTTTTTTGTTGTTAGGGTGGTTACTAGTTACAAGGAGCCAAATATCCCCCAGACAACTGGGTGCTTAATGTAGATGAAGTGGCAGATGATCCCTTTGACCCTCTTTGCTACCTTCTGCCAAGGAAATTTGTCCTTCCCTTTGCAATATTTTTCAGCTCTCTGAATCCTGGGTAGACATTTGCTCACTCTCATATAAATGCAGCTTCATTTCTACCTTACCAACTTCTGTTGAACACAAAGAAATGTTTTGAGATTTTATTTGGGGCTTTGGGTGTGAGATTGAGACAGAGAAATATTTAATGCTGTTGTTGTTAGTGAGTCAATTAATTACTCAGTGTTGATTTACTCACCCTTGATGCCTATAATAAATATTTCATGTATAATTTTAAAACATTAATACTTTGAGATTGGCAAAGATTTGTAACAGTTGTATAACAAAACAGCTGTTTGGAGTGAATGAATAGCAGTACATTTTGACTGGAGGTTGTGTTAACTAGTGAGTAAAAAAGGGATCATTATGTGGGGCTAAAAGATTTTTTAGACTTTTTTTTTTTTTTTGTCCTATATTTCAGTAATATTTTTGTAGATCTATATATGAGACATGTATCTACATATTAACATGTTTTTATTGGTAAATTAAATTTTCTTGTCACTTATTGTAAGTTAAAGAGAATTTGAAGTGTCATATCAAATGTCTATTTACAGTCTGTAGTTTCGGGGTTTGAATAGAGCCTTGATTATGAATCCATTTTATTTTTTTCTATTGTTGCCTGTTAGGTTTCACTGTGTGCACCTTCATTTCAAAGAATTACAGTTCACTGACCATAGATTCAAACACAGTAAAAATGTTGAAATATAGATGTATGTTAGAATAATTTGAAAATACATTATTTTAATAAAAATTCAAAATTGCTTTTTGTTTTATCAGCAACCACATATCTCTTCATGGTGCAAGCTCGTGGTATAATGTTGAGAGAAAATGTAAAAACAATAGGACACATGATAAGATTGTATACTAACAAAAATACTACACTGAATGGTACAGGTAAGAATATTTTTTATTTAATTTTTAAAAGGCCTTTCCTTAAAAAAAAAAAGAAAAAGAAACAGTGATAATCATTAATGACATAGCTCATTTATGAAAACTTAGACCCAAATCCTACTTCTCTGAAATTGGAGTGAAGGTCAAATAGTTACTATTTATCAGTTCACTTTAGTAGGAAATATTTGTATTATCTGTAACAAAGATACTTTTATTTAATTATTATTCCTCTTGTGCAATAAAATACTTTTAAATCACACTGCTAGGAATTTGTTAACTAAAAATTAATGCTTTCACCTTCATGATGATATGTTACCATTTCAGTGAGTAACATAAATTTTCACAAAAATCAATTCTTCTTTTTAAGATTATCCTGAAGGAAACAATTCTAGTGACTGTGTTGCTCAAACAACAATGTATCTTCCAGAGAATTTCACCTACTCTCCTTACCAGCCTTGTCCAGAGAAGCTGCCTTACATGAGTAAGTTTTAAACTGACCTTAATGTTTATCCAGTTAATTAAATTGTATTTTAAGCAAAAGACAGTTATTTTAATATAAAATGTAATTGTAAGAAGTCTAAGTATATTACAGAAAGTAATGAATAAAATTGTGCATCTAATAATGCACAATGATGCTTAGCAGAAGTTGGCCTGTAATTAATGTCTTACTGAATTTTTGGTCTCTTTACTAATCAGCTTTACTAATTTGAAATCAAATAATTGAACTACTGATTTGTAAGAGAGCAAATTTCACATAGCTCCTGAAGTTATTTGTGATGCGTTCTGGAATTCTAACCCCTTGTCTTTCAGACACCTGATTTAATCTATGGGCTGTCATGAGCATGAGAAATTAATTAAATATCAAATATACCAGTTCAGATCCATATCATACCAAAAAATGTTGCTGGCAGCTGAACTGAATTCTGACCAATTTTTCTTCAAAGAAAAGGGACTGATGTTATTAGGATAATCTTGATTCCTTTATAACTTTTTTTAAAATCTTGACTGAGTTTATTTATTGAAGGAAACAGAAACAGTGCATTTACCTGTGTTGCTTTTTGATAATATCAGATTCTAAGCTTTGTTTTATGTTTTAAATATATAGACATGGAGCCAAATGTATAGATCAGTTTGCTGTTGCTTATGAAACTAAATAATATACAAAACTGTCTTAAGCCAGGTGGCAATTAGCCCTATGATGTGATAATATCCTTATTTTGACCTCTTTTGCTCCAGACATAGGGTTTGACTTTCAAAATCACATTTTTGTATAGTATTGAACATCTAAACAAATAAAACCAAATTATTAAAATATTAAATATTTTAGCTACTTTTGGAAACATAAGAAAGTTCAGCAAATGGCAAATCTGGATAATCAGAGAAACAATATGTGATGGTTTTGCTGACTGAAAAATGCATATAAATTATTATTTTTAATGACACTTTCAAGAAATCTGGCAGCTGGAATTCTCTCAGATTAGTTCAAGACTAAGTAATTCTGCCAGTACTTTCTCTATAGATCTCCTTGTTGCTGCTCTCCTTTTACCATCTGTTTTTGGTTTTTTTTTTATTAGTAATTGCTCTGTACTTCTTGTATCCTGTTTAATTTAATAGAGAAATAATAATTTTAATAGAAAATAATTAACTGGATAGATTGCTTTTCAACAAAGGGATATGTGTTTCCCTTTATGGTTTCCATGTACACCATTTTAATCATCATCATCTTTCTTTCTAATTATAATCTAAATAAAACATCTCTGAAGATTTTTTGATGTAATGAAATGTTGTAGGAAGTGCAAGATAGCCAGGGAAGAAAGAGTGTTGAATTGTGTATACTTGGACATGCTTAATTGCTCCAAGGTTATTATAGAAGTCAACTTTTTTTCTTTGCATCAGCTTGCCAAATTTATATCATGAAAGGGGCATGGTAAAATCACATTTGGTCCCAAGTACATATGCTCTTAAAGTAGGAACAGCTATTGCCCTTTTTGTGTGACTCAGTATAACAGGTTATAACCCACTGGCTGAGCAGTGCTGTTGTAATTTGTAAGCAAAATACCTCTTCTTTGAGAGAGAAGCTGTACAAAAATCTGTCTGCCTCTTCCTTTGTAGATTAATTGATAATCCTAACCTTTCTAGACTGTATAGTTTCTAAAGCTCTTGTCATTCTTGAATTTTTTGCACTGTAGACTGTTTTTATAAAACACCATAACTGGCTTAAATCCTGGTTACAAAACAAATTAGTTTTGGAAAACTTCTCTTTTTTTCACATAGCAGCAGTTAATACATTCCAGGATGAGATTCTCTCTTTTTGTACAATTACATTGCATTGACTCATGTTAATGTGCACTCCATTATAAACTGTAAAACTGTCTTTCTGCATCCTGCAGCATAGCTGGGTATTGCTTGTTTTGTTGTGCATGCTTCATTTTTTCCTTCAGTAACAAACCATCCTTTATTATTTTAAATTAATTTTGCTTTATTGGTTTCTGTATCTATCTCATTTGTTGAATTAATTTTTTTTCTGGTTTTCTTCAAGATGTTTTTTGCTTTCTCAGCTTTCTTATTTTGCAGGTTTTATAAATATGTTTTATTGCAGCCTGCTAGACACTGATGGAACTAGTGAATAATAAGCACAGTTATTTACAGAGATGCCTTCTCCTGCCCCCCCACCAGTGACAGGGGAAAAATGATTTCTATTCACTCATCTCTTGTGTACTTTTGATAGTACCAATACTTCAGGTTTTACTGTAGCTACTTTTTAAACACTCTGGATGGAATTTCATCATGTCCCATGGAGTTAGAAGCACCTTTATTTAAAGGCTTAATCTAAATACTGTTCTACCAGTTGATGTTTTTTTTCTAATTTAAACTGTAATCATCTGATCATATCTAAACTTTTCTCAGAAGAGGTATCTGAATCTCAGCATGTGTTATTTCCTTCCATTTCTGGGGTAGTAATTGACTATTATTTAGCTTTATTTTCCTTTTAGCTTCTCTATTTGTACTGAAAGGCTCTTGTTGCTTTTCTGTCTTTTGGTAGTTGAAATTGATTTCTTTTTTAATTAAATTTTTTTTAAAATTTATTTTGTACATGTATATATACTGGCCCTTTGTTGAATGATCTTGATTCTATCTTTCATAAGATTTCTTTTTTGGGTTATTGAAGAGTTTCAGACACAACCATTATGATAATTTAATATTATTTTAAAATAATTATTTTTTTCTTGATTATTTTTAAATTTTTATTTAAATCTCTGTAGGACTAGTTAGAGTCTATCTATACAAGTTTTTTGGCAACTGCCATGTTTCCTTTTTTCCTAAAAGTATTTAAATAAATACGGGTTTCTTTAAATCTTCTCTTGAAATAGCTCCATAGTGTACTGTTATTGATAACTTTCACTTATAATTTTACATTAAAAAAATAGTTCCCTTCTTCATTTGAAAGTAGTACTGTATTTAATCATATCCCAAACTAAAATAGCTCTTGCAGTATCTTCTACCTTCTTCTGAAAACAATAGTTATTCCTATGTTCCAAAAAATTTAAATATTTTCAAAATATTTAGATAACTAGTCAATTCAGTGATGCAGTATATTTGGTACAAATAAGATCTTGTGCGTATGGACACATGGGAGAAAATAGGAGTGATTTTTTTCTCTGACTTTACACCAACCCTCACCAAAATACTTAACTTTCTAGACAAAAACAAGAATATTTTTTGGTGTTTGTGAGAAAGTTCTTGCTTTTTTTTATTTGATGATTTAGAGTGTTGTAGCTGCTGCAGAAAAACTTGAGCTGCTGGTTAATGAGTGTTACATTTGTCTTCTCCCCAGATTTTCTTGATTCTTTCTATTGCTTTTGAGGGTATCTACTATGAATCATTCTTTCCAGTTTTGAACTTTTTACACATGCATAAACTAATGACTCATAACTTTCAACTGTCAACCAATGTTTATATTTTCTCACAGTAGGTACTAACCTGATTTTTTTCAAATCATATTGTGGTCTTTATTCAATAACTTACCTAATTTCACTTCTAAGCCTTTTCCCCCTTGGGGCTATTAGTTCTACCAATGATAATTCTCAAATCCAGCCCATTGCTATGAATTTGTTTGCAGCAAATAGTGGTGAATTAGTGGGTGAAGACTCTACGTGAAATGTGCATATAATCTAAAATTTAAATTGAGGAAGTTTGTTGAGTGTAGTGATGATGCATTTTCTTTTAATGTGGAAGTGGAGCAGGAAGGCACACAGTATTTGAGTAAAGGTTCAGTAGTGCAATGTAGAATTGCTAACAGTGGTACTTGAAGTGAAAGGCAACCCAAATTTTCTGTAAGAGATGTAGAATTCAAATTACTTTGCCAGTTCTGTGTCCTGTGAAATGAGTATTTGTTTATGGGTTTTATGGAAGGAGTGTTTGTTTTTAGAAACACTAAAAATTCATTCTGTAAGAATTAAACATTAGGAGGATAGTATAAGTTGTTTCTTTTTTTCTGCGACTACAAGTTTCTGATGCCATTTGTTGATTATATTCCTTGTAGTGTTAGGTCATTTGTCTTAATTGAAATGAATGTATAAAGGTTTTTTTTTTTTCCTCTCTTTAGGAGGCCTTATTGATGTCAATATGAGTGAAATTAGTTTTGATGAAATTCAGCAACTCTTTTCAAAAGATTTAGACATTAAACCAGGAGGACACTGGAAACCAAATGACTGTAAGCCACGGTGGAAGGTTAGATGCTGATTTTCTGTTTTGATTTATTTTTTCTTGTTGGTATATAAGAATAGTTTAACATTGCAAGCACTCAGTCTTTTGGTGCTATATATGTAGTATCTTGTAGTATTTGTAGTATGCCATCTATGCTCAAGAAGAGACTTCAGCTTGGAGAGGAATTTGAAATGGATCATGAAGAACTTTTAAAAGTTCATTAGCTGTAGTTACTAAACATTTCATCATATGGATTCAAATCTGTCCTATATGTCTGTTGCTTGAAGTAACTAGAAGCAAGTGAACATAAAAGGAAAATCTTATTTATGTTTTACTCAAAATTCTTTTCTCAATTATTTGACTGAGTTTCCACTACACTTTCCTAGGGGAAACCAACATATAAAACACTGAGCCAATTAAAATGTAAAAGTTGCAAAGCCACAGGAAATTTGATCTGTATTGAAAAACTAAAATTTAAAAATATTGATATAATAGCATTTTTTTTTCTTTTCCTGAAGGTGGCTATCCTTATTCCTTTTCGGAATCGTCACGAGCATCTTCCAATTTTTTTCCGCCATCTGATACCCATGCTGCAGAAGCAGCGGCTGGAATTCGCCTTCTATGTTGTTGAACAGGTAACAGCATCTGCTTGAAAAGTGACTTTCAAGATTCCTTACTAAAAGGGATTTGATATTCTCACCAAGATTTGGATGAATCCAGAATTTAAAAATTGTTACTCTACTCTTCTAGTCCTTTAAATGAAAAAGGAAAGTTCTATTTCCATTCCTCAGCTTGAGCAGTGGCCAGATATATGATGCTTTTCTTCAGATATAGGCTGATATTTTGTAGGTAATAAGATGGCCTCTTAGAATCTATTGTAATTGTAAGTTTTCAAGGCATAAAATTAGGTCAGCAGCAGTGTTCCTCAGGGCTCAGTTCCAGGGTCTTATGTTCAGTGGGTGCAGGAGCTGAATGCACCATCAGCAAGTTTCTGATTATATCCAGCTGGGAGGTTGTGGTTGACTTTTAAAGGATGGGATGCCTTGCAGAGGGTTCTAGATAAATTGGAGCACTTGGCAGTGATTAATGGGATGAAATTTAAAAAGTTGGACTCTGCACCTAGGATGGAGTAAAGCCAGGCACAGGTGTAAACTGGCTGGAGAGCAGCCCTGCACAAAGGGATCTGAGGGTGCTGTTTGGCAGCAGGAGCCAGGCTCACTCCTGGCTCACAGGCGTCAGCAGTGTGTGCCCTGGCAGCCAGGAGGGCAAACCCCATCCTGGGGTGCAGCCAGCCCAGCATGAGCTGCTGGTCAAAAGAAACATCATCATCAATTTTGGTTTTTGTGTGTGTGTATTAGAGTAAGTTTTTCTCATAGTATTGAAATTTTTGTCTCTTCTTGATTTTTACAATGTCTCCTTTGTTTTCTGTGTGAAGACAGGTACACAACCTTTTAATCGTGCAATGCTCTTTAATGTTGGCTTCAAGGAGGCTATGAAGGATGCTGTCTGGGACTGCATAATATTCCATGATGTGGATCACTTACCTGAAAATGACAGAAATTACTATGGATGTGGAGAAATGCCACGCCACTTTGCAGCAAAGCTGGACAAGTACATGTATATGTAAGTAAATAGTTTTATTCACATTGTTTCTTAAATACCCAGAAATATTTAAAAGGATATGAATTTTGTGATACTATACACAGTAGGTGAAAACAACAAAGCAGCCTCCTACTATGCTATTTACAGAAATTAATATTTAGTTACTTAAAGAAAGATTTAAATTTAGTGTCTACATTTGATATGTTACTAATTAGAAAATGTTGTTTATGATTTTCAGTGTTAAGCTTATTGCAGTGAGGTTGATCTTGGAAAAAAAAAAGGCCTTGTATGTCAAGGGGGAAAATCTTACCTGACTTACTAGAAATGTTTTCTGGCTCCATAAACACTTGGCTTTGTTTTTACGAAATAGAAGCATATAATCTGCAGTAAAATATCACAGGAAAAGTGTCTTTATTTTTCTCACAAATATACACTTCTATTTCTGTTTCATACTGCTTTTTAAACTGAAGATTTTCTTACTGCTAGATCATTTTGCATATTGTCTCTCAGTCTCTACTGACATTTGGTGAATGTGGTGGGACCACATGCAGTTTTCTTACCTCTTTCTCTCCTGTCAGTTTACATTAATGATGTGTCATTTGCTTCTTAACCCTCTGCTATCTCATGACATTCTTGGAATCACTTCACATAAAGCTGTAGCTTATTATTTGCTACATGTATAATTGTCTTCTGAACTTTATTTGTGAAATGAATCAGCTTGACAACCTGATCAACTAACAGAACAAAAGCAATGCCTTGAAACCATGGCTCTGTGTCTGGACTTCAGGTTGTCAACCAATCAGCAGTTAAATATTTAAAGATTTCATGGGGATTTAAAAATAAATAAATTAGCACCTATGACTATGTAAGAGATTTCATTTCTATGTACTTTATAAATTGATAAATTTTGTAAAAACAAAACCAGACTTATAAAATTCAAAAATAAATAAACCTCAAGAAGTCCCATTAACTGTCATATTCCAGTTGGTTTTGGTTGGTGGTCTGGTTTCGGGTTGGCAATGTTTTTTTTTGTTGGTTATTTTTGAGGTATGTGGGTTTTTCTGAGAGGGAGGAAGGGGGTTAAAACACCTGCTCTTTCAGTTAAATGTTGAAAGGCAACATGAAAGTTGCAACCTTCCCCACATGCTGCTAAGATTTGGTTGAATCCTGTGTTTCCACAGAGATCAGAAATTACATGATTGTGTATTTCTATTTTCTTTCCCCTTGCATTCTGGAATTATCTAGTGTGGCAATTGTGTCCTAAGCAATGGTAAAACTTTTTGTAGATGGTCTTTACTCCTTGAAGGTTCCAGATTTGGGATTGTCTCCTGAGAGACTTTTGTTTTATGAAATTGTGTGCTGCTTCTGAAAGAAAGCTGCTTTACTGTAGCAGCTTCTGGTTTAAGGATGCAAGTTAATATTGATGGAAGTAAATACAGATACTTAAATGTTTTACTTTTTGTTTAGATTGCCAGAGTGTTTGAAGGACTGGAAATCATATTTTTATGCTGTGGCATAGTATGTTATATGGATTGGCTGCTCATGTTGGCCAATTGCTTTTTGCTTAATTATGTGTGTTAGTAAATACTGTTGTTTACTGACAGGAAAGCCTGATCCTTTTGATTCAAAAGTTTATCTTTTAAAACCTGGAAAATGTTGGTTTTGTTTTTTTTTTTAATCAGCATGCCATTCACTGTTTAATATGTGATGTTAAACTGTTTCTCTCAAATTTTAATAGCTCTCTAGGATATAGTAGTGAATTAAAATTATTTAATTGATGCATTACTGATTTGTAATTTTTCAGTTGATTAAAGAGAGTTTTTTTTCTCTTTTTTTCTCTGAGTAGTGTCAACATAAGTAGTTTGAGGGCTTCACTTAACACTTGAGCTATGGGTCTAAATCAGCCATCTGAAATTCCTGGTAGACTTTTGCTTCATATGTGTGATACTGAATGGAGCTACAGTTTTAAGAACCCCATTTATGCCAGTCAGACACTACTGCAAACCTTTTGTTGGTGTATGTTACTTAATGCTGGCAATCTGTGAACCAGTTTCCCTTAAGGAATGCATTCAGCCTCTGGCCATGTCCTTAGTTTGAGGCTCTTGCTTTTTTGGAAAGGTATTGTTCAAAGAGTGGGCTACCTATCAAAATACAGCTAACAATATAGAATTTGTCTTTTGTTTCCAGCCTTCCATACAATGAGTTCTTTGGAGGTGTAAGTGGCCTGACAGTGGAACAATTCAAGAAGATCAATGGTTTTCCAAATGCCTTTTGGGGATGGGGTGGAGAAGATGATGATCTTTGGAACAGGTGAGCTTTGAGTGCTTTGGTCTTTCTGTACCATCCACCCTTTGAGACCAGTTAGGTGCTTCTTGTTCTGTCACTTGTTACCTTTTTGTTATTTGTTTTAAATGGACAAATTCTACATAGTTTGCTTCAGAAATAGAAGAACATACTATTGGAAGGGATAAGTATGATGTTCTTTTTTATTGGCCTGGGGACAGCCAGCAAGCTTTTGAGAGTTGGGTCTTATAACAACAGGCAACCATACTAAGCAATATAGCATCACTCTTACTGCTAGCATTGTGAAATACTATTCCACAGACATGTGTAGGCATGAGTTTCATGTCTTGGGGCAGTGTTTGAGAGAGAATTTGTGAATGTATTGATAGTTCCAGACTGGACAATGGACTGCCCTGCTCATGGCACTACCAACTGCTCACGGCACTACCAACTGCTCACAGTGAATGAGTCTAAATTCTGAGCTGCTGAGAATGTCTGCATAAGTTTATACATAAAGAAATATCTTTTAAAGGACAAGAGGTTTTTTTATCCTTTTTTCTTGCTATTTTCAAGCTTTTGTGCTGGAATAAGCAGGAAATATTAAATATGAAATTAGTATTATAATTATTTTGCACTTTGTTTAGCCAGCTTTTTTAGTTGTTTGGATTGGAGTGTTGCAGGTTTTTTAGGAAGAGAATATCAGTGAACATTAAGACTTAGCTTTAAAATATTTGATGTGTATTTTTTACTTTTGCTTTAACTTGTATGACTGCTTGTAAGAAGATATTTTTATAAACTTTTATGTGTTGTACTGCAGAGTTCACTATGCTGGCTACAATGTGACAAGACCAGAAGGTGATTTAGGGAAGTACAAGTCCATTCCTCATCATCACAGAGGTGAAGTCCAGTTTTTAGGACGGTAAGAAAAACAGAGAAATATTGAAATACTTCAGCTAAAGATGTAAACTTTTTTTCTTGCATCCACACATAGGAATAAGCTGCAAGTTCTTATCAGTGTTATTTCCTCTTTGGTGCTAAAATTTGTATTTTCTTAAATGTTATGTTGCTGCTCAGATATTTTTATTTAACCATGAGAGAGACTAAATTTGCATGTCAGAAGATATTATCATCATAACCTTTGATCCATAATGTAATTGTTCTGTAGTATTTTGGGCATTAGTGCTGGCAGGATTCCATTAGTTGGCTATTTTGGATATTTTGCAAAAGGAAGCAGTGCAGCTAGGGCAAAGGACTCCTGCATGAAAACTGAATTTACAACTCCTCAGGGATTGGTTTCTTCCCTCATATTTCATTCTTTTCTGAGATACAAATCTTCTCATTTCCTGCATACATGATTTAAACCTTTCCTTTTGGGGTTCCTATATTTTGCTACAAAGATACAAAATAATAAAGATACACTTAAACTGGCCAGTAGGTTCTGGCTGCCCTGGAATGGAATAGAAACCAGAAAACAACAGATGAGCTACACAAAAAATTTGGAAGGTGAAACACAAAATAAAGAGTTTATGATATGTGTTTTCAGGTAATAGAAATACTGCTCAATTCTGTCATCAATGGATGTCTTTTTCGGGGAACATATTTTTTATCTTTTATTGATAATTTCAAATTATGAATAAAATTATAGACATGTGCAGTAGAGATAAGAAAATCTGTTACAGGAAATAAAGATATTAATTAAGATATTATGGGTAAATCTGGGGGAGGGAAACTTGTTTTTTTAATCTCCTCAAATTTAGATGTTTGCAAATGCAGGAGTCTCAAGAGTGAAATGGAAATCATTTCAGACATTTAAATGTAAAATGAATAACGGGGAAGATTCTTAAATCTTCCCTGAACTCCTTAGTTGAATTTTATGGCAAAACATGAAGAAATTGAATAATCTTTAAAAATCTATTTAGTGTGGGACCATAAAAAGTTTATGCATTGAGTGCCTCCATTGTTATTTGGTCTTAATATTAACTTGTATATGTGACTACAAAATCTAACTGTATTAAAAATCTTTAAAATCTTGCTTTTAAACCTAAGGTAGGTTATTTGGTAATTTCAAAGGTCTGAAAAGTAGTTTCAGAATTTAAGGTATGCTTCAAAATTAAATGACTGTTATAGTATCATGTCTATCATCAGCTGAATTGTTTCTTGCAAATCTTTCTCATTTTTCTTCTGCAGATACAAACTTCTGAGGTATTCCAGAGAACGTCAGTACATTGATGGGTTGAACAATTTAGTATATACTCCTAAAATACTTGTCAGTAGGCTGTATAAAAATATAACTGTTAATCTCATACCAGAACTCGCTCCTGTTAGAGACTATTGATGGAAGTGGAATGGTAAGATACCCTACCAGAATAAACTTTTAACACTGGAACCTACTGATAAACACTGTAAAACAAAAAAAAAAAAACAAAACCAAAACAAAACAAAAAAAACAAAAACAACCACCCAACAAACAGCAGATTAGAATTAGAGTTTTTGGACCAAGTGATGATGCATATTTGGGATGAGAAGTGATTGTATGTACCATGCAAGAAAAGCCAGCAGCTACCACTCAGATGTTTACAGCATGAGACTACTGTTCAAGCCTTCATTCTTCACACTCTCTATCTTAACTACTCAACTACATAAACTGCAGAAAACAGACTTGTAGCTTCTCTGGAAGTGAGGACAGAGGCCTCTTCCAGAAATTTTTGATACTAAACTGCCCCTCCTGATATTTAAATGAATGCTTTTGTTTCTTTTTAAAATGTGTTTTGTAAATATGTGATGTAAATTAATGTGTGTACATTGCTTTTCAATTGTTCAGTATTTTATGCTTCAGTATGTGTTTGAGTGTGTTCTCATTTGAATTCTATAGGAATGTTTTTATTAGCATGACAGAACAAGTGTAAAATTTAAGTATGCTTATAAAAAGGTTATACCTTATGTGAAATGAAGGAAATATTAATTGTTGGCCAGCTATGACTGTAAACTGTTATACTAGTTTTGAGCTCTAGGCCTCCTGCATAACTATATAGAAAAGTAATTTCTTATATGAACCTGCTAGAAAGAAAGCTTTTAATTTTATTTATTGCCAGCAAAATTGTATGAATACCCTGCCTGCCATTGAATTGTATTTATATGCATATTGCATGTGTATTACAGAAAATCTTGCAGTTGTTGCATATTAAGATCTACAGGAACTCTTAACTGTTTCCAAGTGTGCCACTAGTGTCAATGTCAGGGATTTTAATGCCTAAAATGATGTGTCTGGGTGCGTACAGTATTTTGGTATTGTTCTTTTTTTTTTTTCTTTTCTTTTTTTTTTTTTTTTTTTAATTCTAGTTAAGCAGCACTTTTATTCCTCCAAAATCAGAAGAGCCAAAAATGTGTCTTCATTGGAAGAATATTATAGTTAGATTTTTAAGATAATTATAAAACATAGTTCTAGTAGTTCAAATGCTTGCAGTGTGGGATTTTCAGAAGCACAGTTTTGGTCTCACTGTTCTGCTGATGAGGATGGTGATGACATAAGCAGAACAGAAAGCAGGCCAATCCCAAGTGCATTTTAAAATTCCACTCTTAATATATTATTCAATATAGCTATTTAAGGGCCTATTCTGGTAGAGTGCTGAGTGCTTCTATGATGCACTGAGGATCCTCAAGTCGATGACTGTCAATGAGATTGAGGTTGCACAGTCCCTCTAAGGATTGGTCCTGTTTCTCTATTTTTGTGGTGTTAAATGTAGGAATAACTAACCTCTTTCCTTATCTTCTTATTTTCTCTTTGCTTGTAATGTTATGCTACCTAGAAGTATCCCACTGCTAAGCATTATTATCTTTCCTTATATTTTTTTACATTGCTTGTTAATACAAAGGAAAAGGACCAGGTCATTTATTTTCTATGTTAATGCAAATATAGTGACCAAGATATACTAAACTGTTTTGTTTGTCAGTTACTCAACTCTTTAGGAACCAAAGACTGACTTCTGCTCCCATAAATAATGGAGAGCAGTACATATAATAAGGATTGTTTATCCATAGAGTGCTCTGTAAGAGTGAATCCTAACTTTGAGTCATTACTATATGTTGGTTTCCTGAATTGCTGCCTCAGATGGTGTGGTGCTTTGTACATTTTGTTTGCCATAAACACCTTTGATTTCTTTGGCATCCCAGCAGCAAATTTTGCCCTTAGCCATCCTTCAGTAACATTATGAGGTTAGCTGTAGGCACCCAAATATTTAGTAGAAATATTATTATTTAACGTAGTTGTTGAGAACAATTGTAAGGGATATTTTATGCCATACTGGAATTACCTTAATATCTAATAGTTAATCTAATATCCTTTAAGAATGATGTAATACAATGAAAAAAACTAAAAGCATGAAGTGATGAAAACATCCTTCAAAAGCATGCTTAAGTGTTTTGCTCACCTCCTGATAGATTTTTCTATAAGTGGGTGTATAGGACATTCTAAAGCATATGGAGAAAGCAGAGATAATACACAGTATGAACAATTATATCCTCAAAATACAATTAGTCTGATTTCATAGGGGACTAATACAGTCCTTTAAGAACAGCTGAATAAATTTTTAAATCCCTCATGTAATTTTGAAGTGGTTTCTGGTTTTCAGTACAGGTTCACCTATAATTTCACACCCATGATTATGAAACATCCTTTGGTACTGTAGGTCTGTACTGTTTTCTGCAGCATGCTTTTGTGCCCATTTCTTAGGCATTCTGTGAAATTTATGTGCAATTAAAAAAGAAAACCTAATGCATATATATGTATATATACTTACATATATACATACTGTATTACATGTATGCTGTGGCTGAACTAATATAACTTTACAGCTTTAAGTGATTGATCATGTATGGTCCTAGAAAAATGTGATTTAAACCAGTATGTGAATGGATTGTGACATATAGCTGAGTTCTTTAAAAGTTTACATTTTGGTGCCCCAAAATGATGGATGTTAAATTATGAATTGTTGACCAACACTCTTCTCTAAATACCTTTTATCATTTTGTTGGGAAGTTTTAGAAGTTGCCATCTTAAATTACATCAAAATAGTGTTTGTATACTACCTGCTTGAACTCAGTACTCTTCTGTAGTGAATTTTAACATAGACAGTGCCTTCAAACAGAATAAATACGATGCAGAACTAAGCATTGTGCACGTTCCTTTTGATAATTTCATGGTTCTTGTAAAATGCAGAGAGAAGCCAGTCACATTGGCTTTTGCATTGCTGACAAGGCAAATAAGGGACATCTTCAAGGAGTGACATGAAAGGAGAAGGAGAGGGGAGTATTTTACAAGATCCTGAAGGTCTTACAAATTAGCAAGTGAAAGCATTACAGAAATTTTAAGAGCTAAGATACTCTCAAGCCCATTTTCTGTATTTCCAATTTAAGTAGGAGAATATAAAAATATAAAGTCATTTTGCAAATAGGCAGTATATTGAAAAGCAAAATGTCCTTTTTCTTAGATCTTGCCACTCTATTTTTCTATTGTTATGTTTACTAATTGTTGTAGTGGGTTACTAATGAGCCAACTATTAAAAAAAGTTAAAAGGATCCATTGCATATCAGCAAGCGGAAGTGTACTTAAGATTATTTTATTTGTAGAGGTATGTAAGATAGGCTTAATGAAAAAAATGCACTGAAACAAATGCTGGGAATTTCCTGTGTACTATCATAGTTTTGGGTTTTTTTGTTGTTCATGAAAATGTTTGTACTTTTTTATCATTGTCTTTTATGAAATATAATGTTCTAAAGATTGTGTTGGTTTGTTTATTCTGAGATTCTGTGGAAAAGATATCATTTTTGTTTTTTGTTTCTAGACAAAGTGCTCGTTTTTCTAATGCTCAGTACCCCAAAGTAACAACAAAAAGGAAGGACACACCTGTCCATATTCATCAGGTTAGGCTGTGATGGGATCAAGGCTTGGGCTGCTTAGGCTAGGGTGTTTTCCCTTTCTTTGTATTTATAGGCTTTCATCTTTTGGTTTTATTAGGCTAAGTGACTCAACCTTGCATAATTTTCCAAGACAGGGTTGCTATTCTATTGAACCTCCTAAGGGTTCTTTCCTATATAGGGGATTACTAGAATGGGAATAGAAGGTTCATCCATATTTCTCCTGTCATTAAATAGGAAACTGATTTTCTCAGGATTCATCAGTTATCCTTATTTTTATTTGCATTTTACAGCTATTACAGAAGTGTCTGATGGTTTGAGGTATGCAAGTAATTTTGAGGAGTACTTTAACTGGGAACAGAATTTTCTGGAAATACATGAATAGGCTTGTTCAGGCATATTTGAGCAATGTACTTTTCTGAAACACAAGTTTCTGGTCTGCTCTTGAAAGTGTCACCAGTTATGATATATTGGAAAAGAGGAAAGAAGGCATTTTAAATATATGCAACCTGCTTAGCATCTTTAAATGCTGTTCCATGATGGTGTCACCTTTACCTGCTTTCACTTCTATGTCTCCAAAATCAGAATTCAGAGGTGAGTTTATCTGATAATTATGTGGGTCCCTGAGTAAGTAATCATCCCATGAGACTTCATCTGTTGTAAGCTTCATTAATAAAACATAGGAGATGGTAGTGGTGGATTGTATTTTCTGTCTGCTTACTTTTCATGAGACACCTTTCAGAGATGTGTTATGTTCAATTCCTTTGCAAGAAGAAAAGTAGTTTATCAACTTCATGGAAGACTTTGGTTTATTCTCAGAGTGCCCATAAGGGAATTTCAACACATTTTTTCCTAAGGTTAATGTGTTTTTCTCAAACCCTAAACTTTTACTCAGAAAGGCAACATTGACAATACAGAAATGCAGAATACTTTTATTCAGAAGAGTATTTGAAAACAAAGTCAATGCACTTTCTCCCTAAAGTTAACAAAGTGAATAAAAAACTTACTGTTAGTGATTTACTATGAAATCTAATGCTGTCAGTACAGTCAGATACTAAGTTCTTATCATTTATGGAAATTTTAATTTACACAACTGAATTTTCATACTTCATGTCAGCTTTTATTCCACTGGCTCACTAACTACTGCTGTAGTTGAGTAAGAGAAGGGACTAAGGACAACAACAATCTTGTAATGCCGATTTCCAGCATCATTAGCTGTGAACACCACCTGGAAAAAGAAAAAAATAAATATGAGACAAAATGAGAAGTGATCTCTAGATAAAAGCCTAGATGGAACCATTGTGATCATTGTATGTAACTTCACATGACACTTCAGAAATATTCTCACTCTGAACTGTGACTGCCTGTAACACAGTTTTTCCACAGATTAAATGCCCTTTGTTAAAAATATAAATATCACATTATTTAAGACTTCATTAAATTTATTTATTATCCAAATTGGCATTTTCTTGTTGATATTCATAAATACCAACAAGACTTTTTTTCTTGTTTCCTAATTGCTCCCTTATAAAGGTCTACTATTAACCCCATTGTTTTTCTTTATTAATAAAGAAAAGCTGGCCAATTTGCCCAGTCTTTCAATGTTGGAATGCTTTTGTTGCTCTTACCATGTTCTGTTCTTCATGGAACAGAATTAAACAGTGCTACACTAGCTATCATTAGGCCAGAGTATAAAACAATGAGTTTCTTTAGTTCTACTTCAAAATCCGGTGTTAGATAAGGACTGCATTAGTTATTTGGCCACATCATGATAATAACCTTACTTATGAATAATTTAGCACAGCCCTATTAACACAGCCCTGACCAGCACATCCTGTCCTTTGATTTCTCACTCCACATAATACATTATTTTGTGTTGTGAGATGAGAGGTGTCAGCTTTTAAAATAGGCTGTTTAATAGTATTCTGTGATGCACAGCTTGTGCTCCTTTCAACATTAATAAAAAAGATTTATGAAACAACCAGTGAACTGAGCAAAATGTGTTCCCTACTGAGGCTTATTTTTAAGAAAGAAGCCTCTTGCACTGCAGATTAAATTAATTTCCAGTCAACCATTATCTTGATATACAATAAATTTACTTGCATGCTGTAAATCTTTCATCTTCCCTTTTTTATTTCAGTTCCCACAGAAGGCAAAGCTATCCAGCATTAACCATTATTGTCTAGTACAAGAATGCCATCTTTCATTTATTTCAGGAAGACAGAAAATTTAATCCAGGTGTTTACTACCTTTTCTCCATGGAGATAAGGAACTGCTGAGCAGATCTGTCACAGTCCAACAAGCAACTAATACAGAACTGCTGCTACTGAAAACACTAATGCTGTTGAGGGGAAGGAGATAGCAGGCCTCACTTGATACCCGGTTTAGAACACCTTCCTCCAACCAGTTTATTTGTCCCATGCAAATTAAAGAGGCATGTCAAACCTTTTTTTTCTGGAGCTCCAAGCATCCAAAACATAGTTCATAATTTTGTTGTCTTTAAAAAAATCTAAATGATGAACTTTATCTGTAGCCATACAAATTCTGCCTGCAAAAGGCAGATACATTCTTTTCCTAGGGGACTTCACAGAGTAATCTACTTGTTGTCCCTCAAACACTTAGAATAATCACAAAAATAATCATGCACTTAAGTAGAGGTAGAAGGATGGAAAACCTCTCCATAAATGGCATATCTAGGAGCTTTGAGACTTATTGGGGATCCAGGACTAGGTTCTGTCATAAATATGTTGTTACAAACATATTTATGTTTATATTTGAGACTGTGGATTTAAAGTGTTAGTGTGAAAATATTTTAAAGTGAAATTAAAGTTCAACATATGCAATTAGTACCTTAAGTCCATACATACTAAGTATCTTTATTCTTTGTGACTGAAGTAGTGGAAAAAAAGGAATACTCACATCAGCATGGTGGTGGAAGGGATTCAAGCCCAGACTCTTCCAGTAAGAGGCTGTGTCAAGCTCAAGCTTGTATAACCCTGCTACAAATTGTTCTTTAGTTGTAAGCTCTGGGAGGCCTCCTTTGTCATTGGTTTGTCTGTGTAAGGGTAGAAGAACACAGTTTTATAGCTTGGTTAAAAGCCTGAAAAAGATGCAGTTTTTAGCAATTGAACTTGAGTGATGTGTGGTTTAAGTAATAGGATGAATATTTCTATTGATCTGGAATGGCTTATGTCCATCTGTGTTATGGATGCCTCAGAGCTTGTCTTGGCATTTGCTGCTTCCACAGTGACCACAGCAGATGGCTGCCTGCCATCTCACTAGCTGCATGGTCTGGGGGTGGGCCAAAAACTGGCATTACTGTTCACAGACTCTTGGCAGAGTCTTGGAGTTAATTAAATGAACCCACTCAGAGGGAAACTTCACCACTGCTGTAAGAAACGTGGAAGCTCTAAGATGCACTCAGTGTAGCTAAGTAGGGTCAACTGTCCTGATTTTTCCATGGTTTTCTTTCTTCCTTAAATGTATTGAGTTGTTTTATCAGTGTAAATATTGTTTACAGTTGGCTGTTAGAAATTTGAGATCTGCCATTTGAATGGACCATAGGTCAGCTAGCAGTGTAGCCTCATGGAATTCCTTGTGGTGTGTACTGGCCTCAACAAGCAGGTGGTTTTGTTTGATTTGAAGGTGCTATCACTGTTACCTAAAGCCCTAGTACTAGATAGATGAAACCATACATCTTTGAACATCAACCCATTTAGGGGTCCAGAAGCAATACTGAATGCTGACTCTCAGACAAGGCCCCTTTTAGAAACACCTTTCTGTGAAAGAAGTTTTATAATATTAGGGTATTTTTAGGCATTTTAGGTATTTACTAGGTAATTTTTATTGGGTAGGTTATCCACAAATAACAGAGCTGCTAGTGCCTGATTTGGGTATCTAAAGACTACTGTCTTGTTTTCTAGCTGCCAAACTTTTTTTGAACATATTTTGTTCAAATTACATGCAGAGAAAAATAATGTCATTGTGCAGTGCATTACTGCATTGATTTGTTTTTTCATGTAGCTTAGAAAATAAAGTATAGAATACTATTTATATCTGACAAGATGCTCTGTAGTCAGTTATCAGAAGTTTTATATCCATTTAATTGCCTCTTTTTTTCTTTGTCAGAGGTTGATCATTGCTAGATAACTGGTCACTTCTCTAATAAGCTTTTTCAGATAATACCAAATGCATCTTTGATTGAGAACCTTTGTTACAGGACCTCTTGCTAGCATTCAATTATTTATAAATTATCAAGGCAGGGGAGGTTGATTTAGTATTAGCATGACTTTTGCTTACCTTATCTTGAGGTTACTTTGCTCCTTGTTTCAAATGTTAAATGTGTTTTTAATACTTCAGTCAACATCCAGCTGTTATGAATATCTTAATATAGAGTCTCTAAGCTCAGAAATGAAAATAAGTGAACTGAACACTTGCTGAAAAATTTCACACATTTACAGTGGTAGAATATGTGTGAAATTGTCTTCTCACTTGGGGGTGTGAGGCAATTTAAGTAGTACAACATGAATAGATTGTTTTCCCACATTGTACAAGCATGTGTGGCCTTTGCTGTGTCTCTATTTTTCAAGGACACATGGGAGCAGTGATGCTTGTGCCAGCCCACTGCTCCACGACACCAAAGAGCCATATAAACAGTTTCTACTGGGATTTCTAGAAATGCATCTGAGTCTGGGATTCCATGGTTGAATCATGGGCTATGCCAGCTTTAGCCCCTGAGAGCCCTTTTTCACTATTTTTTTAAGGTGGAATAGACTGTTAGCATACCTGGAAAATTCTCAGGTGAGACTTTGCATGTATCCTGAGGAGCTTAGTGTGGAAGTTGAATATTGCTTGGTGAATAAAGAATGCTCATTCTGTGTATTCCATAAGAATTTTTCCAATTTAATTTCAGACTATACTTTGAGTAAAAAATGATTTTTATTTTTTTAAGTGTTAACATATACTAAAATAGAGGGCAATTTTAAAATGTGATCTGCATTTTAAATTCTACAATTATGTTTTTTAAAAGACATGATAATATTTATACCTCTGGAGATTCTTTTTTGTTATTTGAAGTGTGATTGCTTCTCTGTGGGGGAGAAGGTGAGAAAGATTTATCCCCAAATTTTCTTCTTTTGGCTAAGTCCTTTACCTTGAAGTAAAGAAGGCTATCAAATATGATGTGTTACATATTCAAAACAGTTTCCTTTTAAAACTGTGGTGTTGTAAGAAATGAAAATCCATTTAGAAAGACAGAAAATGGCCAATAAAGGTAGTATTCTCAACCAGAGTCTTGGTTTCAAAATGTAAGGGTCTGTCTGATTCTTGTGGTAACAGTGCTGCAGTTCATTGCTGGGTACTTAAAGGTAATATAGACCTTTGTAATGAAATTAAAGAGAAGTGATGACTGAATTAAAGGATAGCTTAAATTACTTTCTTGTGTTCATAGGAATTATAAAACGTTATAAAACCATTTTGGCAGTTGAAACTGTAGTGCATTTAAAAGACAGTCTGCAGCAAGTTAATTCAATTGTATGTTATTTTTCCTCTGAGCAAAGCAGACATCTCACTTCAGAGAATGTGGGACTGCTCTTTCAACTTTTTGGCCTCTTCCCACTGCCTTTCCCATCTTCCACTCATTATTTTAGTGTGACTTACTTTGAACTTAAGAGTTCCCAAGATCCATCTGCAGATTCTTTGTATAATTTAACTGCAACGTTCGAAGCTGGACTTCCTCGGACTGAATCCACAACTTTTACAAAAAGAGGATGCTTGGCATCAAGGGGGGACTGCAACAGGAAGAGAGAGAGTTTATGTTGCAAGGAGGGTAAGTGATGGTGCATCATAAAGCAGTGAGGAATCTTATTCTTCAGATCTGCAGTAGAGATCATATTTTCCATGAGAAGATTGCTTTGTGCTGAGGAAACATAATCTGGAGATTTCTGGGGGCTGGATATGGTGGAGCCAGGAAGGAAGATTTCAGGTGCTGTTGGCATGTAGCCATGTACACCAGGGAGGCACTGCAGCTCTGAAACCACATTTCTATTTTTTCTTTGGCATGGCTTAGCTACACATCATATCCAGCACGAAGTTGTAACTATATTGTGGCTTCAACAGGAAATAAATACATCCTCAAAGGTAGTGGGAATGTTTAAAAATCTGCCAACTCTTCTTCTGTATTTTGGGCTGGCAATTTGAGCACAGCTTTCTGGATTTGAGAGCCTCTGATACCTTGTTGCCATAGAGTTATCTCTCTTGCCACAGAGTTACAGTTCTGCTGTAAACATGATAAGTGCCACATGCAGACTCTCTAACAGCGTGTTGAATCAAATTCATCAACCCTGGCACTACACAAGGACAGGAGAGGGAAACCTCCCTTCAAATACAGGATGGCTGTAGTTTCATCCCAACATATTCATCACAAGGAGTGATTATAGCCTGATGTTTTACCTTTTCAAAAATAGAGTTGAATCAGGGCTCTGACCTTACCTCCTTCTGCAGATGAAGAGTGAGAAAAGAGTTTTGTGGAACGTGCTGATCAGGGATGATCCAAGATAGCAGTCATTGATATCCATTTAATCATTGTGAAATGAACTGTGATGTAGATGGTTAAAGATTAAGAGCCCTCTCATTCCTTCCTTCTTACAATGTGGGATGTTCCACAGCCAGGAGCCCTGTCCAGTACCATACCAATATATCAGCATGTATCTATACTGCCAGTATTCCCAGATTCCTCTTCTGGAAGGCAGGGGCTCCTCACTGCTGTTACCTGTGAGGCTTTGGCAAGAAGGGCTGCCACTGATTTTCCTGATTTTTACACCCTGGGAGCTCAGTGAAAGTCCTATTCCTCAACAATATTAGTCAGGTATTATTTTCCCAAAGAGAGTTGAGGGGAAAAATGAGTAGTTGAGGAGGGAGATGACGCCTTAAGTTTTAGTTTTTGTATTTTTCAGATCCTGTACTGCATTAATGTGTGACTTTGAACTTCATAGAAAGTGTTAGCAAGTTCTCTTCACAGTTTAGTCAGACAAAGCAATCCTTTCCCAGCCTGAGAATCAAGGACACTGTTGCAGCTTCAGCCCAAAAGTGTAAACAACAGCGAACTGAGGAGAGCAAACTGGGAGGATGGGACCTCAGAACCTGGAGCTGTAATTGGACAATTAACCCCAATATGTAAATGGAGCAAAACTTATAAAAGTGTGAAAATGTGTGACCCATCGTCTATCTTGGGTGGAGTCAGGGCCAGGCTCTTATACTGGCCAAGGTGTATCCTTTGAAGGCCTTTTAATAAATACCTACTCTATTCCTCTAACACTGTCTAGCCTCTGTTCTAGGTAGCCTCTCAAGCCATCAGAGAGACAAGACTGTTGTAGGAGAATTTCAGGCTGAAGCATCTGAGTCTTTAGCTTGCTTTCCTGTGATAAATGAACCCTCTGGAAGAAGAATCCTGACTTTAGCTCTATTCTTTACTTAGATGGGATTAGGCTGTAGTGGGCAGAGCAGTGAGACAGAAATCTAGAGAAGGCCTTTCTCCAGCATGGATTTTGCAGCAGGAGATTAAATTCCTCATGACACAGATTGTTCTTTATGCTGTGAATGATCGAGGTTTTTTGTCTAGTGAATATGGTAGTTTTTCCTTTCTTGTCTTATGCTATTTTTCATGTAATTGCTGTCTAATGACAAGCACTACTTCTCTACCCATACAGTCCTCTCACTAATCTCTAGAGAAGGAGAAAGAAGGACCAGAAAAGAGCAGCATCAGAGAACTACAGTCAGTACATAATGTAAAATCAAAATAATAGTAAAATAATAGAACATTCTTTATATGTATATATCTTTTTTTTTTTGCTTACACTAATTAAAAGTAATAAAAGAAAAGAATTTGGAATACATCAGTCCTGAGACACTTACCGGTGGTGCAGCTTCAGAGCAAAGTGCCAGGCCAGCTAAGAAAACCAGAAATACAGAATGAAAAGCCATTTTGCCTACCACTAGGAAGTCTGTGTCAGCAAGCAGAAACAATTGGGAGCTGTGATTTTTATATCAAGGCCTCTGAAATGAAGCTACTTATCAGAAAACCCCTATGACTTTCAACACGTAAATTCATACTATTTACTTAGTAAACAATGAGAGAATAAGTAACCCATACAAACATGAAGCTTGTCTGTGAAAATAAGTATTTTCTATCCTTGTATGTGAAATATTGTGAACATTGCCTAGTTCAACTACTATGTCAATTTTCTTGGAAGAAATATCTATTCTCTCTTATTTTTCTCTTTTTATTGAGGAGTAATGCTATATATGCTCATATAACTGAGAGAAATGCAAATTTTATGTCAACTCAGTAATTTCAGTGAGAAATTCTCTGTGAGTATGGCTTGGTTTGAGTCACCCATGCTTATATATTAAGGGATTTCTTTCTGTGTCACTCTCCACCTCTAATAGAAGGTAGGTGGATAATCTGTGGGCTATTTTATTATCTAAGACATTCCCTAGGAAGAAAAATATATTACTTTTAGTTTTCAGCATGGCTTCAAAATACCTACACACCAACTTTTGAAGCACATTTAAACAGTATTTTAAGCTGTATCACTTGTCCCTTAGATTCAGTACAAGCTCAGGACTTTCCCCATATAATCTAAGTCAACTCCTGCCAGAAGCATCTGGTTCAATACAGGGAAGTGTTACTTCTTGAAATTAAATTTTATATTTCTGATCTTTGCTGAGACATATGTACATGCACTTTTTTACTAGGTTTATCCTCTCATCAGATGGATGCTACAAGCAGAGTAGGTTTTTTCTGTTTGTTTTGTTTTTGCTGAGTATATCTATATGAGCAAATTTATATCCTGTTTTGTGGGCTTGGCATAACATACTTCAAATGGAACCTACTGGTTTTCAAGCTCCAGGAACAGCAGGATCCCATGAAATCTCCATACTTTATGACAAGTTCTGTTTTGAAACTGTTTGCACTGCTTACAAGAGTTGTGTAACTACGGTAGCATTTAGAAATCTGTGAAAAAGTAACCAGTGAAACGCTAAAGGTGAGCTTTTGTAACTTGTGAATTCACTTGCTATGGTGTCATCCCAGCAGGCTTTGGGTATAAACTCCAAGGTCAGCAGTGAATGGGTACTGAAGGTTTCTGGCATGATTTCAGGTTTTTTTTTTGTCTGTAATTTATGTAATCCAGTTAAAAATCAATTCCTCTACCTAAGGATACTTTAAACACAATAGGCCATGGTTTACAGAAAACTCTGCTAAAGCCCTCAAAGTCTTCAGTTGGTTTATCAGCAACTTTATTTGAATCACAATCACTCTACAGCTTACCTTTCCCTATTTCTAAAAATATGAAGAGAATAAGATGATGCTTCTCTCTTTTGACTTCTTTTTGATGATGGCTACAGATATGATTTATTAGGGATTTAACTGGAATGCACCTGTATATGGTAGCCAGCTGTGTGATGTCAAATAATTACTTTAATATCAAAGATGTTAAAAAGTGCTAATTGAAATTCCTTCAGTACTTCCTAGATTGATTGAGCAGCAACCTTTCCTCCTGAAACATCAATATGTTGAGGTTTACATGAAGTTTTAAGCAAAGGTACACAGATTCTAACTCTTCCAGCTCTTTGGACATACTTATTTCAATGGTTTCTGCATTGTTTGTTCTACTGCTAGTTGTTCAGAATTTCGTCTATTTACCCTGTGACCTGGTTGATAGTGGGACCACATTTTCTATGTGTAAGCTTGGAGTGGCACAAATGACTTTCTTATTTTGAGTACATTTATTTGATACATTTTTTTAAGGTAACACAACTATATGAATTTCCTGTTTAAAGCCAATGTATTTGGTGAGACTTCTTTAAGATGGTGGAGGAAGATAACAAAACTAAATTAAGTGTCATCCCATGTGTATTTTTCAGATGCCCTTTGCACTTCAGTGCAAAACATAATACTTTAGAAAACAGTAAAATTTCACTGATTGGTCAAAACTGTTTTAAAGAAGTAATATTTTATTGTCTTGTCTGAAGTTTGCCAGGTTACAAAATGGAAAAAAAACAACAACTAATGTGGCAAAAGGTTATGCTTCAGCAGTAGGAAAAAACCTTCCTCCTAAAAGCCTATGATAGTTCTAGTGGAGGAAAGTGTGAAAAGATAGTAGATGTTTATTCCTGGGGGTCAGTGACAACAGCAGTGGTGGAGTAGGAGAAAGGGCTGAGGAGAGCAGCGATGGTGTAGTGGCGGTGACCGGAATCGTTCGCAGTGAACACCACCTGGAAAGGACAAAACTTGTGGTCATGGTGAGCAACATACAGTCAAAGCTACACTGTTAACAGCTAAGCAGCACACCCCATCTCATCTGCAGAGCACTTTGCTGGCTCTGTGCAATGCTTTCACCCTTCTGGAGGGCAATGCTGCCTGTTCCTTTCTGATTGCCAAGGACAGATATTGTGAGATTTGGACTGAGGTCCACAAAGAGCCTCAGCTGCAGTGGAGCTGGATGGAAATACCCACCTGAGCCAGGCAAACTGCTTTGTGATGTGGGATGGGAGGGTAAGGGGGAGGCATCTAAATGACCAGTAAGAGACAGGGGTAAAATTCCACCTAGGGAATTTAAATACAGCCCTTGTGTGACGTGTCCAAACAAGGCAGGCAGCTGGAGCCCAAAGCTACTTTCTGTACTTCAGTGCCCCCTCCTGTTTTTAACATCACTGATGATGGGTCAGTTTTTGCATTAAGAACTGAGTGGCTAGACTTGCCAGAACAGGGAGAGACCCTTGCCCTATGACAATTCAAATCTGCTGCTCTCCAAATCACTCCAATGGGACTTGGGACACCCAGTTAGCAGGAGAGTACTGTCTCCTGGGTTAAATTCCAGCTTTCTTTAGCCTACTATTTGATCTATTTTCTAAACCATAATGCACTTTCTGTAAGTGGACTAGAGAGCTCTCTCCATGGCCAAAGTCTAAGCTGCTGGGACATGAGGACTGTAGGCTTCAGTAACCTTGTACACATTTAGTCACTGAATTCTACCCAGGCTAGCTTGTTGACTTGTAGGCTATTATGTCAAGGAAAAGCTCTTTAGCCTAGCTGGAACAGTCTCAGTCAGGCACTTTTAAGCACCTTCTGAAGTGTAGCCCTTGCAACTTTCAGACATCCAAATGCCAACTGCACCTTAGACTTTTATGCACATGGGACTCAGTTATTTGTTTTAGTTTTCCACAGAACTCCATGAACTTGTGGTTTGAAATGTTCTACAACAATATCAGTAGTTGTTCCAGACTATTTAAATTGGGTAATCTTAAATTTAATGACAGATTAAGCCTGAAGAATTTAAACAGATTTTTTGATGTGCTAAGTAAATGTAGTAGAATAGAGCACACAATAAATCAGCTTAAGACTGAAAGGAAAGGGAGAGACAGGATATTATCATATTTTTGGCCTACTTGTGAAATTTGAGTATCAATGAAATAGTCAACTTTTCTTTTCCCACTACGGTTATTTCTTTACTTTTTAATACCTCCTTCTTATTTTTTTTTTTTTTACTGAATTTTCTGAATGATACTGAACATCATTTTAAAAAAAGACACACCAGAAAGAATTGTTTTTTCCTGTAATTGCACGTCATATTAGAATTCAGGGATTTTGTGTGAGTGATATGGGGAAAATACCTCTGATTTAAGCATAGCTTATTTCCTATAAAATTAGGGTGCCCAAATCACTCAATTCCTTTAACATCAGTAAAATCAGTTTCTTTTTCTTGGTACCTTTTTTTTTCATAAACACTATCTACTTTTGAATAATGTAGCTCTTTTTGAGCAAGATTCTCTGCTGGTATGAGGAGGGGCACAGCCACACCTTGGAAGAGCTGTGTCAGCATTTGCAGAGAAGTTGGCTCCTTCTTGTGGCTTAGCTGGATATGTACTGCCTTTATTTGCTCAGTGCTGTGTGGCATGAACCACTTCACTGAGTGATGCTGCTCCTTCAGCATCAGAGGATCTTTTTGCTCTTTGCAGCAGATGCCACTGCACAGGCAGGGTATCCTGGTTATCAGGGATATTTGCCACTACTTACATCAGCATATTCATGGAATGCAGAAAGCCCAAGTGCCTTCCAGTAAGAGCTGGTTTCAAACTTCACCATGTATTTTCCCTCTACAAACTGTTCTTCTGTCGTGAGCTCATGAATCTCTCCATACTCTGTGGTTTTCCTGCAATGATTAAATATCTATATAAATATTTTATACTGTCATTTAGATGCTAAACAGAAACAGTCAGTGTGGAATATTAAATTGCAGAGGTGCCAAATTCTGCATTGAGCAGTTTCTAATAATTTGAAATAATTCCTTCCCTCTATGTAGTGTGTGTTTCCATACACTGCAATGTCTGTCCTTGATACCAACTCACAAATCAAAGCTGGCTGATTTAAGGTACCTCTTTTAGTACAATGTGTAACTTGTACCAAATGTCCACTGGAACCAAAGGTTACTGTCTTAGGAGAAGAATTGTCCTGATGAGAGGCAAGATGCTAAATCTCAAAATAAAACTGAGGAGAGATGAGAAATTATATTGGAAAATTATTTTGCTCTTTAGTTATTAGCACTGAAGCTCTGGAGTTAATTCCTATACCCTGATGTGATTTTATGTGACCCTGAGTGGTAATGTCTTGGAAAAGCAATTTATCATCACAGGATTTTAATAATTTGAATCACAATGCCTTGGTCAAAGAGCAAGAGGCCTTTTCCACTGGGTGTCATATAAATGAGCAATAGGAATTCCCAGCTCAGAGCTTATGTGTTCAGCTCATAACAAAAAACTGTGGATGAAGAAACTCCAGCAGCAAGAGAGAAATACAGCTGGCACTGCACCCTATTTGTTTGAAAAGGAAGTTTTTCAAGCTTTGTATAACTTTAGCTGTTTAAATATTTACATACTTAGCTCCTAAACCCCATTTATCTCTTTTCCCTTCCTTTACTTAGTTTCTGATTTTTAAGCTTTTGTGTTTGTTTGTTTATGTTTGTGTCTATTTCTGCTGAAAATATTTATTTGATATTTATAGCACTTCATAACCACATGATTTAGCTGAAGGAAAAATGAAGAAAGCCTTGACTGGGAGAACTTGTGGGACTTTCCTGTTTTATGGCAGAACTTTTCTGCTAGGCAGAAAACTAACTTGAGGAGCAGAAGAGGAAGTGGAGAAAGCAGTGATGTGCTACTTACTTGGGACAGAATTAGCTGTGCTATTGGGCTTTTCTTTCCCAGTCTCTTTCTCCTCCACCTTATTTGTAATCTTTTGTTAATGGTGGTAAATAAAAAAGACTGAATGCCAGAGCTTTTGCTTAAATTAAGAGGTAACAGGATTGAAAATCCCATGCTAATTTTAATTTTTCTTATTTTTCAAGACTGACAAAATCTCACTGGTCCAAAACAAGTGTAATCAAGTGTATCCAGGGTAGATCCAGGTGAACCTGCAGACAATCCAAGTCCTGTTTGAAACAAGTATCATAGTCTGTTTGTAAAGTGTATGCATCTGTTTCCTTTTAATTTAATTAGTAGTTACTGGTTTAATTTATATTGTTTTAATAAAATAAGAAAGAATTCATTCAAGAGTGTCCTTGAAGCTGTGAATTACTGAGATCCTGCAGAAGAGAAGTTAGCAATCCACATACTTCTTATAATCTGGATAGTCTAGACACAAAGCAATTAAAAGGAAAACTGGTATCTGTCTCAAAGTCTTTGCTCAGAAAAACAGATTAGTTTTAGTTTGAGATAAGTGTGGATGGAACTGGAATGGTGCTTTCCCTAAGGGATACTGCCCCAGAGTCAGATGTTAACCATCCAGAACAGCTGAGAAACTGGAAACAAGAACTCCCTTGAAAAGGCATGCCCACTACCAGAAGTTAATGGCACTTCCTTGTTTTCTGTCTTTATTAAGTGGCAGCCATTCAATGCAACTGGTCTCACAAGGAAACCCTTCAGCACTACTGCTGCACTGACAGCCAGCAGGACAGTGTGTGATTCAGAGCCTGGAGGGCACTAGCACAAGGCAGAGGATGCTCAGCATTCAGCACTGGTAGCAAAATGTTGTGATTTTTTCTGAGCAGCACTTGTATTTCTGTCTAAGGAGGGACTAAATATAATATGGTTCCTTATTCTTAATAGGATGTGTACTGCCAGCCGCTGCTGTAAGATGGACAGTTAAGTTAAAAAGCTGTGTTTTCCAGTAAAGTTGCTACAGTGCCAGCTCATCTGTGATCCTGATCCTCTTTTTGACTATCTGGACCTAAGCTGTATATTGTGGCCAGGTTAAATAGACACTGTCTGTACAATGATGTTTGTGAACTCTTAGGACATGTACTGCATTGAGATAAGCTGTGCTCTCAGATGCAGACTGATGAGGAAATATCTCAGGAGAACAAGCTCTTATTTTGGAGTTAAAAAAAAAAAAAGAGGGTTGGGGAACTATTTCAAATACACAGAAGTCTCTTCTTTCATGACTTGTGACCTAGGTCACATGAAAACTGTGTTTGGTGACTGCAACTCTTGAACCACATGATGGAACCTAGATTTCTAAAAATTTGTGAGGAGTGAGAAGGTCAAAGATAGTCATGGGAGGAGATCATATAGAATCCAAATCACGTGTTCTGTGCCCTAAACCCTTTCTCAGTATGTGTCTTAGCTCAAGTTATCTCTTCTTGCATATTCTTAGCTAGAGTAATTTTGAAATAAGCCTCTTAATAAAGTCAACTGCTACTGCAACTCCCCAATGCCCCTTAAATACCATTACTCAAATTCAACAGTTGCTAAGTACATTTGCTTAATTCCATGAAGTGTGCTTGCAAAGTAAAAACAAGAAAACAAAATGGTAAAAACATAACTGCAACAGACATTTGTGCAACTTTCCTGTATGTATCTGCTAGGTACTGTAAGTTCAAAATGTTATTCACCTGACAGGAGTATTTACAGATTGTGCTCCTGGATTTCATTCATATTTTCAGCTGTTTTACCACAGGGAAATTCTCACTTCTCCAAAAGAATAAAATTGTAATCACATAAAAAAACTTGGTTCAAACAACTGTCATCACCTAAACTCAATGGTAGCACTGAACTCAGCCTTGGTAATGATGCAAGTCAAGAAAAATGTCAAAATCTTTACCTTGAATAAAAATTGTGATTTAATGTTCCTTCAGTGTCATCCCCCAGCAAAATGGTTCTCACTTGCCTAGTGAGAATCTTCTCAATTTATGTTGAAGAAAAAATTATTAGATTCTCTTGAGTGTACTAACCTAAAGTGTCAACTTTAGAAACTTTTAGAAGTTGCCTAGGAACTACAGGATTTGTGTCCATGGGCTTGTTGAGAGCAGAGTTGTAAATTAAACACTCTGTTATGTTCCAGAAGTGAGGGCATTTATTAATGACATTACATTTATCTTATTCTTCTGCAAATTGTATTTTGTATTAGATGTTAAACAGCACTTGATGAAACATTTGAAATAATTTGGTTTCCTAATAATGAAAGGAATGCTCACTAGGGATGTTATCCTTGTCTCTGCTTTCCTTGAAAAAAATGTGTCATTTTTCATGGAGTTTCTCTGTTCATTAAAGTATATAAATCCATTTTAGGAGTCATTTATTCCTAGGTTAACACTCAGCACTTGGGAGTGGAGTTTTTTGTTTCTCTCTCAATCTTGTAAATTTTCTTGCTAATTTTCATTTCGGAAAATTGTTTTTTGTTTTTAATTTTATAAAAAGGAGCCATTCAGATGGAGAGAATTTATCCCTCCTTATGGTTTTCTTCTCTGGGGTTTTATTTTTTTTCTGCTGCTTTTATGTAAATTATGCTATAAAAATCCTAGTGAAAAACAGTTAAATGTAAAATTGGCTCCTGTCCATTCTTGTGCTTATCATTGTGTGCTTGAATATTCTGCTGCTGCTGAGACATCTCTTGAGTTATTTAAAAATTTGATTCAACAAATTGTTGCAATGAAAGTAAAATGTCTGAATACCTCAGCTATTTGAATTTTAGTAAACTGTGTTCTTCTGTTACTCACACACCTGTCACAGACTGAAGGTATTGTCTGACCTTCTGTGATGTCCTAAGGTGTTTGTAAGTATTGTAAGGATAGATATTTTTCTAGAAAAAGACATTCAGAACTAGAGTAATGGCCTCAAACAAATGCTGACTCTTTGCTTCTGTGTTGTGTTACAATAGGATTCTTTAAAACTTTCTGGTCAAGGAGTTTCTTCCAACCAGCACATTTGGTACACAGCAGAAGATGAATAATGCACTTATTATTTGCATGCCTGCAGACAAAGCTTACAGAGAGAACTTTGTATGTGACTGCTGCAAATAAAGCTCTGTATTTATTGCATATGGAGATAGGTTAGCCTGGGTCACCTATAAAAAGCTGGTAAATAGGCTTTTTTTAAATTTCTGTAGAAAGGAAAGATACTGAAGCTAGGAGGAAAAATAAGTGTTAAAACTAGACCCTTACAAAGATAATATGAGCATCTGAACATATTTTTGCAATTAGCATTTCAGTCATGGATAGGTTCCACTTAAATGTAATGGATTTTAGATCAGAATTCATGTGCTGTGAACACTGATAGTGTGGCACCCGTGTCAGAAAACATATTTCTGCTTTGATCAGAGATCCATTCCATTGACTCCTCAATTGCTTGCCCAAGACTCCTTGAAAATGGCTCCAGAAGACTACACAACTCACCCAACAGCAAAGTCCTGCCAGCTTCCATCTTCAGCCTGTTTAAAAACTTTAACAGTTACATCAGATGCAGGGCTTCCTCTGACTGCATCCAGCACTTTCACCATAAGAGGGCATTTGGAATCAACAGAGCCATGGGAGACCTTGGGAAAAGGAGGAAAAGTTATATAGGAGCTGTTCACCAAGCCTGCAAAAATCTTCTCCCAAAGAAAAGATGGATTCTAATTGCAGAATTACCATTCACTTAAAAGTGACAAAAGTCCTCTGACAAATGCTGTTCAAAGCTAATTTTCAAACATCTATTTCTTAAGCAGAGTATCTTAGATCTTTATACTGATAACTTTATGACACACACACAGATTGCTTGATCAATATTTAGAGTTGCTCTAAATGGCTCTAGGAAAATGGTATAATGTTACACCTTTATAATGAGATCACAAATATGAAAATAGCAAATTCTTGTAAGTGCAGACAAAGTATTTTGACTAGGGAAACCAACAAAGAAATACATATTACATCCTAAGACTGAAAGAATATCTGTCTCTTAAGCTTCATTGCACTATCAAGAATCCTTAGTCACACCTCAAAAATATTTTTAGTGCTTTAGAGAAGCACTTGTTTGGTAAAGCTGCATCTTTATTGAGGTTATGGGATGTGAGTCATGAACAGATAGAAACAAATAAAAAAAAAGTCACACCACACAGATCCCTGACCCTTCCATAATACCTTAAAATAGGTAGGTAAATGGCAAGAAAAGAAAAAAAAGTTAAAGAGTTCTGAAGATGCTAATATAAAAAACCCCAGAAATAACATTCTGGTAAAACCCAATGGTTATAGAATTTAATGGATGAGGAGGATGCTAGTCATCTAGAAAATCTAGATTATCATTCTTGTAATGACTGAATTTGAATACAAAGAAACTCACCAGTGGTGCAGCTTCAGAGAAAAATACCAGTCCAGCTAAGAAAACAAAGAGCACAGACTGAAAGGCCATTCTGCTTGCTGTTAGTGAGCCTGGGTGCCAGCAGCCAGGAGCTGGGGGGATTTGGGATTTTATAGCCAATCCAACAACAAAACAGGCTGCTTATTGGGCGCCCATATGACTCCAAAACTGCTGATTCTGATTATTTGCTTAGTAAATAGCCCAATCCTAGAGTCAGTCCATGAATAGCACTGCCATTGAAGTCAATGGAAGGACTGCAGGATCACTAGGGCAAAGAAAATAAGTAACGGACACAAACATGACCCTTGCCTGGGGAGATTACACTCATAGAAAGCCCTCCACAAAATAACACAAATGACCTTTGTTTGCCCAGAAATCCAACCAAATCTAGGACAACTTCTTTACCTTGCCCTCAGGTTGTGCATGAAAATGTTCCAATGCTTTCTCTGCCCCTGCCCCATGTTCCTTCTCAGTATGTTCTGTGCTTTCTGAGGATCAGGTCCCACATAAGGATGCAGACTCAGTATATGGCTGATGGAGTTTGTTCATTGTCTGGCTCAAGCAGGGCTGGATTCCCAATCAGTCTCCCTGCTCGTTGGAAAGGAGCAATGTCTCTGTGTTGAGACAGAGCTTAGATGGGATCTGACACAATCTGCTACCCCCCCAGAAGTTTCTACTGATTCTTCTTGCCCAACCTTCAGGTAGACATTGAGATCTCCTCTCAATCACAGGGAAAAGACCTGTAGAGAGCTGTCTCCTTGGGAAGCTAAAGCTCTCAGAAAAGTGAAATGAGTCCTCTCTTGCACCATGCACCCCAGAAGGAGCCAAGGCAGCCAGCAAAGTCTGGTAACTTGTGTTAACATCTGGCTAAGGGTCTAGTTGCCAAACCTTTATGATGCTGGGAATGTAATTGCTACATCTATGTTTGTACATTTTGACATTTGTAAGTCTACAAATGCACATTTAAGAAGTTTTTCAGGGGTGAACTCAGCCCCAGCTGAGTTGGGAGAAGTAATCTGAGGAAGATGGCATGGTATAGCTGGGTTCTTTCAGCTGCATCACATAAATTGTCCATACTGTACCTTGTGTTAGTTGGGGGACAAAGAAACTGCCCTGTTTAGCAGTGCCTTTTCCCTACATCCTAAACATCTCTGAGTCTACACTCATTTTTTACTGATTTCACAGTATTCTAACAAAAAGCAGTTTCCCCCCTTAACTTGAACAGGATTATGATGAAGGTCTTAGAGAGAAATCACAGATGGTATTCTCCAGAGACTTTCATGCCTTCAGGCTGCTTTATGCAGTTTTTCTCTCTAGGCAAAGTTGCTTTCTGAGAAGAAATCCATAATACAGTAATCTCCTGCACTGGGATCAAAGTGCCCTTTGTCCTTACAGCAAAGCAGGCTGACAGGTAACATTCTACACATGCTTTGCCTGCAGTGCAAGGTGCCCAGTGGTAACAAACCACTCTGCAGAGGGTTGTATTCAGGCCTTGGAAAGTTAAATGCTGCTCCTAGATCTGTGCAACAGCATACTACTTCAGTATTTTGTTCCCATTATTTGTGAATATTTCTCTGAAGCAATGAAGCTCTGTATGTCTGGAAGAGAAATGATCTGTATTCTAGGGCAAGTAGGCTGTCCTGTGTTTTGCTGTCAGCTGTTCTGCAAGGAAATAATGCCAAGGAGTTAATTATATTGGCACCTGTTTGCATGGGAAATTGCTTTCCTATGGGACAATAACTTAAAAAATAATGATTTTCCTCTAGGTTTTCCTGAAAAGTAGCAGTTTCTGAAAAACCAGGTCTACAGGGATAGTATGTTTCAGCTGTCTACATTATTTTGCTTCTCTCTTTTATAACATTGACCTTTTGGCAGCTGCTTCCTAGAGTGAAAAATTAGCATGAAAAATTTTAACCCAATATGATTTTTTCCTTGTCCTTCATTTGCTGTTTTTTACAACTCTCCATATCCCATACATAACTCAGACTGGGATTGTTTGACTACTAGCAGGGACTCCAGATTGAGTAGAAATTAGACTGTGTGTGTTTGTGAATCTCCATTCACACATTTTGCCCACAGCTAGATTATTTCTGTAAGTTCTAAGATACAGGTGGACTCAGTGAGAAGGTAAAAAAAAAAAAAATCTCTGATCATGAAGCACCTAGAATATATACAGAATTTATAGAATTTATTTATTCTATTAAAATCCATGTGACCCTAATTGGAAATTAAGATAGCCTAGTGAAAACAATGCTGGGTAGATCTCCCCCCTTCCATTGTCAGCCTCAACTTAGTATCACAATGTGATAATATTTTCCATTAAATGTGTGTGAAGGCTCAGGGATTTGGAACAGCTGGCAGAGAAGGATGTTCCTCCCTTGGTAGAGAATCAAAACATGATTGTGGGAGGGAAAAGGAGAAGGAGGATGGATAACTGCAGAGCATCCAACAGGTGCTGATTTTCTGTCTTATGTCTGTTCCTGTGAAAGCTTTTCTGTGCAGTGGAATTCTGAAACTTATATACTGAGTAATTTATCCCAGATAAAAAGTAAGAGAAGGTGAAATGAAAAGGGGCTGAGCTCAGATGGAAGTGGGGCTGGGAAAACTCCAGGCCTTCTGAAGGAGGAGAGAAGCTGCCATGAAAAGCAGGAAAAAGGGCAGCTCCCAGAGACTGCTAGCAGGACACATGCCACAGGAACAGTGGTGCAACACAGAGCTTAGCACAGAGCATAATTGACCTTTTGTTAGAAAAGAGTGAACAGAGTTACTGAAAACTCAACAGAGATATTTAGGAGTCCTGGTGTGGAAGAAGTGGTAGGGCTGCATAGCTAAAACAGAGATAGTATAAGGCCATACAGTGCAAACATCTGGGGTCTAGGGGACTCAGGAAATCCAGAAAAAAGGGGTGTTCACCCAGCATACAGGGTTATTAGGGTGCTGGAGAAGAGAATGGCCAAGAGTCCCTGGTGTGCCCAGTAACCTCAGCTTTATGGAAGCCAACAAGTGTGAGACCCCCAGTCATGGAAAAATTTAGATAATCTTCAAATATGTGAATGCCTTGAGGCTTATCTGAATTCCAAATCAATTGAAGTTCATCTCTGAAGAATTAGGATTAATGCCTATTGCTAATGAAAGTGTGTCCCCTGCTTGGAAGCATTACAGTGTTCAGGTCAAGAGCAAACATGTCCTGTTAATACTCTTGTTTATGCCAAGGATTTTTCCCACTATGCTGCAGGATTTTTCTCTCTCTTCTATGTAGTCTCACACACTTAGGCTTGTTTTACATGGATAAGCTCCTTATTCTCTGCTGCATTCCCTTCTATTTGACTTTATTTAGAAAGCCAACTGCTTCTACATAACAAAATGCTCAGACAGGCTGGAATATCTGACTTTGACTATAAAAACCTGTAAGCTTCTCCTGTGACATTGGAATGAAAGGGCCTGATAGATGGTAAGCCATTCAGTAATCTGGATAGAATTCCCTAGTACTGTTAGAAGAATTAATGAATTCCTGGGCTCTGAAAAAAATCCTTTCTATAATATAGAGACCTGAATGTGACACCTTTTTTCAATTCTCTGGAGAAACATTCCATAGTGACTTACAGGAAAAGACCAGAGATTTACCTCTCAAAGGAGTTCACCTGACTTTTCTGAACTAGAGTCAAGAACAAAATGAGTTTTATTTCAGGTGTCTGCCAGCTGAGCTGCTGTGGCAGAACCCTGGCACTTATGGAGAGTGCTCAATGCAGTAACTGCTTGAAGCCAGAGAGAAATTTTCTGTTGCTTTCACTATTTGCTAATTATATAACATTTCATAACCTCTGCAAAGCCAGGGATAATGCTTTTCTAATTAATAAATGTGCTCAGGGAGGTTCATGTTTGAGCTTGAATTTCATTTTGCAAAGAATGGTATTAAGAAAAGTGGCATTTCAGGTATGCATGGTGTTTGCATGTTTATCAGCCTTTTTTGTTTTCATTTTTGCTGAGGAGTATGTCTGTATTTTGAGTTTTAATGGTCATTCCCAGATTTTCACAGGACTAAACTGCCTATTTATTTAGAAGTAAGGAAACACTACTGATCTTATGCAGAAAAATAAGAAAAGCACCCTTATTTTGTATCTTAAATCAAATCCAGTTACTTCAAAAGTGAGGAAGTGGATGCTGTTAGCAAGCAATTTTGAAGACAGATGGGTTAGGTTGGTCTTGAAGTATAAAATCACAGAGTTTTTTTTATAATTTCCAAGGCTGTGTCCAAGGAGCATCCTAGGACATAGCTCAAACTCCAAAAGAGAAGCATATAAATAGATTATTCTTGTTTTAGGGCATTTGTAGTGTATGAATTCACCTGGCACCTGCTCATCTCAGCAGGGTCTGAAGCATTTAAACTCCAAGGTCACAGGGCACTGATCATTACTGCTTCATGAGGAACCCTATAGGTCTTGTGATCACTCAGAAACAAACTTCTGTTATTCAACTGTAATATGTATTCATGTCTACATACTAATCTATCAGTCTAGACAAGTGATTTAAAAAAAAAAAAAAGCCCTAATTCAGTTTATGCACAAAGCTAACTGAATATCCTTGTGCCAGCCTTAATACTTCCTGTGCCTGAAAGATGCTCGAACTTACCATGAGATCAATGTTTTTAAAGTCAGTCTATTTCTTAGTAAAATGATTAGGTGGTTTATATTTTAAATTTATCAGGAAAACATACACAATAAATCTACAACATGATGCAAATGTTTCAATAGCAAAAAGAAACCTTGAGAGAGGTCACTGTTTTCATAGGGTCTTGTCTAGGCTCTTTTGGCAGTATGTTATATTTTTAAGTGAATTTCCATCAATTATCAATTTGTTCTCAGTGGACTACAGGTATTGAATAACCAATTAGAGCAGACATGACAATGAAAACCTTCCTCTAGCAATAATGACTAAAATAACTTCTGTAGTGTTAAATTATAATCTTTTCTTAGGTTATATATATTTGCTAAGCTATTGCAGCTATGTACTTTGTCATCATTTTGCTGTTTAAGATTGTAAAATGCTGAGTCTAGGGCACATAATTCTGGTACCTAAATACAAATAGGTGTGAGGAAATGCCTGTTTTCCCATCATGCATGGTCACCTGAGCAGGCTCTTGAAAAGCTTCTGCAAATTTGCACTGGGCCAAAGTAGCCATTGGTTAATGTCTTTTGAGTTACTCAAGTCTCTGTTTGGTGGAGATCATTGCAGACACAGATAGATCACCACATGCACTCACATGGATGCTGCTTCCATGTGAGCTATGGCTGATGTGCCTGTGAGTGCCTTTGCACTCTGTGTGTGTCCTGGGCCACCCAGACCACATCTCCCTCCTGTCCATCTGTCCCACCTTGTAATAAGATCCCCATCTGCCCTGCAATAAAATCCCCTGGCCATGTGGTTGAATGGGAAGTTACTGAGTGACAGTGACAGTAACACATTTATGCCTTTCTTTTTATTAATTGAAACTGGTGCCTGCTTCCTGCCAAAAGCTCTGAGGAAATGCTACACTAATCGTTTTATCTCATAAACAGAATTTCTGTACCCACCATGGGCTTTGCTGAATTTTGGCATCAGCTTCCAAGCACATTTATCAGTGTCACTGGTCTGACAAAACCAAATGAGTGCCTCATGAAAATGGATCTGAAAGGAAACAGCTTTGTATCTTGCAGGGATCAGAAGAAAAAGGTACTTCAAAAGGGGAGGGACAGAACAAATTGTGACCCAATGTACAATGCATTAATAACATATGTCTTTCTTTTTTATGTTTTTTTCTTTTTCTTTTTGTTGTTCTTCAAATTTTAAAGACAAGAATAGATACTACAACACCCCTGGGAGGAAAACCCAAGGGCTTTTGTGATGTGGGACCAGCAAAAGAAAAGTGTTAATAGCTATTTTAGACAAGCCACTGGTTGTCGATTTTTTACCTTTCTGAGCCAAAAGCTCTTGCTAGTTCTGCCTGTAGCAGATGTGAAAGCAAGCTGTGTGATCCAGGTAGGAAGTATTTGGTGAAGGCATACTAAATAAAATAGCAGAAGCTTTGAGGCAGTGCTTCTCAGCATGTTACCCATACACTGCACTGTACAGAGCTGTACAAATGATTCCCACTCCTTGAAATGCAGTGGGGTACGTGAGTCAACAGGAGATCAATGGGCTGTTATGCCTTGGTACATTGTAAAGGAAAATCTTCCTTGTGTATGGAAATTCACAAACTCTCCAGAGTGCTTTCTGCATGAACTGCTGCTTGCCTTTCATAGCAGCAAACACAGATTGCTGCTTAAACAGATGGACAAAAGCAATGTGGGTATATTTTTCCATGCTTAAGCCTCTGTGGTTATATCCCCTTTTGCCTAGTGCCAGCCAAGCTGGGAGACTGAATTCCAATCACGTAACAGGTACATGCTCAGGTTTATAGAGTCAAGCTTGTGAATAGGTCAGTGCAACACTTGCTGCAGATAAAATAGCAATTTCTTTTCTCACTATCTCTGAACTAGGTTCAGAACACCTCCTGTACCACAAAAATAAAATAAATATCAGCTGAGCCTACAACTTAGCTGTATCTATGACTATGGTGCCACTGTTCTAGATCTACAGTCACAGCTATTATAGAATCTGCTTTTTGCAGTTCAGGTACATTTTATCCTTGCCCTGTGTTTGTGTATATTCTTTCTGGGGAGCCTTTAGGTTGTCTTTCTTGGCCTGCATAGTATATAGGCCCCCTCATACCACTGCTGAGAAACTGTTCAGTCTCTGGACTGTGCACAACTTTTTCTGTGTTTGTCAATAGTCATAGCAAAGCAGAGACTGTTGTGTCTTTAAGACAAACTCAAGCAGAACAGCCACCATCTTATCCAACAGACCTCTAAGTGTCAAGCAGTTTGTAGGGTCCAGGGGGGAAACAGTAGCTGGTTTACAGCAGCCAGTTAGGTCTCTGCTAGAGTTAGAAAAAATATTATTGCCTGTACTCAGGTCCAAGAGGAAGGAAGTTTGAGTTCCTGACTCCCAGCAGCTTGCTTTATAAGCCTGGATTGTAAAAAATCACAGAGTGATTTTAAGCATTTTATTAAAAAATTCCACTCTGCAAATTAAATGATCCCCAGTGCTGGGTGAGTATGGAGCTATTGGGGAATTATTCTCACTCCTATTCCCATGAGGTGCGGAGGTCAAGTATGAACGGTGATTGCTGTACTGCCCTTTTAGCAGTGCCCAGACCAAACCACTTCTGCTCCTTGTCACCCCAGCCTTCATGCAGAGCTGATCTGGGAGCCACTTCTGATCCTGGAGGCCAGGTAGTGCCCTCCCTGTTTGCAGGGCAGCACTGTGGTCCCTTCACTACAGCACAATGTAGTGCACAGCATCCCATGTCTTCCTGAAAGTTCATCACAGCCCATAATATTGGAGCCACTGGAAACCAGCTTATGGAAATATGTACTGGTAAACTAAATTCATTTAATCCCCTTCATCTCTGTGATTTTCTCCTCTAAGCGTGATTCAAAAGAATTTTAATCCCTCTCATGTAGGACAGAGAAGGCATTGAGGCCAGCAGCTTGTCCACACCTAGCAGAACAGTTGCCACACTTTATGTTCTCATTCTGCCTTAACAAACTCAAGTGTGGCCAAATAGGCAAGTCCTTAGAGTTGCTTGGATGCTTCAAAAGGCTTTGAAATGTTAGATCAAAATCCTTACCCACCCTTGCTAACTAGCATTCACCCTCAACAAAGGACAAAAGACTAATGCACTCTGAATGACTTTCTTTATTCTAGTCTCCTTGCAATTTAAAAGATTCCCTCTGTCCTCAGTATTAGACCTCACTACACTGTTGGCTGCTGCTTTGTACTGATGATTTCCAATGAGCTTGACATCATTAGCTATTGGGCTCCTGGTGGCAAGGGAAAAGTAAATTTCAGTTTTTTCTTTAATGATGATACTCAGCAAGTAGGTGCTTTAGTCTTTGAAAAATGATGAAAGCATAGCCAGAGGTGGGAAAAACCAGCAAATAACTCCAGCCCACAACTATTATCTGAGGAGTAGTTGACTCTGTAGATTTTTTACTAGTATCAGCTTGATGAGTCTATTGAAGTTTCTCCACGAAGTACAAAAAGTCTCATGAAAAGGGGAACACATACTAATTTTGCTCTTTCTTTGTGCCATTATGTGAGGAAGGCTGTAAATAGCAGAAGTGTGTATTTGCTAGTCACACTCCTTTCTGTTGAGCAATTAGTCTGTTTTTTTTTTACACCCAGGGTTGCCATGCAGAAGTTGGGGAGATCTCAGTGCAGAAAAGCACTGAGTTATACATGACTTATGAGAGTTTTTACCCTCTCTGCCTGAAGTGCAGGCATAACTGTGTGCTGTGTACATGCAGCTGGCTTGTGGATGGTCGATTTATTTCCTGCCCAAGTCCATAAGTGCTCTTTTAACATCTAGCACAGGTGTAATTGACTTGAGAAACTTCTTTTGAAAGCCAGAACTCCTGTGGCTGTTCCTTGCACACAGCCATCCAAAACAGTAAAGAGGGAGCAGAGTGCCCTATTCCACCTCTCCTCTTTTCTTGCTGATTAGCTCCTTCCTGAGGGGACACAGTCCCATGGCCCATGGCAGGGTACCCAACTGCCATGGAGAGCTGCAGACCCCTTGGACAGACCCCTACCACTGTGTTTTCTTTGGTCAGAGAGCTCCAGCAATCTGGAGCAGAGCCATGCTGTGGCACTAAGAGCCTCTCTTAAACAGGGTGCATGGGTCTGCATAGGCAGGTCCTGGCTGCTCAGGTTCAGAGCAAAACATTACTGTAAAAACAAGTCAAACAAAAAAAACACCATGTCCTTGGCTGAAGATAAACTAAGCAAAGCAAATTCAATCCTTTAAAATGTAAATATTAATTTAAACTTTCATTTTAACAGCACCCTTGGGCCTGTTGCCCTTTGGATGGAATACCTCCCCTCTCTCCTCTGCTGCTGGGCAGCACCTCTGGGATGGGAGCCCATCCTTTCCACAGTACAGGGAACAAATTGCTCAAGGTGGGAGGAAGCTGTCTTTGTAGGAGTCTTGTCTCTGGGGATCATGACCTGTACAAAGGAAAAGGCATTGGAGTTGGACAATGGGAAGAATCTGCTGAATGCCAAGCAGGCCATGCAGTCTCACCAGGCACTCCAAGATGTGGCTGAGCCTGGTTTTTAAGCAGCTTCCAGCAAGTCTTTGAGCTGTCTCTCCATCCCAGACTCACAGCAGCACTGCAAAGATGATGCCTTCTCTGACTGCTCAACCCTGTAGTCAAGAAGAACAGGAAAAAAAAAAGGTATGAAAAAGGAGAAAAAAAAGGTAAGAAGAAGATGGAAAGAAGAAGTTGAGATTTAAAGAGCATGATGGCAGGCACCCAAATTTATCTTTTTCTGATGTTTATGAAAATAGCTGGACCTAAGAGAGGCCTCAGGTGTGCTGGCACTCTGTTGGGTGCAAAATGTCTCTCAAAGAGAGGACAATGCAGGCCAGTGGCTCTGGGTAGGGATCATTGCTAAAGAATACCTCTCTCCTGCACCTCTCCTGAGCAACTCTGTGGCACTGTGGATCTTCCAAAATATGACAATTGCTGCTTGACCCACCAGCTAAGAATAATTTCCAGTGCAGCAGTTTTGGCCCAGCAGTCCTTTCCTCCAGATTCCCCCTACTGAAATGTATGATTTTAATGGAGTTTGTGGACATGTATATCTGGATTAATCTTCTGTTTCTGTGAATAAAATTTACCAATTCTTATAAACAATGTTATTTGCCCAACTGAGCTGTACGTCAGGCAACTTGAAATTCAGGTGTCTGTACTTAGATTGTGCTGAAAGGCACAATTCCCAGTAGCTGGAAAACCTGTTGTGCCTGCTCAGAGAGGGACCTTTTTCATCTCAGCCCAGCAAAGAGAGGAATTTTAAGTCAACCTGGCTTTCCGTCCTCAGTTTGTAATTCTGTTGCTAAGTGGCAATGAAAGGAGATTATGGGATCACAGATTAACAGAAACCTCTATTCAGTGCTCTTGTGTAATTATACATTTCAGTTAGTTATTCGAGAACTGAGCTTTAGCTTCTGTGCTCCTGCCTCAGCCTCACCCCTCCAGAGATTTTATCCTCAGGGTCTGATCAGGATCCTGATAAACTGGCCTTTCCTTTCCTTTAGCCTCTGCACCCTGGGGGAGCTCTGCCTGCAAGAGTACCCCGAGGGTCTCTGTTCTCTGCTTCCTCCCCTTACAAATTCCCTAATTTTTTCTCTTTTCCAAGCTAACATGTTCCACTCTCCCCAGCAAAAGTGGCAGAGTAGCATCAAAAAGTGGAGGAAGACACAAGCCTGAGTGGCTGAGGTAATCATTAAATGTTAAGGGCAGAAATTGTTTAGAGTGGTTTTTGAGGGGAACACAGTGGAAAGGGCCCAGAAAAATCAGGAAACAACATATCTGGCTAATGTTGGGAATGCACACAGAAAGGGAAGAAGTCTGGGAAGAAGATGTAGTTTGTCAGCTGTGAGGAGAGGGTGGTAGTACACAGCATGTACATTCATAGAAATATGAGGAGCAAAGGCTTCCTTATGCAGGAAAAAAATTTGATTGTTTTAAGTAGAAAAGCTGCACCTGGAAGAGCCATGCAAAGAACAGGAGGGAGAAGAAAGGCAGAGCTTTGTGGAGACCCATCTCTGAAACTGAGCAGAAGGAAAGAACATGAGCTAAGCATTTAACAGGAGCAGGGAAGGGGGATGGTTGGAGGAAATCACTTAACATGAATACAAGTAAGAGGAAGATATGGCATGAAAGGATGATGGGAAACAAGAGCTGCAAAAACAACAGAAGGAAGGCTATGTTCAGGGAGAGAGGATACACTTGCAGGCAGTGATGGCCACAGACTGTCATACAAACAAAACACAGAAATAGAAAGCAATGTATAGGAAAGCAAATCTGCTGGCAGTTCAACATACCTGCTTTACAGGGACTGGTATTTTCAATGTCTTATGCTAAAATCTCCAAGGGAAGCAATAACTCAAGAACAAACAAAGCTGAAATAAGATTTTCTGAGTCAGTCTCTGTGTTGTAAACTGTAGCTGACATTAAATATGTGCTGCCCCTGTGCCTACTAGAGACTGCTGGACATCCTGTCTTACAGAGCTCCTTGCAGAGGAGACACTGGGGTTTTCTGGTCTCAGTTTTAGACGGAATGAATACACACTGTCCTTTTTTTCTGAAGAATTTGTGTAATTCTCCTGTCATCCCACTCTGCTGTAGCTTTGCCTGTAATTTCTCTTTGGAGGTAACTGTGCTGTTTCCAAACAAGCACTGTGCTCCATAAGATCAGTTTTAGCTCAGTAGCTGGAGCAGGGTACCTACTGCCTAGAGTAGGGGTCCAAAAATGGAACTCGTCTTGCTGGGGTGAATAAGCTGTTCAAACACAGGGTAAACATTCACTTTGTGGCTCTTACACCAGAACAGATTTTTCCCATGTATATTATGGGTCTCCTTCAGACTCAAAGAAGAGAATTGGCAAACTGCAGGAGGTGTTTGCTGCCCTTGAGGTTTGGGCACAGCACCCAGGATGAGAGGATGTTACTTCCTTTCTTTCCTCATCTGAATCAGTTAGGATCTGAGACACAGTTTTTTTAAAATTTCAATCTGAAGAGGTAGCATTGACTTCATCATGACAGTGCCCATGGGCCACTCCAGAGCTAAGGGTCTGGAAGAACTTGCCATGTGGAGATGGTGGAAACCAGAAAAGTGAGCAGCCTGTATTTCTGAGCAGTGATATACAGCCTGTGATTGCTGACCCCATGAGCAGCCTGCTTTTGGGGAAAAAAATGTTTTTATCTAGTATTAGGTAGGGCCCCTTCTTCTGAAGTCATTCAGGAAAGAAGAAAAGTACTCTTCAAAAATAAAGAGCATTCTCCTTTCATTCCTACAGGCATCCTGCTGTTTTTGTAGTTAGTCATCTGCAGTCTAAACTCCAACTTTAACCAGAGTTATCAAAAATTTGCTTGTACCCATGAAAAATAAATAACTAGGACTATGTCAGGCTTGCTGTTTGCCAGACTATTGAGTTATGACAGGATGACTAATTCATCCCTCACCTTGTCATTACATATGTGACTGATGTGATTTACAGAAACTCCCATCAGAATGACACTTACCTCTCATGCCAGGCACACAAGGAAAAGAAATTTCTGGACCCTCTCATGGTGTCCTTGTCTAGGTGTTGAGGAAACTACCAAGAGAACCCTGATGAGACACAGTGCCTTCATGGCAAAAAGGGCCTAGTTTTGACCCTAGGTCAAGTTTAGTTTCCTCTTTCAAATCTTCCAGAATAGTGAGGTGGAAAAAGAAAGAAACAGTGATAGAAGAAAAACTGTTTTTTGTAGAAAAACTACAAAGCATGGACAGGGAAAAGGGGTGGAAAACATACCCTATTGCAAAGCACATAACAAGATTTTTCTTTTTCCAAGGGGACATCCTATGCTGTGTTGTGCAATTATTTTTTATCAACCACTTCCTAATTTTTGCTGATTAAAACAAAAAAATCATCATCCATAACAGGTCCCTTTCTAAAGATGTATTTGATAGGTTGATCCTTTTGGCTTAGAGTGATAGCCATACAGAAGCCACCACACAGTGAATTGGGATACTGGGATGATTTTTTGTCTCCTCCTATAGCTTGACTCATCACCTGTATAAGCCCAGCACATGGGTAGAGCTATCTCAAGTTAAAACTGTGCAAAGCCAAGAAGAAAAAGAATGATAGAAATGGGGATGGAGACGTTGCTGTGACATTACATGATGATTAGAGTGCTGATCCCTCAGGGCACTGTTTGTTAGCTGCAGTTCTATTAATCAGGTTGTGCATTGTTTCTCTTTTCATTACAGCATGCGTCAAAACTTCTGAAAGAAAAATGCTGTAAGAGAGTCCTAAGGACTTGGTCTTTTGAGAGCAGGAACGTGCTGGTGTATTGCCAGAGAACATCTTACTTAAGAGATCAATGACAAAGCAGGAAAAAATCATCATTATTTGGAGGGATTTGTTACCTACATGAGGGGAAGCACTAAAAGAGAGAGGCTGTATTGCAGTCCAGGACCTTGTCCTTTGTTCCCATGGGCTTTGCCGAGCCCAGCCGGTTACACTTTAATGCCGCTGACGATGTGCTTGTAACCGAACCAGAAACCTTTCAGATGCAGCGAGGCTGGCGGGGTCCCACCGAGAGCCGAGTGCGGTGTCAGGGCAGTTCTGCCCGTCCCTGGCAGAGGTGTCCGTGGTACCCCGCTCCCTGTGAGCCTCCCGCATCCCGGCTGGGCTGCGCCTCCTGCATCCCGGGCAGGGGGACACGCGGTCACGGGCTGCCACCTGCCGGCCCCGGGAACCGCTCTCCGCCAATTCCAGGAAAAACACTTCTCCTCGGTGTTTCTGTGGGTTTGGTTTTGGTTCCGACGCAGCGGGGCAGAAGCTTTCCTGCACAGAAGGGCCAAGGCAATCCTGGGGTGCATTGGGAAGAGTGTGGCCAGCACGTCGAGAAGATAATCTTCCCTCTCTACTCAGCCCTAGTGAGGCCACATCTGGAATGCTGTGCCCAGTTCTGAGCTCCTCAGTACAAGAGACACAAGGAGCTACTGGACAGGGTCAAGTGAGGGTCACAAAGGTGATTTGGGGGTCTGGAGCATCTCTCTTATGAGGAGAGACTGCGGTAGCTGGACCTGCTCAGTCTATTCATTAATCCATATAAATATCTTAAATATATGTCTCAAGAGGATGGTGCCAGACCCTTTTCAGTGCCCAGACACAGGACAAGGAGTAATGGCCATAAACTAACACTCAAGATATTTCACCTCAACATGAGGAGGAACCTCTTTCCATTGAGGTGGCAGAGCACTGGAACAGGTGCTCAGGGAAATCATGGAGTGTTCCTCTCTGGAGAGGTGCAAAACCCATTTGGACACATTCCTGTGTAACCTATTCTAGGTGACCCTGCCTTGGCAGGGGGATTGGAGCAGATGATCTCTAGAGTTTACAACCCCAACAATTCTGTAATTCCATGAAGGAAAGATTTAATGGTTCTGCTTTGTGAAATGTATTATGCCTTTGGTGCCTCCTGGGAAGCAGCTGGTCATCTGTTGGTAATAAAGATAACAACCCAATTCTTTTATTTTCTTTTCACTGACACCAGGAAAAATGTCAGCCATTACTCTGTTGCTGTGATACAGAAACTTATCTGTGGTGGCAGACAGAGCCAGAGAAAACAAAAAAAAAAATCCCACCCAAAAAATCATTCTGCTACCAAAGTAAACAAAAAATTATAAGCTGAAGGCAGATTTCCATTTCCCTTCCCTTTGAAAGACTGGATTTCTTTCCTAATGCTCTGCAGACAAACTTAATGCACTTATATTGTCAAACTCCAACTTTTCTAAACAAAAACCCACCCAGTCTGCTGGATGAGGAGGCAGCTCTGTGGAATATTTAGATTCTGTTAATCCTTTAATCTGGCTGTAGAGCACAGCAGGAAAAGGTAGATGTGGGAGAGAAACAGAGGGGTTATCTGAGGGGCAGGGCCTCCCAAAGGAGGCTTTCTCTGAAATGAACCCTGGTGGTACTAATTGCTGATTTATTGGTGGTACAAATTCCTTCCAGAGCAGCAAACATTCCTCATAGAGTATTTCTCCCTAACATACAGCAGATAAATTTGTAAACTCAGACTGAGGAGTATATTCAGCATATTATCTTCCAGAAACAATTTAAAAAGTAACAACTTCTCTTCTTTCACGTGATATTCTTACACATATTGTATCACATTGTCCTTTCATGCTGATCTCAAACTTCAGCTGATGCAGTAAGAGTGCCTCAAATTGTGTTTACTGCAGAACCTCACTGCTTGGAGGCTTTCTACCTCAAATTATTTTATTGCTCCTCAGACCACATAGCATTAAGAACATTTTTTTCCAGTCATGTGCTTCAAAAGTATTTTTCTTCTTTTGTCATAGGTCAGAATACTCCTTCCCAGTGAAAAACCTGAATAAGGCATCTGAGAAACAAGTGAAGACACTCTGGGACAGCATCATGCTCTGCCCTTCCCTTTGGATTTTGCACTGTGCATGCAGTGTCCTGGCTCAGTCCCTTCCCTGCCTACCCCACCCTGCTTGCTGACAGGACAATGTGAGCAGCAATAAAGGCATCAACACTTTTCAAGTGGTGTTCAGCACGAACTAACCCATCCCTGTGCTAGCAAGACCGTTCTGGTCATAAATGAAACGCAGCACCACAGGAGCTCTACGAAGAAAATTTGTAAATTGGCTGGCTATTCCAGCCAAAAGCAGGATGGTGGGATGCCAGAATGCACTACAAGTTATCAGTGTGATTTGTAGAAAGGGGATCACACTAAAGAGTGAGATCTTTGATAAATGATACACTGAAATACCTCTTTAAAGTGTGTTAGTGGGTACCTTGAAAATTTATGATTTTTTAACCAGAATGTTCGTTTAAATATCTCCTTCAGAAGACTTCCTGAATCCTTAAACAGCCAAAAATACTTCTATACTGACCTGGATTGATTTACAAATCAAATTTTACTACAGCTGCTTTCCCAGCTCCTGTTATTGTGTTTTTGTATCTTCTTTTAATTTGACCCTGGTTTGCAGGAACTTTCTTGAATTTGAAAGAAGACCACAATGGAAAAGGCAGCTAATTTTTTTTCTTGTTTTAACCCTATCTTGAAAAAAAAAAATCCTCTGTGTTTCACAAGTGTTTTGAACTAATCTTTTGAAGTAATACAAGCAGAGTGAGCCAGGAAATTTATCAGAGTTTATAATGACAGTTGACTCTACTTAAGTTGCTCTTTCTTTGATAAGAACATCCTAACTAACATCAAGGGTGCTGTAAGATCACTCTGTTTGCACTTGCTTCACATGGTATCAAATATTTAAATGCTCATTAATTCAAAGAACAGGGGCGTGAGACTGACCCCTGTGCTCCTGTTTCAGGACATGTCCTTGAGATCTGTTCTCACTTGTTTACCTGCTTTAGTAAGGATTTCATCTGCCCCAGGTGACAGCCATTTATCCAAAATGCAGGAAGCTCCACTACTAACCAATTCTACTAGCACCACCTGGAAAAGGCTATTTGAAGCAATTTTTTACCCATTTGATGCTAAGTGTGATTTGCTTGCTTGCTTAAAGACATGCCTGAACAGAACCATGACTGATATGGTTTGATTTGTTTGTGTAAGGGAAAAATATTTTATTACAGTAAGGCAGAGTATAGGGAGTTCCAAACTACCAGGACTATGAAAAATCAAGTATTTGTACGGATCTGTATTTCATGTCTCCCACCTCTTTCCCACAAAACCAAGGATGGATGCCAATGAAACTTTTTTCATTAACAGACCTATTATGTTGACAGTACCTCTCCTGGGGCACTGATTCAAAAAGGGTGTGAGAGGTTTCTTGTATTTTCTGCTCTTGCAAAAATCAAGCTTGCTGGTTACAGAAGGGTAATGCAGAATGATAAATAACAAAACAGGGCACACAGGGCAAATCTGCCCATCAGTACTAGCTGTGCCACTGACAGATGTGTTACAGATCAGGTGAGATGCAACACCTGGGAGACCTAATTTGGCTCCATCATAAAGCTGATGCTGTAAGTACATAATTGCTTCTAGTTGTAAACTGGCTTTTAGTCTTATTTTCAAGAAAGAAGTAACTGGTAATAGATAATAATAATAATAATAATAATAATAATAATAATAATAATAATAATAATAATAATAATAATAATAATAATAATAATAATAATATGTCCCACAGCTGCTAGGGAGGCTGGATTCAAGACCTGAGGGACACCTGTCAGCTGGTACCAGCTCTATCTGCTCAAACTCCTGCTCTCCCCAGTGTTTAAACTTTAGCCTCACTCCAAAGATCTTGGCTAATCATTAGCCAGGGAATCAATGCTGGGTTTTTGCGTAATCACTGTGACGTGCTATCTCTGAGTTCTGTTTGCTCTAGCAAATAACAGATAACAGATCTAAGAGAAATGGTCTGATGAAACATTTGAAACGTAGGTCAGAAACCAGCTTGGAGCTGAGGTGGGAAGGCTATAAACCCTCCTGCTTCCCCAGCACCCAGCAGCACAAACCTTGCCATGTGGTTTTCCCCCAGCATGTCCCCAGCACCTTCTGGGTGCACTCCTACCATATGGCTGAAGACACTTTCTGTCATGCATTTCAAGACAATATAGTTTCAGGGCAGTTTTAAAACCAGTGGTACCACTCCCTACACATCAGTGGCTAACAAAAAATATTGAAGTAAGTGAAGGGAACATCTGCACAGTTTGAATTTCTCTCTCCCTGGGCTTCCCTAACTAATACAAGATATAATGTTTAACATCTGGCATGTTAAAAGTTCGCTTAGAATTACATAAAAACACAATTTTCAGCTGTGGGCTCCACTGTCATGCCCCTTTTCACTATAGCCTCTGTGGCTCCACGAATGGGTAGCTGTAAAAATGAGGATGATTTCCCTGCATACCAGCCCCAAGCAATAGGGAGCAGGTATCCAGCTCTGTGTTTGATTTTTGGTTGCCAGGTGCTGAGCCATATGATGTACTGGGAGACCTGGCCACCTGCAGTGCTGGCTCCTGGGGTGAGGCCACAAGGAGAAACTGGGAGCTGGAGAGTGCAACCACTTTGTGTGGTTCAAGAGTCACACTGGCTGTTAGTGCAGCTGTTTCCTGCATGACTCTTACTAGTCACATCAGAGGGTTGGGGCACTGGGAATGGCTTCTTGGGCAATCAGGGCCCTGCCCCATATAATTTTTTTTTTTTTAATTCAGTGATTGCTGTCCATGCAGGGAAAGCAGAACACCATATCTTCTCATCCAGTCATCTTAATCCATCATTTTGCCTCATGTGAGTGCTGTCCTGCTGACACCAAGCCTCTCACAGATTATGCCAAGTCCTTGTCATCCAGCATCCCATCTTTGTAGCAGCAGCAAAGATACCTGTGGAAGAAGGTTTTCCTAACAGGGCTCTCAGCTTTTCCCATGTCTGGAAGCCATTTCTGTGTGTTCAGTAGCTCCCAGTGCCTTGCTCCTCCATGCACTTGGGCCTTGAAAAGCTACCTTGAAACCTTGCAAACTCTGCATTGAAAGCCTGCACTAGCAGCAGGCAGGGGCCAACCTTCCTGCACATAAAGTAAGAAGGACAGATGGCTGCAATGCACTCTGAGCTCCCTGGAAGCTCAAAGGCCACGAGGAAGGAGATGGGGCTAGCAGAGGAGACAGCCAGCAGCACCAGCTCCACCACTGCAGGGAAGGCTGGAGTGATGCATTTTTGAGATGCCTCAAGGCCATAAACACTTATCATCACTCTCCTAGGGACAGCAGCTGATTTACTGAACTTTTAAAGACTGATTTACTGCTGATAACCCTGACAAGCCTTAAACCTTTGATGGGGGACTATGATCAAATTCCCAGGAGAGAATGGAGCCTGGGGTAGATTGTACTGTCTTGCAAAGTCTAACCTAGCTCCAACTACACACTGAGGGATGGCACAGAAATTCTTCTTTGTGGTTATCCAGGACACAGGCTGTATCCTGTTGTGGCAGGCTGGCTCATACTCATAGAGTCCATCATACTTAGCAGGGACTCACAGGTAACACAAATCACAGAACAGCACGGATATAATCCCTGTCATGCTGGCATTTCAGCATAACTGTGCTCTATTATTCTTAGATAAGAAAATTACAGACTTTGCTTTTCCTTTTGAAGTCACAACAAGGCATCTCTCACAAAGATAAGTGTCTGGGGCCAGTGTCCCTCTCGGGGTTATCTAGTAGTCAGATGCTAACCAGGAACTTCCATTAATTTGGGTCTGTACATTCCTCCCACCAGTCACTATCATTTACAAAACACAGCTCCATTAGAAGTGAGTGACATAATCTGATGGATGTCCTGCCAGCATTAACACATGCTGATATGCTGATAGCAGCTGCAGCCTTGGCACAACACTAAGTCAAATAATGCATCTATTCAAATAGACTCTCTACAAGCAGATCTGTGAAAGAAGTTTATATACAAGCATTACACTCTTACATCTTCTTCTGGATGTTAACAACTGCATGTTTTAACATGTTATAAAACCAAAACTGTTTTATGTCATGTTGTCTGGAGGCATAAACTGATTTGAAGAGTTTGACTCAAAGCCCAGTAAATCTACAGAGGGGATGCTCTTCTCTTGCATCAAATTAGTACAGAGGTTAGTGCACTTAACAACAAGGCAGAATTCACATTTTTGTCAGAATCTTTACAGCAGGACACCAACTTTTTTTATACATCTGCATCTTTCAGATATTCTTTGAGGTTGTTTGACAAATCTCAGTCCTCATTCAATCTTTAATATTTTTATTTGCAGTAGGAAAGCCAGTGTTTTCATTGGGGTAGCTGTTTGAATGAAGAATTAAAAAAATACAGTAGAGTTCTTTATTTTGAGATTGTATAAAACCAGAAAGATACTCTATTAGAAAGTCAGAAAAGTGATGACCATTTGGACCTGCAGGCTTGCTTAGAAATAAACACATGTATTTTAAAATGTAGTGTAAGAGACAAAAACCCAATAGGTCCAAGCAAGCAGGGACTTTGATATGTTTGGAAATACTACTCCACTTATGTAATGGCCCATCTGTCATGGCTGAGCACAGCCATGGTTCCTAGTTTATGTATTTATGCTTTAGAAGCAACTTTTTTTTTACTATTAGTAAGACTAAACACACCAAGAGCATTTCTAGTCAAAGGCAGAACACATCATTGGAAAATGTAACATTGTAGCTGCAGGAAAATTCCAGGAGATGGAGACAACCTGAAAGTTCTGCAAGTCCATGGGATCTGCATTACCTTATGACCAACCTGCTGATTTCACAGGTATGAGATAAACACAGTACCTATGCCTCACCTAAAATACTTCTACTGAGAAAACATAAGGAGTGTAAGACATTTTTTCCTGTATAAAATTAACTTCAGAATGTTCCAAATGGCATACAAATATTTACATGTGCATATATACATACTGCCAAACAGTGCAGTACTGTCTCCTGCTTTTACCACATGAACTTCAAGGAAAGCAAAGTAAACTCAAGTGTTGCAGAGCTACAAGGAGCTTCCTCTTGTCTTGCCACAGCCAAGGGAAGCTGTTATTACACAGCTCTATACCAGCCACTCGGGCTCTGGTACTGAAACTAGTGGAACCATACATACACAAGGCTGATTTTCCTGTCTGAGAATTCACACCTACAAATCAGATCCTACAGATGTCCAAGGGCCATAAACTTTGCTGACAAAGCCACTGACTGAATCCCTGGCTCTAAGGCTAAGGTAAGCCTTGGCTGTTTCTCACAAGTTAAATGAAGTGGAAAATGTACACAAGGCAAATTCTTACTTGTCTGTGTCAGTGCAGACCCACACCAAGCAGTGGAACTTTTAGACTGAGGTAATAAAAAATTGCAGTTCTCAGCTTTTTGACTACTTGCCTTCTTTAACTGCTGTGGTAACATGCAAGCATTGATTGCTTAAGTTACAAATTCTGATAACCTGAAATTGTGACATCCCTTCAGGAGATCAAACACACCCCTGGCCTGAAAGTACACTAGCTTTGGTGGCCTGGGCTTCTCAGGAGATTTCTTAGCAAGGCCAGGAGGAGCTACCATGGCCCACAATGCAAGGGCAAACACACAGTGAGAAATTGATTCTCCTCAGTGGAGACTTCAGATACACCCAATAGCAGTTCAAAAACTTTACTTGTTCTTTGCAGGGTACTATCCATCACTAGACTGTATATTTTTTTCCTGTTTTCCCATAATTAGGTAGCTCTGGTTATGTGGTGGTTTTACACTATCTGTGTAATAAAAAGCAGTAACAAAAATAGCAAACCAGTGAAAAAAAAAAAAGTATTTCTCATATCTTTCCACTTCAAAAGCATCCTTGCCAGTGTAACATAACACCAGTTTTCCTTACTTGCTTCCTGGTCGTACAATCCATATTTATACAAACTGGTGCAAATGAGTACATGTCATTCTGGAGGCTCCAGCAAATCTGGATGTCATGGAAAAGCCCAAGGCAGGATGCATGGAGAGAGAAGGGTGCTGGGCACTGCCACCCCTGCAAGGAGCCAGGCTAGGAGCGAGTGTACTGCACCGTGCTGTACTTGGTGACCCTGGAAGACTTGCTCAGTGTGGCACCGGCAGGGGGTGGCCCTTGTAAGTCAGAGCCCATCAGGTGAGGCGGGGAGTCTGTGACCAGAGCATGCTCGTGCCTTCCTGAGCTGGCACCTGCTGCCTGCTCAGCCCTGCCCTGCAGCCCCGAGGCCGCCCCCACCCGTTCACCCAGCACCGCGCTGCGCTCCTCCGTGGAAGGGGGGCAGCTGAGCGAGCCCTGCTCTGCAGCAGGCACCAGCAGCCTCTCCCTCTCCCTCACCACCACGTACTGAGAGTCAGGGAGATCCTGCACTGCCAGGGCTCCTGGCCCTGCACCCGCCGACTTCACCATCCTCTCTGTAAGCACCACGTCAGCGCCGTGCGGCAGCTCAGGGATTCGCACCAGGCCCTGAATGCTCGATGCAGGTGCCAGCACTCTCTCTGTCACCACTACGTTCTCCTTAAACTGGGGGTCTAAAAAGACAGGGGCTGAGCGGGCAGGAGCCCCCACGGAGTAGGATGTTTCCATCATGGAGACGCTGCTCGCCGCGTGGCCTGCGGGGAGCTGCCCCGAGCGGGATGATGAGAAGGTTGTTTCTGTCACCACCTCCTTGGACAGGGTGCTTTCTCCTGCTCCACTGCCTGTGTGCAGGGGTGGGACAGACTGGAAAGCACTGCCTGAGGCAAAGGTTTGTTGAGAGGTGGAAGCACTTTGCTGATCTAAGAACTGTGACTTTGCTTCACTATGACCAAAACCTGATTCATTCTTGTAGCCGCCTTCTTTCATGTTGATCTGTCTACCTATACATATTTCTGCTAGAGTCTTAAACTTTTCTCCTAAATCATCAAGAAAATGGTCATCAAGGTCCCCCTCAATAAAGCTGCAGCAGCCAACAGAGCCATGTGGGGAGCCTGATTCTCCCTGGGAATAAACCAGGAGACAGTCTTTTGCAGCTTGCTCTTCATCTTCATCCGCAAAAGAGACAGCTTTCTGCAGACAGAAACAAAGACAAGCAAGAGTTCATTAATGCCAGCTCTAGACTTAGTAATTTTGAAAAATCAGAAATGCTTAGACAAAAAGGTTGAAATAAAAAATTTAACTGATCCCACAGAAACTGTCAACTAAACAAGGGCTGTACCTAACCTGATTTTTTGCTTTTTTGAAATTAGTCTGAACTTGACAAGTACCCTTGATAGGAATAAAAATATGAGATTATATTTAAGACTTTGGATACCATCACCATCTGCTGCTGTTCCTTCCAGTAAATGTACCACTTGTGATACTGCTCCATATTCATGAAGAAATTGTTTTAGTTCAGAGAATGAACTTCCCCTCTAACTAAGGTTTTTGTGGGAGAGTACCAACACCATTTCTAAGAGTACCCTAACATTTAAAGAAACATTTACTGAGTACATGCTGACATGTTATCACCTACCATGGCCCTTTTCACTAGCTACAGGATCACATCCAGGATGCCCAACAGGAAAGAAATCAAGAAGCTAAATGGCTTGGTAAAGCATGGATGCATAGTCCATCATGTAAATTTTGAGGCTCCATGCAGGCCATCAGGCAACCAGGAGGGCTCAGGAGTTCTGGCTACAGTGCTTACAGGGTCAGCCCAGTCTGAAAGCAGTGTCTGCCACAGAGCTGCTGCAGTGCTGGCACAAATCTCTGTGTATGTGTTTGTATCAGCTCCACATCCAAAAAGTGAAGGCAGCCAAATCCTCTGGGCCTGCTGAACCAGCTTTATCTAATATGGTTCCTGGCTTGTGCTCAGAACCAACTTTCTGCCACATTTGAAATTCTGGACTGCAAATTAGCTCAGGCATCTGTGTAATGTGCTATATATCCAGACTCAATTTGACTCTGCATGTTTAACTGCATTTGATCCTGGAAGTAGGTACACAACCCAAGATTCTGCCACAAAAAACAGCTGAAACTATTTGGTTTGGTTACTTGTCTGTTTCCTCACCCCTAATGTGAGATATTTTAGCCTCCCAGAAGTTGTGTGGATACTGAGTATGACTTCCCTCCTGAAGACTTCATCAGGCAATTATGCTTAAGGTCTGTCACAAAGAGTGGAAGAAAAGGAGATTGTTACTCTTGCATCTGTTCATGCTGGAGACCAGTAGCTAGAGCACTCTGAGACACAAAAGCACCTAAAGCTCAAATCCTTCCCTGGCCTGAGGTGGTGATTCAAATCTGCACAGCTACTCCCCTGCAAAACCACATCAGCTGCCAGCTGTAGGGTGTGAAGATGTTTTGTTTGTACAGGTGATGGTGCATGGAAGTCAAACTTTCACTACAAGGAGCTCATCAGCCAAAGGACTAACGACGTGCATAACGTGAAGAGAAACAGCTTCAACAAGTAGGAACAACCTACTAGCCAATGGGTCAGTAAAAAATAAAAAAGGAAGGGGATTGCAACACATGCCTCATACACTTTTGATGAATGGCCCTTTGCTCAGGCTGCTGGGCAAATAGACAAGTCAGCACCACTTACTGCATCAGCTACCTTGAAAATACAGCCCCACCCACTGGTGTGTGACATCTTCAGCTTATCTTTCAAAAACCTGCTCCGTGGTAAAGTTTGGAGCTGTGATTCATGATGAATCACAGGTGCCTCCCTAGAGACCAGTTTCATGTTCTTAAATCCCTGGGATTTAGATCATACAGTCTTTCTCAGGGCTTTTTCCCGGGCAAGGCGTTCCTTCACTATTGCTGAATATTCTGGATCCCACCCACAAATACCTTCCTTGAGAGAAAGGTGTATTTGTGTGACACCTTGCAAACACTCAGTACTAGAAGACTGAGCATTGTCACACTCCAAATCCCGCATGTGTGGCTAATCCAAAAATCCTTAATGCCCCCAACTCCACATGCACAATACCAGGACTGTTTATATCTACATATCTACTCATCTCTGTCATAACATGAAGGATATTTCACAATGCTAAGTGCAAACATCACAATGCTGTTACTTTTGGGTCACATGCTTACATCGTTGAAGTAGTCTCTTAGGAATTCTTCATTCATGGCTCCTGCTGCTCCCACAGCAACTCCTCCTCCAGACAGGACTGTCTTGCCGTCTACACCTGCCATGCCTTCAGCTGCTCCAGCTGCCATGACGGCTCCATAGTCAGCAGCAGAAAGAAGACGTCTTTTCTCTTCCCATCTTTCCCTGGTAGTAGTGCTGTGATGCTCTCCTACATGAGAGGCAGAGCTGCCTGCTCCTATTAGAACTTCTTGTCCACTCATTCCTGCTGCTGCTGCTCCTGCTGCTGCTCCTGCTGCTCCCGCTGCTCCTACTGCTGCTGCTCCTTTCAAGTTCCCAAGTGCAGTGGGTGGAATGAAGCTTAGCACTGGCTATATAAATAAGACAAATTAAGATGTGACATGAAAGCTTTGCAGCCTAGCACATGGAACTCACCAAACCAGCAGTGGGGCTGGGTGGGAACAGGGAGGGTGCTGCCTTATGACTTGTTTGAATTTGCACTTATACATGTTGCTGCAAAGAGTAAAAGGCCTCCTAAGACAGGGTGAAGCTTCCACAAATGTACTGCCAAGAAGGTTCATGGAAATGATTCTATAGATCATTATTTTCTTGAAATTCAGAAGATTGAAAATTAAAAAAAAAAAAAACAAAACAAAAAAAGCCCCACCAAAAAAAGGCTTGCAAAACTGTAAGGAGCTCAGCTGTTCCAAGAAAAACTGCCCAGTTTTCCTTAGATAAAGTGGGGAAATATGCACTGCCTGCCACGTCTGTGGTGCTTCCTGGCCCTTTCTTTTTTTCCTAGTAGTTTGGCTTTCTTGTTAATTATCTTTTAACAAGGATTTGGTGTGAGCATTGGCCCTAAATCTAAGTCTTTTACCTTCTGTTTCTGTTATTGTGCAAAAGCGTGTCAGTGTCATGCCCTTTTTTTTGAAAACCTTGTTTTGTAGCATAACAACAAAGAGCAAGTTTCTCTTGGCATTTACTGTTCCCTCTGCAGATTTGCACCTTTTCTTCCTTTTTCTTTTTTACTAAGAAATTTCCTCTGTTTGAAAAAGAAAATACAGAGGGAATTAATCTAAAACAGTCTGAAACTTTAAACCAATGAAGGGAAGCTCAGCATTATAACCCATTATTTTGGTGCTTTATCATGCTCCCAAAGGGGTGCAGAACATTCCAGGCCTGCAAATGCAAATGTTTCACTCTCTATTAGTTCAAAGCCTTTCCCACAGTCCTATCTTCTGCTCAGATATGATCAACATTTGCTTGATTGCTTTCCCTATACTTTGGGATTTAAGTGCTATGGTTGCTTTTTCTACAGCTGCTGGTAGAAGTCATCTCCTACACATCCCTCACTGAGCCTCACAGGGTAAATTTTAATTAATGTTCATGTGTTGTTAAAATCTGTTGTAGAGCTTTGAAATATCTGCCTGTAGAGTGGAAGAGGCCCCAGGTGGCAAATTGAACACTGGGATAGAAATCAAAGAGAAGGGCTATTAGGGATACGTGCCTTCTCCTCAGGAGCTGCTCCTTCACTGTTCCACTGACGCAACATGGCTTCACTGTGGTCTGGGATGTCAGCAAATGTCTTGGCTCCACCAAATCCCTTTGCTCCCAAGCCACCAGGGCACAGCAGCAGCAACAGAGGAACAACTGCAGGGAAACAGAAGGTTGCCATTAACAGTGTGGTTGTTAGGACCTTAGCATACTTACAGCCACTGTGAGTTTGGCCAGCTCCTACACCCAAATGTATTTTCAATGAGCTAGTGATCAGTATGAGAGCTGGCAAGGATTGAAGACAGGCTCTCAAATATTCAATGCATTTCCTAGAAGCATATGCCAAGGCCATTTTCCTAGAGAGCAAACTGACAACTAACACATCAGGGCCTGAATCCTGCAGATGGCCACACATGTATGTGACCATACTTCTATCAAAGATCTCATATAGCAATTCCAAGTCCTGGCTATCACTGTACAACCTCAGCATTTCCAACTCCTCCTCTTTTACTACTAGATAACAACATGGCATCATGTAAATTCAACCTCACCACGCCTTTGACATGCCTAGAGTGTTGCCTGGGGGACTCAAAATAACCCAGTTTCAGAAGCAGAGAATATTATTCTTGTGGCATGAACTTTGTTTATCACACTTAGACTGCTGCTAGCACAAGCAACAAACTATTGGGAGTTTAAATGCAGCACTGCTACACCTGGCAACACCATAATTACAAATATTCTTATTTTTCTTTTATCTCACCAAAGGACAATGTCACATGCTGCTCTGAGCAAGGCAGTGAATCTGCAGTGACACAAAAGAGTGGAGAATGTGCTGTGGTTTGAGTAGGAAGAGTTAGGGTTCACCTGGGGACATCTCAGAATACCAAAAGCATTCCTCACTGCTTCCCCACTTGTTATTTACTGCACCATAAACAAATATTAAAAGTTGTTCATATTAATTTTAAAATGCACAGCTCGAAATCCTTTGAGGGTGAAGTGCTGATATTACCAAAATTAGCTGGGGATCTGCCATGACTTCCCACAAGACTAGAAGTTTATACAGAATGTATGAAGATGATAAAACCTGGGAGCTGGACTGTTTCTTTCCTGATGCTTTGCAGACCACATTTGCAGTGCTTCAGAGATAATATGAAATAATTACTTACGCAGCAAAAGCAAAAATGCCAGGATGATTAACGCAACTGCTGCTGGCCCCAGACCCACCGACTTGGCGCCGACAAACTTCTCCTGGCACACACCATCATCTGCACACTTGCACACAGTCAGCTGCAGAGACTGTGGCACAGCACAGCTGACCCCCTGGAAATCCTTTATTAGCATGGGAACTTCAGTTCTGCCCGGCTTCAGGTTTTGTGGTACCAGCTGTACGCTGGTGTCTGAGACAGAAGTGGAGGGAGGTTAAAGAAAAAAAAAAAAACAAGGACAAGAAGTGAGCAGAGAGAAAGTTGACTCCTGTAAACTAACTAAATACAACTGTTACAGTCTTCCAACAAATCCCCTCCAGTTAAGCCCAGCCTATGGAATGGAATTAAGTTTCAGTAGCTGCTGCTACAGTATATGTGCTTTTATTTTTATCAAGTAATTCATGCTGGTAAGTGAGCAGCCATGCTCACTTGTAGCCTCAGATAATCGTGAAATTTCTCAAGACCTTAGACTAAGCATGGAAGACAGCCCAATCACCTATATAGCATCCCTGTAATCTGAATAGATAAAGGCTGAACTCACAAAGAAACAGCTTCAGTCTTGAGGAGATTAATCTGCTGTAGGCCACAGACAGGGATCAGGAGCCAACAAAATACCTAGTCCTGTGCCTATGTCATGTCAAGTGAGGGACACTCTCAGGGCAATTTGTTCCAGCGTGTGGTCACTGCACAGCAAAGAATTTCCTCCTTGTATTCAGGTGGAAACCTTCCGAGCATCAGTTTCTGCCCATTGCCTCTTGTCCTATTGTTTGGCACCACCAAGAAGAGCCTGCCTCCATCCTCTTGCCACTCTCCTTTCATCAGATACTTATAGATGTGGATGAGGTCTCCCCTCAGTCATCTCTTCTGAAGGCTGAACAGGCTTGGCTCCCTCAGCCTGACCTCATAAGAGATGCTCCAGCCACTTAATCATCTTCATAGCCCTCTGTCTGGATGCTCCAGGAATTCTGCATCCCTCTTGTACCAAGGAGGCAGAACTGGACACAGCACTCCAGATGTGCCTCACCAGGGCAGAGCAGAGAGGCAGGATCACCTCCCTTGACCTGCTTGCTCTGCTCTGCCTAATGCACCCCAGGACACCATGGGCCTTTTGGCCACAAGGACACACTGATGGCCCATGGATAGCTTATCTTCTATGCCCAGATAATGCATCACAACATGTTTTCCATGAGAAGATGGGTATAGCTTTATCCTAGCATTATTCATGAAATCCTGGTCACCACACATGGGGTATCGAGCCAGGCAAAGATGGTCCAGCTGAGGGAAGGCAACACACCCCAGAGGACATGTCTGAACTTTTATAACCTTCACAGAGAAGGGAGCAGAATATAAATTATGGCTCCTAATGCCTGACTCCATATGGTCTCCATGGTCTCACTCAGCCAAACTGTCAGTTTGACTGGAATTAATAAATTACGACCTTAGGACTTCAAAGAACTGAAAGTAATTAAAAATACATTTTCTTACCATTTCCAGATGCAATTATCCAGTTTTCTGCTGTCCCTTCTGGCTCATCAATGACAGTAAAGCTGAAGGGATAACTGTTTGGGTAACTATCCAAATCATGAGCTGTAACATCAACTAATTTTGCATCTGAACACATAGTCTGCACAGGGTTCACAATAACTGGGCAGTTATCATTCTCATCTTGAACTTGAATGACGACTGTGCCAGTGACTGTTTTCCTTGGGGAATCTAAGAATTTAAAATATGAAAAATTAAATTGATTTGTGCACAAAAATTTATCTTAACATAAAAAAATAAAAAAAAAACCAACCCAAAACACTTAGTATTTTCCAAAACACCAACATTGCTGAAGTAAGTTGAAAGGGATCTCCCTGGAGCTTAGAAAAGCAGTGCTTTATTCCCAATGTTGATAAATATATTGACAAAGCTCTGAAGGCAAGCTGTTTTATCACTTTAACTTGAAAAAAATATCCTGTATAGTTACACAGTAATATGCAGATTATAAATGAAGAATTCTATTTAGATACAAAAGAAGTTCAGAGAGTCTTTCTTGCTTAGAAGTCAAGAGAACTTAGGACTATGAAGTCTGATGATAGGCATATTGAGGTAGTGGCAATGCCCACCTTGACAATAGAGTTTCATATCAGACCTATCTTTGAAAACTTTTTATAGAAGTTCACATCCATCTAGTCAAAGGGGAGAAACATATATGTTGGGAATCCATTCAAAAAAATGAGTTGCCTGCATCTCTCCTTTGAATACTAAGACTGCACTTGGTGCTTAACTTTAGAGATGGGTAGGTTAAGCCAACAACCCTTGTAGATAGGCAAACAAACCAATTTGTGTGAAAACAAAGCCCTCTCAACTCACCAGTAGTTACACCCAGCATGGTGATAGTGTAGGTACCATTTACTACATGAGGTGATTCGTAATCAAGATTTTTAGCAAGTCGGATTTCACCTGTGGCTGGGTCTACAGTGACCCAGTTTGCTGCATCTTTTCCTTTCATGTACCTGATGAAAATCACACAAAGGTGGGCACATTTATAATGAGGAAAACAACCATCAGTAGAAAAAGCAGCTTCACAGTACCTTTTGTCACCTTTTAAAACAGAGATCAAATCCCTTAGTCTGATGCTCCTGCCAATGTAATTGGTTACAACTATAAACCTGCCCTGAATGTTGAGAGCTGCTTTTCTCTCTGGGTCAAACATTAAGCTATGGGTGCACTATAGAAAGTGCAATCAGGGAGTGAGGCATCCTCCTCCCCTCCTTCTGTGCTTCCAGCACAAGCTGAGCATTAGACACCCACAAAAAACTGTATTACAGGCATGGGGGAAAGAGGTCCACCCCTGAGTGTGCAACTCTGCTGTGCACCATTTGTAAAGGCCATGGTGGTGGTTAAATTTAGCATTCTAGCTGAAAAGCTATGATTCAAAATCTAAGCATACACATGCAGACGTATCTGTGTTACACCCTTTCTGTCTGACTGATAAATGTTTCTGCATATTCCTTCCTAATTTTACTGGAGACAATGGAATCAGATTGGGAAATCTAATCTCAAAAGCAGATAGGTACGACAAACACATCATGCAAACACAGACAACTTCAGTCCAAACACTCATGTCTCGCCATATACAACAAAAGAAGGAGGATTTTCATATCACCTGTTTTCTGCATAATAGAGTATTGAACATCATGATGAATTACACTTAGCAGAAAACTGCCTTTGAAATTATTTTGGTTCAAAACATGCAAATTTTGACAATAAGATATGACTTCTGACATCGTTTTGACGGTTATAAAAAAATTCTTACGTAATGCGCTCTGCGATTTTCCCAGTGTCTTCATCATAGGCTTGATACTGTCCAATAACCTGCTTTATCTGCAGTTTCTCACTTGCTTCAATAATTTTTGTGCCACCAGGGAACACAGGGCCTTCCCTCACATTGATCACCTTAATTTTGATTGGAATTGTTTCTGCTTTGAAACTAGGTTTAATCGACTTGTGGAACTCTGCTTTGTTTGTAACAACAATGCCTAAGTTTAGGCTTTGCATTTTTTCATAATCCAGCGCCTAGAGCAATGAAGAAAATAATACAAAAACATTCAGAATTTGTCAGAATCCAGTATCTGGACAACATGCATACATTTAATATTTAAATAATACTATAGCATCCTTATTTGAGTAGTAAGAATGTAAATATTTAAGTAATATTTAAGCAATAAGAATGTTACAGTGTGAGGAAATTTGTTAGCCTGTTACTCTCACTCATTTTTAATGGATAACACCATAAGTATGGCTTTATATTATTGAATTAAACTAATTTAAGTTTCTGCCTGCTTTCAGTGAATCCATGTTCAATTACTTGGCTCTTCCAATAATGCTCAATTTTTTCTTTTAAATAATTAGCAGTTTTCAGATAGAGAAACCCAAGCAGGAAAAAAAAAAAAGAAAGAAAAGCTGCTTAGGGCACTATGCATCTTCAGTTCTTGTGCACTAAAGAAATGCGAAAATTATAAAATAGACATTTCCATTAATAGAAAATATTTTCCTCATCATTTCAACTTATGGAAGTTCATAAAATAGTCTGTGGCCCATGGCTCATGGAATAGGTGCTGCCTGCAACATTATCAGTGGCCAGGGGATATAAAGAAATTTATACTGAGATCATCAAGGACAGCAGAAACATGGAAGTTTACAGCAGGTTAGTACTGTTGCCCAAAGGGCAAGGGAAATCTGGGGACTTCTGCCCTACTAGTTATATTTGTGATCACACAGAATGCCAGTGGAAAAGCTTGACAAAATCATTATTTTGCATGGAATTACTGAATGCATTAAAAATACAGCAAAGGAGGACTATCCACATATTCTACATATTGACTGAATAAAAACAATTTGTCAACAAAGATGGATCAATTATTCTAATATTTCAAGTAGCATCTCTAAAATCTATACTTACCTTCACAACAGTCAAAATTCCTTCATTTGTTTGGGGATCTGTTACAATTTGGAAAAAACCATCCTCGTTGCCAGAAACAAATGTAAATTTTGCCAGCCAGTTATCAGAAAACTCTTCATCTTTGTCAAATACTTTTATTCGCATAATTTCCACATTTGCTCTGTTTTCTTCAATGCTTCCTTCAAACTGCAATAAAAATAAAATCCACTCTTTAAAAAGATGTCAAGGTTTACTTCATTTCAGCAGTGCAAAGAATTTTGCACAATGTCTTATCATGGGGAAGGTGTAGGAACATGCTAAAAATTGTGATAATTGCACTTACTGCATGACTTTCAACAACAGGTAGATTGTCATTGACATCCAGAATCTTGATTTCTAAAGAACATGTTGCAGCATTCCCACCTGCTTGACCACCACGGTCCTTTGCTTCCACCACCAAAGAATAGCTACTTTGTGTCTGTCATGGTAAGAAAAAGGTTTTTAATCCAGGCTAAAAATTCTTCCATTGCTATATGATCTCTGTAATGTCTCTTATGGTCAATTGTAATTCCTCTCTAGCTAGAAGTAAATCTTGCCCACAAGTGCCTTGATGGATTCTGCTGGAGTAGAACTAAGGCTTTGAAAAGGATATGGGACTTTCCACACAAAGAATCAGATTGTACTTAAATATCAAATTAAAAAATTCCAGTGGCCATGAACAGGGACAGGACCAGTGATACCTGAATGCCAGGACATGGCCAGAGGCAGAGCCACATCCCTCAGCCACAGAGCTAGCATTCCCACCACCATCTGCTGGCCAGGGAAAGCTCTGCAAGCACAGGTCATGTCCCTCACAACAGGTGACTTTCAGTGCAGTTTCACAGCAGCACCTGTCCTAACTCCTTGCACTGTGATTTGCATGGCAGGCTACAAAAATCCAGATGCAACCAGCAGTTTTACAGGTGGTGATCTAGGTTATCTTTGCTATACACTCCCCAGCAGAAAGAAATGACACCTTTTTTTGGGTACCTGCTGCCCTGGCTGCACAGAAAGGACAGAAAGAACAACCTGGCACAGGGAGGTGATGGGGGGATACAGACTTAATCCCATTGCCTCTTCCCTCAATCCCTGAAAAGCATGTATCAGCCAGACAAGGCTTTAATCCCAAGGGCAGTTAAGACAAGGAAGAGGGTCAGCTCTTCATCCTGCAGGCAGGGCTAAGAGTGAAACAATGGGGGCACCAGAAAGCCACTTCTAACAAACACCATAACTGGAGGAGTTTTTTACCTCTCTGTCCAGGTTTATTTTTGCCACTCGAACTTCGCCAGTATTCTTATCCATGCTGAATGCAGCGCTAGGGCTTTGGGAAACAATCCTGAAAGCAATTTTGGAATTCAGGTTATTTGGTTCATCTGCATCGGTTGCATTTATCCTCATTACAATTGTACCTGGAAAATGCAAACAAAAATATGGCACTTGTTTACACCACCAATCACTCGTATATATCTTTACTGTAATGTCAAAGATAGGAGCAATTTGTTAGATGCACTGCACCATTTTCTGATGCTCTTGACTTTATTTATTTAATGCATCAAGTTGAAGAAGTGTCCTTAAAGCCAAAAGGTACATGTTAAAATATTATATATATATATATATTTATTTATATAATATATACATTATATTATATAATATATATATATTATAATTATATATATATATATAAAATATATATTCTAGCCAACAAAGAGTGCATTCACACATCTGTAACTTATAAGATGCAATGCACAAATCAAACAACAGGTTACATTCTCTCAGTAATTCTGACAGAAAAATGTAGATATCAAGCAGATCAGAAACTGCAAGCTGCATTTCCCTCACATGTTTTTCCAAAGAGAGTACTAATTATTCCTTTACCTGAACATTATTAAAACCACTGATCTGTATTGATGCCCTCCAACAGCTTCACTCAATATATGTGGTGGTACCCATGGTGCAACCCCCTTATAATTTATGGCAGGGGGTCTTGCCCCTTGGGAGAGGGCATACCTCAGCATCCAGAGCCTAAATTTTAACATTAGCTGGAATTCATGCCAAGAGCCATTACATATGGCTGCTATAGACTTGAAAGATTGCTGAGGTTACTCAAGACCTCACCCAAGTGGATGGGCAATAATTTGTTTCTTCAGATTATAGTGACATTGAAACAGACACACTGCCAGGTTTTTTTACTCCAGCTTTTCTAATCCTCTTGAAAATAATCTGTTATGCCCTTATGTTTACTGATGTTCATAGGAAAATGGCCATTAACTTGTTCTTCAATGGTTATGGCACAGCCATAAGTGCTTATCAGCAAACTACCTCCCCAGCCCACAAATAAAGCAGGGCTTTGGACGAGGATGGCAGAGTGAAATCCCTCCCAAGTAGGCTGTAACTACTAGACCAGAAGGCAGGTTGCATTTCCTGTGCAATTCCTGCAGAACTCTGGTTCCTGGATTTGTGGTAGCTCTGACAACAAACTAAAGATTGTACAAGAGGAAATACTGTTCTCTCTCGCCCCTAGGGGGATGCTCTCCCTTAATCACACAACACAGCCTAGCCTTGAATAAAAACCTTCATTCACACATGGATAACCTGCTTATGTCAGCAAGAGAATGTGCCTTTGTTACTGCAGGTGTACTGCTCCAAAGTGCATACACACCTGTCCCCTTGCATATCTTGGGAAAAACTAAAAGGAAAAAAAATAAAAAATAAAATGAAGTTACCAGTTTCACTTAATTCTTCAATTGAACCAACAAAAACTTCATGTGAAAACACTGGAAAATTGTCATTTATGTCCACAACTTTAATTGGAAGGTCTATTGGCTCTTCCAGTTTTGCCCCATTCTTGTCTAGTGCATGGCCTCGGACCTGATAATACAGACAGAAACAATAAACAAATCCAATGAGTGACTGTCATAAACACAAATGCAAACCAGAAATACACCCATTATATATAACAAAGAATAAATATTATAAAGGTTTATTACATATGCTTATAAATACAAGCAGGTATACACAAATATAAAAAAATGCATTATATATATTATATAATATATATATATTATTAGATATAATATTCGATATATGTACTATTTCAAGCAGACACATTTAAAGAAAAGAAAATAAAAAATTGACAGGAGGGGATCTATAAAGAAAATTTTGATTTTCTACTTACAAGAAGAAATGGTGTCTTTTCTCTGTCCACCCTTCCAGTTATGTTCAGGTTACCAGTCTTTCCATCGATAACAAATAATCCATAAGGGGGTTCTGTTACTCCTTGACCAGATATAGTGTAAGTTACTACTATTCCTGTATCTTCAAGATCTGAATGTATCTAGTAGGAATATAACAAATTAAAAAACACTCAGTAAATAAAATCACATTTAAAAGTGCAACAAAATGTTTTTTCTACCTTGTGATGAAGAAACAAAAATAAATACTTAACACACTGCATATTTATTTCCCTGCACTCCTCTGACTCTGGAGATGTAGAAATGAATGCAGGAAGGGCTGCATGTTCTGTTTGATAATCTGGTGCAGGGAGATGAGAAACATCTGGATCTGGGAGCTGACCTGGGAGGTCAGACCTAAGCTAGCAAATACACCAGGACTGGAGAAGGGATAGGGTGGAGGAAAAAAGGTCAGACCTGGAGATGAACACAGATACTGCAGAGACGAGAGACTACACCCTTTCTCTGCTGTCAGCAGATATTCAAAGCATCTGGAAAAGTGTGCATTGTGCCAGTATCACCATCAAGGAGCAGCCCAAGCAGAGGGCAACAGCTTTCCACCACCTGCAATCATTTTACATGCTGAGGTGGCAGGAGTGGTGAATTCAAGTTGCAGCGCTGGTGCTGAACCAGACACACATCACTCTTCCACAAAGGGTAACACCTTGGTTATTTTTAACTCTGCTTCCTAAATGACTACTGATACATAATCCTACTCCATGTACATCCTTCTGGCCCAGTCACCACCAGCAGATCTGGTCAACTTCAATCCCAGCTGAGTATGGGTAGTGGGGTGAAAAAAACTCAAGAGATACTGCATTCCCCAAAAGCTTATTGAAAAATAGGGCTGTGAAAAGATGAGTGACTGAGCCAAACCAGGCTTTAAAAGTAAAGGAAACAGAAGGAAATGTGTCAACTTTCAACTGGTATTCAATAGTCCTTTAAAATAAAAGAAATATTTGTGTATATGTTTAGGGAAGCCACACTCCTATTTTACACTTTCATCTCCATTTTTCTGTGTATGGCATATTTAACTGTTTGCTGGGCTTACTCTAGCAATTGGATTCTTATAGGAATTGTCCTCCTCCTCCCGAATGAAGGCTGGAGGGACTGTCCATTCTCTCTTCTGTCTGACTAGGCTGTTGGGATGAGACAACAGGCCACTCCTGTCATTTCTGTTATAAACCTGTGAAAAGACAAGATGGAACGTCAGCATTACATTTAGTCATCTCAGATAAATGCTTTATTGCTGCTGTAGCCAAGACTTCTGAGCAACTTTTGCTCTTCAAGAGCTAGTAACTTCAAAATCACAGAACAGCATCATCCTTCTGAGTCACCATCTAAGAGCTGTACAGTCCTCAAGTTGGTTGAAGAGAAAAACTGCACTGGTCTCCTCATCAGGACAGAATTAGGCAAGACAGGCTCTAAAAATATGAGTAAACTTGCATGACCAGTGGCTGGTGCAAAGACACCTGCTCTGGAAGATTTAAATGCTTGTCATCAGATGTGGGAAGAAGTTTGTCACTAAGGCTGTTTTGAACCACCATTTCTGCCTTACCACCGTGTTTATCTTCCTACCAATACTGGCTTGCATATTTAACCTTCTCTCTGAAACAGAATACGTGGAAGAGCAGGCCACTATTCAAACCACCCTTATCTCTGCTATCCCTGTTTAACTACACCTTACCCTGTGTGACACCCCTCATCCTTCTGTCCACTTTAGTTTCTACTGTCTCTGTTGACTCCCAGATTAACATGTTCAATAAAACAGAGGTTTTTCACCTACTGAGTTCAAAAAAGCAACCTACATTTTTACTGTGTTAGGGGAAGTTTCTCAAAGTTCAATGGTATTCTAGGTGATGGATGTAGGAATCTATTCACTTATTTTTCAGCTTTTATTTCTCTATTCATTATGCAGCTTTCACATACCAGAAAATGGTAGAATACAACTTATCAACAATTTATCAACTGAAATAAGGCATGGCTTTGGTATGTTGCTCAGAGAACCCTTCCACAGGCACTGATAAAGAAAAAGCTTTCCATTATAACCTACCTTCACGTAGAGCCCATGTCCATAATTCAAACAGATCTGCAATGGAAATTATGACAGTCATTATTAATTCTATGTCACTTCAGCAGTACTAAAACTTAACTTTTGGGAACTGGTTCATAAGACCAGCAAAGCCACAAGGAAGAAGGCTTCTGACCTGTATAAATTAATATTTATTATTTACCTGTAACAGCTTCTGAAAAATTCACCCATAACCATTGACATTAAAAATATACACTCTAACTACACAATAATAAAGTTTGGCACCTTTTTCGTAGCAGGAAACAGATTATAAGCAATTAATATATTTTCCTAAAAAATTCAGACTTTACAGTAATTTTTAAACAACTATTTTTTGTAGTGCTGAATAATACTTCAGTACTCCAAAAGGATGAGGATGTGCCATTGATGGAAACAAAGTGCTTGCAGCACTTTGGAGAAGCTCCCTCTTCTGGGCAAACCTTGGATTTGTGGCTGTGGTGGGTTACAAACCACATCAGAGAAGAAAATCGGATAAATGGTGTCTAAAGGAAAGGACTAACCCAAACATCTGCTGAAGTGTACACGACAGAAGCAGCTCTCTTACTCAGAACCTTGCTGGGAGGATAAATGGCATCACTTATTTAAACAGGGCAGAGGTGCTTGCTCTGACAAAACCCTGCAGGCTAAGGTTCAGTACCGGGACTGCCCACCTCTCCACACACCAGGACAGGCCAGGAGAGCTAAGCCTGGCCTTGAATATCTCAGTTAGGTGACAAGTCCTGGCTGGAAAAAGCCAATTTATGAGAGACCCCATGTTTATGTCCACTCTCCAGGCATCAGACTCTGCAAGTAACAACACCCCTCAAACTGCAAAAAATGTAGGTATTGGGAAGCAACAACAATAAAAAGTAGGCTATTACAACATGGGAAATCTACAAATCAAGCTTTGAACTTTGTACAGGTAGCAAATACTGCTACAGTTCTGAAAATTATTATTATATTGCAACTTAGGTGATTATTTTCTAAGGCATTTCTTAGGATTATTTTCTTTGCCTAAGGCAAAGCAGGCTCAGAAAAGGTGGTTTTCTACTCAAGTAAGTCAGTCTCTGACTGGTTTCTAGTCTATTCACTGAGCTCTCCCTATTCCTCCCTCTGACTCAGTCTTGATTACTGAATTGATGACAGCTTCTATTTTTTTTTAAAAGATGTTATCTTGTACCCACACAATCCAGCAGACTATGTTGAGCAATAAAGCAAATTTCTGCTTCAACTTGTCCAACAAAACTGCTTTTCAAATAGTATTTTTCCCAATGTATATATACTGAGGACAAAAATTATCAAGCAGTACGTTTCCTAGTGGATATGCATCATGAAGGATACAGGATCTCACACCAAGCTGTTTCATGGATGTTCTTAGTCTTACTTGATTCTATTAATTATATGAATTTTCAAAATTTATTTTCATGACTAATTAGATTATACCAGCAAGAGTGACAGGAGAATTTTGCTTTATAGTCAAGGTTTTCCACAGAAGCTGCAACTCTTTTGGAAGCTGAGTAATTGTCAAGGTGTCACCAAAAACATCCTTGGTTGCTCTAATTGGTAAACTGGAGGAAAAACTTTCTGTCTTAAAACTGAATTGAGACAAGAGGCATGTGGTGAGAAGTTTCCTTGTACTGGTAACCTCATAACCCAGTATAAACAAAAGTGTCTGAAGACCAAGAATAAGCAGATCTTTCACTGAGATGTGTGTCAAAAATGGGTAAAAAAATCCCACTAGTCATTATAAAAAGAAAATCTTTAAGGTAAGTAAAAATCAATTTGCATAGTAGCAAATGTCCCTCAAAACATTCTAGGTTAATGCTAAGATAGTAAAAATACTTTTGCTCTTGTATTATTTGATCTACAGTCCACAGGTAGCCTCACAAGGGACTTAGAAGATATCTAAAAAAATGTTTAAGACACTTAATGTTAACTTATATGTTAATGACACTTTTAGTCACAAGATGCATAAATAAAAGAGGAAAAAATATGCAAAGGGATCCAGCCTTTTTATTTAACATTTTTAAAGGTTCCAAAATGTTTACTGGGGAAAAGCACTATTCAGTGACATTTTCTTCAAGGACAAGTGACATGTCAGAATTTGCTGCCTGTTGAACACATGAATTTTCCCCTTCCCTCCCACTTTTTTTTCTTGTTTTAGTATCCTACAGCTCTCTTCTGTTAAATGGCTCAGAGTAGGAAAGCTCTGTCATTTGTGGATCATAACCTTGGCTCAAAAACCAGACATCTACTGACAATACCTGTTGACCAGAGCTGGCAACACATTGTCAGAAGAAAATGGGATGGTTGCAAAAGAAAAAAAAAAGGTCTGAGGCCCAAAGTAATGAAATTGGAATGAAATACTACATGAAAGCAGCAGGAACAGGCAAGAGGGCATGGGAAAGAAGGGAGTGACTGCCATGTGTAGTGACTGCAAGGCTGCTCTTGCCCAAATCCCTGCTCATCTATAGCCAGGAAGTGACTAAAGGGCAGATTTTCAACACAAAGCTCAGATTTAAGCTGTAAAGTTACAAAGACTGAGTAACCAAGAAGGTATGTGTTAGTATTACTGCACCATGAAACAGTAATGCCTAGAAATGTGGTCTTTTTTTGGGTGCTGTGTGTTAGGAGGTGTGGAGCTCACCTCCTGTGAGTCACTTTGGTGTTGAAGACAACACATGAAGACCTCAGAGAAGCAAGCAGGGGGGCTTATCCAAGGTCATCTACCAGAACATCTCCTGGTCCTGGGAAACCCAAATGCTTCCTGACAACTGTTTGTCCTCTTCTTGAAAATGAGGGATGGAGGTCCCTCAGCCTCACTCACTTAAGGGAGTGCCTAGACAGTCCTACAGATGAAAAGTCTGTTAATTTTCATCTTCATTTTATTATCCTAATTTTTAGCACCTTGCAAGTTGATCCTATGGCTGCTTGCATGATACTCAGAGTAAGGCACACAAATTTACATATCTAAATGAAAGCTAAGTGCCTAAACTTCCATTATGACCAGTAGAAATATAGCCAATACCAACAGAGATCGGAGTGCTGTTCAACTTGCCCCCAAACCAGTCCATATTTATTTCTCCCTGAGCTCTAATGATTGCAAGCATGTCCAATTAAGTACTGTAAACCCAACACAGGAGGATTTATAGAGCAAAGGATTTGATGCAGAACACCCAAAAACATATATCCCATGTTTTAGCTTGCTCCCACAAATCAAACATCTACAAGCAGATGGATGCATCTCCCAGTAGGGATACAACTCACACACTCCTGAGCTTCTCTTCAAAAGTACAATCTGATCCAAACAGGTGCACTTGGCATCCACTGCATCTCCATATGCCTTAGCAGAAACTTAAACACCTATATTGAGATGTCTTAGCCTCAAACCTAATCTCCTTTGTCATGCTGACAATGCTCTCATTGTATAGTGCAATTCCTTTTTCTTCAAAAGCCCCTTTTCTTCTACCCTTCATGTATCTGCAAACTTATCAAACATCTTACTCACTGTCTTTTCTCACATATCAGTTCTTTAATCTCCCCTAAAAATAATAAATCAGGATTTTGTGACTTTAGATTGCCTTTTTTTTTTTTTTTTCCTACCTGTTATGTAGTCTCTCCTGGACAGATTCAGTTTTTTCTGAAGTTTGGTATTAAAAACACATACCACTTCAGTTCACTGAATGGATAAAATACTAGACCTTATATATTTCTCAGCTGCTTTCAGACCTCACCACAGCTGGGTTTTCCCTCATTTTTGGAACAATATTAAAATGTTGCATCAATACACAGATGCTTGTAAATACTTTTACCACGTTTCAACATGTTACTGGCAACAGAAGCTAGGTTGCTTTGAATTGGTTCACCTCTGCTCTTCATAAAACCAAGCTTTGTTTTGTGATGGTTTTAAACTTGTTTCTATGACTTCTGAAAATTATCTGCTATTGATTCTGACATTAGTGATCTAATATATTCAGGCCTGAATTTCATCATACCTAGCCTAAGTCTAACATCCCAAAGTACAATCTGAGGATGACGTTCAGAGAAAGGGCTAATTTTGCTACTCCCATACTAAGATTCATACAGCTCTGTCAACTATTCTTTCACTCAAATGCAGGAAGTGTTCTAAGACTTCTTCTCTTGAAGACATGATGTACACCCCCTTTAGAAAAGGCTGAGAAACCTCCCAGTCTAATCCTCAATAGCCCGACATGCCCACGGCTCTGGGCGTGTGCTCTGGACACGCTCCAAGTCAAGCCCAACCCTTTGGGTGCACCACCATTCAGCACAGACAAATATTCCTAGAAAAGGGTCAGGGGCCTGGGGAAATCTGCTGTGACCTCTGTGAGGTACCCAGGGATGGTGATACAGGGATGCAGCCTGCAGGCAGGGAGGGAGCACTGAGAGGTAATTCCAGGAAAAATGGGAGAGAAAGAACCTACCATTCCTGATGCTTCTAAGGCAGAAGATGCTTTGAGAAGACACTACTTTTAGACTAATTTTGTCTTTCAGTAGCTCCTTAAGATTCACAAAAAATAAATGACCCTAATCCAATACTCTCAAATAAAAAACTTGACTATTTGCCACATGAATGCCCAGATTAGGAGAAAACCCCCAAAATCTCAAAATCCAGCAGTGCCTCTCTTTCTCTTCTGACATCAGCCATCTAAGGCAGCTTTACTCACTCCAATATTCTATCCAACAATGAGTCTTTTAGGCCAAATTGAGTTGACTTTCAGTACATCAAATCCTGACTCAGCCTGAGCTGAAACTGATGATGATGAGGACTGAGAAAAATAATGTTCTTCAGGCAAAACTAACAGCATCCTGAGCCAGTGCAAGCCCATCAAAATGGACAATGTATGGCTTCAGGAATTGCAGAGAGGATACGTGAAAACTTTTGCACAAGTGTCACTCCATGTTTTCCATTGTTCATTTGGACAAAATGAGGATAAAACATTTTCCAACCGAACCCCGACTACCAGCTTGCCATAAAAACAGGTTTAACTGCTGCTGGCCAACTTATGCACAACCATATGTCTATTAAAGTTATCAGGCAACAGGTCTGCAGATAACAAATGTGATTTTGCAGGTTCCCGACCTCCAGCACCTTCCATTCTGTCCATGCAACAAGCCATTACTGATCCCTGCCCAGCTGCTCGGCACTCCCGGAACAATCCAGGGCACGGCCTCCACCCTCACCTTTGTCTGAGTGGCGGCAGCCCAACTTCCGCAGGCAGCCTGCCAGCCTGGAAAGGTGAAAATCAAAAGAAAATGCTGCAGATACAACAAAGAGTGTGCAGTAAACGAGCTAGAAAGAGCTAGAAGCATCACTCCAAATCCAACACACCAAGCGTTTCGTTCTCGGTTTGTTATGAGACAGTCGTTGATTTTAGCTGGAGAAAGTATTCCATAGGATGGAAGATCTAAAGGCTGAAAAACAGCGAGGGAAGGGCAGGAGAAAGCCTGAAGTGTCCTGGATTGTTAAGAATTTGGTGTAATTTTTCTAAGGCGATAAAGACTTCCAAAGTTTTGATTCATCTTCACTCCTGGCACTGTTCCCTCAGAAGGGAAAAGCAATTTACTAGTATAGAGAGTATGTCGAACATGAAGACACGGCAACAACGTGAGCTCCTCGCTGCCTTCCTGCTCCCCCCGGTGCCTCAGCAACCCCACCCATCCCAGATACCGTTCCTGTCGGGATTTCCTACCTCCACCTGCTTTCAGGCAGCAAACGGCTCTTACCTAATTCCCAAAGAAAGAGAGAAAAACCATTCCCTGCCACATGCAGCCGGCCTTGGGAGGGCTGCCAAATCCCCATGGGAGCACCTCCCTCCGGCGGCCGCACTCGGGACCCCCGGGGCAAAGCAGCACCCCCGGTACCGAGACCCCCGGGGTAAAGCAGAGCTCCGGTACCGAGGGACCCCCGGGGTAAAGCAGCACCCCCGGTACCGAGGGATCCCGGGGCAAAGCAGCGCCCTCGGTACCGAGGGACCCTCGGGGCAAAGCAGCGCCCCCGGTACCGAGACCCCCGGGGTAAAGCAGCACCCCCGGTACCGAGGGACCCCCGGGGCAAAGCAGCGCCCCCGGTACCGCGGGACCCCCGGGGCAAAGCAGCGCCCCCGGTACCGCGGGACCCCCGGGGCAAAGCCGCACTCACCAGCAGCGCCAGCAGCCGCACCGCGGGGTCCCGCGACATGATCGCCGTGCCGTGCTGTGCCGGGACGGACGCAGCTCCTCCGGCCGCCCAACACGGGAATGCCGCCCGCCCGTGCAGGGGGCACAAGTAGCCGCGGGTGGGTGGAGTGTGCCGGGCGGGATCGGCTCCGGGAAGGGGCAAAGGCAGCCGGCCCCGGCCCCGCCCAGCGAGTCCCGCCCGCGGAGGCTGCGAGCGCAGCCCTGCAGCGCCGGGCCGGCTGCCCCGGGGCGCCCCGAGTTCGCGGTGTGTGTGCCCCGCATCCGCCGGGGAAGGCGAGCCGGAGCGTGCAGGGAGGCTGCGACAGCAAGCTGGTACACTAAAGTAATTGATGGGGGGAGCGCAGTCTCCCGGAGAAATAAAATTGTGGGCGTTTTTAGGACAACCTTCCCTGTAATCCTCATTTTTTATACGCTTCGAGCTATATCCTTCCTACTCTTATCTGGAGATCTTTCCTGGATACACCTGATTAATTGATGCTTACGAAGGCATTCTTCATGACGGCGAAACAATTAAAAGTGCATTCTGTACATCTTCTCTTCTTTGAGGCAGTTACCTAGTCAATCTTTCCAGGATCACAGTTGTGATAAGTAACTTCAGAACGTGCTAGGTTATGATACTATTGGGATCGGAGAGGGGAACCAGCCTTATGAGAGTCTTTCCAATCACATTATTTACCTTTATTTGCACACAATAAATAGTTCAATGTCAGTTGCAGCAATTATAATTTCCATGGCCATCATGAGGGGAAGAACTTTACCTGAAAAGTTTTTCTGAAATGGCATATATCTGTTTACTTAGAATATCCCAATTTATGGAGTTTGCTGATATCCCTGCATAAAAATAGTTGTCTTAATTTAAAGAAAGCAGAAGGCACGAATGAGCCAATATATATGAAATGCGCAGTATTAAGGGCTTTTGTATGCCTTGTTAGGTCTGTCACTGAGTCACTGTGCTGGACTGATCACTTTATAAGCACGCAGAAGTATGCACGTTCACACAGCAGTACACACTGAGATCCTGTGAGGATCTTCTTCAGGCTCTCGAGGACAGGGGTGTTATTTTGGCCCAGGTTTCACAGCCTTTGTAGCTACTGCAGCTAATGGTAATAGAAGTTCTGCAAAGTTTTCTTTTAGCTATTCCTGTATGAGATAAATGAGGCAGAGCATGTCTCGGAGAGCATTTATATTACAACCCTTTTAATTTGGTGATTTGGAAGTAGATTCTGCTTTCAGATGTATATTAAGTTTCCTTGACTGATGGTTAAGTGTTTCTTTGCATCAAAAGGCTGTAAGAGAAGAACCTTGATTTGCAACTTTTTTTCAATCTGCAGGTTGCTTTGTGAAATTCTGAAACAGTCTTTCATTGCCAGTCCAGCACACTATTCATGACATGATAGAATATATATACTTATGCATGCATATATAGGTGTGTGTATATATATATATATAATTTCTACTTACAGCTATTTGACAACTTCAAATGCTGGTATGGTGAAGTAAAAACCTAAATTAATTTATTTGGAAAAATCCTTAGCATTGATTTCACTTTATCTTTGTGCTTACAGGAGAAATTAATAGAATAATCTTTTCCCAGAGCTCAATAGCACAGGAGCTCTTCTGCAAATTATCTTACCAGAGCTTAGATGTCTGTTCTTAAGTTGCTTATTGCTTAAGTGTGAGCCAGCTACATGTCTTGAACATCCTACAAGAATCTTAGCTATCATAAAAATGTTGTTTGTTGTTTTTTTCTCTTTAACTTGGCTGCCTTGTATGAAAAACTTCTGTTATTCCTATTTTACAAAAATAATTTGCCTGCTGTTATGAAAAGAATGTCAAACAGTATCAATTTTGTTTTAAAACAGCTAGTAAGTGTCAGCAACCACTGAAGCTGAATTTCTTTCTGCCTTTCCCTCACTTTAACCTGGCAGCAGCTAAACACTCTTCTCCCACAACCAGGCTGCACTTCTGTCCCTACAATCAGTTTGCACAGGAGGATCCACTGAGCGTTAGATCTTTGTTTTCCCGCTGGGGACAGCAGCAACTCGGAGTTCGCCAGCACTGCAGAACAAAGAGAAAGTTAATCTTTGCTTTTCAAACCATAAAAGCAGCTGAGCCTTTCTTGGTGCCTGGTGAGGAGAGGGGCTTTCAAGGTGTGAGGTGTGTGCCAGGTTGCTGTTTTCTCAAAGTACAAACCGTCTAAATTCTCTTGATAAACTTTTAACAGCAAGTTAATTATCATCTAGAACTTTTGTCAGAAGAGAGAGAGTGTTTGTTCTCAGGAATAATAGTTGTAAGTACAGGTGTTCTAGTAAGTTCCTATCACACCTTTGCCATAGTGGCTGGATCTTGGTGATTCCCCCAAAACCTTGCCATGCTGCCAGTTCTGCCTGCTGCTCCCCATTCGTGCTGAATAATCCTCCTTACAGCAGTGCCAGGAAACTTCTGGCTTCCCTGGGGTGGAGGACAAGGACATGCTTGATCAGACCAGACCAATGTCTCTGCTTCTTACAAAGCAAGGATAATTTTACAATTGTGGTTTTTTTTTTTTTTTTGTTTGTTTGTTTTTTTTTTGTTGTTGTTTTTTCTAGAACAGTAGAGTTTCTTCTTTTCGACAAGCGATTCAACCAAATGAGACAAGTGTGGTACCTAGCAAATGGTGTTAAGCTGGAAAACCCAGTGTATATTCTTAATAATGAAATGTTGAAATTCATTTATATTCACATGAAACTATTATACAAATATTTTGCATTGTTTAAGGTTATGTCATTCATCTTTTCTGCATTGCTTAAAGATTCTTTACTGCACGGTGGTCACAGATGCCACTCATTTTTTGGGAAGAGATCCCAGTAGAAAGCGGTGTATCAGGGCATTGCATGGATGTATCAAAATAGCATTTATTTATTCAAAATAGGTAATAATGGATAATGCATAATATGTAAAAAATGACACACATTACCAAGGGTTTCTAACCCCCAGCTCTTGAGACCAGAGCAATTGTAAAGTCACCAGCTTAGAAGTGCTGTAGGCAAAAATGGTCTGAGGAGAGTAGATTAGCACTGGGATTTGATACTTTAAGCAAACACTTGGCATTCTAAAAATGGAGCCATTGTTGTTCCTGTGTGGGTTAACTATGTTTTTTATTCTCCATGCCTCCTGTCATGCACCTTAAACAAATCCAAGCAGGAATAATCCTTCTCTTTCTTTTGCTTTACCTCCTTTCTCTCACTTAACTGCTTTCTCCTTCTCTTTCTCTGTTCAGCTCTTTCCCTTATATGCATTCTTCTATTTGCTACTTGCCTGTGGTTTTTTTTTGGGTTTTTTTTTTTTTTTTTTCTTTTCTGATGTGGCCAGGTTGTTTAACTTTTCAGGTGCTAGGTGCAGCTGTGGAAATGAGTAAGCCTGCTGAGCTGTGAGCCGTGGGATTGGCAGAGCTGTAAAACAGCCAGGCCAGATCCTTGCCCTGAACACAGGCGTTTTGTTACTGACAGCATGATATAGTGTCTTTTTTGTGTGTGTGAAACAAGGCGTGGCAGAGTAACCCTTTGGTTGTTTTCCTCTACATAGCAACTGGCACTGCTCTGAAATTGCCTGTCGACTTGTTTCAAGGTGGTGTGGCTCTCTTTCTGGGATAACTCATGACAGGTAGATACAAATAAAGGATTGCTCTGCTGTGCAGCTAGTAGAATAGAATAAAATAAATAGAATAGAGTAGTTCAGCTGGAAGAGACCCACAACAATCAGTCAGGCCAACTGCCTGATCATTTCAGGACTGACCAAAAGCTACAGCATGTCATTAAGGGCACAGCTGGAAAGCCTCTTAACTATTGATAGCTTGGGGCATCAGCCCTCTCTCTAGGAATCCTGTTCCAGTGTTTGAACAGCCTCTCATTAAAGAATTAAAGAAATGCTTCCTGATGTTCTGTATTCAACAGAAAGATAGCTTTGAAAAGTTGCACCCTGGAAAAAAAAAGTATATATATATATATTGCATCTTGATGGTCTTTTTAGTTAATTTAGAATTATTCTTATTAATATAAATTAAATTTAAAAACTAAAAAAATATTTGCTGATCTTACTCTACCTGGCAAGTCCAGTATTAGCTGCAATGGTACAGTGTAAATTTTCAGGGAATGTTGATACAGGAATGTGGTGTTCCCAGTCTCAGAAGAAAAAGAGTGTTATTCAATTATTTTTTCTGTCACAGCTGAGGTACCTGAGCTAATAAATGTAAAACTATTATGTGTGCTTCTGTGCTGCGTCAGTAGGTAACCTTAGAAGAGCTTAGCCCAAAAAAAAAAGAGGGCTCCATTTAAAACTGAAGAACAATGCAGGCAGGAAACCAGATATCAACTGACCTGAAGTTTAGGCTGGAAATTGGAGGAATGTTGAACTCTGATTGGTGGAGTTTGGGGTGTCTTGGTTGGGAATTCAGGGATGAGGACTCAATGGATTTTTAGGGCAGATTTCAAACAACTCATAAAAGAGATTCTATAGTGTGTTTGCTAGTTATCAATGGACTGGTGGTGATAACAGAAAGTCAATTCACATTTTTATAGAGTCATATGATGGTTTGGGTTGAAAGGGACATTTAAAGGTCATTTAGCCCAATGCAATGAACAGGAACATCTTCAACTAGATCGGGATATAATAATATAAGTATAATAATATCTAATATATTAATAAGAATAATTCTAAATTAACTAAAAAGACTCTCAAGATGCAATATATATTCATACATTTTCTCAAATTTTCTAAGTCTTTGATATATAAAGTGAGACGTGTACTCAGGAAGAGTCACATGATTCACACTAATAAAGAGAAAGTGGTCAATCTGGAGATAAAAGGGAGTCTTGGTTCCCATGTCCTTAAAGGCTCCAAGAAACTTCTGTAAGGCAGTAATCACAAACCCAGGAGACTGGTCTAGATAATCTTTTAAGAGGTCTTCCAAACCAATCTATTCTATGATTCCATGATTTTTAAAAGATACATTAGAAAGCACTTATGTGCTCTCTGCATTTACAAAGAATGACAAATTGCAAAAAAAGGAAGATTTAAGTAAGCTACAAATTGAACTTTCTAGTAGGCATGGAAGGACAACTGGGAGCTTGTTGAATCCTCCTAACTAGAAATTCTTAGGATTAGGATGGCCATTTGAACACTTCCAGGGATGGGGCAGAGAGTCTCAGCATTTTCACAGTAAAGATTTTCTTCTTAATATCCAATGTAAACTCTCTTTCAGTTTAAATCCATTCTTCATTGTCTATCACTGCATGCCCTTGTAAAAAGTCCCTCTCCAGCTCTATTCTAGGCCCTCTTCAGGTACTGGAAGGCTGCTGTAAACTCTGACCTTATAACTTTGTGTGCACTTGATTTTTCTTGTAATTACTTGAATGGATGATGCTGTGGCCTAAAGCACTTTCCAGAATTAGACCTTTTTACTCTCTCTTTTTTCCCCTTTTGCCCCATTGCACCCAACCTCTCCAGGAAAAAGATTAGATGCTCTTTCACCTTCTCTTTCACTTTTAACCTACAAATCAAAACAAGAATATGGCCAAGAATTTGTCGTGTTACCTAGTTTTACATGATTTTGTACCTTGGCCCTTTTTCTCTTGAATATTGTTTGTGGGCTTTACTTTGAATCCTAGATTCACTTTTTACTTATTTATGTTCATACTATAGGGTTTTCCTGTGACCAACTTAAAACTGTTTAAAAGTACTCACTGATGATAAAAATGGCAAGAAGCAATGCTTTGGAAAAGATTCATGCCTGTCACCAAATATTATTGTTAAAGGCCTGAAAATGCTTTACTCTTAGCTAAATTAAATAACAAAGGATTTTTAGGGTAAGTGAGGAAATAATAAGCTCTAGTTTCAAGAGCTTAAAATATCAAGTGAGTTACTCTGTGAATCACAAATGGTGATAGAACAGAGTATGGTATGACTGGTATGACTTCTGTCAGAGAGGGCCATGGACAGGCACACTTCTCTGTGGGATGGTTACAGGATATGTATCCCACCACTTCAAGACCACTGATATTCTGTTGAATCAAAACATGTACTGATTTAAATGGCAAAAAAGAAAAATCCCAAATAGCCCAAGGGCTGCATTTCTTTTTAATTTTCCCCCAATGGTTACACATCTGTGCATGTGCAAACCATATTGGTTAACATCAGTGCTGACTGACAACTTTCCATGAAGACTTGACTGTTTCACATGCTTTCAGATGGTTCCTCCATAAGAAGTGTGAATCCCAGACAATCTCCTAGAACTGAGACTAGACAGCTTTTCAAAGGTGGTGAAAAAAACTATTTGCAGTCCCTGGAAATCCTGCTGAATTTTCAGTTTAAACTCTGAATTCGGGTGTAATAAAATTTAAAGCAACCCCTGCACGACAGTGGAGCAGAACTGATAAGACTCAGATTAAAAATGTGTGTATTCCTTTTCATTCTGTCTCTGAGAATGGTAATGGGAGATGCCATTTAGGCAGTGTGTACAAGCCTGGACACTGTTTGCAGTCCATCCCCTAGTACTCACCCAGATGGGGCTATTTAGCTTGTATTTGTTTACCTGTTACATATGAATTTCTCCAGTCCCTTTCTAAGGCTCTTGGTGCACCTACAGCTTACCATGATCACTTTTATTCTGTAATATATTAACTAAGAAGGTCACAAAGATAAAAGTCAGATGTACATACCCAGAAACAACACAAGAAAAGCATTACTTTCCTACTGGTATTTATAAATTTTGCATGTCCAATAGCTGTTTTTTTGCTATTTATATTCAAACATTTGATCTAGAGTGGATTTTACAGTCAAATAGCATTCATTATAATAGACATTCAGCATCAAAGGCTTGAGATGTCCCTCTGCATATGTGCTTCAGGCACATTGCTGACTATGTATTTATGGGGGTTACCAAAACACCTTAACACCTGAGCATCTTGCAATCATTGATGAATTTGTAATCATAGTCCTAAGGGGAAGAGATTAAGTTGCAATTCCCCTTTTCAAAGACAATTTATGGAAAATTCAGAAAAATTAAACTTACCAAGATTCTGTAGGGAATCCAGGAGAGCCTTTGTATCTTGAGTCTTCTTCTGGTGTCACAATTCACCTTCCTGACAACCTGAGACTGCAGTGACTGGCAGAAGAACAGACCCTCACCTAGATCTTTGGTACTGGATCACTGTAAAATCAAAGCCTGCAGGTACAAAATTACCACTTGTTTTACCTAGATTTTGACTGGCTTGAAACAAATCTTTTATGAAGAAACTGGAAGGAAGCCTGTAATAATATATGTATATTTTTTCTCTGTTTTTAGAGCTTTCCCTAAAAATTAGGAAGAATAAAATGATTGATTAGGTAACTATCTAAATTTGCAGGTAGGCCCAACAGCACATGGTGAACATCAGAAGATGGGTACATGATGGATGCCAACTAAGCAGCTTTTGTTTCCTAAGTTGTCATTTTGTGACTTTTCTATTTGATAACTTATTGCACTGTTTCCTGAATTACAAGATGCTATTTAACATCTGGTCACAATAAGAAAACATGTCAGATTCATCATTATACAAATGTGCATCCAAAACTGTCACTCGCTGTAATTTTGTCATTCTCCTTTTTATAAAATTTAAGTGCACTTGGAATATGAAATAATGTTGTCTACTGACCCATTTTTGACTTGTTGCAACTAAAGTTGCTTGAGCATAAAATCTGGTGTTGTGTACCATAGATTTGGTTCATTTCTGTTTAGGCAGGTTCTAAATATACAAAAGATAAATGGTAAATTATCTTTGTTGCACTGGAATTGGCAGCATCATCAGACTGATAGCAAAATTGCTATAAATTTGAAGATGGACATTTTTTTTTTTAACTTCCTGAAAAGACACTTAAATCATTATCTGAAATACGTGTGAGTGCCAATAATCATTCTGTATGAAACTGCAGAAAAAGGATGTCAAAGTCTTAAGGCAAAATAAAATGATAAATTAGATGGCATTTGCTTAATACATTATACTTTTTTTTTTTTTTAAAACAGCAATTTAATGAGTTCAGATAAAACTTTTTGAAAAAATCTCTGTACAAAAAAGAACTATTGTCATGAACACTGGTCTGGAACATTAGAAAGAAATTTGATTTTAGAACCAAAGTGCTTTTCCTTGGTTCTACTGATTTTGACCAGAATGCAGTGAATGGACCTGTGATGCCTGTGCTGCCCAAATACTGTATTTTTAGAGACTTCTGCTCTCCTTCTCTCTGTGGTTGTAGTCCAGCATTAATTTTTAGCTCCTCTGAAGCACTGTTTCAGAGTTGCAGGACAGAAGGGTATCACAGAAAAGGCTGTCTAAAGAGAGAGAACAATGCAGAGGAAATTGAACTGTCATGAGACCTGACATGCATTTCTGCTTGACAACATGAAATAAAGTATTGTAGTCAATTTGACATGTGAAATAATTTTGGTTTGGAATGACCTGACTTTTGAAATCATCAACAACTTCTGTATCTTTTTTTATCTTTTTTTTGGTGAAAGAACGAGATTTTTTTCTGAAAAAACCCCATCAGTGTTAAGGAAACTGTATTTCCCACTGATAAATGGAAAAAAAAAATATCCTGAGCCACTCTATGTAAAACATGATATTCCAAATGATCATTTATTTTATTTTTTCAGTGCCATTCAGAAATTATTACAAACAAATCTCTAATATTTTTATTTATGAAAACACAAGCCCATGATAATAGTACTTATATTTTAAATAAAATTAAAATGATGCATTTGGTGACTCAATAGTGAGAAGCATTTGAATTATGCATTTATGTTAATTCAAGCAAAATGGCAGAATTTTTTGAAATTGTTGCTTAAATTGTGTGACCTTTTCATATTGCTCATAGTAAGTGCTGTTCACAACAGTTTAAAGGTGTTATTTATTACTGCAGAATTAGGACAGAATAAAAAGTATTGAAACTTGAGTTTCAAATTGAGAGTGTTTCTAAGATAGATATCTAATGGGACCCTCAGCTTGTGGCTCTGTTTTTTTTCATGTAACTATACTTCTCATCATGCAAAGATCTCAAAGAGCCTGCTTAAAACTGTAGGATCCTATTCCTAAATAAACCCTAGTTTAAAAAAGAAAAAAAAAAAAGCCAGCCATACACTTGGTATTGCATGCTGCTGACTCTAAGTATGAGTGTTTTTCTTGAATGATTTAGAGCAGAACTGATATTTCTTCCCTGGAAACCATTCCTTCTTCATTATTAAAAATACGATTAAAGATAAGACAGCAAACAGGCTTTTAAATTACAACTGTGAGAAAAGAAACAAAACTAATGTCTGCTGGCCAGAATTAAACTATATGCTATTTTTTAAACAATGAAGCTAGAAAAAGAATTTGAACAGAATTTTTAATGAACCAAGTATTTGTTTACATCTTCACAGGTATTTTTTCTTCCACAATTTGTAGTAACCTAGAAGAATCCTCAATTCACGAAGAAATTTGTAGGAAGTTTGTAAAAATTACACAGCAATAGGAGTTAAAATTCAGAAGTGCACTGGATAATGCAATTGCTGTTTGTTTGAGAAAAGATGCCAGAAATATTTCAGGAAATTGTATTACATTATAATTAATAATTAAAAAGTTGGTAAAAGATAGTACTAGAAGTAGACAACCACCACATAACTAAAATCTGTCCTTTGAAAGAACATTTTTTCTCTATTTTTCTATTAGTTTTCTATTTCTCTATGTTTTCTATTCATTCTTCCCCTGTTTCTAGACATGCAAGAGACCACAGTTCAGACACTCATGTTTCACACAGCATTCCTGTTCAAGGAATTCTGCATGTGCTCCTGAAGACTAGTTTTAATACTTTGAACACAATTCAGAAAAATATTTATGATTTACTTAAGATGATTATGGAGATATTTACACTAAATTTAATTTTCTTTTATACATTAAAATATTTTCTAGTGGGATTTGGCTGTATTGCATAGGCTTTTCATATACCAGATGGTCATATATATTTTAAATATTTGTTTTTTAATGTAAACAGGTGGTTAGCAAAATAAAAGGGAGTTTGTCAGCATTTAAGTGAATTTTTGCACAGATTCTCCAGATATAAAAGGATGTAGCTTTATATATTAGTACCTATTTTCTTTCTTTAAAGAATGGTTCCAGTAACCATAATTAAAAGTTGATACATAAATTATAGGGAATATGAATCCCTTTGAAGTCAATGCAATTTTAGTGATACTTAAGATAATCAAGACTACAGATGGAAGCAAGACCAGCAATACCTCAGATTTTATGGGGAGAGCATCTAGCGTGCTCAGTTGCTGTAGAAAAGAACTGAAGCTATGGAAGGGACTTTTCCTGGAGGTAGCCTTGGGTTTGGTCATGACTCCTGGGGATTACTGATGTTGACAGTGGCATTGACTCAGGGAGCACTGCAGGCTGTTGTTGACAGCAGATCTAGTTGCATTTCCAAAAACATCTTTTTAAAAGCGTTTTCTTGGTATCAGACTCAGAAACTGGTCATCCATTCCTTCTGAGGTAAGTTAGTCTGGATGCACAGTTGAGTTTCTTTTCCATTTTATAGAGTGGGAGGTTCACAGACAGCTCTTAAACTTTTCAATAACCTATCTGTCAAAGCCAAAGAAGCAAAATTTGCAGGGAAACTACTGATTTTGGTGGTCTAGCAAAAAAAAAGCTAGTCCCTCCCTATAACTCTATTTTATTTACACTCAAGCAATGTTGGGTACGCTATGGTTACTATACATATGATACAGAAGTAAAATGAGATAGAAGATATATTTCAGATTTTTGTTCCTTCAGATCATATTCTAAGACATATTAAGGTATTATTAGAATAACAGAGTCCAGTAGAGCTGTTTTTGTGGGAAAATAAAAGCCAGATTTAATTAAGTTTATAGACTCATAAAGACTTCTTCAATTAATACATTCAAATAAACTTTCAAAATATCAATGCAAAATACATTGACATATGAAATAAAAATTCTCCACATTGCTTATTAGCAAATTTATATTGCTTCCAAGTGTTATTTTCTTTTCAGGAAGGCTTCAGCTACCAGTGTTCAGTAATATAATATTTGCTAATGCCTCCTCACATCCCAAAGCTTCCAAGATTTTCTTTTCTTATTTGAGATGAGAATTGGCACAGTATATTATAGCTCTCTTAATATAACCTGACAGTAGCGATTTAAGTGGTAGTCATAGTTTGGCACAAAAATCTGACTAAGAGTTCCTGGTTGTCACTGAAGTCCTTTTGGATTTAAGCAAAGCTGTAATGGCAATGGAGAAAGGATGAAGCCAACATCTTCTTGGGTGACAGTGTCAACACAGCAGCAGCAGCTGCGACAAATTGCTCCTCACCATGACAGGAACAGCATGGCAGGCTGTGTCAGGGTGTTTGATTACTGAGAACTTCAGAAAGCAATGGAAGTGTATTATGCTTATATAATTATTATTTATAACTATTGTTGGTGATGGGAGAAATGGTTGAAAGTGCCGTTTTGTAGCGCTTCTTGAATTACATACAAAGTAAAATGATGCGTTTGAAAGTGCTCATTTAGTCTTGAGTTGACTAATTATTAATTACATTCTTTTCCTCTCTTGTCAGTGAGGGCCTATTAAACCAAATCTGGTTGTTGTGAGAGATTACTCAGCTGCACAATATTTTAACGTACTTTTGCACAACATTAATTCATGCTGGTGCTGTGTGCATGCAAGGATCCCCTTGGTCATCAGATGACTCTCCAAAAATACTAGTCTCTTTATACACTTGCAGTGCTAGGTGGAGAGAAGGAAATTTAAAGCTAACTTCTGTTTTCCCTTCACTGACAAAGTCCTGCATTTGAACTCAAAATGGGGCACCCGTCAGAGATCCTCACACAAGCAGGAATCCCTGAAATTTTAGCGCTATTTCTTAGTTATAAATAATAACAATATTCTCGATGGGTGGCAGCTAATGAGTGTCGGTGCAAATGGCAATTTCAGCAGGAGGGGGTGCCAGCAGAGGCCCTACTGGCTGGAGTACTGCACGGTGCTGTACTTTGTCACTCGTCTCCGGGAGGTGCCTGGGGATGCCGTGCCCATTCCCTGGCCAAGATGACAGTCGGCACTGAGCATCTGACCCGTGCTGCTGAGGCCCCCCAGATTTGCTCCTCCCAGGCTTGTTCCTCCCAGGCTGCTCATCCCAGACCCTGACACTACTCTCTCTGTGACCACCACGTTGTGGGCGTTGGATAACTCTGCGGGAATATTTATTAGGCTGCCCGGCATGCCGGAGGCAGGCCTGAACACCCTTTCTGTCACTACCACATTGGACCCATCTACCAAATCAGGAATGCTCAGAGATGCCGGGAGCCGGGAGTTGGGCGCGATGACTCTTTCCGTGACGATGACGTTGGAGCCCTCTGTGAGATCGGGGATATCGAGCATGCCACGCAATTCGGAGGCAGACGCAGGCCCCACGACCCTCTCTGTCACGACGACGTTGGACGCGCGCAGAGGGTCCACGCAAAGAGAGGGGGAGCCGGAGGTGTAGGTCTCGGTCACCGTCATGTTGCCGTGCAGCAAGGGATCCGGCATTGGCCTGGGGGGCTGGATGGTTGCCCCAGAGGTGTAGGTGTTTTCAGTAACAACCGTTGTTGTCGTGCCAGCTGGGGGAGGCATGGGCGCGCTTCCGTTGACAACGATGGTGGTGCCGGGTGGAGGGAGGTTTAGATCACTTTCAGGGCTGGGGAAGGGAATGTTGACCATGCCTGGCCAGGGTGGGTTGGCATCAGGGAAAGGTTCAATCTCTTTGCCGAGACAGATCTCTGCTAGGGTCTTAAATTTTGGTCCTAATGTATCCAAATATGTTTCATCTGTGTCTTCTCCAATAAAGCTGCAGCAACCCACGGAGCCAACAGGAGTACCGACTCCTTCGTGATCATAAATTAATAGGCAGTCATTTGCCGGCCGACCTTCATCTTCATCTGCGTACACAAATGCTTTCTGCAGTTTGCAAAAACAAAAAAATGAAAAAAAAAAAAAAAAAAAAAAGAACAGAAGAACAGAGTGAATTTTGTCAGGTTTTTAACCATGAATTCTCAAACCACAGTAAAGTTTCCTTAACCACAATAAGGCCCAACTGACTTGAAAAATAGGATATCAACAGGACAGACTGTACCATCAACATTTTTAAACATTTTTAAAATAAGTTTATTTAAATATTACTGTGTTTTATTCTTGTTTCTGCCAACATGTAGCATCTTGAATTTGGCCTGTCATCAATAGCTCTGTCTATGTGGCAAAAGGGACAGGCAAACAGGGGACTTCTTTGGGCACCAGTATCTGAACAAAGTGGTAGGAAGGGGACTGGAGCAGGTCGGCAAGGGGAGCATTGAAGAGACTAGGAAAGAGGAGATGGGATGGAGGATTTTCCACAGCACAGAGACTTGGTGAATCCAGAGGGGAGCATTCATTTTGAGCAAGAAGGAAATCGTCAACTGGGGATGACGTTGGGGATCCTGGTGTGGTCATTTGCAGAGAGATCAGGCAGGAATGAGGAAAATTTAAAGTGAGTGCAGAGTGGGGTTGGAGGAAACAAAAAAGGATGGAAGGGGAGGCCTGGGAGGGACAGTCAGAGAGTCTGGGGATTGAGATGGTCCAGGAGAATAGCAGGAGCAGTATGTGGAAGCCTATGGCTGGCAGGCAATTAATACATAGGTGCTCCAGGCCAAGGCAGGAAGATTGCAGTCTGGGAGAAATCCATGCTCAGGATGTCAGGACTAGTCTGTTCTCTCCTTCCTGAGCTTTGTTTAGATTTTGAAATATAGCAATCCGTATATCTTAATTGATATTTTGGTGACATGCAATTATAAGTTTTATGCCTCACAGTTCATGCATATGAGTAAAAACATAGCCCATGAAACCATTAATCATGTCAATTCCATACCATTTTTTAAATCCCGTATGTAAAGGCTAATTAAGGTGTTGCCAATTGAAAAACTAACTGCATATCGGTGTCACTGGAAGTGCACAAGTCTTTTAGGGAGCAGAAATGGCAATAAAAATAAAGAAGAATTGATGTTTAAAGTGGTTTAGGGATTAAAATGACTTCATCAAACAAGCTGTATGGGAAGCAGGAGTGAACAATTTCAAAAAGTTGTTATACATTTATACACTAAGAAAGGTGAAAAATACATAATTTTGGTGGGTACTTAGGAAGTTGAAATCACTTAATTTCTTCCTACCCCTATCTCCAATATGTCCATTAATTTTACAAAAAGGCTGCTGAACAATCCATCTATTATGGCAGTAGCTCAAAGACAGTGCTACTACTAGTGTTGTAACTTTTCCTACCACTTTGCTCTCACAGCAGTCTTTTATCATGGAAGTTTTAACTTGAGTAGAATTAACTTGGATTGCCACCGTGTAACCTGGAAAGGAGAATCTAACAGAAAACATGCTCACAGATGTAACTCAAAGAATAACAACTAATTACCTCAGAGAAATAGTTGTCTAGGAAGGCCATGTTCACTCCTCCTTCTCGATACTCTTTTATTGTTCCTCCAATTGACCCTTTTACTTCCCCTGTTCCAGAAATTCCTCCAGCTGTTCCGTAGCCAGTACCAGTGCCATAGCCAACACCTGTAGTTTCTTCAACACCAGAAGCTACTACTCCTCCTCCTCCATATGTGTTATTATATATATCTGAAAATGGAAAAAGTTATCCTTCCTGTGCTCTGTGAAACTTTACACACAATTTGTCAGTTGCTTTTACAAATACTATAATGACACTACTGAGTTTCTAAAGGTATTTTAGACCGATTTCAGTCACAGGTACATACACAGTACCAAACATTGAAACTGCAGTAATAATTAAATACATATTAACAGACACCTAAGCTCTTAATTTTATTTCTGAGTCTAGGCAGTGTGTTCACTTGTGTTTTAGAAAATCAGTGGTTTATTCTGTTACTGACTGGAAAGATTATTCTGTCTAGTGTATACACATGCTGTCATGAAGTTAGAAAATCAGATAACATTTGTCTATGCAAATACGTAAATGCATATTTATGATCACCTTGGTGTGAAAAAGTTTTTCCTTACATACTTAGAAAATAAAGAGTTTTGTAAATCCTAGAAAATAAAGAGTTTTGTAACTACATTCACATTTTCTAATAGTGAGATTTTTTAGGGGGGAACAACAATGGATCATAACAACCACCAGTTTATAATCCAGAATGGAAATGGTCTTTAAAATAAGTTATAAAGTAATACTTATGAAATTTTATCTTCTCTGTATTTTTTTTAATAGATGATAACAAGGGAAATTTTCTTAACAATCAGCTCATATTATAAAAAAAGAATTGTGTGCAGTAGTCTTGACTATGGTTACACTGGGAAACATAGGCTAATCTACATATTTTTTTTTTATTTTTATGAAATAATAAATCTGAGAACATTCATGTGTAATAAATAGTCAGCAGAGAAGTTGTTTTGCAGAGTAACATTTCTTCCTGTCAGGGGCTAGTGAAAATGGATTTGTGCCAGTATCCTTTCTTCCTCTTCTGAGGTAAAGAGTAGGGGAGAGGGAGAAAGTGGCACTGCACAGCTGGGCTTATTCTCTATGACCATTGAATTTCTGGAGGAACCTTATCTCAGAAGCATGCATTTATTGTGTTATGTATCAGCTCGTCTAGGTTAACACACAAATTGTCAGTAATTAACTAGCTACTGGACATGCTCCCTTGTGGGAGCAGGAAAGTGGGAAAAACTGAGGATTTTACCAGAGTTATGAAAGCAAATATCCTTATTGTAGCTCAAGACTGATTTCTGCTAAAACTGGTGTCTTGAAAAGGCCCTCCATTCAGTAGCTGTGATGATAAAGAAAAATTGCCTGGGATTTGAAAGCCTTGGCAGATATTTCAAAATAAGTGTATTTTGAAGAAGTTCAAAACCCAGACTTTTTATTCCAGCTGGAGGTCCTAGCAGCATGAGTTTGACTATCTGCAGATATGAGATTGGAAGGGTTGCATTATAGCTGGGAAACCAAAGGACTCCATGAACAATGAAGGCATGAAGTTCTGAAAGACAGCTTTATGACAGCATAACATAGAAGATTTAAAGATCTGCTTACCAGAAGGTTCACCAAAATCACCTCCTGCAGCAGTTGTTGGGGCAAGAATGTGCGAGACATCCTGGAAAACAACATTTTGACTCCTTGAGTGATTACCTTGCAATTCCCATATGAACACCAAAACTTTGTGAATTATGTTAAGGAATTAGCAGTCCAAACTGTTAATGATAGTTATTCATTATCACCATCTCCATTAACAAACAAAACAAAACTAAAAGAGGAGACTACAAGTTTTTTCCTTGTCGACACGAACAATGATCAGTGAAGATGATTTCTGTTCCCTTCTTCTAAACTTGAACTGAAGAAGCTTGCTAGTTATTATGCTTCATCTGAAGGAAGAGTGGCAGCAAACTGTTGTGCCAAAGTAACTGGCCACTGCTTAAAACACATAAACCTCATCAGTGAATGTTGATTAAGAATCACCTTTCATATCTGCCTGGCAATTGTTGTCAATGCCAGACTTGTTTTAGATGGCACACTTACTATCACTTTCCATAGTCAAATGCAGCCTTTACTCTAAATATGAATTACTTCTGGTTTTATAAACATGGGGTGTACTGACCCTGTCTTCAGGCTGTGCACCTTCTATTCCCCATGGATGAATTGCCCCTTCTGTGCATTCAGGTACAGGCTCAAATCCGGTTCCAACTCCTCCTGCAGCGCCAGGTCCACAGCCACAACAGTCACTCATTGACATCAAAATTGGAATCACTTAACAGGAAAGGAACAGGAAACAAGGATTTAGGACATCTCTTCCTCACAGGAATAGCTGCTCTCCCCAGAGGGCAGCTGCTCATGAACTTCTGAAAATATGCCTTTAAAATGATTCTAACCAAGCAGCCTGTAAGTCTGGCTTTCAGAATCATTAGCTGCTTATGGAAATGCCTGTATTTGGAAATTCAGAATAATTTGTACCTTTAGTTATAGCATAGCAACACAGGGGTGGGGCTGTTGCTCTAAATTTATGCTTATACACTTGGGAACAGACTTTGATCTATCTCAGCTGAACCAATATAAGTTGCATACATATGAAAATTAAACAAACAGAACCAGTGTTGCTATGTATAGCATTCAGTGCTATTCTTTCCTGATATATAGGCATACATATTTCTCTTCAAGTATTGTAATTGTAAAGAAATACACATTAGTAATAACAGACATATGAGAATCAGTGGAGAATCCACCTGACTACAGTGATCTTTGGCTAAGGCTCCAGTTGCAATTTTCACATTACATATACATAATGCTTGATTTGACAAAGCAGTAGGGACAAACCCCAAGGTCTAGCTTTGCCAAATGTTTACATAGAGTGAGTCAGGTTTCCCAGAGTGCTGTACTATGCTTAGTTGTGTAAAGAACTCGGTGCTGGAAATTGCAGAATGCTTGTAATGGCCAGCATCAAAAACACTGCTAATTTTAGAAAGGCAATACAATATTAATTAATAGAATCATAGAATGGCTTGGGTTGGAAGAGATCTTAAAGACCATTTAATTTCAACCCCTCTGCCATGGGCAGGGACACCTTCCATTTACCTGGTTGCTCAAAGACCATCCAGCCCAGCCTTGAACACTTCCAGGGATGGGGCATCCACAGCTACTCTGGGCAGCATGTGCCTCTGTCTCATTACCCTCACACTAAAGAATTTTTTCATAAACCTACCTCCTTTCAGTTTAAATCCATTGCTCCTTGTCCTGTCACACATGCTTTTGTAAAAAGTCCCTCTCCATCTCTTTTGTAGGCCCTCTTTAGACACTGGAAGGCTGCCCTTCCAGGTTTCCTTTGGAGCCTTCTCTACTCCAGGCTGAACTGACCCAACTCTCTCAGCCTGTCTTCATAGGAGAGCTGCTCCAGCCCACTGATTACTTGAACATCAAAGTGAAATGAAAAGGGGAAAGGCCTACAGCACAAAGTGCTGCCTCATACAGCACAACTAAGGATGTATTTACTCCAGACTATGAGGGGAGATTTCCAAAGGCAGAAAGACAGTCTGTCCTGTAAGATAAACCATCTGGGGACTACTAATTGAGCAGCCTTTTGAAGCTTCAAAATTTTGTGTTTGTTGATGCCTACCAAACAAAGATCAAAACCTGAACCAAACCCCCCTCCTCAAAAAATCAGGGGAAAAAAAAAATCAAATTTCTCAGCTTTTGTAGTCAGTATTTCTGCAATGAGAAATTTTAGATGTTGATTACTTGATGCCCAGGCCATGAAAGACTGTGATTGCGGTAGACTGAGAAATAATTGCTTGTATAAATTCTAACTTGGATCTGTGAAGCTCATAATTCTTCATGAATGCTAGGACAAATGAATTAAGGTCCTGTTTTGATCCTGTTATTATAAATGCTGCTTGTTTTTTAGTAGATGTGATGTTTGGAAGAGTTGCCAAAAGTTTCAAAATCTATGGTTTATTGTTCTACTACTGAAATCTAGCTTTGAGTTTAAAGTAATCTTATTCTTTAGATCCTTTCATATCCAACTTGGGTGGAGCTGATATTTGCCCATTTCTTCTACTAATGTAATGGAAGTACAAATTACAATGTGTAAATGACAGGACAGCTCTGTCTAAGAATTGGATAGCAAGTCTTAGAAAGGAAATGCTTAATTTTGAGTGAAAAATGTGTATATGTATAACATAAAATTTATGAAATTTATTTTTAATTAAAAGACCATTTTTTCTCTGTCAAATGGCCAGTAGAAGCCAACAGATTAACAACCAACTGAAAAAGTAACCTTATTTTAGAAGAATTAAAAAATGCACTGTTTACATTATTTAGAAAAATACTAAACATTGTTTTCTTAATTTTATACTTACGAACAAATATTAATCCACCGAGAAACATCAGGCCAATGGCAGCACCACTGAGTGTGGTATTGGATTCGTATTGTCTGCCATAGTTTTCATTTCCATAACCTTCATCAGTGGAGGCAGTATATCCTTCCTCACCTCCGTCGTAGCCATCAGTGTAACCCTGCCAGTCTGTGTGGTCCTCAAAATCTCCTCCTCCAGGTCTAGGCTGGCCATAATCACCACCAGCTTGTTGTCCTCCCTCTTCCCAGCCTCCTCCACCAGTACTGCCACCACCACCACCAGCACTGCCGCCACCAATGCTGCCACCAGTGCCGCCACCAATGCCGCCACCAATGCCGCCACCAGAGCCACCACCACCGATGATAATTATTCTTGTGGCCCCACTGGTGCAGTAATTCCGACTGTCACACTGGCAGGCTTGCACAGGAATTATGTGTGGTCTAGCACAGCGCCGGCCTTGGCTATCTCTTACAACGACGTAGATCCTATAAAGGTAAAAGTCTATGTTCTGGCCCACTAGTTCTGCAGAGGAATCTTTGAGGGGGGAAAAAAAAAAGAGAAAAATATTTGAATTAAGGTATTGACTATAAGCGTTCTACAAATCTACACTACTTGTGTATGATGTTCATAGAACAGAATGAAACAAAGTTTTCCCTTTCTAAGCGCTTCAATTACTTATGCATCTACATACATTATCTACTCAAAGCTGAAATATGTAATACTCATCTATGCCTATTTTTTTTCTAGCAAAACCTGAGCCAAATCAGTCTAGTTATCACTTCTCAACTTGTGAGATACAAAAGCGGAAAATTATTTTTTTTATTTCCACTGCTGCTTTTCCTGAATTCTCACAGTGGTAAAGATAAAAGTTGAAAGTTTTATGCATTTCTTTTTCCTCTCTTAAGGAAAAAAGTTTTCAGAAAGTTTTTCAGTAGGTTTAAATATTTAAAATTACATACTTGCAACTGTTTAGGACAGGTAGGAAACTCAAGAATTCTTGCAATTGTGATAGTTGCCATTTAATGTAGTCTTGTAGGTACATAGTAAGTTATGTAAATTCTGTCATGTAGTAATGCTTGGGATTTGATTAATTCATTATTTTGTCATGTCATATTGAAGGAAACTGGCAAAGCTTCACTGGGCACTGACTAAAAAATTTTCTTTAAAATACAAGTAGGTATGACTGGTACAATAAATTAAAAAAGTTGTAATCCTAATTTGCCATTTTCATATGCCTCTCATAAAAGTAAAGTTCTGCTAACTTTAAACTTAATAAAATATCTGAGATTTTTATATATGCTTAGGATTTCTTAGATAACACAGAAATGAAAAAGTATCAAATTACTCCTTTTGATTTACTTAATTATGTTTAGACCAGTAAAGGCCCTTGTCATATTTATACTCAAAGTACAGTTTTGTTGCTCTATTTTTATCAGTAAATTTACAGTTTCCTTTAAAATATAACACATGTAATGATTCTGATTTTAATATTTTAATATGCATGTGTTTGTATGCATACATTCAAATTTGGAGTAACTTCTTAGATTATATTTAACAGAGATTTGAATAGGTTCTAATAAGTGTTTTGTTTGTTAATAAAGTAACATCCTAATCAGTTATCTTAGACAAGACCTTACTACTATGATTTATTCTGTTATAAAATGTAGGTTAATTTACCATTTATCCGTCTGATAATCCATGTGGTCTGAGGTTCACCATGTATGCTGAATGTAAAGGGGGTAGCATAGAGATCACCATCCCTAGGTTTTGCTGAGATAATCACTGATGGGGAATGCATACACACTTTCCTCATTTCAGTATTAATACTTGGGCAATTGGCATTGATACCATCTATTGAAAGTACAATGGTGCCAGTAGCAGTATATCGAGGAACCCCTGTAAAAAGGAGATATTTGTGGTCAGGAGGGAATATTGATACCATTAATAATGCAGTTAGGGTTGGAAAACTAGAAACAGGAAAAAGTCTTGAGGGAAATCTGGAACAGAAGGAGTTTATTTTGGAAAACTGGATTTCTTACCTCTGGTGATAGCCAGAACCTCTGCTTGGTATTGCCCATTGACTAGGTAGACTGAATCCCGGTTAATAACTTTGTTCAGTGTGATTTCACCAGTGTTTTGATTGATTCTGAACCAGGCAGCTGGATCACGTCCTATACTATATCTGTGTTTGGTGAAGTAAAAATACTCAGTGTTATGCTATGTATATATGCATGACATATTTATTTTAGAGATAAAATTTGGCACTTTGGAGCATTTTTCTTTAGGCTATGCTATCCTATTGCATTTCCCCCAGTTCAAGCAAAATCCATGTAGACTCCAAAATAATTAGGAATAAAATAATTAGGAATAAAGCAAATTCACAAAAGCCTATTTTATTTTGAAAGTGGCATCATAGTCTAAAAGTAAAATTTTTCTGGAACCTGTAAACCTTTATGATAACCTTTGTTAATCTCAGTTTGTGTTAAATCCACAGCTCTTCTTAAAACATTCTACAGTTGTATTTGCTGACACATTTCTGTGTTTAAGAAAATTTTTAAAAAATATTTGTAAATAGGCTGTATTTATTTCTACATGAACTTAAAAGCAAATTATGGTCTCAGTTATTATCGTTAATTTCAAGAGAAATAAGTGTAATTTTTTTTTTTTTTTAATAGAGAATGAGCTAGTAGGGACCTCTTCTATTCTGATTGGATAATATTGATGATTATTGGGATTTTCTGTCTGTCAAGAAAAAACATTCTATTCTAAGTTACTGCCTGCTAGAAAAATGATATTTCCTTTGTCTTGTGCATAAGGCTAAGGAAAGTAGTCAGGAAAGAAAAGCAATTATAGCACAAAAATGGGCTATATACTTTTCTATAATAATACAGAATATCATTCCATATAATAAATAATATTATATTATACTATATAGCACTATTCTATTACTGTTTGTCTATTGCTAATCAATAAACATTGTTTTTAAAGGGTCTTCTAAAATACCAATTCCTCATCCCACTGAAATCTCAAAAGAGTTATTCCATCCATGGAGTTAAGCAGAGCAGAGCTTACACAACATTTGTTGCAATAGTTCTAGTGTCCTCATCCATGGCTGTGTATGTTCCTACAACATAATTCACTCTTGCACCTTCTGCCAGGGTAAACACAACTGAAGATGGATGAAATCTTGGTGGTTCAATCAGATTTTTTACTTCCACTGTGAGGGGTGTTCCAAATATTTGGTACTCATGTGCAACAGAGTGGTGGAAGGCAGCTACATTCCTGACACCAATCATCAGTGAGTGAGTTCGGATATGTTCAAAATCCAGTTCCTAAAAGGTAAACCACAGAGAACTAGATAATACATAAAAGCTTCTTTAATATTTCAAATTATATTTTAATATATTTTAACATTTTAAATTAATATTTAATATATTTAATATTTTAAAAATTTATTTATTTTTATTTTAAATGGTTGAGTGACAGTGATTTTACTGCTTGTTTCATTCTGTTAACAATTAATTAAAATTTTAAGTCAAGAGCTGAATCAAAATATTCATTCATACCTTAATTACTCTAAGAATTCCTTGATTTGTAGCTCGATCTGTAACAATTTCAAAACAGTTATCTTCATTACCGGATATAAAGAAAAACTCTGCTAACCAATTGTCTGTAAACTCTTCATCAGCATCCAGAGCTTGTATTCGTAACAGTTCTGAACTGAGTGAGTTTTCTGAAATACTTGCTGAAAACTGAAATGACAGATAAATACCTATTAGCAAAGATAGATATAGATGATAGATGATAGATGATAGATGATAGATATAGATATAGATATAGATATAGATATAGATATAGATATAGATATAGATATAGATATAGATACAGATGTATGTATATATGTGAGGAAAACACAGCTGTCTGCAAAAGGATTTGTGCTTTCTACAAGAAATGATCTTTTAAGCATTGGGTTATTCTACATAATCTGGCCATATTGCAGGGATCTGGGCACCTGAATGACAGGATTTCTCTGAATACAAAGAAGTCAGTCCTGACAGTGTCAGGATTGACATGTCTGAACACAAAAGTAATCTATGTGTATGTTACCAGAATTGTTGCACAAGAGATGGATTGAATTTTAAGCATGCTTCAAGGGAACAACCCTGTAAATCCCGTGGAACACGTAAATGTGAAAGTTCTCTATGGGCTAGTCTATCAATAGGGCTTTTAAACAGGGTTTTAAATCAGTGTTGCTGCTTTTGTTATTGGAAACTTACAGAGCTTTGAGCAAGAGTTGGAAAGTTGTCATTAACATCGATAACTTTCACGTTACAGCTGCAAAGGGATGAAATTCCATCTGCAGCCCCATCCCGGTCAGATGCCTTCACAACCAGAGTGTAACTACTATGTTGCTGTTACAAAAAGAGAAGTATGTTAGAAGACCATCTGTGCATCTTATAAATAACTTATGCTTGCTATTATTTCGTAATGCAGGAATTCTACTTAGACATTTTATTGTGACACATCAAAACCATGCACTTCTCCATTGATATTTGTAAAAACCACAACATTTCTCTCTCTTCTATATTTTTCTTGCTCTCATACACACAACATCATGTTATTTAGCTTTGGGAGGGAAAATGTTACCTCTCTGTCAAGATAATTGGCAAGATGGAGTTCTCCTGTGTATTTATTCATAATGAACATGGGTGGACCAGAAGGTTCCTGACTCTCTATTTTGAAGGCAATTTTAGAATTCAAATGGTTAGGTTCATCTGCATCTGTTGCAATGATTTTCATCACCAGTGTGTCTAAAAATAAATAATAATAATAATAATTTAAAAAACCCCATCAAACAAACAAACAAAAATCAAACAAAACCCTCCCCCCGCAAAATCTCTTGAGTTCCTGCAAACAACTCATCAAGACAGTGCTAAAATGGTGTATAAAAATGATAGAAGGTTATCTATTCCTTGACATTTACATAGGAAACAAAAAGCTTAGTTTTGTAGTAGTGATTCTGACAGTGTTAATGACTTTAAATGAATTAAAAATCGAGGTCAGAAGGAATAATGCAGACTTTCACTGAAATTCTTTAAATCGCCATAGGGAATATACAAATACAGTAAGTACTGAGCTTACTTGTAGAGATTACTATAAGAAATCACAGCTTTAAATGAGAATTTCTAGAAAGAAGAAAATGAGTGTTAGGCACCATTGCCTCAGTGCTATTTGCATGACCAATGCTGATTGCTGCATTTTTGATAAAAAGAACAATTTTAATGGTTTAAGTACAGAATTATTTAGTAATGTTCTGCTGCAATTGCGAATAGACAGGCTACAAGTACAAATATTTGAAAGAGAAGAATGGGGAAAAATGTGTTTTACATATCCTCAAAGGAAGTAAGTGTAATGATGTTTTTATTCTAATGAGAAGGAATGAAATTATTTATTTTACATTTTCACATCTGAAAGAATTTGCATGATGGCATGGTTAGAGACTGGAACATTCAGCACTCATGTGTGGGTGGAAAGGGAGAAGGAAACATTGCTGTTTAATTTATAGCAATTAGCCCAGGCTCAGGCTCAAATAGCACTTGGAGAAGCATCTGCTGCTCCCTCCTCTGCAGTGGCCCTGACCAATGTATGTCATTGCCTAAGAAAAGCAGAAAGAGCACCCCAGGTTTATATTAACTGTATCCTGTGAACTTTACTAGTACTGTAAAAGGCATAGCATAGTTACTTACTGTCCATGCTGCTCTCTTCAACAGATCCTGTAAATACAGTTTGTGCAAATACAGGAGGGTTATCATTTATATCCAGGACTCTGACTCGAAGTTCAAGAGGTGGTTCCAGATCTATACCAGTCACTGAGTGTTTAGCAAAGCAACGTATCTAAATAAAGAGATTTACTAGTTTTAAAACCAAAAGTTAAGCAAGCAAAGTAGCAACCTGAAACAAATGAATTTGTTGTCGGCCCCACCCTGGATCCATCATTATAAAGGTAAAGAAAAAGGGAGCACTCACAACAAATACCGGTGTTACTTCCCTATCCACTATTGATGTTATATTTATTTCTCCTGTTCTTGGGTTAACAACAAATATTCCATAGGGTGCTCGATCAATTCCAACTCCAGAGATGCTGTATGTGATTGGATTGTCTTCTTCACAATCAGATCGGATCTGCAGTAACAGATAACAACAATTTATGCCAGTTTACCTACAGGGTTTTTTCTTCTATTCCTGTTCCTGTAAAAAATCCTATAAACTTCAGTTTCTCAACCACTTATTACAAGGTTCAGTTGACTGAATCAATGGAAGGCTCTTCTACAAAGTGTCAGCCTAGACATCCATCTCCCCTTAAGGGTTGGATAGGCTTTTTATTTCTCTGAAATCTGCCAGGGAAGTGGAGAGAGAAGCCTCCAAGGGCATCACACTGTGGCTGGGCCTCAGTAAGGGCGTGGTCACAGTCAGAGCAGGAAGGTATTTCTTTTTCTCTGTTTCCCACAGCTCATGTACAACCTTGAACTGCTCAGGGGTTTCTCAGGATGAGAGAGAGAGAAGAAAAATGTCATGATCTAGAGCAAAAACGCTGGTTGGAGCTGCCTGGGAAGTAGACTCATGGCAATATTCTAAGAAACCTCTGGTAACTCCTCAGCAACCACGTGAATTCTCTTTATGAGACTGTCTCAGCAGAGCTGGGAATATAATCTTTCTTTTATTCTACATTCCTTGCTTTTACTACTCTAAGGTACTCATATGTACCTTTAAATCTCTCTACTTTTATCAGCCTGTCATTGGCAAAACTTCCTTGCCAGTGAATTCTTGTGTTTGTCTTTCTACTTACTCTGGCAATTGGATTCCTCTTGGAATTATCTTCTCCTTCTCTACAAGCTGCAGCAAATTTGATCCATTCACGTTTTTGTCTTCTAAAGGTTTTCCATCTTGCCATTCCATTTTCATCCCATTCTTTTACCTTTGACAGAGAGTTTCAGTGTCATATGACCTCAATTCATTTTAAATAAACACAGACAATTATAATTTCTAACAACAAGGAGAAGAGATTTTTTAGACCATGTGCTTTTTTACCATGCGGTTTTTTTACATGTCTGTGGGTCCCAAACTCTATGACTGTACATGTTTATTTTAAAATTACTCATTTGTATGAGATACTCATTTAGATTTAGGTGAATTTCTCTTGAGAGGGTGAGCAGGTTATTACCTGCACCTGTTTAATATTTAAATATGTTTTCAATCTCCAGGTTCAGAAGTGTCTAAGTTGAATATTTTCCACATGATTTGTTCATTTTGTTACATTTTCTTTAATCAGAAAAAGTTTCTAAAGAAATATATATTACCTCTACATGAAATCCTGTGCTGAAATCCAAGAGTACCTGCAAGAACAATAAAAAACATTGATGTGTAAAAATGCAAGCAAAACTCACCTGCAAGACATTGCTGTACTGCAGGCCTGGAGCAGGGCTTTTTTCCAAGCCTATTGCAATAGCTTATCTAGCTGCAAGATTTCCAAAATTGAGTTCGTGAAATTCAATTTTTTCTATGTCCAGCACCTAAATTCCTTGACAATTAAAACCTTCAAAATCCATTCTGTCTTTCAAGACAGAACTTTGAGTTTGAATGGATGTGCCAGAGCAATTTTCAAGCTATACCTTCATCAAAATAAAGCTTTCACATAGATTTTTAACACCTCAGCTGAAGAGAGAAGTGATTGCAAGCATTGTTACCAAACACTCAAGGAAACTAGAGAAGTATTTATCCTAAATAATTTATTCTTTTTTCATTATGTTTTTTTCCTATTTCCAAAGTCAACAATAAACCTGAAATACTTAATTATGTAATTTAACCAAAAAGAATGAACGTGTTTTTTTGGAACTTCCCAGTGAGATTAAAGAGATTCAATATAAGATGGAAACCCACCTGTAGGTTTCAGGCAAATTTCCCTGGAGTGCAGTGGATTTTGATTTGAGACTCAACTATGCAACTAATCTTGAGTAAATAAAGGTAGCAGGATAAGATGCAGTATGTAATTACTTTAAAACTAAAATTTAAATGAGAGGAGTCTCAACTTCTTGATTAGCACAATTTAAAAGAAGGCACAGTTTAATTAATTTTATTCCTAAATAAGGTGTGAAAATGAACCTCACTTGGTGAATGTGCCTTCTTTAGAGCATCTCTTTCAGGTCTAGATCTGCTTTTGCTCTCTTCAGACAATAAAGGGTGAAGAATGTGGGATTTGCAGGACTGGATGCTTGTTTCATTCATCATTGGAAGAAACAAAATATCCAGGTGACTCAAAAATTATTGCAGCGTTTCTCTTCTCAACAAATGTTAACAGCTGCAGTTATGAATATTTCACTTCCTTATAATTCCCCATAGCTTTTTGTTTTGTTTTGGTTGGTTTGTTTGTTTTTTGTTTGATGTGTTATATCTGTGGGGTTTTATGTCAGTTATACTTGGATAAAATCTGTGATAATCTTTTATCCTATCATTACATCATGGGACTTTTCCTCACTTCAAATTTATTGCATTGTGCTGGCAAGACTGGAACATGGAGACAGAATTTTTTCCACTTAATTCATGTTAAGACAACTTCTTACATGCAACAGATTAATGAACAGCAGCTTCACCCTCCTCCCTCTCTCTCTCTTTTCCCCATTTTCCTTTATGCTGCAAGAATTCACCATCTGTCATTTACAAAACAGTGTTTCCAATGATCTGGTTTTGCCCAAAACATTCCTTGAGACCTTGGCCTATAATGCATGCCTTAGTCTGCTTCTCAATGAAGGAGTTTAGACTGTGGATCTGCCCTTTTGATGTGCATATATAGCTTGAATTTTTTTTGACTATTCACAGAGAGAATTTTTTTCCTTGTTTGCTTGAGCCAGCTATTGACAAAAATGGTTAAGAAAAGTACTCTGAGGGAGAATCAGTACAATATGTTCATGTTGTGCTAAAAGCATAAATATTCATCTTTTAACTTATGTTGAATGTAAGACTGTTTAAATCTTCAGCTTCATAATAGAGTTCAAATTCACATGCAGGTGTTCTGTTCCTCATGTCAGAGAAGGGACAATATCAGACTCCATGTGAATGGCAGGGTTTGTTCACCCAGTGGAGCTCAGTCCTGTTCTTTTATAATCCCCTTGGATGCCAGGGGAACATGGAAGAGTCAAAGGGGCAGACTACACCCTCATGAGAGAACCTGGGTGATGAGGTCCCCCAGAAATAACACTAATTGAAAATCTCTTATCAGTCTATACCACCTCCTTTGGCACAGTGAAATCCTCTCCACCCTTAGACTGAAATCCCTTCTGGCATGCAAACAATCATCTTGACCTGGCAAAGTATTGGTATGCACCTCCCAGTGCAATGTTAGTGAATCTTGTCTGCTGTCTGCATCCTGTTACTTAACAGTGAGACCAATACCTCACACCCAGCCACATCACTCTCATATTCTGAAAAATTATTCTGAGTTTTTCTGAAATAAGAATTATACCTGTAAAGAATTCTATTACTTAAGGACATGAATATTCATAAACCTCTTGATTCCAGCCTATAGGGAGTTCTGTTTTCAAGCAGTGAAAAATACATATTTTACACTGGAGTCTCATTGTTTCTGGTCATCAGTAATGGGACCATCAGGGATTTGTCCATTGGTGATGCTGGGGATTGTAAATTTAGGCCCTGTATTTTCACACTTGTCCTGTGATAGCTAAGGAAAACCCCATTTTACAACTAGTTGATAATGGAAGACCTTGAATTCAGAGTCCTTAGTACAGTGCATGTTATTATTTGAAAAGGCTGATCTGATGAACTTCGTGGCAGTGTTTGGTATGTCTCACAGTTTGGCTGGGGTATAGGAGGGAGGGCAGGCAGATATCAGACAAAAATGTCTAGTTCACCAGATAAACGTGAACAATTTTGAAATTGCATTTATCCTACTTGATCCAGGGATAGAGGCTCCTTCACCTCCCAAACTAATGCCTTCTGGTTCTCCACTGTCACCAGCAGTTAGAAATCTTCCCCTAGCCCAGTTGTCTATTTCTAATATTTAACTGGGGTGCAAATCTTTTTTTTTCTAGTCGTATTTCCAGGTGATAAGTTCTGTCTCCTAGCAGTTAACCCAAGCAATTTTCTAGGTAGATAAAAAAATTCCCTTCTAAACCCATATCCAAGTACAGTTCTTTCCATAGACACAGGGATAAACAATAATTAAAGCAATAGGAGCCACTGGAATGTGTGGGATGCATCCTGAGGACCTTGGGGTAGGCAAGCTGGTCAGAATGATACCAAGATTTGCTGCCCTGTTAGTCTCTGAGAGACTCTGGAAAAAGGAAGTTGAAGAGAATCTAGAGGCTGGTGGCACAAGCTGATTCTGTTTTGGGAGATGTGCAGGCAGGAAACAAGTTTATGGTTTATATTATTTGCACAGCTTTCAGTTCCATCTGAAAGCTTGTCTTTCATTGTAAAAATACCTGGATCCTGTATCCAAAACAACACCCTAGAGTCACACTGGAGTTATTCTGGATTTATTCTGATGTAACTGGGGACAGAATTAGGCCCATAGGATGTGTACTGTTCTTTTCACCCTCAAAGCAATTTACAAACAAGAATTAACTAATCATTAATTGAGTACCAAGCAATATCATACGTAATTGGAATCCTCCCTCCTCCACCTACTCAAATCTAAATGACTGAACACGCCTTTAACATCTTCCCAGCATTATTCATATGGGATCTGCTTCTCTCTCTTTGAAGTCAACAGTAGCATTGTTGTTGGCCTGGATGGGAGGAGTGCTGAGAACTCACACATATTGTGTTAGTCATCAGGCTGCCCTGCTAGCTCTGGTACTGTCAGCGTTTTGGGACTTTTACGTCTTTCTGACTCATCCAAAGCCCTGACTCGAAAAGGGTTGCAATAATGAGCCCTTCCCCTTTATTCATTCTGCATCTCTTTCAAAAAATGATACATCAGTGCATATCAAATAATGAGAAGAAGAGTTCAAATGAAAGACAAACTCTCATATTTTAAAAAAATGCCATTTGATCACTTTTTAATTGAAACATGATTTTCTATACTTCACCTTTTCATATGTCATTTCTGAATGCACTTCATTCAATTTAAAGGGAAAGATTTTTTTGAATGATTTTTCTGGCATTTTGTTTTCTAATTCAGAGGAGAACAGATATTTTCTATGTTAGAAATACTTTGAATTGCACCAGCATGGAGAATCCATTACTATTTCAACAATTGTGACAGGAATAATCCAGGAATTGTGACAATACTTATGTCAGGCTGAAGAATATACTTTGAAATTTTATTTATTTTAAAATAGGTTTATTCACACAACTGATCACTTTGGGAAAGTTTCCACTGAGATTGTTTCTGTTCTGCTATTCTATCTTCTATTGTATGCAGGTGCAATGTATTTCCATAGAGTAACTGAGCTTAGCCATTAGAAAAATTAACAGAAAAGTAATTTCAATATAGGGTGTATGCCATTATCATTAAAATTGGAGTTTTTCAAATTAGTTATGCTAAGTGCCCTCAATAAATCTCCTCAATAAAACCTGAATTCTGATATGACTTAGAGTGTTCTGGCTGCAAATGCATGTTTGCTTAATGGCCATTTTACTTAGGAATGTAAAACTGCAGGTTTAAGCACCTAATCTTAGGTGATAATTCCTGGATGTGGAATTGCTTTAGTTTCTATTTGTACAACAAAATTATTTGGCAGAAGAATCTGCAGGTTCCTGATTCAATCCTGGCATATGTTTCATATGAATATACAAGAGAGGATTTAGCTCCTGACTATTTTTATGTGCAATCAAGTTATGAGTAGGATGCAACCATAACCTAACAACTGGGGGGGGGAAATAAGCCTAGATAACACATGGGAAAATGTATCCAGACAAAAGTGCATAAGAGATGTGGTGAATTTAAAATTATTGGCTGTCACATGATAGCTGGCAGGAGAAGAGTCATACCTGATCAAACAGGTTATTTCCATAAAACGTGTCTGTGCTAGTATCACAAACAGAACTCCCTTACTCATGAGAATAATGTCTTTGAAGTCACATGAGCAAGGGTTGCAGAATCAGTCCTACCAATGGTGAAATCCATAGAGAAAATTATTTGTTTCAGGGCTGGAAAGTTTCCTTTTTTTATTTTTTTGAAAATTTAGTAGTGTACTAAAATATGTATAACTCCATGGTAATTTTATTTGATGCAAATTATTAACAATATACTAACCAGACACACCATTCAGACAGGTGATTTTCATGAAAGATTAGTTAAGCTGACAGCCAAAATTCTTTCTCAGAATACATTAAAACTGGATACATAGATTTATAATTTATTTGATCTCGACAGTTTGTCTGCCACCTTTCTATAAATCATTGAAAGATGCTATTAAGATGTGTAGACCACCATGAGCATTGCTGGGCAGAAGAACACATAACAAAGAACAGGGGTTTCCTCTGGGTAGTAAAGGTTTAAATATTTGACAGTCATCAAAACACAATGGAATTTTTCAGAATCGCCCTTCTTTTCTGACCCAACACCTACCCTCCATCACTCACAATTGTAACAACAGCATACTGAAAGAATGAAAATGGCTCCAGAGCTGCTGAGAAAAGTAAAGCAGCAAAATGTCTTTTGAATGGACAGGTCTTAGACGTAAAACAGTCGAGCTTTTTGAACTTCAACACACTGGGAGTTTGCATCACCAGGTAACTGAGTAAAATGAATAGTCACTAGTGCTTCATGAAAATCCAGAAGTGTTAGTAGGATGTGCAACAGGCCAGTCTCAGACACCTCTCTGCAGCCTTGAACAAGCAGAAACTTATCCGAACCAAAACTTGCTTTTGCCAAGTTTTGCCCTTGTTTGCTTGGCAACTGCTCTGTGTTAATTAGTTCTACTTTACTGATTGCAGAGCTGTCACCTAAAATTAATGGATTGTATTTTCATAATGGTTTTAGGATTTTTTAATCTAAAACACAAACTTTTTCTCAGACTAAAGCATTTATAAAGAAGTCGGTAATGAGAAGTTAACAAACATTTATGCATACTAATACATTGTGTAAAATGCAAAATTGCATGAACATCACAGGATATAACTATATTAGAAATCCCTCTCTTCTCAATCTCCGAGCCCTTAAACCTCTACCAAATTTCAAGAGGTCAAAACAGATGAGTAAAATTAATCCACAGAAAAATCAGATTGCAGGAGCAGTAGGGCACCCACAGCCCTTTTCAGTCGCTTCTGGGTAATTTCCATGCCTCGATGAACACATTGAACAACTATGCCACTTGACCATAGCCACAACTTTCCTTTTACAGTGAGAAAAACAAACCCAAAGAGCAACACTTTCATCAGCCATTCACTTGCTCTGCACATGGCGGCTCCGACACTAGTGCACAACAACACAGGAATCCTTTGCAATGTGAAATAATAGGCCAAATCTTGATTCTTACTTAAATGAGATCACTAAATTTTTTCTCTCTTGAATATATTTGTAGGATTTGGTCGCTCTGAAGCGATCTTGCTAATCATTTTAGAAAAAAAAGATCTGAATTTTTTAGAAAAAGGTATTTCCTCAACTGATAAAAAAGTAAAGACATAGAACCAAATTATGTCCAACCATTAACATTTTTATAATTATAAGCATTTTATTAGCAACTGTGACCTTTAAATAGCAGAAAACATTTGCCTGAAAAATCATGCAGTAAACATAGAAAGTTGCATCTTGAACATCAACAGATCGCCAAAAGTCTAAAAAGAAACATTTGTCAGTATTTAATGAAAAACTAATTGAATTCTATAGAATGTTCACAAGTGCTGTTTAAACTGAGCAGAGCTTTGGTTTTTATGGTAAATTTTCAGGGAATAGTTTACATTGTAAAATGCAATGGTCTGCTGCAGAAGATGAAACTGGCGTAGTCACAGAGTTTACAAATATTGTTTTAAAATCCGACTTACCAACAAAAGGAACAGAAAAGCAGCCGTTCGGTGAGGGAGCCAATCCATGGCATCTGACTTCTCAGAAACAAGTCCAAGTGAGTTATGGTTACAAGCCTGTTCCTGTTCCCCTCCCCCCCCCCAGCTCTGGTGACTATTTAAAAAGACGCTCCGTATATGTCCTTGTGCTCAGCCCTTCAAGGTGTCTCTGCCTCCCTCTGAGGGAAGAACTGAAGATGCTGTATAACAGAGTGTCTTTCCCCACCCCAAAATCCTGGGCTGGTCTCACCTGAAACGCTTGACAACATCATTATTGCTTGCAGGTAAAAGCTGAGAGACACACCTTAATTCTTATTGCACTGAAACCCTTTGTTGGATACAAAAAGGTACGTTTTAAAAACAGAAGGCAAGCTTTGCCGAGAAGATACCGGGTGATTTATAAATTACTCACAACATAAGGAATCATTAAAATGGTAACTTATCATTGCTTTGAATGCAACTTCCAGTTTTCTCTTTGCACCCTGCATAATAGAAGAACTTAATGAATATTACCACAATGAATACGGACTTTAAGAAATTATTCATTTAAATTAGAAGTTCATTTGCTTATTTCCAGGCACAAAAGAGTGAGTTTCATGCACATTGTTCACAGAAGTGAAGCACTCAGAGCAGAATGGGGCTGCCACTAAAGAGGTATCGTGGTAATTTTGGGGAAAAAATAGCGCTTTATTCATGAGGCTGCAAGAATATCTGAAGCAGAGAAAGAAGATTTTGTGCCTTTACCAACTGCAAAGCCTCCTCATGCCATACCTTTACCTTCCAATGGGCTGTGCTCTCGCTGGCACAGTAGAGAGGGAGGGTGTTAGAGAAATTGAGAGCTGTTCAAAACATCAGGCAGTGGAGGAGAGAGAGGATGGGCTGCACAGCTCTCTTCTGGCCTCGTTTTTGATGGCAGGAGCACACTTGTGTGGGGGACAAAGAAATCAAAGAGGATTCCCCACTTTTCTCCCTGTTCTGCAGCACAGGTGTTGTTCAGTGTCTCCTTGTGTTTTTGGGACACCTGAGCCACCCCTCAAAGGGCAAAAAGTTAGAGTGGTTTTTTGCTCTGTGGCTGAAGCTGGGAGAGGGGTGCACACTTCATCCCCGAAAGTGCAGTGCCACTGGTGTGCTCCTGAGCCTGCTGAGCCCTCCGTGGTGCTTGGCTTCTCCCAGGGCTGGACCTGAGCTGGGAGAAGAGTGCTCAGCACCTCTGGGGCTGCTGAGCCCCTGCCAGGGCGAGGTCCCCTGCCCCTGCTGGGTAAGCAGCTTTGCAGCACTCTGCGTCTCCGTGCCACTTAGCATGGGCTCTTTGCTGTCTGCCCGGCTGCGACTGCCAAAGCCAGTCGTGCATGCCCCCGTTTGTCACTCAGATCTTGGTACCAAGCTCAACATGCCCATCAGTGAGACAGTGAGGCAGATCAGGACGCGTGACATTAAATGGATCATATCTGCATTTTCCCTTTTCTGGGAAATGCTCGACGATCTGACATTTTCTTTTGGGTTAATTGTTGTACATATAAAATATTCATATTCTTTTATGAACCCATCTATCTTATTTCGGAACTTTTGCTTAATCATATATTTTAAAAAAAGCATTTTTAATTTTAGATTTTTCCGTTGTTCTGTTTGGATTCTATTATACCACTGGATAGAAGAAATCACTTCTTGCAACTGCAAAATAGGCATGTTCATTAACAGACCAAAATATCCATTGTTGGATTTTTTTTTTTAAATTATAGCAGAAGATCATTTGATCTACAAAACATGAAAAAATGCCTCAAACAACAATAATAGCCCCAGCAGAAGTGAAAACAAAAGTAGAAGCTCTTACACTGTATTTTTCTTTGCCATTCCTCATTGTGAAGAGTGCATATGGACTTATGAGAACAGATAAATAAGAATCATTCTTTAGTGGGAAAATTTGGCATGAAATTTCAAATAGGATTTCCACATAAATGCTCAAAAATATAATTTGCATATTTACAATGTTTAAAAATAGTTTTGTGTAAATGAAAATGACTGACAAACATACAGTAGTTTGATGCAGCTTGAAGAAGAAATCCTTATCTGCTGACCATCACCCTTTTGGAATATGGGAGTCAATAAAACAGTACTAGTGATATCCACCTAACAGTCATTTTGTGCTCTTGGTTCTTTTCTGTCTTTTATATTCTGGATGAAGGTTTTTATATTTTTTTTCTTTTACCCTGTTATCACCTTACAAAACAGTAGAGAAAAGGGCCATAGATAATTTTGGAAAGAGAGATACATAAAAAACTGTAATTGGTGTTTAATGCAGTTAATTAAAACTTCTCTTTTCGTGGAAAGATTTTTCAATTTTTTTTTGGTGTCTGAAAATTCAGTCAGTCACTTACTGATATTACAGAGCCAGCTAAGAGTTCACATCCTAGTGACTCCCATTTTCAGGAATTAGCTGATATATTTGAGTGCTTCTAAAAGCACCCTTTTTCTATGCCAGTGGTCTTGTCACTTTTAAAACACAATTCTTGAGTCAGTTTTTAAAAATGAGTCTCCAAGGTTGCAAAAGCCCAAGACTGCAGCTGATTTAAAACCTTCTTCATCCATATTAGACGCAGTCTACTTTCAGACAAATACATATATATACACACATTTCAGTCAGCTTTCTGAACCTTTCACAGGAAAATATTTGGTCCTGTACCCCTCTTGGCTCAAGGTCCCCAGTATGACTCATGCCTGCCCCTGTTGTGGGGTTCAGAGAGGAAGCTTTTGATCCAGGCCAGCAATGAGCAATTTCCCCCTCGAGGGTCTCGTATCTACCTGAGATAATAATGAAGACACACCCTAATACTGCACTCTCAAAGGAACCTTCCTGTGTGGGAAGTGAAAAACCCCAACAACAGAAACAAACTTTTCTGCTCTAGCTTTACTCTCTTGATTAAAGGAAGCATATTTACTCAGCAATTATCTGGAGAATCTGTCACACTTAGGTTAACAAAACCTCCATTCTGAAAGAGAAATGCAGCCTAAGTCCTGAACTATCTGTTTTCTGGCAAACACTCAGGAATGTGGATTTGAATTATTTTATCAGTGTTATATTCAGACCTATGTGGAATGCTACAAATGAGAGTTTCTGTAATAGGAAGAGAAGGCAAATGGGAAATGCCATGTGTTCTATAAAAACAGTGTGGGATGATATTGGTAAGATTTATCTTGTTTTAATATGAGGAACCCAAGGCACTGCAAGATGCAGTGACTTGTCTGAAATATCTGAGCAAAGTAGGGGCAGGACTGTGTCTCACCTGGTGCACCTGGAGATAACTTATGAGTGGCATATGGCAATGCACTCACCTCTGCTATACCTTATTTTACATCTATGGAGATGAAGCTTCTGGGACTTGTTTGACAGGTAGGGCATGCAGGCACACTTTGTGATGCTTATGATACATGGGTTTCTGTTTCATCACATACTTATGTTCTGATATATGTTGGGAATTTCACTTAAATATCAGCAGGACCACAGTTTTTGCTGGGAAAACTTTTGTGCAGTATGGGCTTCTCCTATCAACATTATCTTAGATTGTTAAGCATACATATAAGTCCAAAAGAATTTCTCTTGTATTATCAACCCATCTGTCTGGGAATTAAATTGAATGTTTAAATTTGACTTTTGCAGGATCATGCCAAAGGCAATTTTTAGTTTCCTTGGAATAGATGATTTTTGCAGTCTATTCATTCAGCTTACTACTGTTAGTGGCTGTTGATAATAATAAACAGGGTGATAAAAATGTTGTTTCTGAGTTGCTGAAAATGTGTGGGTTAAACCTAAGAATATAATCAGAAAGACAGCCTTGCAACTAAACTAGAAAATTACTATAAGGAAAAGTGTGCAGAAATAAGAGTGGCTAGAGCAATGCAATCTCAAAATTGCTCACTCTGAGATTATGTGTGTTGTCTCTGTCCAACCTTTGGATTCAACAGCAACAGGAAAACATTTGAATTCATAAGTGGCAGTCAGATCCCTGAGTGGCAGTCAGTCACCAGCTATTTTTTCAAGCAATTAGCATCTCCTTGCTGTCTTCTTATTCTCTCATTCTGGGGTACAATTCTGCTTTTATTTTTAATGAGCAGCTAGTGAGTTTTATCTTCTGCTGAAGCCAAGTTCAGTGGCACAGGGGTTTGCAGTAGTCTAGGCTCACATGCAGAATAGGCTGCCTGAATGAGTTACTGCCACAGCTCCCCCTAAATGAGGAGTCCCACCTCTGAAAGACAGTCTTGCCATCTCTCTACTATTACAATCATGGGAGTACTTCCCAGCTCCTGGGCCTCACTGCACAGCCCAGGAGCTCTCCAAGACCCATGTCCAACCATGCTACTCCCTTTTCTGTGTAAGGCAGGTGTGCATTGACAGAGCACAGAATTCTGGTGTAAAATAGAACATTTGCTGGCAGGGCAGTATCTTTGACGTGATATCAGATAATTCATGGATTACTGACCAAAGAAGTTATTCAGAGATTTTCAAGTATCATCTTGGAAAGTCAAGAAAGTCTTTGGACAATATAGCCCTACCCATCTCTCTCCAACCTCAAATCTATCCTCTGTCATTCATTATTATCTCCTAAAACAGGAAGACTTAATTGAGAAGGTAGAATTCACTTACTACTGAAATTGTCCCAAGCTTCCTCACTTTCTGTACCTCTTAGAGGAAGAGAGGGTAAGATTTTTTTTCTCTCATAGAATTTGCTTAGTCTGTCTTCAGTGCCTAAAAAGGAAGACCTGAAGGCAGGGTAATAGACATCAAATAGGCTCTAGAAAGCAGCAGCAATCCAGGAGTAGTAAAGATCAAAGAGATTTTTGCTCAGGGAGTGAGTTTAATATGTAGTGGCCAATTTCGCAAATTATTTCTTTAAAGATGGGGATGATGATCACCTTAATTTTTCAGATTTTACTGCTGATTGATTACTTCTGTGTTTGATTTTTAGAAACCAGAAGCAGCTGGTCCCACTCACTCCCTGCAGCAAGATCTAAGGATGCTTGGCTTTGGCTTTGCAGCAACCTGGATCTCCAAAATAGTATAGTCAGTTGTGTATAAAAGATTTCTGGTATTTGTCCAGACTAGATTTTGCTTTTGTTTCTGGTGAAAGAGTATCAGTTTGTGGGGAGTGGACTGTACCTTGATCTTATCTCACTCTCACCAGAGGGAGCAACTGAGAGTCCCAGGGTCATTGCTCTGAGCAGGATGCAGAAGTGCTGGAGATAGGTAAAGGCAAAGGCCTCCTCCTACAGAGAGAAATTCTGAATGCATCCAACATGAGCATTGGCCTATCTGTCACTTCAAAGTCAAACAAAAGAAAGGAAATGTTCAGAAACTTCTGCAGTTTTTGCTCCGATATCACAGGAAATAATAATCCTAGAAACTTATGGTTCATATAATGGAAAGTGAACATCTTGTACTCCTGATGGGATTAGCAAAGTCATCATGAATCCATACCTTCACTGGCTTTGGCCTGTGATGGTGATTTTAGAGCTGCTTTTTTTGGAAGGTGTTTAGGTGTGAAGGGAAGCATCCTTGGAGCCAGGAGCTGAAACCAAAGGAGAAGTGTATTCATTGCTTATTTGAAGGAGAAAGCGGTCTTAGTACAATAAAAATAGACAGGTCAGTGGCAGGACCTGTGGCTGCTTTGCTGCAGGTTGCTCATATCTGGGGTCCTGCGTGTAAGAATAAAGCTGCCTGTATGTTGGTCTGCTTTCTCCTAGTTTGCTAAATAAAGAAATAAAAATAAAACCTTCTGATACAACAGGAGAGAGGAAACCTATTCAGTTCAGACAGTGAGCAAAGGTCATGTGAGTGCAAAAAATACTTTATATTACTGCTTTTTAAACATAATGTTTAAAACATCACTTGCAACATATAACTCCTTCTTGTTAATCAAAGACATTGATCTAACAATGCCAATTGATAAATGTATCTCAGCTGATAATTTGGCTGACTTGCTTTGGATGTGGGTGAAACTGATGTATTTCCCCATGCTGTGACAATGTCTGTACAGCATTTTGAAGATCTGAATATAATCCATTGCAGATTTCTATTTGAATGTGGGGTTGGAGACAAAGAACCACAGCTGAGGAGCAAAGGGAACACTGCTATTTGTTTGACTTCAGAAGCACTGGAGGGCAATTGGTCTCTGCCCTTAAAGCACATGAAAAAGTAAAAAGCAGTTTTTGTAAAAAAAATATGTAAAGAAACCCCCATATGCTTCTGGAATTATTTCATATAACACCTTACTTCATTAAAGCTATTGAGAAGTTGTTTGTAATACCTGTGACATATTGGCACTTTGATAAATAATGAAAGTTTGTCAGAACTGAAGATACTGTAATGTTAGTGAAACATCCATCTGAAACCAGAAACAATCTACTATTCATATTGCAAATATTTTAACATTATTATAGCTTTAATTATTTATTTCAGTTTCTTGAATCATTGGTGTTATGTGAAAGATAATTACCGGTATCTGATTGCATTTCTGGCATTTAAATAATGCCAAAAAATTACATTTTATTCATGAGTTAAAAAAAATGCTAGGCAACCATAAAAAGCCAGTAAAGTACATGCAAGGGATGTTATGATTAGTTTGGGGATGAGTAGGGTGGCTAAAGCAATGTGAATAAATAAACCTCTGGCATAATGTTTGAAATATGTTCTATATTTTACTGTCTAGACCAAGTTTTTCAGTGCCTAGTGAGTAAAACACTAATATTAATTTGGAAATTTTGCTTTTGTGGTATATCTTGTTTAACTAAAAATAAATTAGAAATCTCATGAGCTGACCTTCTTACAGATAAAGAAGAGAACCTCTGTGCTGGGACAAAGAACAGTTATAATCCTAGATTTAAGGGAGAAAGTGCCAAGAAAATATCTATGAGGGTAGGAGCAATATGGAGCTACCCAAGACTAGTTCCATGGCAAGCAGAGGCTGAACTTTAAGTGACATCTCTAAGAGCTCTTACCAGCTAACAAACTTGGGAAGTCCCATCCAAGCATCTCAGTGGCATGACATTGAAACCTGTCAAGAACCACTAGATTAGTGCTGCTAAAATCAGGCCTGCTAATTAGAAAACAATATTGGGTAACAGCTTCACAGTATCACTTCAAAAGAAGATGATTTAAGCAGTTTAATTTCAGCAGTCAGTGAAAAACCTCAAAAAGCACAACAAACCAACAACTAGAAAACCTTGTCTTGTAAAGCTGAAGCATGGACCCTTATACTTATGGTAGTTAAAGGTGAATTTGATTTAAATGGTGAAAAATTAGGTATCACTTTCAACAGGTTAGGCTTCAGATAAACAAGTGGAACAGCAGAAGCATGTCTGGGCACAAAGGGCAAAGCTATAAAATTGTGTCTGGAGTCCTACTTCAGTCTTGTGGTGTTCCTCCCTCAGCTGACTTTTGTACATGATAAGAAGATAACAGCAAGGATAAAGTCTGGGTATGAGCTTGAGAAGCTAAACATTCATGACAGGATAATTCAGTTTTTTTAGATAAATATTCACATGTATTTTTTTTAATATATAATTCCAAATTCATGTTCAGGCCCCAAATGAGCTAGGAATGTATGTCTTAACTAACACAAACAAACTCACCATCTCTAAGCATATTATATTAAAACATTCATGGATTTGAAACCCTGAACAATATTTTTACTTGGTCTTAATGCTTTGAGTGCCCAAAAGCAAGTAAACTCCTGCAGCATGGTGCTCCCATCCTGCTTTTACTTTCAACTTTTTTCCATTCTTGCCAAGAGATGTTGCATTCCCATCTTGGTTCAAAGTCCTTTTTGCAGGACAACAGTTTTATCTCTGACACCCTGAAGTGTTTCCTTCCTCCTGAAAACTGCTAAGCAGGATGGGCAGGTGACAGACAGACAGACAGACAGCCTGCTGAGTCCAGCTCTCACTGCAGTGGAGCTAGAGGAGAGGTGGCAGTATTGCTGGCTGAATGCTCCTGGCAATGCCTTCAAACTGGTGTAAGGAGAGTTGATCCCTCAGCCTCCCCTTTTTCCTGGGAGGAAAGGCAGGAGAGATGAGGGAAAGGAAAGCAGTGCCTTTCCTTCTAGCCCTTAGAGCCTGTACTCTAATTAATGGGAGAAGTCCCAGTGCAGCCTGTATATAGCAAGGAGCAGGTATCTGTAGATGCTGCTGCAGGGCATGGTCAGCAATCTTCATCTGCTGCCTTTGCTGAGGCTCAGGGAGCATTTGAGCTCCCACAGCACTAACAAACCAGCTCTCAGGACACTACTGGGAGTGTGATTGCTTCTTTTCAACTGACTGTATAGTCCAGGTATGTGAGCTACAAGCAAAGCATGCAGTTTCTTGTCTAATCTGACTGCTCAGGCAGTGATTGCTGTGTGAATTGCATGACTAATAGCACAAAGATATTCTGAATCCAGTCTTTTTCAAGTATGAACTGGGTCCCTGAAGAGGTAGCCATTTGCTTGGATGTTTTTTACTATCTTAGTCATTACATTGGCAGTGACTTCAGATGTTGCTCTGCCCCTCCAAATTATTTTGGTGCATGGACACTAGTGTCTTTTTTTCAAGGCATATTTTTGTGGTGTAGCTTGAATCTGAGTGTTAGGGATCAATGAGAAAGTGGAAGTCATAGGGTTTAGCAACCATCATTGCAGAATTGCCATTGGCAACTTTAACCAGTAAGGTTAAAATAACCTCTATAACACAGTGCTTCATTAAAAATTAGTAATTAAACATGAAAATCACTAAATATTTTAAGATGTCAGATTTTTAAATTAATTTTATGGGTGAAAAAGCCAATGGCCAGGCTTAAGTCTTGGAATCTGTATTTTAATATTTTCTATAATGTAATAATTCTGTTTTACATTTTATTTGCATAACATATTACACATCAACTTCTTTAGTGCAGTTGGCATTGATATTTTCTGGTTTTACATGGGCACTAGTAATGTTAGCAACTCAGCTTTTTTTATGTTTCAGACAAAGCCTGCAAAGTATTGTCTGGCTGAGGATCTTTGTATACTCTATGCTTGCACTCTGCACTTGTGAGAAGATTTCTTAATAAAAATATTGTGTCATTTTAATGACATAAAAATGTCTCACATCACTAACCATAGGCATCAGACCATAGTTCCCTTCAACTTAACAACTTGAGTCTGAGAGTGGCCAATACCAATTGCTTGGTGTAGCCAAGTTCAGAAAGGAACTCATGGAAGAGGGTCATTGGTGGTTAGGAACTTCATGAGATGGAAATTGTGTATATATATTTGTGTGTATATATATATATGTGTGTATATATATTTGTATATATATATATACTATATAGCTATACCTAACAGTATTGGATGCAGCTTTCTTTGTTAATTGAGCACTTTTATACCACCAAAACACCCTGTGGCAGTGAGTTCCTCAGATTTAGTTAGGTGCAATGTGAAAAAATTCTTCCTTCTTTTGTTTTAAACATGAGGACTGATTATTTCACTGAATGCACTCTGTTATGGGAGCAATAAGTAGCTCTTCATTAGTCACCTTCTCCATGTCATTTACTGGCATCTTACTGAATGATGGGACCTTACACAACAAAATAAAGAGCATACCTTCTAAGAATGACAACTAAACTTCTCTTTTAATCAAGAGTAAACCTTCCCTGTAAATAACCATCATTATGTACCATTAAGGATTAATGTGGTGCGTTGCTGGAAATAAAGATCAGCTTGTTTTATCTCTCCAGTTGTTCTGGATTCTGTCTTTCATCTCTGGGAAGTGACTGACCCACAGATTATTGAATTCATGGGAATGGATGTCCTTGAGTTTCCTGAACTTTGGAATAGGTCCCAGGAGGGGAAATCTGTTTCTGTAATGAAATGGATTTCCCCATGTATAGTATAGCAAGAAGCATCTCTACAGGAGGTTTGAATCCAGATCCATGAAACTGTAGTCCTAAATTATGTGAATCAGGCTTTTAATTTATTCTCTTGACACAGGTACTTTTGAACACCTGTCTAGTTTGATAGGCTTTGCAAACTCTCTGCTGAAGAGCAGATGGTGGAGTTTTCTCACATCTCTAAGTCCAAGAAATAAATCCCTCCAGGACTTAAGGGGATCACCTGAGGCTGGAGAAGAATTTAATATGATGTCTATTTCCCATGCCTATCCTACCTGCTGTATGTACCAGCTCTCCCTTACCTCCCTCCAAGGCTTAGGTTCATGTCATCTGCCCAGGTTAAGCATCACAAATGCTTCTATTGCCAATAGACTGTCACCTGCACCAGACAGCTCAGAGATGAGCCTGGAGATGGCTCTTTCTGACTCCTGAGGAAGCTGGAATGACTGTGCCCCTAGCATCACACTCTGTGGTGCCTTTGTTGGGCAAGCACTTAGTTAGACAGGTGGGATTTATCTTTGCCTGAGTTTCAAACTCTACTGAAGATATGACCAAGCCTTGTGCTGGTCACTTGATGGGCAGGCTCAAGGTGTGTTATTCCATTGTTCCTCTGTCAGCTTCTGTTGCAATCTGGCCCATGGACACCCCAGACAAGTTGCTGAAGAACATCTAGACTGGGTTGGGTACCTATTACAAGCCTAATTAAAAGGAAGCAATTACTGGGATTACATGTATGATCAAGATTCTGTGCAAGCAAATATTCACTTCTGTACTTATTGAAGCTTCATTTTAAAAGTACTTCTTACAGAAATTTGTCTATTAATTTGCCTTAATTGTGTATACAATGCAGAGGTTTAGATTTCTTATAAAGTTCTGCACTTTATCCAAATCTGTTTCCTTTTGAATCTTAAGAGTCTAATTTTGGTTGCCATCACAAGGACGAAAGACACTGCTCCTCTGAAAAGTTTCAGATCCTGCTTCTCTCCAGTTTAATTAACACAGCTTTTACTGCACCTGTGAAAACTATCCGCTTTCTGTTGTCTACTCACAGTTTTCACACACACTACAGATCCCAACACCCATGACAGTGCTGCCTCTGAGCATGGGGGAGCAGAGGATGCCAAGTGCACACTCACCCTGTATATGATATCTAAAGGACACATGAAAATTTTCAAGTCATGTTTAGTTTAAATAATTTTAGCAAGCATTCTAGGTATATGAGAAAATCTAGGGAAATAGGAGTTCTCCACATTGATTAATCTAGTTTTTGTTTCTTTGGTTGGTTGGTTGGTTGGTTGGTTGGTTGGTTGGTTGGTTGGTTGGAGTTTTTTTGCTATTTCCCCACCCTTTCTGGTGGTTTATGTGAGAAAATTGCCTCTAGAAAACCCTTTAAAGCCAGCAGATACAGATTTTTCTATTTTTGTTTGCATGGCCTTTTGGCTAAAATGTTTCAAACCTGAGCCATACAAATCTAAAGATGTCTATTTTTCTGCTAGTGCCTCATACACACACCCAGTGGCAATACAAATTTGCAGTGCTTGCAGGGACAGGTACTGAGCCCTGTTGCATCTTAGGGGGTGTCTGAGAAGTGTTCCTCAGGGCAGACTTTGTCACTGTGGTAGATCCTCCCCTGGTACCTGCAGTGGGGATTTACATTCTCCAGACCTTCACCATGCCCTCCACCCTCCCCAGCCCCCAGCTTCCTCTTCTGGTGTCATTGTTGAGGAGAGCTCTCTTACTGCTATGGAAGAGACACAGGTGCTATCTCTGACCATTTGGTATATCTAATCCATGCATGAAATATGACAGTGTACTTGAGCACACATTCAGAAATTAATCAATATAGTGGGATTGTATAAACACCTTGCATCTGCCAAAAGATGTTGAGATACCTGTGCAATTTCAGGCAAAATTGTCTGTCATTTCCCTGAGTTCACAGTCATCTGCTCCCTGCCTTTCCTCTGCATCAGTTTCTCAGCCAGGGATGTTCTGAACTTTGACCTTGAGAGAAAGCTGACTCTTGTAGCAAATTTAGAAAAAACACACAACCCTCCCACATGCCATTTTTGAGCTTCCAGGGCACTTTGAAACCATTTGGGTTTCTTTTACACAAAGACAAAGGACGGGAAGGTGAAGCCAACAAAAGAAGAGCAGGTATTAAGAATAAGTATTCACATATTGGATTTCACACTAGTGTTTAGTTCTGTAAAAGGTAAATCATTACCAGCAGTTTATACATTTATGACTCTGATGCATAAATGATGTTCTCAGAAGAAGCAAAGATTAAACACTAAAAATGTCTCAATCACTGTTATACATAAAACTGATGCCTCAACAAGAAGAATAAAAAGTAGAAGGAAGCATTGTCATGATATTAGCAAGTTATCCAGTTGATTTCGCAAGATATGACAGTGCACACGTAATTAGACAAGGAATGAGAGCGGTGAAAATGGAGAGGTGTGGCTTTATAGTGCTCTGAGTACTGGCACACACCTAAGAAAACAACCAGTCACTCAGGAAACTGAGTGATAAACAGTTTCTGTACCCCACATCCAAGGTGATAAGCTGAACTGCAGCAGGGCAGAACGCTTCATCCACTGATTCAGCTGTGTACCTGAGAAGTGTAGGTCTGCCAAACTAGCAGAAAACTAGTGTGAAATCTAAGTCTATTTCAATCAAGTGTTGACTTCAAGTTGACTGAGAGAGTGCAACTGCAGGAAGCAGCACAGAGGGTACTGTGTGTTCTGCAAGGATAGGAAACCATGCTAACCATATATACCCTTCTTGCCCTCCCACCTTTGGACTACGACCAGACTATAACGGTGTTCTATCTTTTTTTGTTAATTAATGACAAGCATCTTATCACAGTATGGTTTGACTTGAAAGGGACAATAATTATTATCTAGTTTAACCCTCCCTGCTGTAGATAGGAAACCTTGCATGAGACCAAGTTGCTCAAAGCCTTATCCAGCCTGGCCCTGAGCACTTCCAGGGATAGGGCATCCACAGCTTCTCTGGGCAAACTCTTCCAGTGCCTCACCACTCTCATAGTAGAAAATTTCTTATATATCCATTCTAAAACTACCCTTTTTCAGTTTAAAACTTTAGTCCCTTAGTCCTATCACTACATGCCCTTGTAAAAAGTCCCTCTCCAGCTCTCTTGCAGGCCCTTCAGGCACTGAAAGGCTGCTATAAATCATCTCTTGGAGCCTTCTCCCCAGACTGAACAACTCCCACTCTCTCAACCTGTCTTCAAGGGAGAGGTGTTCCAGCCCTCTGAACATATTCATGGTCCTCTGGGCTTTCTCAATGGGTCCACACCCTTCTTATGCTGAAGTCTGCAGAGCTGGATGCAGCACTCCAGGTGGTGTGTCACAGGAGCAGGCAGAGGGGCAGAATCATCTCCTTTGACCTGCTGGCCATGCTGCTTTTGATCCAGTTCAGGTTGTGGTTGGCTTTCTGGGCTGCAAGTGCATGTTGCTGGTTCATGTTGAATTTACCAACTTACAGCCTCAGGTCCTGCTCTTCAGGGCTGCTCTTAATCCATTCTCTGCCAAGCCTGTATTTGTGCTTGGAATTGTCCTGATCCAGGTCCTTGCACTTAGCAATACCTTGCACTTTGCATTGTTGCATGTGGGCTCACCTCTCAGGCCTGTCCAAGCCCCTCTGGATGTCTCCACCCCTTCCCTTTGATGGCTGCAGCACCCATCGTGGTGTCAGCAGCAAACTTGCTGAGGGTGCCCTTGATCCCACTGCCCATGACATTTGCAAAGATGTTAAACAGTGCCATTCCCAGTGTCAGCTCTGAGTAATGCCACTTACCAGTGGTCTCCATTCAGAGATGACACCCCAGGTGAACACAATTTTTTCATTTGTGACTATTCAGCCAATTCACTGTTGTGGAACTGACCATCCATCAAATTCATGTCTCTCCAGTTTAGAGACAGGGATGTTGTGCCAGACAGTGTCAGATGTTTGGCACAGGTCCAGGTGGATTACACCAGTTGCTCTACCTTTATCCACCAACTTTGTAACCCCCATGTAGAAGGCCGTCAGATTTGTCAGGCATGATTTACCCTTAGTGAAGCCATGCTTTGACTGTTATCAAGCATCTTCTTATTTTTAATTTCCTTCATCACAGTTGCCAGGAGCATCTGGTCCATGGTCTTGCTGGGCACTGATGTAAGACTGACTGACCTGTAGTTCCTTAGTCTTTCTTGTTTTCCTTTTTAAATATTGGGGTTATCTTTCTCCTTTTTCCATAAGTGACAACTTCACTGGACTGCTAGAACCTCTCAAACATGATGGATAATGACTTAGCCACTTCCTCCTCCAGTTACCTCAGGACTTGGGGATGTACCTCATCAAGCCTTATGGATTTCTGCACCTTCAGGTTCTTTAGTTATTCTTGAACCTGGTCTTCTCCTACAGCTGACAGTTCTTAGTTTTCTCAGTTCTTGCCTTTTTACTTTCAGGGACTTGGGTGGTGTGGATGGAGCACTTGTTGATGAAGATTGAAGCCAAAAGTCCTTAAGTACACCTGTCTTCTTCATATCTCAGGTAACCAGTTCTGTCATTTTGTTCTTGAGAGGAGCCACATTTTTCCTCGTCTTTCTTTTATCACCAACTTATGTATAGAAGGTTTTCTTGTAGCCCTTTATGTCCCTGGCTAGATTTAATTCTCTCAGGGATTTTGCTTTCCTAACCTGATCTCTGGCTGCCAGGACAATTTCTCTGTATTCCTCCCAGGCTACCTCTCTGTGCTTCCACCCACTGTACATTTCCTTTTTGTGTTTGAATTGGTCCAGGAGCTCCTTGTTCATCCACACAGTCCTTCTGGTGTTCTTGCCTGACTTCCTTTTCTTTGGGATGCATCATTCCTGAGCTTGGAGGAGGTTATCCTTGAATATTAACCATTGTTCTGGAGCCTCTCTCCCCTCCAGCACTTTATTCTCCAGCGCTCTATGAAGCAGATGACTGAAGAGGCCAAAATGTGCCTGAAGGCCAAGGTAGGGAAGTTGCTGTGCACCCTCCTCACTGCTGTAAGGATCTCAAATGCCACCAATTCATGGCTGCCCCAGAGCTCCATGTTCCCTGCAAGCCCATCTGGGTTTGTAGAACAAGGTCCAGCACAGCACCTCTCTTTGTTGGCTCCTCTCTTGCTAGTAGAAGGAATTCACTTATCGGCAGGATTCCAAGAATCTCCTGAACTGCTTTTTTGATCCTCCAACAGATATCCTGGCAGTTGAAGTCCCCCATGAGCACCAGGGCTTGGGAATGTTAGGCTGCGCCTATTTGTGAATAGAGGATCTCATCTTCCAATCTTCCTGATCCCGTGGTCTGTAGCAGACCCTCACTACAAAACCACTTGTCCCTGCTCTCCTTTTAATCCTGACCATCAAGCTTTTGGTTGGCTCTTCATCCATCTCCAAGCAGAACTCCATGCACTCCAACTGGTCACTGACTTAGTGTGCAACACCACCTCCTTAACTTCCCTACTTGTCCTTCCTAAAGAATCTGCATCCTTTCCTTCCCTTCCAATGCTCCAGTCATTGGAGCCATCCCACCACACCTCTGGTCTCCATGATGCCAATAAGATCATAGCCTGAAGGCATGTGTATATCTCTAACTTCTTTTTTAAATTATTTGTGGAAGAGAATTTGGATTTAGTCATGTTCATAAAAATCACAGTGTTGAATAATTGTTTTATAATAGTAGCAATATTATTAATAATGGTAGTAATGGTGGGAAATCATAGAATCACAATAACCTGAGTTGGAAGGGTTCCACAAAGATAATTGAGTCTAACTTCTGGCCCTGGAAACATGAAAATTTTGTGTTGTGTGACATAGAATCTTGCGTTAAAAGAAATATTTGGGTTTTTTTTTTTTTCCTCCAAGCAATTGCCCAGATATTTGAAAGGATTTGAAATTGCTGAGACTTGAAAGGAACATCAAACAAAATCAAAAATATAAAGAATCTATAAAACACCCTGTGAGATTAAAGGAATGCTAAATATTTCAGATAATGGGACTAGGTGCCTATAATAAGCTTATAGGAGAACTTTGTGTATTATGAATGCTACTGGTCCCCTCTGTGTGAAACACATGATCCTCTAAAATAATTTCATAGTCTTTTTCTTAACAGCTGTCAAAAATGCTAGAAGAAGGGTAATAAGTCAACCTCACTCTACTGGTGCAACTGGATTTAGGAGACGACTGAGAAAGACAATGACACAATTGGTAGTTTGGTATAGAAATTGCTAAGTAAGCAAAAAGCAGACTCTCATTCTCTTTAGTAAACATAGCTCTTTCCACTTATAACAAACCCATAGGTTAGAGGGGGGAATAATGTTCCTAAGAATCCTGTTAAAATTCAATCATGATTTATGAATGAAAAGCCAGTATTTCTAAAGGAAACTCTATCAAACCCACCAGCTCTCACTCTGGACACTACATTGTCTATTCTTTGCTGCTGATCACCAGAAATGTCTGGAAAATCTTACTTGATGTATTTGTAACTCTTGGCACAATCTTGGATTTTCTCATTTTACGGAAAAAATTAGCATTTTACTGTAAAGTTTAAATTGTTTTAAAAAAGGTATTCAAAACCTTCAAATTTTTATAAATCACGTCTGATTTTATTCCTTACCTCAGAAAAGTATACAGTTCATGCTCAACAAGTTTTTGAGTAGGAGGAAGCTATCTGGAAAAGTTTGAGAAATCTGCAAATAAGTAATTTGTGAGGGGTTCTGTGAGCTGAGTTTGCACTTGAAATTTTTCCTGGGGAAGAAAGGCACCACCTTCATGAGAGGTGGCACTTGGATAGTGTCTCTGCACAGGCACAGAATGCAAAACTGGAGAGCTGGACCACCAACACCAATGGAAGGACATCCTTGAATCCCAGTTTTCACTCTCAATTGTGATTTATAGGTGCTTCTCCTGGTCGTCCTGCCCCAGCTGGTGCAAAGTGTGCTGCTCAGAGAGCAGGATGAATGAATCCTCCCTCTGTGCCCGTCGCCTTTCATTAACCTACCGCACCAATTTCCTCACTAGCACCTTTCCTTTGGGGCGTGGTTTTAAGAGCAGTGGCTGGTGCAATAAACTCCTTCTCCTGTCAGCCTGCTGAGTTAGGCTGCTGCACCAGAGGAAGCAGTTCATAGTTTTAAGGCTAGAGGGGACCATTACAATAATTTTACTTGTCATGCATTAGAAACAAAGTACATAATTCAGAATATATCTGGTCCTGATGCAAGGCTTTAGCGTGCTGGAGATTCCATTACTCCCTGTGGTTATTTGTTTAATGTTTATTTTACTTCCATCTGAAAAATTGGTACTGCATTCACAGCCTGTGGTTTTCTAGCATACAGATTTCAGCTTTGGATTCTTGCTTAGTTTACTGAAGTTAGAGAGTCCTCTAATGACCAAATTTTCTACTCATGTACATAATTGTGGCCCAGGAAAATACCAATGGACCTTTCTGCCCCCAGTCACAAGTTGCAACTCCAGCAACAGGCATAACTTGCTGTTCCTCCTGGAAGTCATGAGCTGCAAGACATTTTCCTCAGTCTCTGTTTGCAAAAGTCAACTCCATCTTTTAATCAAGAGCTCCCAGTTTTCCTTGTCTTTGCATCTAAAATATGCAATTAGGATTAAATACATAGATGGCTGATTACATGTTACCAACAAGAGACTTTGAGAGAAGGAAAAGAGGTGATCAACAGTAATTCAAAAACTCTTTGTAACTGGTTATCGATGTAAGTGACAAAGGGTGATTGATGAGGTGATGTTAGATTTGGTATCCAAACATTCCTATGCTATTCTCTTTCTAACCACCATAAATCCCTTGAACACCAGGCCACAGTATGCTTTGCTCACTCTTCTCCTTTCCTCATCCAGTCAACCCTTCACTGGAAAGGTGATCCCTCAGAGAAGGAGGTAACCAGAAAGGCAATATGCATATCTGAGGAGGACTAGGAGGAGTTTTTTTTTTTGTCTCCTTCTGCCCCCTAAACTGAATCCATCAGTAAGACTGGAAACTCCAGCTGTAGGAGCATAAAATTTATGTCTAAAGAGGAAAGGAGCTGAGTAGGCCCAAACCATTCCTAAAGTAATTTGGATCAAGTCTTAGTGCAGTTGGGGATAGCAACAAACCTGATTTTTTCTGTGAGAAAAAGATATTGTGATGGTCTAGATATGCATTTCTCATTTGCAGAAGGAAATGCACATATTTTAAATACAAATTCTGTGTAACTTGCTTTCCAGGACAGAAAAGGAAATGAAGATGGAAAAAAGTGTTTGGATCTTCCTGGCTAGTCTGGAGAACCCTTTAGCATATTTAACTTTAAACACTTAACTTGAGTAAAGCAAATAAGAAGACTGCCTTCCTGGGCAGCCACTGGAGAGGAAGTCTCCTGTAGATGATGAATCAGAGCGTCCAAATTCTCAATTATTTTCTGGACATACTTCTCTCCTCCCAGTGACTACAGAGGGAGCACAGGGTGATGACATCCGACAAGACAGAGCATCGGCTGAAGACCTGCAGTGAGCTGCCTTTCCATCCCTTTGAAGAAATACGCTGTACATGTATTTCTCCATTTGAAGAAGTTATTCCACATGGTGTGACTACAGAAACAATGTTGTATGACTCATGTGAGTGCATGGCAGATCTACTTCTAAACCTTATTTTCTGAGTGCTTAAATGAATTTTTCAGCAGCTTTTGCAGTCACCTTGCAGCATAAGATTGCTATTTTGGCTAAATTCAAAGCAACGACACAAATGCATCTTAACTCTTAAGAAGTTTGCAGTACAGGCTGATTACATTGAGTATTAGCTGCAAATTGGTTGCTTAGTCATCTGCAAAACTTTGTGGACACTTAGCACAGAGCTACAGCTAATGCCTAAAAAAGCAGAAGATTCTATGGTTAGGGTGTACTTCTGGCTCATTACCCTTCCTCTATGACACAGGGTCAGACATCTACTCATGATTCAGCTTCAGAGCTCACACTATCCATGAAGTGGAAAATATTTTCCTTTTCTAGAGCAGTTGTCAGAACTCATACTGGAGTCACACACCATCAGAGTACAATCTGATCAGGTTCAAGATCAATTATTCCTTCCTTAAAGTGTTTTCAAACAAAAAGTTTTGCTTGGTGAACACAAGTTTTCAAGCAGTTTTTATAACTGCAGAAGCTCTTACTCCTTTGCAGCTTCTTTCATCTTCACTTCATCACTTTATAGCTCTAATTCATCAAGCAGGACATGTAAACTTCCAGAGATAAATGAATACCACACATTCCATCAGGCTCATGCTCCACCATCCTTTCAGTGCCTTAAACACACGATAGTTTCAAAGCTTTGACAGCTGGCTGGAAAGAAGCCTCAAGGCTCCTGCTGTGTTTAGTTATGCTACCAGCCCTCTTCTGCATATCTTGCAAAACAAGCTCTGGTGTCTGTGCTGCAGCTGAATTTACAAGAAATTCCACAGAGGTCTGAGAAGGCAGAAGAAAACCTATCCTGTCATTTGCAGATTAAAAATTCAGCCAACAAGGAGGCATTCATGCCTCTTAAACTTAAATCAACCATACGAGCCACAGCAATGGCAGCTAAAAGTTTTCAGGCTTAAAAACCCTATGTGAGTTGAAATATGCTGATTTTGAGAATGCTTTGAGACATGGACAAGAGAAGGATGAATCACTCCTGAGAGCTGGCATAATCCAAACCGCCCTGGCTGGTGTCAGCAGCAATCACTGAGCCTGAGGGGCTCCTTGGTCAGGGGAAAGGAGCCTGCACAGCAATTCTGCAGCAGCATGCAAGGCAGAGGAAGTTTGAGAGTTGTGCCTGCAATTCCTGCAGGTCTGGTTGCCACAGCTCCATCTCTCAGGGTTATGTCAGTAGTCTGCAGACACCCTGAAGACACACAGGTGGCTGAGGGCATGGCATTGCACTGGAGTCCTCTGCTGGGAAGGTATCTTCACCAGGCACTGCACAGACTTCCTTTGGGCTGCCTTGTGGTTTCATATGATAAGAGTTAAAGCACTGTTTCCCTCTGCAAAACACAATCCTGCCTTTCCTCCTCCTGCAAGGAGTCCCATGCAGCCAGAGGAACAAGTTGGGCTTGTAGGCTGCATATATAACAGCCTTTGAACTGAACCCTACCTCCAGTTACTCCTCTCTGAGTTAGAATAAGTCTTGCCCTTCACTGAAACTAGCTGGGAGGTTTCATTGTTGATGCAGAGGAAAGATGACAGTTCCAAGAGAAATTTCCCAGTACAACAGCAAAAGGCCAAGTGAAACAAATTTTTATGAGTGTAATCATTAAGTCACCCTTGCTTTCTGAAGACAAAGATATTCAGAAAATAAATTCTTAGCATACTTCTATAATAAGGTATTTATTGATAAGAACTGAGCTACAGCTTTAAGTAAAACACTCTATTTAGAAGTCTAAGGAAGCTTAAAAACCACTTATCAGCTTTATTTACCTTGTAATTTTGAATTTGAAAAAAAAAAAACATAACAGGACTTTTCTGCAAGAGAGAGGTACAGTTTTTCTTCCATTTGTGGGAAATGTAAAATAACAAGGCTAAAAAGACAAACAAATGAGCCTGCTGTGAAAGTTGTGATTTTGCTTGTTTCCCCTAAAGCCAAGGCTTTTAAGGTAGTTTCTGAAACAAATGTTTGTAAAAAAAAATATTTTACAGGGAAAGATACACTAGCAATAAGTTTGGCTGAGAAGAGCAGAGGAAGCCTGTGAAGCGAGAAACAGCAGTTCATGTAGAAACTGAGTTTTAATAAGATCAAGTTTTGCCCTGCCATGTTTTGAAACTATCTGGAAGAGCCTGTTGCCTTCCACAAAGAACAAACACAGCTAAAATTACTAACGCAATGACTCCACTTAGCAAACAACTTAATACCTGAAGACTTTCTAACTGGGTGTGGAGGTGTAATTTGCTCTTTTGGATATTTCTGCTTGGATGGGAGCCAGTGTAAACTCCCAAGCCAAGTCATCCTGATTTAAAAGCCATTTTCTGAAGCTCTTAGTTCCCATGAAAGCCTAATATGTATTTAATACTGGAGATTCAGATACAGCTGAAGCACTTCCTATGGAGGTTTTCTCTTAGTCCATAGTAGTAGAAAAACAGGCATGCTTTTGAATACAGAAATAAATATGCAGTACACCTTGTTACTTCTAGATTAATAAAAGGAAATATTTACAAATTGACAATATCTGTTTATGTGTATTGCATCATCAAGGACAAGCACCTGCATTAGAAATATTTTTTATGTGAAGGTTACATTATACTTGAAGTATCTTTTCTCATAAGGTGTCATTTATAATTTTAACAGGAAAAAAATCTCTGTGATGAATTCCAGCTGCTTTCATACTGTCAGAAAAATATTGTGAATATTTTTTTTTAAATGCAGTTCATGACTAAGGAATCACGTATATTTCTGTAAACCATTTTTTAAAACAGCCTTGGACGTCTTCTAACCTGTGAATGCTGGAAAAGCTTCATTGTGCAACTGTGTTGCCTTTTTTTTCCCCAATAAATCAGATTAAATTCCACTCATCAAAATATGATGAGCACAAATCCAAAACACAGCCCCATATCAGCCACCATAAAGAAAACTAACTCCAGCCCAGCCATGTACAGTGGCATAGCTTAATATTGCAAGTGAAACAGATGAAACTTTAAATTAATTTAAAAATAAAAAGATTTAAATAAATTGTTGGAAAGGCTTTTAAGCAACTAACCTTTGTATGTAAAAGATGAACTTTTGTATCATTCAGCTAGATTGAATGGTCTGTAAACTATTCATGGCTTATCTACTCAGAGTCTCAGTAAAAGCTCAAGGCAGAGAGAAAACAGATGTCTGAAAGCATTGCTCTTTAGTGAGAAAGGAGTGGAAGGAGAGTTAAAGAGCTGGGCTCCTTTGTGTGACAGCCACCAGACATGGGTGGACACAGATGCAGGACACAGACAAGCTGCCCTTGCAGAAGGGTGCAGGGGAAGGATTTTGCTCTAGTGATTGACCCTGCTGTGTCTGGGCACAGCCCAGTTTATGCTCCCTGCTATGCTCAGGGCTCTTCCACAAGTCTAAGCTTATTTCAGACACAGAAGGAAGTCACAGGCCTCATTCCCACTCAGTTTAATTTTGCTCATTGCTATATATAGTATTTTCTCCTTGAAATAATTTTTTTATCCTGCTGATTACTAACAATGGCAGGTCAGAAACACTTGCCATCAGCTGAGGTAATAACTCTCAGCTACTTCAGTTTTCTTTGCTCCACATTCTGACATGTTGTCTTCATATCTCAGTCTCCAAGCACGTCTGGAGGGCAAAGTGGCCAAGGTGAAAACAAAACCACAGGTATAATACTGGCAGTCGTGCAACCACACAAGGCATGAGCTAATTCTGCCTTGGCAGAATTCTACCTTGGCTGGGGCCAGGGGTAATGTAGTGGATCTCTGACAGTTGCATTTTTACCAGAGAGAACTGATAAAATTTTTTTTTTAGTGGAATCCTGCATCAGAAACATCCAGCACAAATAGCAGGCTGCCAGCACCAGTGTCATTTCATCTGTGCTAATATTGGAGATGTTATAGGAGCAGAGCACATTCAATAGCAACTGTCCTGACTTTGCTGAGGTTATATACACATTTTTACAGAGCTTATGGTTAAAGTCTTCCTGACTTATCTGTTAACACAAGGAATGTTTGCAGTAGGAACTAAAAATAATGAGGATAAATTGCAATACTAAAATAAAGCAGAAAAAAACCCCTTTTGAAGTATTGCCCTGTAGGACTAGCTTAGACTAGTTTGGTCAGGTTTGGGAAGTGTAAGAAGATGGAGAAGCTGAAAATGTGGTGAATCTCTGTTCTGACATGACAGAAAAGGCATTTTACCCATCTCATCACTGAGAGATGTGAGACTGAGCAAGACAGAGACAAACCCTCGAAAGGATTTTGATGTGGAAAAAGAAACGTGAAAAGCAGGTAAGTTAAGCATTATTCATACTATTTCAACATTTTTTTAAGATGTTTTCTCCTAAGTGCTTTTTTTCCTAGTTAAATAGTATGTGCTTTATGGAGCTGGATGGCTGCTGGGTGCCTCTGAGAGAGCAGCACATCGGGAAAGGTACAGGGAATCCAGGACATTCTCTTCAGCTGTCAGATTCCTGGAGCAGAAACCCAAATACAGAACTCTGGTCTGAAGGCTTCTGCCCCAGGAACCTGACAATCTAAATCCTGTGCTAAAGCAGGGAGAAGGTCCTGTCAGACTGGAAAATATGCTTTGCATACCAGAAAATGGCCAAGAAGAACTAGGGGGTAGTTTGCAACATTTAGGTGTAGCCGTTACTAAGGAATGATGTAAATTCTTCCAGGAGGAAGCACAAGGGAATGTGCCCACATATTGCTTTACCTTGCCATAGCAGTGCCATCCTGCATGGGCTGGTTTGCCCTGATTACCCAAGTGTGAGAGCCTGGACTCACCCTTTCTGAAAACTTGTTTTTTCTGAGTAGATGGGGATGAAGTAAAGCTTGTCTTCCTCTGGGGATAGAGTAAAATTCCCTCTGGCTGTCCCAGGGACTTTGCAATAGCAACCTGTAACTCTTCTCAGCTTTTTCTGATATGAATCTAGGCAAACAAAAGGTTTATCACATGATCTTTAAGTTTGATGGAATCTTTTCCCCCTGATTTCAGTATGATCTCAAGTGTTTGTTATCAAATGCAGTTTTAAAAAATTTGCTTATGTAAAAATGGTTGATTCATGCCTCTGTATGTATAGAGACACAGGTGGATGAAACCCTTATCCCTTCTTTGTTTATAACCAGTCAGTCTACACAGACATGGGTAGTAACTACAAGGAATAAAGTGAAGGAAAAAAATCAGTAACCATAAACAAAAGCCCCTTGCAGACAAATAGAGACTCCCTACAGGTGTTCATTTCACATTATGAAGAGAGTTTTAAAGTGTGCAGAGAAGACAAAACTTCTGTGTTGTGGCTCTTTTTAAAGTGCCTTTGTTATGTAAAATAATCTTTGCAAAACAAAAAGAATCAGGCAAAGATATTCCAAATCCATAATTTCTTGTATGCAATGCTTACAGTAGTTAATGAAGAACAGGAACATGAAATGCTGAAAGACTTCTAAGCGAAAAAAAAATGTTCTTTTTAAGTTTTACAGCTCAAGATAAAAACATGGAAAATACTTGAACCAACTTCTAGCACAGAGCATGCTCCCAGTTATATGTGTTAAAAGGTCACATGTGGCACTACTGTTAAACTGACACTTATAATTTCATGGTCGTGTTCAAGGGTTTTGCATGCTTTGAAGGCTGTATATAGGTTTAGCCAGGATGCTGCCACCTTCAGGAATTAAGTTTTCTGTAAATTTAATATAGCTGCAGTTGTAAAATGAAATAATTCTGGTGGTAATCTCAGATAATTTGCCAGGCATGTAAACCATCTTATATCCCCACTGAATTCCCTGTTCATCTGATAGTCCATCTCTGAATTTATCCTTTGTTGTCTAAGGGTAAGAAATTCTAGGGCAATCTAAAACTGGTTTAATTAGTGCCAAGGGACTGGTTAAGGTGTGCCATGTTAAGCAGACAGCAAAACGCTGTAAGGATGTGTAAATTACAGTCAATCAAAACCCCTCTTAGATTAGCCCCACTCTGTGTATATATTCTACCAGAGGGATCAAAAGGGTTAGGAGTTCAATTATACCTTGAAGGAACACACTGGAGCAAAAAGATGGTGTGGAAATGAAATGTGCAAGACGTATTTTTTCCATCCCTTTGTACTATTAGAGCTTTTTGAATGAGTCCTGTACTGCACTGGAATGAAAAGGGGGATCCTTAAATATTTTTTAAGGGTCATTCACATCAGAATAGTAACTATGGTAGCCCCACAGTCAGAAGACTTTGATAGAATGTAGAATATGCTGATTTTATTCCTTGTTTAGAATTATTAAGAACAAAGATTTTTTCCAAAGTATTTCCCATTTCAAGAAATAACCTAATCAGTTGTCTATTTTAAACTGTGCCTTGCTCTTGCTTTGGTATTATTTCTGTTCTATATTAGAGTGAACCTTACAAAAATACTGCTCACAGTATCAAGAGACCAATATTCATTTGTGTAACTTTTGATGTCTGAGGTGTAGATCTGAGCTGGCCACACAGGTAACCCAGAGTCACCTGGACAGCATCTGTAGTTGGTCAAAGTAGAATAAATACAATCAATGCCACATAGAGAAATATTAATCTGGCCAAATGTAGGGACTGAGCTGTTGGCCAGATCTCTGCTGACTATAAAAGAGCCCAAGCTCATATGTTTGTGATGTGGCAATAAACATTAATTTGGTCAGATGAGTCTCTGACAATTCCCCACATTGCCTAAATTTCAGGAATTGGTTATGATACTTACCTTGGGGACCTGGGAACAAGGATGAAACATTTCCTTAACCAGTTTTCTCCCATCCTCCTAACCAAGCAGACCTGGCCCACATTGTAAAAACAATTAGATACTTTCTGGCCATCTAAGCCTGATTCTATTAAAACTAATAAATAAGATCTTTACAGGATATAGCTTCAGCTTGGGTTTGTGAGCAACTGTTGTCCCAATTCTTTCCCTGTACTTTAAATTGTCTTTCAACTGAAATAAAAATTGTGCATATACATACATATATAAATATATAATTACTTATTTTCCCCCTAAATCTTCTTAGAAATTGGAGCTTCCCAGTCTAAAACTTAGTGAATGTCAGAAGAAAGGGCTTTTAGCTTATGAAAGGTATTTTTTCTTTTATCAAAGGTAGAATTAATTCTTTCTTACTTTCAGTTTTTAAAAAATTAATGTAAAGCAGTATTATGGCATCCATGTATGATAAAGTTTAAAGTTATTATAAAGAAAAAAATGTAAATATAATGAAAATTATCATTATTGTTTTTTTTAGCTAGTCCCTATCATATATTCTCTGCTTTCCAGATAATATAGTAAAAAAACCCAACAGCTCTGGAATATCCTTGTGTACCCTACAGACCTTATCTGCTTCTAACATCTGATCATAGCTTTATAATTATATATAGTTACATAAAATAAGGCTTTGCTCTGAATTGCTTCAAATGCAGCATGAAAGAACTGCACACTCCAAATGCACTAATGACTTGGCTTGTTAGATTATTGAAAGGTAGCATGCAGTTAAATTAATTATGGGACAGAGGGCTAATGTCTTGTCCAAGACTACACCACAAATCCAAGAAAGCCCTATTTAACTTCATGCTCATGTTAGAGGGTTTTTTTCTTGTGACTTCAGTAGGAATTTTCTGGATCCAGAAAAGAAAGGAAGGATGCTATCAGGCATCAACTGCTTCGTCTTGAGAGAAACCTGAGACATACAGGACAATTCCTTTCAAGAGAAAGGGAAGAGCCTTAATAGTGTAAGTACACAAATGCAGCCTCACCTTCAAATATTTTCCCTTCTGAATCTGAAATAAATGTGTTATAGTGTAAGTTTTCAAATACTGTCTCTTCCTTTATCATTTGACTGCAACTTCTTGAGACAGTACTGCACCTCAGGCATAACAACATTGTTCTTACTCTTTTTAATGATCGAATTTAAGTAAAACAGTGTGAGTGAAGATGGAAATGGCAGAGGAATCCAACCAGCAGTAAAACCTGTGGAATAATAACCATTTTCTTTCTAGTATCTTCTAATAGTAAGAAATATTTTGTGCAAATTTTTTCTTCTACAAAACGAAGAAATAATTTTGTTGTCTGGCTGAGCAAAGCACAAGGTAAGGAAAATTGACTAGAAGTAGTTCCTATGTCAAGTGGGGCCAGAGAGCTCCATCTCTCTGGCAGTTAGGGAGGGATAGGTGGGATGGTCCAGCAAGGTAAAGGTAGGGAAAAAAGCTGGGCAGACACATTGCCCATGTTGAGGGGCTGGGAGATACTTACAAATATCATAAAAAAAAAATCCTTCTCTTTTTTGTCTCAGAGCACTTTGCCTTTGTTTAGAGACACTCCCATGGACCCTCTCACAGTTTCACTTGTCCTTCACTTTCCTCCTTTTCTACTCTGCTCTTCCTGCAGAAGTTTTGAACAAGTTCCTCCTCCAGGTCTCCTCTTCTTTGGACTGAGCAAGACAAATTCTGTCAGGCTGTTATCACAGGCTAAGTTTGCCAGGCCTTGATCAATCTTGTATCTCTCATGTAGGCATCTTACAAAGCATCTCACAGTCTTATCAGAGATTAGAAAGTCAGAAAATTGGGGTTTATGTCTTAAAAACAGTGCTTCTGTTTATATATCAGAGATAATGATAATTTTGTTGTTCCTACAGGCTGTTTCTCTTCAGTAGTTGAAAGCTTTGGACCCAATTCAGCTCATGATCCTCAAAAAATTAGAATCTATTCAGCATATTTGTTGCTCAGATAGCCATTGTCTATCTCTTATTTGTAAAACTAAGGATTTTTTTTTTTAACATAACTTGAGTCAAATTATTACCTTTTCCAAAATTTTAAAACTGCATGTATTGTTGTATAATACTAACGCCAAACTTACTGTTGTGCACAAAAAATAATTTATTTCCACAGATAGAAATTTTCTGGTAGTAAACTTCAGTGTGTATTTTGGGTTTGCATCTGTTGATGTGAGTTGAATGTGGGAGTTCCTATGTGGAAATCATGTTAATAAATTGCTGCTAGCATTTATACAACAGCATACATGTTGCAGCTTGGGTCTCATAGCATTCCACTCCACAGGGATCAGAGCATTCCTTGTTTTTTTCAGTACCTATTAGCCTTGTTTGGAAGTGCAATGCGTCTTTATAGTTTTCTGAAGGTGGAATAAACTTAATGTTTAAACATAATATTGTTTTCATTTGGATTTTTTAAGAAAAGAAAGAAAAAATAAAGGTCAGCAACCTGCCTGGAGGTAGATTTGGATCATTAAATCATTTGTCCTGGATTTCTTTTAGCTGCACAAAGGACAACAAGTGTTTCAGATCTAAGTTGGATTTTGTATGATCTTTGGGGGAATGGTTATATGAAAATGTTACACACACAAGGAAAACATAAACAGTGAAAAGGACAAGTTGTCTTCTTCAGGTTTCATGTGGTTTGATATGGTGTAAATATGGTAAATAGCAACCTCTGGAGAACTTCAGATATTTTGCAGAGTCTTATGGCGTGCAGACTTTAAGTATAGAACAAGATACTGCCTGTTGCTTATGTTTGATTGAACAATACAGTCCAAGAAAACGCACACAAAATAGTCTTGACAAGTTACTTTCTCCTTAGCTGGCATGCAATCCAGTGCTCCATCATGCATATTAATATTTTTAAAGGAGAGTGAGTACACTTATTTCTCAGCTCGCATCATTACCATCAGTGTTACCAAGACCTATTTCAAAAAGATCAACAGCATTATGCAGATAAAAAAAGAGCAAACAATTAGGAAACAAGGCCCACTGTGCTTACAGTTGTTCACTGAATGTGCCATTAAGTAGTTACTCTCTACTCCATTACTCTCTCCTCTGTCATTCCTTGTAGAGTCATTTATAAAGTGAGAAGCAACAATTATGTATTTCATATTACAAGTGTCTATGACTGTAATTATTTTCTGCACACTTTCCACAGGAAAAGATGACTACCTAATCTACAGTTCTTTATTCTAGAAGTTTTTTGTGTCAAAATATTTTGGAGTGCTGCAAACAGAGTTAAATTTTTCTGGAGACAACTTCCTTTTTATTCTTTAAAGCATTTCTTGCATGAAAGATTAGTGTCACCAATGACATACAACATGATCATGATTACAAAGTAGGTATGCAAAACAGTGCTCCTGGTTGGCTCAGAATTGTTCATTATGCATTCTCCTGAGGAATTAGGAATTAGGAATACTAAAAGTAAGGTCAAAAAAAATAGCCAGTATTGTTCATATATAATATATATATACCAAAATCTTACATGTAATTAAGTATTTCCTAAGAGAAATTTCTTGGATGGGAATAAACTATCTTTGTTTACCATAATGAAATGAAATATTGAACATATTTATATATATATATATTTAAGAGTTCATGATCTTATAAGATAATGTTCAAAGCTGCACCAGGGAAGGTTCAGACTGGATGTCAGGAGGCATTTCTTTACTGAGACGGCTGTCAAACACTGAACAGACTTTCTGGGAGGTAGTTGACATCCCAAACCTGACAGTGTTCTAGAGATATTTGGACAATGACCCTAACAACACACTTTATGTCAGCCTTGAAGTGGTCAGGCAGCTGGACCAGATGATCATTGTAGGTCCCTTCCAACTGAAATATTCTATTCTATTCTATTCTATTCTATTCTATTCTATTCTATTCTATTCTATTCTATTCTATTCTATTCTATTCTATTCTATTCTAAACTTAGTCACTTCTTGAGAGGCTTCTTTGACCATGTTTGTGGTCACCATTTTTGGCTTCAGTTTGTAGTGAACATGATGTCACACTGGGTGAAAAAATCTTTTATTTAGCAGCATGACTGGAACTAAAAGACAGCACCTTGAGCCTCAGAAGTTTCCTTGTCCTGGGAAACTCAGCTGAGGAACAACTGTTCTGAAAGGCTAATAAAGAGTAATCAAACAACAGATAAGGACTGAAATACCATTGGACTGTAACCAGACAAACACTAAAATCAATTTTTGACAGACATGTTTATCTTTTGAATACCTGTAAGGAAGCAATTACTAAACATAAAAGAAACTGTCGGATTTCCTGCAGTAAATGCCAGCTTAATTGATTACTTACAAGTTTATGTAAAAATCTTTGACCACTAATCTGTAACACAACAAAAATTGTATTGAAATTATTCTATGTACTAAAGAACAAACCTATAGCCTCAATGATTAACATTAGTATTGACTACACCATAAAAAAGTGTATGTAGTGAAAATGCTACATAAAAGATTGCAACTGTGAGCTTGCTTTTACATCCATTATCTATTTAGCAACAGAAAGAGAATAAAACATTTCTTTATATGCTTTTATTGCCAATTTGAGACACATCCCAATTGCTTTCAAAAAAAGCACAGACAATTTGATGGGCTTCCACATCATTTATATTGAGAAAAAAATCCACACTTGTGAACTACAAGCACAATCCAAAATATAATAAAAAAGTTACAGTCTCATAGTTTTTACATTTGTAGAAACATGTAATTTTTATTTGCTGATTGAAGGGATCATTCTGCTATGTTACTAATTCTTTCAAAAAATAACTAAATTGCTTATTATTTCTGTGAACTTTAATTTTTTACAGAAGTTGGTTGCTGAGAGAAGCAGCTCTGAGTTTTGCTGTGTGTTCTCTGATTTTTCCTAGTCCTCTCTCTAGGGTTTCTAGCCCTCTGCACATGCAGTGCAGAGCTTTTTTCCTCCCAGGACTGAGCAACACTAAGCAATTAGGTGACAGAGCAGCTAATATACCTTGAGCCCTGCTCTGGCACCTCAGGTGAGCTAGAACAAAGCTGGCTGTGGATCTGTGTGCTTTCCTAGTGAAAACTTGGAGGCTGAGTTTACCCTGAGGAATACAGTGGGAGGAGTGTTAGTATACAACCTACTTATCAGTCTTAAATAGCCCAATAAACTGGCATTAACAACAAAGACCTTTTGTTTGCCCGACTGCATAGAAATATTTCCGGAAGAAATTTTTCATGTTCATGAAGGAACTGCATGAAATACTTCTGGAATAAATAAATAATTTTTGCTCACCAATCCAAGCAGATTTTTTTTTTTTTTTTTTTTTTTTTTTTTTTTTTTTTTTTTTTTTTTTTTTTACTTATAGTACTGTGATTTTTATTCACATGTGCTTCACATATATCCCATGCATATTCTACATAAGTATACAAAACACATATGTGAAAGACACATTTTCAAACTAATATAAAAATATTTCTAATTTTAACTAACTTGGGTGACCAATATGCTGTATTTACTGTCTGAAGGTGATAACCACCTAAGGAATAAAACATCACAAATATGTCATCTGGCAAGCTTGAATTGCTTTTACCACCACAAAGGTGAAACCTGAGCCTCCTGTGAATGTTCAGAAGCTTTCATCTGCAGACACCCTCACAGCCTAGCAGTCAGCTCTGCCTGCTTCTTTATAGAGGTGATCCCAGCATTACACCAAAGGGAATATGTAAAGAGGAGCCATGGAGTGTGGCCTGGCTAACCACAGTGGGGTAGGTACAATCTGCCCTTTCTAAAGCCAATCTTATTTCACACTCGTACAGAAAAACCATCTGGGACAAAGTAACAGCTTAACTTGTTTAACTAGTTCTGTTTTATTTAGAGTAAAAGGCAAAGTTTACATTGAAGCCTGAGATCTTAATATCTTTTCCTGTATTTTTTCACTCCTATTGGGGTTTCTATTTTTTGGCTATTTCTAGAATTACAAGACTTAATGTAAAAAGCAAAAAAAATGAAAAATTATATATATATATATATATATATATATATATATATATATGTAAAGAAAAGGTGCCAAGACATTTTAGAAGGACAGCACTGGGGATGCCTGCCCCACCTTTCTGCTTGTGCTTGGTTCTCAGAAGTGGATGTGAACCAGTTCCTCAGGCATGGCAGTTCACAGCCCAGAATGGTAATATCAACCAGAGTGGATATTGGCTAATGCACCCAACCATGAATTACAGCAGCCAAACGCAGGCCCAGTCTTGCTGACTGTGAGAAATCTGAGGGGAGAAGAAATTCTTACACCTGTTATCTTATTCTTTATAGATTATGGAGGTTTCTCATCTTTTCCCACTAGGATTTTTTGCTGACAGGCACCATCAGTCTCAGACCCAGAACAAAGCATGAATTGTGTTTTGTTCAGCATTCTCACTGTAGCATATGTCACACTAACACAGTTTTGTAGCTGGGGTTAGGCAGAACAGGGCAAAGGAATGGGGAAGGAACAACAGAAAGAAAAAGAGATTCTTTAAGTATGCAAGTGAAAAGTTCATGCTGGAGTCACAGCTTTTAAAACCATACTTGAGATGTAGGGAAGCAGAACACACCCACAGCAGGACAGAGGAAGAAGAGCTGTGCAGTGTGCTTGGAAATATGGCTAATGAGAAGACCAGGTACCATTCTGCCTCTGAGCTGTGCACTGGAAAAATCATCTGGTCCTATAGTTCTGTTGCCATCAATGCTGTTGGCAAAACTTTTAGAGTGATTGAATATGAGTCCCAAACTGAAATGCCAAATTAAGTGAATTTTAACCCTGTAAGCTTACCAAAACCATCTTGTGTAGGTCTTAAAAAGAAACCACATAGTGAACAATTTGGTTGATATCTCAGCATGAGACACAGCATGCAGCCAAGCAAAACCACATTCCCCTACTTTTCAAGTATCTTAAAAATTTTATTGCCCATTAAATATTTGTTTACTCAGCCTGTAGTTGAAACCACAGCACTGTAAACATTGCTAACCAATGCTATTTGAGGTTTTGACTAAAACCTCACTTAGATGTGAGATTTGTTGGACTTTCTCAGGGAATCAGCCATGAGTCTGAGCACAAAAACAAGCCTGGGTGATGAGAGAATGTAAGTCCAGGGTCCCACCCAGGGTGTCCTCTTGGCTCATCTTTTCCTTGGCAAATCCCAAAGCTGAGAGTCTGTGTGGTGGAGCCATCATTGCTAAGGAAAGGGTGCAAGAAGAAGGACTCACAGCTTTTTTGAAGTTTAAAAATAGGAAAAGTCTTCTATTCAGAGTGTCTGGGAATCAATGGCATCAGAAAATCAGGGGGGTTTGTCATCAGAACTGTGTCTTTTTTTTTTTTTTTTTTTTTTTTTTGAGATACAAATGGGCAGAACAATTAAATTAATTTAGAAATTATCTACTAAACAAAGGTGAAAGTTAATATATAAAAGCACCATTATGCTTTTGATCCTTTTAAGATATTTATTCTAAACCTAGTATGGAACTGTCTATAGTTGACATCAGAGACTAAACCATGGTGTGTTTAAAATCTTCATTGAAGAGAAATACATGCATGTTTATGATTTTTGTCTGAAAATAGGAGTGTATGCCACTTTGTTTTTGTTTATAAGGAAAGATATTGGTGTATTTTCATCAGAGGCATTATATTATTGTCATTACAAAATGCTCAGACAGTGTTGCTAAAATCTATTTCTTCCTGCTGTAAAGAACTTACTTTATTAAAACTCATGCAAAATCTAGAAGAGAAGGATAATTTATTAGTCTGAATTAATCCAGCTCATAAATATTTTTGTTTAAAATATATTAATTTCAATGAAAAGTCAGAGTATGTAATAAATGTTATTATTTTAATATGTCAATATTGAAAGCAAGATGAAAATAAAGCATCCTTATCTTGAATTTCTCTTTGAGTGTGCAAGTTAGCCTGACTTTTTCAGCACCCCATAGCATACAAAAGAATTACAAACCACAGGTACTTTCCTAATGATTTGTCCACTACTCAGATGGTTACTTCTTAGTGGTATCAACCACATCATTTCACTAAATCTAAATATTTATGTGAGAAGTGTGACTAAAGCAAGTTCAGCAGCCCAGCTGTGCAGATGGATGTTGATTTAGTGAAGGACTAGCAAAGATTTCACACTCAATACAATCTGTTGAGTCTAGTTTATTAGCTGAATGCACATTTTTTTAAATCAGAAGCAATTATAACTACACAGGGTAGAAGAAGTGAAGCCTTTTATTCTTGAGAGTTTTCAAAGCAACACCTATGATTCCCATGTGTATTTGCAGAACCTGGTTATATAAGAGATGTACAACATCAAGCATGAGGGTACAATCTGTATTTGAATTTTTCTAAGCTGCACAGTCACAAATTCATTTACTTGGGATATTACATTAGTATTTGCAAGAGAAGACTGTGGCTAAAAATCTTTAAAATGGCAAACAAATAACCAATTAATTCATTATTAGCATCATTGCTCTTATTTCATGTGTAAGAGAGACAGACAAATTCAGGGATTTGCCCAAAGCCACAGACAGAGCTGGAAGGAAGCTCTAAAATGGAGGACAGAATGGTTATCATTGTGTTCACACTTTTTGTAGACTGTACAAGAAAGACCACGTGCAGCTAGATCAGATATATGAGACAATTTAACTCTTTCTGTTATTTAATAAAACTTTTATTAAATAAAGGGTATTATGTGCAAAAAACCCCAAAACTATAAATGTTGCAAATGATTATTTTATTTTACAGCCTTTGACAATTGTGCCTACTTAAATAGGTCAGGTAAAGATTCTGCTCTGTCAGCACACTGATTGTTGTACATATTGTTCTGATGCTATCAAGACAGAATGTGTCACTGAGTCTCATCTTTGACATGAAAAAAAGGAAAAAATAACAAATCTTAAAGTGATTAAGCCACATCAGACTGAACAATGTAGAAACACAATTGAATGGTGATCCTTAATATCCATTTTTACTATATAAATATATGCATATATTATATACATATAAATATATATATATATGTATACATATACACACGAGTATATTTGTTGCAGTATGTATGCAAGAGCAAAGATTTTATCACCTGCAACATCAAGACAGTGCATAAACTCTCTAACTTGGTTCTAGCTGTACAAAGACACATCAAAGATTGAGCCCAGGTGTGGCTCTGGAGTTTCATTGCTCAAGGCTAATTATTCACAAAAAGTCCCCGCCCTAGAGACCTGTCAGGCCGGTTTGCCTTTTGGTTGGTAGACATTTTAGAGAAGACACTACCTAAGCTCAGCTATTTTGTATGACACACTAGAGCATCTAAAACAATGTCACAGGTTTTATGAGATATTTGACGAACTGCAGATTACACGTGAATGTAATTTTGTCGCCCAGAAGCAGAGAGGAGTTTCCAAGATGTTGAGCTCATGCTGAGCTCTAATTAAAACCAGTTAATAGGTAAAAGCATGATACTGTAGTGATGGCTCAATGCTTTAATTTCTTTATGATTAAACCTACTAAAAGTACTTATTTTCATCATGACCAAAATGTGTGAAACATAATGCTACATACAGTAAAATAACTAATTTAATAGTACACCAAATATCATAATTTTTTAAAAAATCACTTTAAGAGATCTTTTTTTAGGGATGGGCTCTACCTTTATTTGCTGATGAGTCATTAACTGTGATCAAGGCTGCTCTAGTCTGAATCAAGAAAAGACAAAAGATTTATTGCAATCATCTGTCCTTGTCATAGCTACACAGAGGATTAGCAAAGAAAAACAATGATATTTTTGTAGAGATAATAGGTCTGTCCTGGGCAACAAGCTGAAGCTAAACAAGCAGACATGATCCTGTTTCTTGTCCAGTGCTCTGTTCAATCTTTTCTCCTGGATTTCCTTTTAATGGTACTGCTGGAACTTTCAGGATCCTCACTCAATTATTGGAGCAAGAACTCCACAGAGAACATAGAATTTATTTCTCAGTACTAGCAGTCCATTTGTTAAAATAGTTACCAATATTTTATTTAAACAATTTTTTTTTTTTTTCTTTTAACAGTTGAGATTGTGGGGACACTGGTCCTGCCTACTTTTGCTTTCATTTGAAATAAGGTTTCTTTCTCTTTGCTATTTCTAATATTTCTATATCTGCCTTTTGGAAAATGTCTTGATGGTACTGAAAAGTATCAACATCTATCACATCTGGAGTTTTCAAGAGGTAGGTAAGCTAAGCAGTCAATTTGCACAAATATTTGAATTTGGCAATAAAAGCTGAGGTTAAAACTCAGTAAAAATTCTCCTGGAAGACATAAAATTTCCAGGAACTGACTCAGAAATGATGAACAATTTCACACAAGAGGACATCTGAAGAACATGTAATCTTCTATTAATGTTGAAAACATCAACAAATCAACGAACTAAGTTTGTAAGGAAGGTGTAATGACACCTGTATGTAATGACACCTGCATGAGCTAGGATGCAGATACTTCAGTAGAGGAAAGATAAATATGTACAAGTGATTATGTGAGCTCTTACTGGGATCAGAAAGGTTGTGCTAATAATGTTGTGTCTAGTTCAATGTATTAAGCTGTCATAAAATATTGCATCCACTTATTAAGGGCTATCACTGCATGAAGGAGGCTGACTGGGTCACGGGGCAGGATGCTCTGCCATAACCAGAGGCCACCAAAGACTGGCCTCCTCTTTTAGGCTGGTAGGGTGGATCCTCTTTCCCTCCACAGACACAACATTTCAGTCAATTAACTTTATTGGGTGGTTGTAACTCCCACAAATAAGTAAATAGAAACTGTTTCTGCCTTTTGTGGCTTTGCAGGATTCAGCCTTTCAGGGAGATGGAATGTGTGTTGAAATATAAATGCATTGGATTCTTTTGATAGCAATGAGAAAGATTTGTATGGCTTTTTAGCAGAGTAAAAATAAAGTTGTAATAAATCAAATAAAGTATATTCAGATAATTCTGATTCCTGGTGTGATTCTCCCCTTTGTTCAGTTTCAGCATGATCTTGACCATTTGGATCACATTAGAAGACCACAAAGATACCTTTTTCTTTTTCTCTAAATCAATGAATTAATTTCTTCCTCAGTTGCAATGTATGAACAACATAATTGGAAAAATATTGTATTACTATATTTCGTATGACACTTTCTGCCGCTTTCTAAGCAGAAGGATGTATCTTTTTTTTTTTTTTTCCAGTTCAACAATATGATGTAGAAGAATTCAAATGATAATATCTCAGTCTTCCTGCCATTTTGCATATATGTTTATGTGCATGTTCTCCTCACTGTGTTACATCTGGGCTTTTGGCAAGGGCACAGTTTTCTTGAAGTCCTACAGAAAACCACACATTCAGAATGATTCTTCATTATGTCATCAGAACAACTTCTGTGAGTTAGATCAGCTTAGAAGAGGAAGTAGAAGTTACCTGGGATCTCAGAAAGGGATGCATGAGATTCTTGATCCATTAGACCACGGGTTCATCCTAACAAAAACAGCCTTGGCATGGATGGAGAAATAATTTTATTTGAAATAAATAATTTTAAATACTTTAAACTCTCAATTGTGAGATCATTTCTATTTTGGGTCTTGTGTGTTATATGAGACTTGCAAATGCTTAAGACAGTTTTAGTCAGTGCAATCATAACTCCTAGCTTTCCTGGAGGCTGTTTATATGGATTAATCCCCAATGGTTAAAGGCAATAGCTTATAGAAAGCATATAGATGGTGGTCTGAAATTTGATCTATTAGGTATTCTGTATCAGTTATAATACTTTTCTGTCCAGTAAAATGATACCATGAAAAAACAGGGCATCAGAGTAGTTTCTATTACTTGGTATCATACCATTAGTGGAGCCTTTTTACTACTAACAGTAAACATTGTTGTAATTAGTAGCAAATGCTATGTAAGAAAATTAAGTCTGAATTACCTGACCTTGGACTTAAATGCATATGGACTATCATTGCCTGCATGCCCAGTAACTCCACTCAGATGTGTGGAGATTAAGTAAGCACTAAATAAGTAGTGTTTATAATAGCTTATACTTCAGTGTAAATAGCTCTAAATAAACAGCATAACAAGATGGTACAATTTGCTAATAGTGTTGTCCACAGCACGTGTCACTTCTTCCTCTGGACAAAAAAGGAAAGGAGGGTGAGGAAGAGGGAGCAGAGAGCTCCCTCAGGAACACCATGCCTCCTGAGGGAATCCAAAGGTGAGCTAGAGCTCACTGGACATGTCTGGCTCACAGATCTGACCTGAAATGTTGGTCATGCTAGTATGGAAATAGGAGCAAGGAGCTGATGCCATGCATAAACCTGTGAACATGTTCATATGTGCTTATGTGGAATTAGAAAAAGAAAACTGGAATGTGAGGAATTTTGTTAACTGTGACTGGAGATTTCTAGTTATTTTTTGAAGCTGTGTATTTTGGAAGGGAAAGGAGAGAAGCACTGCAGAAGGATAAACTGTGTTATATGAATAGGCAGTCAGTGTTTTCAGGAATTAGCAAGTACTCAAGAAGTTAAAGGTGCCAAATAAGAACCAGAACTTAAATTTTTTTCATGAGCTTCTGCCCATGACACACCTCATTTTACCTGATTATTATACAAATCATGAACTATGAAGATAATTGCTTCCCTGGCCAAATGACAAAGGAATTCTTATTTCCAGTATATGCCCTGTTGAATGCCAAAGGCATTGTACATGCTAAGGCTAATACTTGCTGTATAATAGACACCTACTGATTAGTAGTTCTCAAGCTTAATTTGGTTATGGTATGATAAATTGGGGAGTGTCTTTCTAAGTAAACTGACATAATACTTTTCTTCCACTGGAACTAAGATAAATCTGTGCTTCCAATACAGCACCTCCTGAAAAATTAATTAGATTAAATTTAAAGCATATTTTACATTTTATGTATTTGACAATTTAAAAAAAAAAATATGCCATTCTTCTCACTTTTAAGTGTTGTGCCTGTCTAATTATTTTCCAAAGTTACATTAGGCAACGTGAGTGCCAGGCTCATGTGTGGCTCCTTTGTCTATATCTCTCCCCAGGGGAAATGTCTGTGTTTTTTCTTCTAATAATGTTGTTATTCATATGAAGACAAAGACTGCTTATACTGATTTGGCTTTTGCATTGGATACACACATTTCTCTATTTTGAAGCCTAGCAGAGGGAGCAAACTAAATGCATTTACCTGGAGGAGGTTTCTGAGAAGACTGATGCTGGAGTATCACTGTAAAGGGGAAAAAAGATGATCATACTGATGGTGTCTCACTGATAACTGAGAACCTGAGAGATCCTAATGTCTGCTGCTGGATTGAGAGTGTGCTCTGTGTTTTTGAGAAAGTTTTTAACTGAGAGAGAGGAAAGTGCTTTTGTATCCCTTGGGCCTAAGTGACCGCCCAGCAATCAGCTAAGGCAGCAAAGCACATGTGGCTGGCTGTCATTTTGTCTGGATAAGTGGCTCTTTCTCAACCTTGATAAAGATTGATGAGGTTCTGAACCCTAGCCAAAATTATGCCAGTGTGATTCAAATCAAGCTTGTCTTTGAAAAGATTATCTATACAGCGTGAAAGTCATTGAGATTGAGCCTGTGAGAAAGAGCAAGAAATTGGGAACTGGGTCAACCTTAATCTGGTGGGCTTGGGCAGTTCCATACCCATATATATGCAGCAGGCTGATGTGTCTGTGCTAAGCAGGCAACCACAGTAAAGCTCTGAGGTCTGCTCAGATGAGCTGTTGCTGAGGAGCCAAGTGCATCCTCTAGGACCAAGCACAGCAATTTGGTATAAAGCGGTTTAAGATTAGTAGTTTTCCACCTGTTTACCTGCCCTAAATAAGCACTGAATATGTGTGCTAAAACATACAGATAAGGAATCAAATTACTGGCAAAAAATATGTAAAATTCATGCTAGAGCTAATATATGAAACATTCAAAAAAAATTTGTGCAGGCAGATAAGGGGCTTTGCAGGCATCAGAGCAGTAGCAGGGAGAAGCTTTACACCATCCTCTGTGATGTTTGTGCTGTGCTATTCATGTGGGAGTGGCTACCAAAGATCAAAGGTCACATTTCAACAGAGGAAAAGAATAATGCATTCACTCTAATTCACATAATTGTTCCAAATTAGCTAGAAGATACAGATAACTGTCATTTATATATTTTATGGTTTCTCTTTTTGCATTTGTAGGTCACATGATGAAACGCCACAGACATTATATTACAGAGTGACTGCACCTTAAATTTAATATCCCATGAGGACAATAAGACCTACATGATGAGAAGAAGGTGACTCCTTGATGCTCTTCTATTACTGACCTAATACTATAAGGATATCAAAATAAAATTGAGTCAGTACTTTAATCAGTAATATTTCTGCAATGGAACACCTGTGGAATGACCATATAATCACACCATATAAGCAGCATGTATGCCTATACATATTTCAGCTTGGCTTTTCTAGAAGACAGTTTACTAGGGAAGATATGAAATAATTATTTGAATTTTGTTAATAATAATTTTTAGATTACCTAGTCACACAACACTCAAAGTCACCTACAGCATGTTGCCCACAACCTAATCTCATGTGAATTACTTTAATTTATATAAAAAAGCATCTCTTACTATTGTGTCTATAATTCTATCTAACTTCCTATAAGATTGGACATTATAGGTGGATGCTATGACAGAAGCATCATATATTCTCTCCAAGTTCACAGAAAATACTCTCATTGTTTCTAGATAAAAGTTTTAATATGAAAGTACTGTTAGAAATGTGATCCAGATTTGTGCATTAGGCAGTTTAACACAAATTCTACTGCTGATTCTGAAAACAGTCATGGTGCTGAAGATCACAGGACATGCATAATAAAATAAAGTCTTTGTAGCTGATGGGCAGAAATCCAGATGTGATTGTACCTCCCAGATGATCACTGTCTCATTTGGGGTACTGCTGATGTGGGTGTGCAGCTGAGATGAAAGGTGACCAAGAAGTCCCTGCATATTTGCTTCCACCCAAACCATTGTGAAGATGTAAGTCCATTCCTTTGTCTTTCACCTTGGGGCCAAAAATCAGTGGAAGCCATTAGAGAATTGCAGTGAGTCAAATATTTATTTGTGGTTGAAGAAAAACTCAGAAAAGGCTGCAGTGAACAGGACGGGCAGGGACAATTTCTTGTTTAGAAAATCCAGAGCTTTTGTGAAAAACAAACAAAACTTTGAAATGAAAGCTCTCCTTGTTGAAGATCTCAGCTGGATAATCTGAGTTGGAAGTGGACTTATACAAATATTGCAATACATGCACCATGGCTTGCCTGTGAGACGCTGTCTCTTCAGGGATGCACCTGCTTGTGGCACAGACTTATCCACAGCCACCATCCCTTGGAGGAGCCTGTTCCTGCAAGGACCAGTGCCTTCAGAGACAGACCCTTGGCTGCAGGCCCTCAGGGGTGTTCCTTCTCTGTCATGGGCTTATCCATGGCCACATTCTCTGAGGAGCTCCAGCACAACCTCATACACAGCCACTGGTGCTACAAGGAGCAGCTGCTGCAGCATGGATCATCCACAACCACATGATTCCAAGTGTACCTTCTCTACCTCCTCCTGCAGGGACTCATCCTTGGGCTACAGCCCCTTCAGAGGTACACCCTGGATGCAGAGTGTCTCCTCCACAGGGATGGTTCCTCCAACTCAGGTTCACACTGGAGTTCCAGCCTGTCCAGGAGAGCAGCACAGAACCAGCAGTGGCCACCTGCCAGCCCAGGCCCATCTCCACTGCTGTTATTAAAATCTTCCCAGGCACAGCACTACAGCAAGGTGTGAAAGCCAAACTGGTCACTAATGAACACTGGACTCTGACACACAGCTGGGCAAGCACAGGAACCTGCCACTTAATAGCTGAAGAGCAATGAAATAAGAAATAAAACTGATCTAGCACACTTCAATGTCTGAACGTCCTTCTTGCCCCAGCTTTCCAACAAAAAAACTGCACATTTTATTCCAATCAGTTAAAATCTTGCTTCTTAGCATGCTCATTATTACACAGTGAAAAGCCCCTAATCAGAAATAATTGCTGATACTATTTGTTCAAAGCATTCTGCACCTAGATTATGAGATAATGAATCATTCCTGATAGAATCCAATACAGCTTTGTATTGGCATGTTCCACAAAATGTTCAGCAGAAGGACATCGTATTTTCAAAAATTATGAAACCTAACATACTTAGGAGCAAATCTATATGATGTTATGCAGTGGTTGATATTTGAGGTAATGTTCACAGGCACATAATAGCACCATGAAGAAACACTAGGTAAGGTTTTGAAACAGCATAACTGCTTTCCAGCTAATTAGTCTGAATGCAACATGCCACCAATGCAGTTAACAGTACTAGCTCAGTAGTACACCAGGGATTTCTGCTCTATTACACAGTACAGACTCCCATGTAGTGTTATGCATTTTTAGGTGCTTTTTTATGTTCCCTGGTTGTACATAAAGTTTCATTTATCTGCATGATTGTAAAACATGAATAATTGTAAAACATGAATACTGTATAAAGCATCTGGAATATGTGCAAAATAAATTGGTAAATTCTAGGTGTTTCTTAATCTAAGGAAAATTTCTTGCAGACATTATGCTTTAGCACTGGGATTATAGATCCAGAGTATTTTGTACCACCTCCTCCTTCCTTCTTTGAGGGATGGGCTAATAGGTGAAATGAATAAAAGGCTTGAGGTGTCACTCTGTCTGTCAAACCTTTCTTTCCTGTTTGGCTCCCTGGCTAGAGGTGGCTCCAAGGCTCAGCAAGGACTCAAGCTCTGGTAGAGAGTTTTCCTAGTCTCGCAGACTGTGGCAAACCCACACTTTGACCACACATGAGAGCAGTGAGGAATCAGGGTGCTCTGGCTTGTGACTGACAGACTTCAGTGCCTATGAACTGTCTAACCCCATCATCAGACAAAGCACAGCCCTGTGTGCAACCGGGCCCAAGGGAGAAGCTGCCCCAGAAGAAATTATTTTTTTATTTTTACTTAAGCAGGGCTTTTGGGCACAGAGCAGCTGCCACAGCAATACCACTTCACTGTAGGGCTTTTGGTGGAGCAACCTTAGCAATGAAACTACAAAAAAACCAGAGAAGGGACATCCCGAGGCAGCAAATCCAGGAAGAGGGATATTATTGCCTGAAGAAGAATCACTGCACATAAGGGATAGAAAAGTAAGCAGCAAAAGGTGTGCTGACTATAAAACCATAGCACTATATCTTTGGTACTGTTTTTTAAAAGGCTTTTCTCAGTAACCCAGCTCATGTGCCAGATATCTGACAAATTCTGCAGCGGGCTTGTCCATGTGGCACCCTCCAACAAATAAAATGTTAGTACTCTCAATATAAAGCACATGCAAATAATTTGGCTTGAGTTAATCTTGAGCCAATATTTTAAAAAAGAAAAATAAGATAAGGGCCAAAGGCTGTATTGGGATCCAGCTGATCCTGGTGTTTTCCTGGGTTTTTTCATCCTTGGACTGGACACTCCATGGCTCCGTACTTTCATTTTCCTCCCTCTAGAATGGACTATAGAGATTCCTGCCCTGTGAGGTGTTTCAAGGAAGTTTCAGCAGCAGGATGGTATTTATGAGCAAACAGCCACAAACCAGTAAGTAACCTCATATAGGGTTTAATGGCTGCCCATCAATCAGTATCACAATTACCAGTGTGACTGTGTGTGGAAGATCCAGCAATGTGTCCTTAGGACTGCTTTCACTATCCTTTCATGAGCAATGAATTAACATGGCATTTCAACCATTCTTTCTTTGTTCAAGGCAACTACCCTCTATATTTTGTCTTCTTGCGTATAAAAATGAAATAAAAAACCTCATCAGTTATAGCAATGATTCATTTGAGGCCCAGGACCATACAAGTGAGAAAATATCCAGTATTTCTTTATGTTCATTATTACCAGGGCCTCTGCCTCTTTTCCAACAAAGCCTGCTGTGTTATGCATGGATCTCACTGTGCTTGCACATGGCTTTGTTTGTTTATACTGTTCTATGCCTGTCTGCCCCTCCTGTGTATACAATTGTTATATAAATAACTTTGAGTTAGTGACTTTTCTGTGATCTACCCATGAGGCTTAAAATAAGCTGCTCAAGTTCAAGAGTAACACACTGATATTAGACACTATGATAAAACTCTCCCCAAACAAGAAAACACAATCATACAGTGAATGCTTGACCCTGATGTGGAGGAAAATCTTGTGTGTTCCCATGGTCCTGTAGGTACTCCATTGGCAGTGGTGGTGCAAGCATGACCCTGTCTCACTCAGGTTGAACAGATAGGGTTCAGAGCAAGGGATGTGGCACTGGTCTTTTGGTGTCCTTATAAAAAACATGAGGAAACTCAAATAAGCCATGGAAATAACAGAAATAACAAGGTCATCCCATAAGGATTTATGACATTGACCACGAAAAAGCATTGACTCTTTGGAATGTTTATGTGCACTCTTAACAGGAGCTAGAACATGCTTCAAAGCCTCATAAGAGATAGAGTGGCTGGCAAAAGCTGGCAAAAAAAAAAAGTTGGTGCTGTTTTTCACAACTGTGGAGAGACTGCAAAACATTAAATGGGAAGAGAGAGTTCTGGAGAATGTGCTGCTGCTTTATCAGCAGTTACCAGCCATAAAGAGACCTGCAAAATAATAAAAAAGTATCCTCTCCACAAAGACACAAAAGAAGTAAATATTGCACCAATGAAGATACAGCAATCTTCCAAGATGATATCACACTGAAAGCAGCAAGGATGAATAGAAGAGAAAAAGTATAAAAATCAGCTATGGGGAATAAAAATTTTCATGGTATAACTCATGGTAGAGGAATGACATTAATTTGTATTGATCCATTTTAAGATAATATTAGGAGGCATATTGTTATGGCATAAATACATTTGCAGGTGTATGTGGTTTTGATTATCAAGTAGATTGGCCCAAGGGGAACTAATTGCAAATTGGACAATTATCTGCGAGTCAGTGATATAATGTCTTTAACATATTGACCTCAACTATTCATTTTAATTTCATGTATTGTCATGTTTTTTATGTTAATACATTTAGTGAGCTTTCTGTTCAGGTTTTTTTAAAAAGTGCTATCAAAATGTATAAAAGCATTGCAAAAGAAATTACCATCTTTCTATGCAAGAAAAAATACAAACTAATTTTCTATTAAAATAATTTTTATTATGCTTATGTCTTTATATTTTTATCAAGGTTCTGTTTGCCTTTTTCACTTTTTTTTCATTGCAGTGTGAGCTTTTTCAAGGGCATCTTCCTGTTTTCCCAGCTTTCAAAAAATCAATAGTATTCTGGAGACCAGAACATATGTTATTTCTTAAGAGTTGTATTTACTTAAGGCACAAAAAAGAGGTGGTGTAGGACATATATTTTTTACACTAGATATTTAAAACACATAATACCTTACTTCCCTTGCATTATATGCAGAATATTCTAAATAAAAAATGTACAATATATTCTATATGATAAAATGTAAACCATTTGGCAGTAAGTACAGTGTCTCAATTTTGTACTCTTGAGTTATGTGAGAAATTAAAAGCAAAGATTATTTCTGGCAGTGTGCTGTTTGCTTTACAAACTTGAGGCTTTGGTTGCTTTCCAGCTTACGTCCCTCCAGACCTCTTTCTGTGAAGGACAATTTCATTCAATGCTAGACTGGTAATATTCAAAAGCCCTTTGATCTCAATATTATGCTCAGTTTTCTCTCTGTCTGGCAATGAGCTTGAAATCCACCAAAATCATTCAGCTGCTCTGTCTTTTGTCAGCTCAGTTGCATGCTCAAGGCAGTTTTTCTTGTCTCATATATCAATGAATATTTCTATCTGCTCCAAGTTCTCTACCAAGCCATGCTGAACATTACCAGACTCCTGGCTTCCTGTCTAACACTGCTAAAGGAACTCTCAAGGAAAACATACTACCACACCATGAAAACTCTTTCCTATAACAATGAGCTAGAGGTTCTTCTGGGTTTTTCTAACCATTGCTTTACAAACCTTTTTCTCATTGCTGATACCTGCCATAAATATCACATGACCTAATTGGTTCTGAATTGCTATCTAGCATTTCCCTACAGAGACTGAACTTTTTTAAGTTTCTGATATGCCTGTGATGAATACATTTTGAGGGAGTCTTTATGTCTCTTTCTTGCCCATAGGAAAGCTGGAAAAGGATCCTGGAGTTCAGGAGTTAACGCTTAATGGCTCCTGGGAAAATGGGAATAGGAAAAAGACACAGGCAATTGCTCTTTCGATCTACCATCATGTCAGCTGAAACAACAATGTGAAATGCTCCAAACAAAAGCAGGGTTTGGTCACTTGGGCCCTGCCAACTGCTGGAAGATCTGATGCCCTTTCCCTGGCACCCACACATCACAGTGATTAATTGGCAGCCTACTGACCTAGACAGTTTCCTGTTTTGCCTAAGCCTACAGCCATCCCCAGATCCACCTTCCCAGTTTGGCAAACTAACACAGGAGGCACAGGTATGACAAAAGCCTGGTGGCATTACAGGCAGTCCTCACGTCAGACCTGTAGGTGCCAATGGGCCTTTGCTGGTGGAAATGTAATGGTGCAGGAATGCAGCTACTGCCCGTGGAGACAGCAAGTGACAGGCTTTGGAGATGCTGCTTATATGCCTACAGTGTCAAGTATTTCCTACACCCTTTTCTGTAGCTTTAAGTAACTTGCCAGTGTATTAAGGATGCAGCTTTATTTATCTAAAAGCATTAATGCTAAGCGTACTGATTTCAGATTCACTTGGCTGAAAATTGACCATAAAGGTATTAAATAATATTAAATATCTGTAGATGCCTGAAATTTATCAATAAGTAATTGATAAAGAAACAAAAACAGGAGGGGGCAGAAAATAAATTCTTATTTAGGAATCAAGTATTTCATATGATCAGAAAAAAAGAAATTTTATTGATATTTCTGATCAATTCTGAAGCACAGACTTACTCTATGTGTTAATGAAAACCTTTAGCTTCTCCCTCTCACTCTAGTAACCATCCAGTCTGAGCTTAGAAGCAACAATGCATTTCAGTGCTCTGTTGTATCTTGCAGGGCTCATAGCAATTATTGCAGGAACACACCTAAAACAGAGGAAATTTTCCCTTAGCAATCCATTGTTTTCTTTCCCAGACATCTTCACTAGTTTCCCTTCCACACCCACTTCTGTTTTCCCTGAGGAGTAAAGCTGAGGAGAGGAGATGAGACTGTTTTCTACATCAGATAGAGACAGGGAAAGGCTGCTCATGTCTCTTGACCTGAGTGAAACCTGCCCTTCAGGACCAATTCCAAGTTTCAAAGTAGACAAATCAATCCATCTCACAGCATTCATTAGTTGTGTACTGGAAGACAAAAAGGTTAGAGAGGCATGTATTTCCATACATCCTGTTTATGTGAATTGCTAAGGTCAGGTCTGAGTTCTCCTGAAGATATGGGGAGAGACACTGAAAGAATCTTCTCTCCAAGGGAAGCTCCCTAGGGTTTAGGTAGCAATTTTGGAAGTCTTATACAGCGTCTCACTTGACACAGGAGCTGTAATCAGAGCAGGCTTGTCCTCTAGGACAGGTCTATATGCCCATAAAGACATGATAGAACATAAAACAAAGGAAGGTTCAGACATTTCAAATCTACTGGAAGTACTGGGTCATGCTGAGCTGTGCAAAATGACAGTAGAACACTTTTATTGTTGTCATTGTCCTTCCCCATCTCTTCTCCTGTTCACCATCTTCCATGAAGCCAAACACACTAATTTGAACAGCATAGAAAGAGCATAGCTGTGCTATTACTTTCTTCTCCCCAAATTGCTTATCTGCATCAAGGTTTATATTCCACTGTAAGTACTCCAGCTGAGGTCTGTGTTTAGCCAGCAGTTTGTAAAGCAGCAGCAACAGCACAAGAGCCTTGATAGCCACAGGGTGCTGGAAATCTCTTTGTGAAAATAAATGACTGTGTATAAATCAATATTTTTAAAGCATTCAGTCTACAGTATTTCAAATCTGAACAATATATGTGATGAAAAGTTGTTTGCATACCCACCATTGTCACTGAGATTTGAGGAAAATTAGGCTGGATATGGAAAGGCAACCTAGTAGCACAAGGTCTCTGAGAACTCCTGAGTCAGCTCTGTGAGTTCCTAGGTGAGGTCTCTTGTAAGACATTTCTTGGTACACAAAACAAAGATTTGAAGGATGAGTGGGTAGCATCCATTTACAAGTAAACATTAAATATGTTACGCTGTGTTCTTTGGAATAGGATTCAAGGCTGAGCCTCCCAGTTTCCAGCCAGATGGAAAAAATCTATCAGGCACCTGAAACCTTCTCATTGCAGACAGTTAATACCTAATAACCTTTGGGCACTCCCATGGGTAGTGCAGAAAAGAGGCAGAAAATGAATTTAAATACTAGAGTAATGCCTCATAGAGTGAGTACTATAGCCTGAGTAGTACAGAAGGTTGATTATACCCTGCCTTCCCACATTTTACCAGAAAGAATTGGTTGAAGCACCCAACCTGAAGAGGAAAATCAAACAGCAAATATATGGCTTCTTAATCCTTTCTCCAGCCATGGATTAACTGCCAAGTTTTCTTCCTGAATACTTGTGCATTGCCAGTTTAGGCTGCTCCTTGTTACTTTAGGATCCTCACACATGATAAGCTTTGCCTCTACATGCTACAGGAAGAGTCAGCACTGGATTCAAGGACTGTGTGTACTGCTGCTGGTGAATTGGCATGAAATGAACATTAAAGACTTCTACACAACTTGTGTTACATGAACATACTTCTGGTGGTTAGGAACCATCCCTAACTCTTATGAAGTCAGCAGTTGAACTCACAGTAATGGCAGTGCTGAAGAGTCAATCTCAGCATCATGCTGGCCAGAGATCTCCACAGATGGAGCATGTCCTGAGATGTGAGGGATTTTCATGGAGATTATGAATAGAAGAGTGAGACAAAAGGCTCAGGGACCAGGGAGTCTTGAGGGTTTAGCCAATAAAGATCACAAAGTAAAGAAAGAGCAAATGAACTTCACTCGTCAAGTGCTCCTTTTAATGAGAGGGCTGGTTGAGCCTCATTTGACTAAAATCTTTATTACAGATTGTGCACATATCAACCACAAGTCATTCATATAAATTGCTTTGATTGCTGACTAGAGAAATCTTTGCTGTTACCTAAAATGATCCTTTCTTGAGGAAGTAATAGAGTAAGACAGGTCCTCATCCATCACTATAGTTTAATAATAAGAGGAAAACAATAAAGGTAAATATTTTATGAAGCAGCATTTTAATTTATAATATAATACAATTTATAATTATATACAACATAATTAAAAAGCATCATTAACTCTTCATTTAAAAAAAGTCAGTTTCTCACACATCAGCTTCATGGGGTAGAATAGTTCAAAGGCTTGATCAGTTCTGGTTTTCTTTCAGGAGACATCAGAGCGCATTCACCTCAGCCATGATGCAGAACAGGGATTTGTAATTGTGGGGGGCTACACTGTAGGCTACAGACCCTTGAAGCTTTCTTATGGCTTCACTTCAGCTCATTTTTAATATTTTTCTCTCATGGTGCTGGCTATTGGGTGATAGCTGTGCAGCATGAAACATGACTCTGGCGTCGTGTCCTGTGTGCAATATAATGTTACTATTGCTGTGCTACCATGCTACAGATTTAATTGCAAATACCCACAAGGCCCTCACCCTACACACAGCCAGATGACTTCAAGAGCTGGTATCTAGTCATTCACTAGATAAAACTGGACTGTGGTTAGCCCTTTCCTGGGGCAAATTGCAGCTAATTGGTTGCAAGGTAGAGATGCACGATTCCAACGTGGCACCTCCCATACATTCATTGTCACTTGTTCATTCCTTGACAAGGAAGTTATAGTTTCGAAGGATTCATCTACAGCCTGCCCAGACACGTGCTGAGGAAAGGCAGGCTCACCCTTCTGGCCCCCTCTGCCTGTCCCCTCCCAGTGACATCCCAGGTTCTGCAGCACGGAGAGGCGGCTGCTCCCTTTGTTGACCCCTGTGCCACAGGCAGCTGGACACGTTATCAGCTCTCTCCTGGGAACAACGCTCTGCGTAGGTCCTCTCTTATCACAGGCTTTTCCAGCACAATTCCCATGTCTTGCACAATCTGATTGCAACACGTTCAACAGCTCCTCTTACTGCAGTGTTACTGATGTTCCTCTGAGCAGAAGCAGCTAGTGTGTCATTGGGAAGTAAACATAGTCCTGACTCCATTTACACAAATTTCTGTCTATCTTTGAGCAGAAAAGGCAGACAAGCTTGAGAGGAGTGTAATGTTAGTCAGTGTGTGTGCTGCACTCAGTACAACACAATCCCCATTCTCAAAGACCGTGGGAAAAGTTTGGCACTTTTTTTGCTGATTCAGTGCAGAGCATTTTTGATTGTTTCTGTTCAAAGCCATGTCATTCTCAGTGCATGTCGTTCACTTACTAATGCAGTCCTAGCTCGTATTTTTCAGCAATTCTTTTCCTTGCTAATCTTTCATATATGCATGGGTGGAGTACTCATGGTAGCTCAAACCTGTCTAGCAAGAAAGAAGTCATTGCAGGGAAGATGCATCAATCTCCATTACACATTTAAAATTGTAACTGACAATGTATTCTGGAGTTCCAGAGTGATCCCAAGAGTTTTTTAATGGCATCTTATTAAACTTATATTTAGAAAAAACTTATTAGATGATGTTACTCTTTTTTCTGGAGAAATATGCTAATTTTGTTGGGCACAGGATATGGTCTTCTATACTGAGATTATTGTGTCTGGTTAATTCACGGTTCCAAACTAATAGAATTCAATATCTTGTTCTATTGTTTAATTGCTTTATTTCTTGTTGAATTCAAAGGAGAAATATTTTATGTTATAGCAATATGATAAGCACCAAATGCTCCAAATTATTAATGTGCTGGGAAATGTCGACCTCAAGCATATTTGCATTTTTTAAATTCAAAGTTTCAGACAGAATGTTGAGTTGACATTTTTTTCTCATTGCTTTCATTTTTCAAATTATGCATAGAAATAAACGAATTTTCATTAAAATACATATCCACTTTGGACTTTCTGCATAGTTTTTTAAGTTTTTTAAGCTTGTTATAGAAATAAAAGTTGTGCATAATTAAGAGTAGATAGTAAAAAAAAAGAAACCTTGCCAGAGCTTTGCATTTCAAAATGATCCAGCAAGAAAGCCAAGAAACACAAGAATGCCTAAAGTAGAAAACAGTCTTGTAAGAAAGAAGCAGTAATTGATTTTATTCAAGAAAAACATGCCTATTTGTTGAAGCTTCTCTGTGTTGACAAGTCGTGAAATATTATGATCAGAAATTAATTTACTAAATTGATATATATATACCACATTAAGAATAATCTAATGAAATATTTAATTTTAAAATAATATTATAACTTATAGGATAAACATCTGTTTCTGAAATATATTCAAAAACCTGTGAAAGATAATTATACTTCTATCACTGAAAAGGGTAAAATATGTAATTAAGTTATAATTCTAATAGAACTATAGCAGTTCAATAAAAAATGGAGTCAAATTCCTCTATTGCTTACAGAAAGAGCTGATTCTGTCTACATTCATGAATGGCCTGTCAGATGTCTGGGATGAAATTGCAATAAATATTTTTTGAGTAATTGCACCAGAATATGGGATGGGACAAGTCTGATACTCTTTTTCAGGGTGTGCTTTTTACCTTTTATAGGCAAAAAAGCTGTTTTGTAGCACAGCACAAATGGTCCCAGCTGAGCTATCAACAGAGCTTGGACCCCTTTAAGAGGACATGTCTCACTCACTTTACTCCTTAGTACATTGGACTGCCCTGGTCTATTAACATCTATGACTCACTTGTGTCTATGACCCTGTTTAACATATTTTATAATAAATTCTTTAGTGAGCTGAAGTTGAACTGCTCTAGACAACCTCTATTAGCATGAATCATTATTATCTAAACATTCAAAGGTAGAACTGGATCTATGCTGTCTGGTTTCAGCATAGCAAACCTAACTTCCAAACATATTCTAGCCTGGAGCTCTATCACTTAAAAACAAACTTGAATTTGTTATGCCAAAAGCAGTATTCATTAGTCAATCTTGAATTACAAATACTGGCTTGCAATAAGAAATTGAGAGAAATAAATGCTTTAATAAAAATAAACAGTAAAATTGTTTGAGAAATAATGTTTGTGATCTATCCTTGCAGCATTAATGTTCCAGGCAGCCCTGATTCTCCCACCTCAAAAAAAAAAAAAAAAAAAAAAAAATATATATGGAAGAGCTGTAGTATATCGAGAGAAGACCAATAAAGATGATCAAAGGTATGAATGACTTACAAGGGAGGAACAATTATACAGGCTAGGAAACTTTAGCCTGGAAAACAGACTGTTGAGGGGATATACGATAAATTCATAAAAAATTGGGAGTGGCGTGGCAAGGGTGAATAGGCATCACTTGCTCATTGTGTCTCTCCATGGCAGAAGTAGAGATTAATCAAATTGATCTATAGGTAGTTGGTTCAAATGAAACCAAATGAAGTGTTTTTTTCATGTAGCATGTGTTAATGTTAAACACTATTTGTGAAAGGGTTTTTTTAATAGTTAAAGCTTTCAAAAAAAAAACAAAAACAAAAAAAACCCTTTTTTTTTCCCACCTGTCTAGGTGGAAGGTTAGGTGGAGGGCTAAACTGGAAAAGTTCATGGAACAGATATTTATAGTGTCACAGAGTACATGTGGGCCCATGAACTGCCTACATTGCAGGTAATCAGTCTGCTGCAAAGCTTAGGAAAAGCATGACTCCTCATTTGCCTTGTTGTCATAATTTTTCACTTGGTATCCTGACCATCATCTTGGTCTGGTCTAGCACAGTTATTCTTATGTTTTTTGTTTATTAATTGATCATTTTGAATATCTATACAACACATATGCACTTTTTTGGGTACCTACCCAATAATTATGAATGAAATTAATCAATGAAATTAAGTATCAAAAAATATCTTTAGAATTCATTATATTGTAAATGGAAATACTATGTAATGAGGACTGGGAAAGCAGACAATTATAGGTTGAAGTATCTGACCTGTAACACAGGCAGTATTGCTAACTATTATTTGGACCTCTTACATTATTCACTTGCTTGAAAATCTAGTGAAACATAGTCTGATTTTGATCAGGGTCTTAATCATGAAACATGACAATTTAGTACATGCTTTACTTGACAACTTCCTGGTAGAAAATTTGACATTTGAAATTTGACATGGAGACACCTCACTGAGACACAGTATGGGAACGTATTTATTTGTTTCTGGCAGATCTCCTTTATTTATCTGGCAGGTGAAATCATTCTGCAACTGAAAGCCAAAAACTGGAGTGCAAAATTGATGCTAGTTTTAAACTCATCTCTCTGGTCTGATGATTTAATGCTTTTTTTTAGGAGATTTGGGATGGAAAAGGGACATACTACATGGATATTTAACCCTTCCCCACAGGATGTCCTGTCTTTAAATTGGAAAGACGTGTGGATGGATGGACCACTCAGGGGAATTGGCTGGATGGTGGCACTGAAAGAGCTGTGGTGAATATGTCCATGGCCAAGTGGAGACCAGTGATGAATGTCCATTCCTCAGGATGGACATGGCATCCCAGTGTCCTGGACAGTGGGATTAAGGGTACCCTCAGCAAGTTAGCTGCTGACACCAAGTTGTGTGGTGTGGCCAGCACAGTGCAGGGAAGGGATGCCATCCAGAGGGATGGACAGGTTTGAGAGGTTGGTGTGTGCAAACATCATGAAGTTCAACAGGGCCAAGTGCAAGGTCCTTCACCTGGGTCAGGGCAATCCCAAGCACAAATACAGGCTGGACAGAGAACAGATTGAGAGCAGTCTGAAGAAGAAGGTTTTGGGGATATTGGTTGGCAAGAAGTTCAACACATCTGAGCAGAACGTGCTTGCAGCCCAGAAAGCCACCATATCCTGTTCTGCACTGAAAGTGCTGTGGCCAGCAGGTCAGGGGAGGTAATTATCTCCCTCTATTCTGTCCTCCTGAGACCCCACTTGGCATATTACATTCATTTATGGGGCCTCCAGCATAGGAAGGATGGAGACATGGTGTAGCAAGTCCAGAGAAAGGCCACAAAGATGATCAGAGGGCTTGAGCACCTCTCCTATTAAGAGAGTGGAAAGAATTGGTGTTGCTCAGCCTTGAAAAAATAATACTCCAGGGACATTTATAAGTCTTCCAGTTACTAAAGGGGGCCTACAAATGAACTGGAGAGGGATTTTTTATATGGGCAAAGGACAAGAGGGAATGGGTTTAAACTGGAAGAGAATAGGCTTAGGTTATTTAGAAGTAATACTTTACTGTGGGGAGACAGTAGGACAGATTGCCCAGAGAAGTTGTGGATGCCTCATCCATGGAAGTGGCTGGACAGATTGAATGGGGTTTAGATCTCATCTAATACCTTACAGATCATCTAGTTCCAGTCCCCCTGCCACTGGTGTGGTGGACAGTGTCTCTGCCAGTGGAACTAGATGATCTTTGAGGTATTTTCCAGCCCAAACTATTCTATGATTGGATGGTAATTCAAGTGGGTCAGTGGTGTGTTTGTAAAGGAAATATGAATCCAACCAGGAAAACACACGAATCTCATTGAGTTAACTCTTTTGCAGAAGTGAAAGCAAAGGACTTATACCTCCTTTGCTTCTTACTTTACTTGAGGAAGAGGGAAGTATTTGCCTTGGTAACAGGGAACAAAAAACAACAGTAGCAAACAGATGAGTGCATCTGTTCAATAGTAATAGAATATATGAAACAGATGTCAACTGGTATTTCTAGCAGTGCTACTCAATCAACAGCAGTTTCTTTCCTAGCACTTTCTCCTGCCATTGGGCCCCACAGCATGTATCCTCAAATGACCCAGTAGGAAGTGTCAAAGAAGTTTGACTGGGCTAATCAAATATTTGTGACTGCTCCAGGGGACAGTACATGGGACAAGATGGAGCATTAACCTCTTGGGGAGATGCTGGAGGGGAAGGGCTGTTCACTCCCCAAAGAAACAACACTTGGAACAGTCATGCCTCTAATTTGCCTTTTCTCATATTTTGCTCATATTATCCAACTATTAAGAAAGCGTAAGTTAAGACCCAGGCTGTTTGCAACAGAATAGCATCAATTAACAAGAAACTATTGAAAATAACAGAATTGAAAAGTAACAGAATCAAAAAGTAACTGCAAATGTCTGAGTCTTTATTTTGGAAGGTTTTAACATAGCTCAACTTGCATGTAGACTTGCATACCAACAACTCTCATTACTGCATAAAACATAAAAATGCATAAAAATTTTTTTGATATACAGATGATTTGCTTCACTATCAATGTGTGCATTCAATAATAGTTTTACTTTCTGAATTTAGTCCTAAACTGACTGTCAGAAAATTACCTTTGTTTTAGCCTCACCAAAAATATTTAGAACTGTCACTGAGTGACAGATTAAAGCACAGTTCTACTCAATGGGAATATTCTGCTCTGCACAGAAAGAATGTGTAAACATAAGTCCCTTAATTGACAACATATTCTAATAAAATTATTTTTTCTATTTTATCTCATTTTCTGTGTTCTTTCATCATGTCAAAATTGGAGGAAATTAAATGATGGACCAACTATAATACAGCACACTGCCTCAAACTGTCAAGCAGGAAAAACTGCTGTCATTAAAACAGCAATAGTGGTGCCTTATTTTAAGTAGATTGATTACAAAAAAAAACCCCTCCTACCAGAAGTTATGAGACAAAGACTATTTGTCGATCAAGAGGAGTATTAGGAGTATTTCATTATTCTCAAAAAAGTCACTAGTCAGTGATCTGTGAAAGCACTAGTTTATGAGAAATTAGTGTCTTTTGGGAGAGGGAAAAAGTGTAAATAAAAGAATAATATGAAGGTAGAGTTGGGCTTTTCTCTCTGCAAGGGAAATTTGGTGGAAAAGATTAAGAGGTTGTTTCAGTAAAAGGTGGCATGAAGAGATGAAGTAATCATTTAGAAAACAGGTGATTAAGTGAAACAGAGCAAGTTGAAGGCAGAGGAGCACTGAAGAGGGACTGATAAATCAGAGGGCTGGGCAATCACCAAAGGTATGAAGTTTACAAAGGGAAAGGAAGTGCTAGATTCTGCACCTGGGATGCACAGATAGATTGGGGAATGAGAACTAGAAAGAAATATGGTGGAAAATGACCTGGGGGTGCTGATCAATGGCAATTTGAACATGAGCCAGCAGTGCCCTGGCATCCAGGAAGGCCAAACCTGTCCTGGGGTGCTTCAGGCACAGCATCACCAGCTGGGCAAGGGAGAGGATTGTCCTGCTCTGCTCCGAGCTGGGGCAGCCTCACTTCGAGTCCTGTGTCCATTTTTTGGGTGCCACAATATAAAAAAGGCATGAAGCTATTAGAGAGTGTCCAAAGGAGGGAAACAGACAGTGAAGAGCCTTGAGGGGAAGCTATTTGAGCAGCAGTTGATATCACTTTAACATTTTCCCCCTGGGGAAGAGGAGACTGAGGGGAAACCTCATTGCAGTCTACAGCATCCTCATGGTGGGGGATGAGGGGCAGACCCTGATCTCTCTGTGGTGACCAGTGACAGGACCAGAGGCAATGATCTGAAATAGTGTCAAGGAAATTTTAGACTGGATATCAGAAAAATATTCTTCACACTAGGGGTGGTTGGGCCCTGGAACAGGCTCCCCAGAGAAGTAGTCACAGCACCAAGCCTGCCAGAGTTTAAGAATAGTTTGGACAACACTCTCAGGTACACAGTGTGGCTCTTGGGGTGTGCAGAGCGCAGGATTTGAACTTGATCCTTGTGGATCCCTTCCAATTCAGAATATTCTGCAATTCTTTGAAGTGTGTGGAGGAAGGGGATTCTAGGGAACCATAACCACAAATGGATGGGTGAGTCATGTTAGCACTAAAGAAGCCTGAGTTTAATATATTATGGAAATGGGAATCATAAAAAAAATGTTGAGAGAAAGAAAATCAGCAAGAATGATTCAGGAAAATGTTTGTAATGTAGGGAAATAGGTAACCAAACCTTTCTGAAAGTTTAAGATAAGGAAAAAATGTGGCTGATTGTATAAGAAGCTAAACTAGAATGAAAATTTCCCTTCCTTCTCAGGTTCAGGTAACTTTGAGTAAAGAGTAAAGAACGACAAAAATTCAAAACAAAGTGGTAGTGACTGCAAGATAAGGCAGAACACTGAATTTCTATTTTAGAAGGACACCTGGAATAACTCCTCATCATGGAAGCCAGATGAGAAAAATCTTTTCCTCTGTCCCCTCCTTCCTCTGGACACTTTGATGCACCTCAGAGTGGTTAGACCTTACACCATTTCCAGCATAGGTGAATTCTGTAGTTCTGCTACTCCAGTCAAATCAAGTTCTCAGAATACAAACACTTTACCAATCTGCCCCACTGAAATCAGAAACTTTTATTTACTTAGGAATTTATGACTTCCTCAATTCCAGCTTCTATTTACCATCCCAGAGAGAAGCCACACTTGCAGAGGAAAACCAGAAATTGTTTTATATATATATATATATAATTGTTATATATATATGAAAACACCCTAAATCTTGCTTTTCTGAATTGTTAGCCCAGGATGACTGAAGTTCTTCAAGGACTATTGTGCCTCTCTGTGATACAGAAATCCTCTGAGCAACACCTTCCCCTCACCTGGAAATATAGTCTCCCTTTAAAGATTAGTATTTTTATATCAGGGGTCAAGGACGTGGCTTTATCCTGTAAAAAGCCTCAGTGACTTGTGAAGAATTTATTTACTTTCAAGAGTAAAAGAGTCATTATTTTGTCTTCTTTGTATTTCTTTACAAAGCTGTATTACAGTGAATCAATATCCTATTACAAAAATACACTAATTGCTGGGCATATACCATTACCACAAATTATAGCAGAAATCCTATGTTCTTGTAATGCACACTTTAACTACATCTTGTTGCTGTAAGTATTAGAAGAGATTTATTACAGTAACTGAGGGAGAGAAACTTGTGTGTGTTCCACCCAAAGGTGTATTATTTTTCCATGAATTAAAGCAATGTAAACAAAGAAGGGATCAGTTTTCTGCAGTGTCACTGAGGTTATAATTAAAGGACAGTGAACAGCACATCTAATTATTAGGAGATGGGAACTTGATAACTTTGGGGAAAGGCCCTCTGATGTTTTGCTTACAACAACTAGTTGTACTCAGTGAACCTGTAAACGTGTTTTATAGCCTTATATTATGAATGTCAACTCTGAGCTTATCACCATTTAGTCAGACTGGAGACAACAAGGACAAAGATTTGTTCAAATATGTCAGCCTTTTGAATATCAAACAGATTCTGACTGCTTATTAAAATCCTGTCATTCTTTGGCTCTTTACTGGGTTAGTTAATCACTGAAAATATATCACCATATCCTGTATTACCTTCAATTCATTGCTATCTCCTTTTCATCATAAAATGATTTGGTTGGTTAGGGATCTTATGGATTATTCAGCTCCAACTCTCATGGCCATGGGCAGGGATATTTTTCCCTAGACCAGATTGCTCAAAGACCATCCTGGCCTTGAACACTTCAGGGACAGGGCTCCCACAACTTCTCTGGGCCAGTGTTGAGTTTCTCATCACCCACATAGTCCAAACCCTCCTCTTCAGGGGTGCTCTTAACCCTTTCTCTGCTTTGTCTGTATTTTTACTTGGGACTGTCCCAGCCCAGGTGCAGGACCTTACAATTGGCCTTGAACTTGTGAGTTGCACGTGGGTTCGCTCTTCAGGTCTTCTGGCTGGCATCCCTTCCATCCAGCATGTTGACTGCACCACACAACTTGATGTCAGCAATCTTGCTGAGCATGCACTAGATCCCACTGTAGCACTGACAAAGGTGTTAAACAGCACTGGTCTCAATATCAGCCCTGATCAGCCACTCATCTCTGGTCTCCACATCTAGCCATTGACCCCATTGTGGATAATTCCCAGGCCTATTCATACATTTTCAAAACAAAAGTTAGTAGTTAAGTTTGTATGGTCTTATACCCCATTTATAACTGCTGAGCTGCACTAGTGATGGAAATAAGCAAATTGTTGGTAGGTAGCATAGGATGATTCACAGCATTAAAGTTCCTATGTTAAGTGTTTGAAAATTAAAAAAAAAAGACTTATCAGACCATTTAAAAATCATTCCTAGTAGTGATGAGTTTCTGAGATATCATTATTTGATGTTGCAAACCAATGAAATATTCAAGCCAGCAAAGCCCTGGATACATCACTGGATACACAAATCAAACGTGACTGACACTGGTCAGCCAATGTGTTTCATGGAGTGAGACTGGCTGAAAAAAGATAGTATCAATGATGGAAGGAATAAGGATGGAAGGATGAAGAGGTGGTTAATGAAGCCTTCTATGATTAATTTAAAAATCCTGCTCTGATGACAGAGGCAGCTGGAGCATTTCTACCGAGTGACACCCGAGGCACAGAGCTACTCACTTCAGAGATGTGCAGAAAATAGATGCCAGAAGAAGAATTTACATTTGATGGGTGTGTTTGCCTTCCGTAGTTTACTGGTGTACAGATTCAATGGAATAACCAGACAGAAATCAGCACCCAAATTTCATTGTCAACAAATTAAAAAGTTATAGGATCTTGTTTCTGCTTTCACCCTCATATGAACTTCAGAGCTGAGCAGTCTGGTATGCAAAAAAGCCTCACTCATGGCAGGCTTACTTTTAAAATTTTTGTTTCTGTCTACACCAATCAATCTGTATGAATTGGTACAGAATATTATTTGTTATTATGTGCTCTCTGTAACTATGGACTACCTACCTTATTTTAAAATCTTAAAAAAGGCAGGATATACAATATGGAAATACTATTTATGCAAAAGAGAAAAAAATTTCCCCCAGAAACCAAAGAGGAAATTTGGTACAGACCTTCTCCACCATTTGATTAAGAATATCAACATATTATCTTTGGAGATTAATAAAAAGCCTTTGAGAGTAATAAAATTACTGGTTGGAATAGCTACAAAAATATCTGATGCCCTTTGATTATTTTTAACTTTACTGGTGCGTTTTTTTTTTTTTTTATTATAGAAACACCAATAATACAAAAAATGTTATAATACCAAAAAAAGCAAAATAACTCCACTGAAGAGCTCTGGACCATGTTGTTAAACAAGGCCAAAGTAGTGATGGTCATAGACAAAAATGCTGTGTTCTTCAAAATGTTATATTCTCTGAACAATATGCTTATTATGTCTAACCTAAGTGAGAGGGTACAAATAACAGTGACAGGGAACATGTGAAAAATGTAGGTCTCAGAGAGTTTCTGGCTTTTACAACTTGTTGCTTTGAAAAGGGAAAATGTAAATGAATCAAGTTCCATCTTGCACAGAAGGTAAGGCCCTTCAAGCAATTGCAGAGTAGGAGGTGTTGACGAGTGATATCTGCACAAGTGCCACTGGGAGAACTTGTATTGCTATTTGATTTGGACAGTGATAGGGGAATAAAATTTTCTTCATTATTATTCAGACTAATTCAAAATATTAGTACTGACCAAATGTAATTGTTGCAATTGTTTGAGCCAGTCAAGCTCTGTTCTGTGATTGTCCAAACATTTTTGTGTTTATTACATGAGGAAGTCAAGAAAAAGGTAACTCCTTATGTCGCAACGTCTCTTATGTTAATGTGCAAACACACAAGCCAAATATCATACACAATATGTGCAAATGACAAACATCTAATTTGTATTGACAGTTATCACAATTATTTGCACAAATTAATGTCACATACATATGCATAATTAGTTATATTCAATAACCAATTTGTTTCCAGATTGAAGTGTGCATTTGCCATATGCAACACCACATCTGAACAATTTGCTGTTTTCCAGACATTTTCATGTTTTTGATCTCCAAGATAAGCATTTGCCTTCCCCAAATAATATGTACAGGTGTATTTCTAAAGACAAATAGCTGTTGTTTTGTCCTGTCTGTGTGTCATCTAGAGGAAAGTAATCATTTTGGTATCTTCTATCTTCTCTCAGTATAAAATATATATAAATAATATAGTTAAAATGCTGTAAATCTTCTTCCTGGCACTCTACAGTCATCAAATCCCAGACACATGCAGTTTTCCTCTTACAGTGGAAACAACAGGCAATTAGGCTATGCCCAGAGTAATTTTAAAACATAATATAAACTGATGATGGGAATTTTTTTTTTTTTCCTGAAATCATCCTAGGCAGCACGGCAGCAATCCTGAGGATGTGAAAAGAACCCGCAGTAAACAAAGCAGCAGCACTGGGCGAAGCTGCAGCCACTTGCTGGATCAAAGTCACAAAGTGCTTCTGCCTCTGGCCGCGGTCCAGCAGAAAGGCCCAAGGGATCAGCGCCCCGGCGAGTCACGGCGTCTCTCCACCTGCAAAATCAGACTGGGCCTCACCCTGCCTGAGAGCGACTCTCTGCCCAAGCTAGGAGTATCTGAGTTAACTTCTAAACTCAGTACCAAGCCCATTTTTAATTGGCAAGGTAATCGTGTGAAAATGCTGACTGAACGTCACTCCTAAAGCACCAGCCTTTTAGTTAAGCACATTTGTAGGTGGGGCATGCATAAGCATAAAAAGGCCTGAGGACAAGTTGGAAATTGAGCTCTGGCAGCCACATTGTCCCCAGATTACAGTTTATACATGATGTTCACCAAAGCTACATAAACTTTGCAAACTCTACAGTCTGGTAAATCCCATGAAATCCACTGCTTGAGAAACTTGGTTTTCCCTCGGTATTTGCATGGTGAATCCACATTTGTGCCTTTTCATTGTATTTTGCACACCTCTATGGGACTATAATTAGGTTGGATTAAAATCTGAACTAGAAGTAGAATAAAATTCTAAATTCTGTGTAATTTCAGGCTCAAATCTCAAATTAGGTCAATAAAACAAGTTCCCCACATCTTCACATTTGGGTCATAGAGAGGTCTTTGAACAGTCAGTTGTGTTACAATCCTCTAAAACAGTGTTAATGGCCCCATTCTAATTTAAAATCCAGTTTTATGGCATTCCATTCATTTCCATTATGTTTGTTTTTCATTTGCAAAGTCAGATTAGAATCAGATACAATGAGGTTTGCTGCAGAAGGTCAGATAAGACAGAAAAAGTATCTCCAGGCCTTTTTTTGCTATGGAAACAAGTCTTCTAAATCATGTTGATTCTTGCAAAAAGTATCAGGAATGATAATTAAACAGCAATTGTATTGTTTTAATTTTACTTTTTTGGTCTGCACCTTATAGGATGAATTTAAGTCCTCCAGAGACATCTAAGGTTGTAAAAGCAGCAGTACCAAATTAAACCAGTTCCCTCTCTGATAATGGCCAATAATGGATCCAGGGGAGAGTATATGAACAAGGTAGTATAAAGTGGCATGTTCCTAATGAGCTTGTACAGCCTACAGCAATCTTTGGCACAGTGACTTCCCAAGGAAAAACGTGACATGCTTGCTTCTTACAGCAGAGTGCAAATCAAGAGTAATTGCATTGAAATTTTGTGGAGTTAAAAAAGGATACACAACCAACAACAATAGGTGCAATTTTTTACCCTGTAGACCCAGGCAAAACAATTGATTTTAATATCTTCCTGTCATTGTGAATTTCAAATTACGTTTAAAAATATGACATTCTCATGAAAAATGCCTCCTTACCTTATGGTGGTACTAACACAGTTAGAAAAATAAATACTTTTGAAAGATAAATAGTAATTATATTGAAATCTGTTAGCAAAGTCAAATTATTGATAAAAGAAATAACATTAAAATATCCTTAGTATTAATCATATTTATGTTCCAACCATAACTTGTATTGTAAACTTTAGAAGCAGTGTTTTTTTTTTCTAAATAAGTACACCAAATGAGATTTTTAGGCACATCTGTTATTCACTAAGAAGGTTCATGATCATTTACTGTCCATATAGTGCCCCAGGTACAGATTGCATGGATGGAGCTTTGCAAATACAAATTTAGACAAGGTTCCCGCCCTGAGAAATTTGAAGCCTATTTTGAACAACTGCAACACTAATAATTTAAGGATTAGGCACAGGAATAGGTGTAAAGAGACAGAGAAGGTCAAAAAGGTTACCTGAAGGAGATGGGGTTTAAAGGACATTGACAGATGGAGCTAATGTTTTCTTGTGCAAAATTTCTTCAAGGTATTTTTTGAAGGACAGTGAAGGCCTTCACAAAATACAGGAGATAAGAACTGATGTGCATATGAGTTGTTCATAACTAAAAATGATTGGTTTCCTCTGACCTGAGTTTCTTTCCTTTTTGAACAAAATTGGGCTGGCAAATAATTTCCTGAATTTATAGCTTTTGCCTTGCCCCAAACTAGTAAGGGTTGCATGACCAGAGTTTTAATTTGCTATAATCTAACCACTTCTATTTACAACCTTCAGGCCAAATTGGAGTGATTGCAGGGAAACCCACACTTTTCCAGAAATTAAAGACCAAAATTGCAGGGAAGTCCTAAACCAGCTCTTCCCTCAACAAACATGCATAGGGGCTTGCCCACTCCCTAGCCCTTTTCTTGGCTCTCTTTGTGAATTCTTTCTCTGTCCCTGCTTAGAAGGGTTTGGTTGTGCCTGCTGGCCCATGGAAGTGGTACAAATCAAACCCTTTCCCCAGGGGCATCATGGCTCTTCAGGCATCATTTGGGTTTTGTCACAGCTGATCTGCACAACAGCTTGGACATGGACCTGGCAAAACTCTATGTGCTTGGGCAGCAGGAATTTGCTACTAAACATTTAAATCATTGCTATCTTATACAGCACCTGTAAATCACTTTTTCACCTCAAAATATAATGCTGACCACAATTCCTGTTTTTGTGCATGACATTTATGACTTCAGGGTTTCAGAGATTAGCCCATTTAAAAAACAATCTAAACCTGTGATTTTTTTCTTGTTACAATCTCCTTTTTTTTCAGCATCAGAAAGTGATCTTGATTTTTTTTAGCTAATATGCAAGACACTTGCAGTCAGGTGAGACTGTGCCAAAGTGTTGTGCAACATCAGAAAAAAAAAAGTATAACTTGCTTGTTTCACTTCTTAATTTTTTATTAGCAAACTAATTTTACATGATGAATTGAGTCAATTAGGATATTTTTAAAGGTATACAGAGAAGGAAGGAAGTCCCCTAGTTAAGAGAAATACAGTATGATAATAAACAATCTCCTGAAATGTATTTTGTTGGATATGTATGAGAAACAACACAAATGCAAGTAGAAGCACATACCTCTCATGTTAATGAGCAACATTTACAAGCTAGGGGAAGGGTATGCAATGCTGCACAGTGTACTATATACTTGTAATCTTTGCTTTTGCTTCTCAGTGTTTTATTGCTGTCTCTAGATACTTTGAAAAAAATATAGCATGAAATTACATAATAACTGGGCACCAAGATAAAGGTGAACCCTTAGAAAAAGCTGCCATGACTGAAATGTAGTTAGTGTCATGAAAGCAAGTAGGTATCTACTAAATTATGCATTTTAACATAGCTGTCTTCTAAAGGACACAGATTAAAAGAATACAAAAAATTATACACGGAAACAGAAAAAAAAAGTAAAAACTACAAACACATTTTGTAAATTGTTCTTCTCTTGTGCCACACAGACCACAGCTGGAAAACTGAGATTTCTGCTAATAATAATATAGATTTATTCTTTGTTATAGTTTAGTATTCATATGAAAAAGAAAACAACAAAGAAATAATTTAAAATGACCAACAGCACATCACTCAGTGATGATACTTCAGAGGATACACAAAGACTCACATGAAATGTGTTTGCTTCAAAGTGCAGCCAATAAAAGGAAGGAAATATAAGCAAGGAAACGTTTGCATTTCCCACAATATACTGTGTCTGTAGAAAAAAATAATTATAGGGTGGAAATTATTAATTTTTTGTCAGTTTTTTTTTTTTTTAAAGTGTGTTCTTTTTTCAAATCACATTGCAAAAAGACAACAAAAGGATTGGAAAAAAAAAAAAAAAAAAGGAAAGTAAATAAGAAGTGCTGGAAAAATACAGGATTCAACTGATGGCACTGGAAAAGAAGATGAACAATAACCCCAGTGCCAAATGGCAAGTACAGCCTCTTCCTCTGGGCAGACTGAGACAAGCCAAGACAGCCCCAGAGCATAATCCTGTGAAGCTCTGGACCTGGCAGAGACAGTGCTTCAAACACAGGACTAGGGAGGAGCAAGAGCAGCTGCAGCATACGCCCCAGTTCTGAGAAGTGGCCTTAACATCCTCTCTGCACTCCAACCCAGCCTGGCTCTCTCCTAAGAGCCAAAGCTGTTTCTGCAAGTCTGCAGTAGAACAGCAAGAGCAAAGAACTAATGAATCACTCTCTCATTGAGTAGCCATAATAGCATTATCTGTGTTTACTTAAACCACTCAAACTGCTTTTTTAAAAACAGATATAAATGGGCTCCAGCCTATTCATACCTCCCTATATAAAATTAAAGAAAACTCACTAATGGAATGTCAACTTCTAAGCTGAGCTCAGGTCCCATGCCCAGAAACAAAAGGTTTGGCTGCATGTTGGGTTTCCCCCAGTCACTTTCTAACCCAGTTTAAACTCTGACTTTATACTTATGTGTAAAATGTATGTTTCATGTGAATCTGCAAAGACCCTCTCTTAATTACCCAGGGCTGGAGGAGGGACTGTTCATTTGACAATGGAAATGTACCAGATCTCCATCCCTATAAACCTGGATAAGCTCTGCAATTCTAGGCTCTCTACAGCAAAGTTACAAGCTTATGATGAGCCCTCATATTCCCAGGACTTTCCCACATGCCTGTGTTTTGCTGTTTATTTTTCCTGCACTAATCCTTTTTTTCCAACACACCCAATAAGCAGGGAGAGAGATGCACAATTTTCATCATGGTGATCTAGAAAACAGGGATAATCCCATAGGAGAAAGCCAGATGGCATCACTTCCTGCCATCTCTTTTTTGGCTCACCAGCAGGGAAAGATATTCCAGTCAAAATGGGGATCTTGAGGAGGATTTCCAGGGGAATTAGGGGCAGGGAGCACAGGGGGCTGAAGTGGCAGGTGAACACAAAACCCTGCAAGATGGGAGGAAGATGGGGGACTGTTGGCAGCATTACAAGAAGAAACTTCAAGGTTTCTCTGTTTTTTTTTCTCTGTGGAATTTTGTAATAATGTAGGAAAGGTGGGTTTAGGTTTAGGAGTGCGGTGTGTGTATCTGTGAATGCAAAATTTGAAAAGCTACCTATGCCTGGAAAATTATGACAGTAGCAAAACATGTAAGTCTTTCTCAGGGTAGTTGTTTTATTATATCTTCTGAAGGGTACCTATGAGACATATATTTAATTTGTGTCTCTGTCCAAAGCTAACTGCAGCTTCCTCCCAACACCAAAGGAATCTAGGTGTGAATCCATGACTGATAGATGCAGAATTAGGATAATAATCTCCAGCCTTGAAAGCAAGAGAACAATAGGAGATAGAAGCTAACAAACATCTTAAAACCAAAGAAAAGTTTCAGTATTTGTAAAATACTCCTTTACCTCCCATGGAAAATGGCTAGAACTGTATAAACTGCATTGTACTTCAATGTGCATGACTTAAAGATAGTTTAGGAGTCCTACTTTAGTAACAGAATACATAATCAAGACTTTAAAAAAGGATTTCTATCTTAAAGGACTTGTGTTGCCAGAAGGTATGTTTTCTGGCAAAGAAGTTGTTTGTACAGACAGTTTACCAGGTTGTTTACTTCCACTGATTAGTGTGTAGCAACTTCTTAGTTAGAAAATGGGAAATAAGATGCTACTTAAATGGGAATTTCCTGAAAGTTTTCCAAAGCAGGTATCTTTCTTAATCTCATGCATATGTTGTAAAAAGTTTGTATTTTGTCCAAAAATTTTGGCCCTAATTAGTAGGAAATCATGAAGTGATGTTTCTATGTAAATATATCTAGGTAGACCCTACTGGTCTGTAAATAGAATTGGATCTCTGAGAGAGAAATAGAGTAACACAGGAATCACTGATCTTGCTTTGCCTGCTGTTCCTTTTAGTAGGAATCCATGAGTATTTTAAATATTTCCAGATCTAATATTTGAAATCATACAGAAGTTCGCTAATTATTTTTCTCACCCTTGATATGAAATAAAGAGATCAAAAGCTTTAAAGTACTAAACACAATTAGGAAATACTACAACAGATGAAATTTCCCCATGAATCTGAAATATCTGATTAAATATTTCTGGCATGCACATACTACTATTACCATTTCAAAATCTGGTCTTGCAGAATTGAGAGGCAAGTCAAGCTTCTGTACAGTGACTACACCTACAATGAATAATTCAGTTGCAAGAGCACGTGAGTCATGTTAAGATTTCACCTGGCTGCCTATTCCCTGGCATAAATGCTTTAGTAGATGTACTGCTACCCAGAGGAAGGTGTGGCTGCTGCCTCCTTTTATAAAATATAAGTATCAGTGTGCTCTGATTTGATTAATAAGCTCAGATATAATCAGACCAGACCATTGGTATAAAATTCCTTTTGGGGAATGGTACAGAATTTTATTCTGAGATATCACAAGACCATCCCCCAATAGCTTACTGGAGCTATAATTAGTATCACTAAAAATGTGGCACAATTGCCCTCAGATGGTTCCCAGCCCTTGTCCTGCACTGGGGAAGGTAGCTGGGGACACAACAGCTACAAAAGGGACACCTCACATTTCCAGTGAAAGGCAAAATCAAACCTGGTATTACACAGAGGGAGCACTTGAATTCTCCTCCTGGGGCAGATGGCCAAACTCTTTGAGACTTCAAAGTGAAAACCAATAAACTTTAACAAAGAGTGGACTGGCTCCCTGCCAGCCTCTCAGACAACTTCATAGAGCATCTTCTGGGATAAGCACTGCATCACCCACAGATTACACTGTGAAAAGCAACATTTCCCCACCAATTTAGAGGCACAAAATGTTTGTTAGAATAGCATTCATTAACCTTAAGATTCAAAATTCAAAAAAACTGTTTTTCTGGAAATCTGAAATACTTGGAGTGAGTCCAGAGAAAGGCCACCAAGTTGATTAGAGGGATGGAGCATCTGTCATATGAGGAAAGACTGAGAGAATTGGAATTATTCAGCCTGAAGAAGAGAAGGCTTTGGAGTGACCTAATAGTGGCTTTCCAGTACCTGAAGGAAGCATTCAAGAAAGATGGAGAGACTTTTTACAAGGGCATGTAGTGACAGGACAAGGGGGAATGGCTTAAAACTGAAAGAGAATAGGTTTAGATTAGATTTTGGGAAAAAATTCTTTACTGTGTGGGTGCAATGGCACTCAAACAGGTTGTCCAGAGAAGTTGTGGGTGCCCCATCTATGGAAGTGTTCAAAGCCAAGTTGGATGGGGCTCTGAGCAACCTGGTTTGGTGGAAGTTGTCCCCATCCATTACAGGGAGATTGGAGATAGAGTATATTCAAGGAATTTTCCAACCCAGGCCATTCTAGGATTTTATGATATTACACAAAACTTATTTTAAAAAATTCTCTACTTAAGGATTTTTAACACTTTGCATAAAATGGACATCTAGAAATCATGGTAGACGTGCCACAAACTGCACCTGCATTTTGAAAAGCCCTCATATCCATGTTGATGTATAATGTAAAAGGTATATCTTCCTATACCAATATCTGACCACTCTGTCCCATATATGCCAGTGAGTTCAGTGTGTGTGGGTATGTTCATGGAGTGATCACATTAATGCACTGGTATAGCCTACTGTTACAATTACTTGCCAATATAAACAGTTTTAGTGGAAATATGCAATAAAAATACTTATTGTTATGAAAGCCACAGGTGGAGATTTCTGGTCATATTAAAGATTTTAATTTTCAACTACAAGGACACATTTCTTGAAGGTATTATTTTTAAACAATCAATTACAGAATCACAGGAAGGATAAGATTGGAAGGGACCACAATGGTTCATCTGGTCCAGTCTCTCTGCTCTGCAGGGCCATCCTTGAGCACATGGCACAAGACTGCATCCAGACAGTTCCTGAATATCTCCAGTGAGTGAGGCTCCACAACCTCTCTAGACAATCTGGTACAGTATATGCATATTAAAGCATTTGTATATTAAAGTTCTTCCCCACATTTGGTGAAGAACGGCCAGTTCTCCACCAAGAAGAAGTGGAATTTCCTTTTAAGCAGTTTCTGCCCATTGCCTCTTGCCTTATTTCTTGGACAATTGCCGTACACCTGCTGAGATGAACAATAATAAGACCCTGAAATGTGGCTAACAACACACAATACAATGACATACATTTAAATATTGAACATTTAACATTGTTTAATAATGTCCCTGGAAAAAGGTACAAATATAAGTATACTTATAACTGGTTAATTATAACTGGGTATATGAGCAGATAAATGTTATAGAGATGAAGAATATAATTGTAATCTGACTCTGGTGTCTGAAAAGCAGCTTTCCAATCAAATGCAATGCAAATGTCATTTAGTGGCATAGTCAGAGTTAATTTTCCCATTAATCCTTAGATAAAAGGAAGATCTAAGTTTTGTCCTGTGAATAACATCTCCAATGAGCTGTTTTACACTGGCAGTAAAACTGTTTGCCTAATTTACAATACTTAGATGATGTGACACTATTGCTCTTGCCTATCAAATACTCCTTCCAGTATTACATTCAAAGTGTAGCCACTTGCTAATTTTTTAACTGAACTTCCATTTTTGTCTGTAATCTCTAATTAACAAGTGACCATAGCATCCCAGATATCTCTTCACATAGTCACATTTCTCTAACAGTGAGAAGAGAAACACAAAGTAAGAGATAGTGTCAAGGGTTGTGTTTAATTTCAAGGCACTTCAGAATATTTCTCATTCTTTTTGATATTACCAGTCACAGAAAAGTTAAATACAATTATTTTCAAAATTTCTTAGTCCCTCTGTGACATTTAGGTACTTTGGATGTGTGTTCCAAACAACATTTTTTTATCACTACTCATTTTCTGATTCAAGTCATGATAAGAAAGGCAGATATTTCAGAATGGATTCTCACTGTCACTCAGTACACATGCTCTGCCAAGATTTTATGCAGCTTTGGATGTTATGCAATATAACGACTTTTTTAAAGTATATGTAAATTACTTTTTTGAATTAGCTGAACAAAAAAATGCCCTAATCTTGAAAACATTTAATGATGTGCATAACAAGTACTAGTAATCTCAGTTTAGCATGTTAAAAAATGTTTTGAAAGCTAGAGGACACGAGTGTGCTTGAATTTAAATTACATCAATATTAATGAAATAATACACAAAAAAAGTATAAATTATCAAATGGACTGTTGCATAAGCTTTCATGTGTGCAGGCTTGCAGCCCATGAAAACATCAATAACAAATTTATTTCCATATCATAGGGCTGATTCCTTGTAAGAAAAGTGCTTCAGCATACTCTGATTCTTGTAACTGTTCACCTGACACTGGTCCAAACTTTCAGATCAAGAAAGCAGTGCAAGTACTATTTGTACAATTATATGTACAAATAGAAATTAACTTAGTCAATGAAAAGCTTATGTTTTTATGTTAGGTCTTTCACATGAAGTCTTCACTCCTTCCCCTCAATAATAAATCCACAGAATGCTGAAGAAACCTCAGTTCTACAAAACTGAGCTGCTTTTATATTTTTGCCAGGAAAAATCCCCAACTCTTATAAGATTTTGGTTTTTACTTTATGAAGTCTTTAAGATCATAAATGCTAGATAAAACTCTCTTGCAATAAATATATTCATTACATAAACCCAGCGCATATTTCTTTCAAAGAAGGAATACATTAGAAATGGGGCTTTTGCTGACCACAAGAAAAATTTTCAAGAACTCCTTCACAATTTCAGTTTATTTACATTGCAATTTAAGCCCTCAAATAAATAGAAATAAATCTGCAATTGACCAGTTAAATCGAGTACAGTTCCAACAATGTGGGTTGTTAGATTAAAACCTGAATTGATAAACTACATTTTATCATGTTTGTAAAAAATCTTTAGACATTTAGGAGTATGACATATTCAAAGGCATTAACCTATCATGGATTTCAAGGTCAGAAGGGGCTATTATTTCACAAAGGTTCAAACTCTGTAATCTGCATCAAGCCCATAACTACTATTTGAAATATGCTAGTGTCAAATAATCCATAAATTAAAAGTACAGATTGTGCTGGCTATTAGGACTAGGCCACTCTGAGTGCTTTAATCACTAAGCTCCCTCTTGATTCCTCACATTGTCGATTCCTGACCAAGCAGGGCCCAGCCTCAATGGGAAAAGTGCTCCACCCCAATTAACCTGATATTTAGGACAGTTGGCGAGGAAATAAAATATTTGTGGCCTTAATTCTGCTATGGTTGGGGAAGGCATTAATTTAGGATATCCTATAAATATTTTAGTCAAGTACCTGTCTACTTGCCTTGGTCTTCTGTGGGCACACAGTCCTCCCAGATCTTCCATGGAGCAGTTAATGTGTCTGCTCCCAAATTCCTCTTGGAATGATGGCTTTGGGTATCTCTGGAAAAGAAAAAGCTCAGTGTTCCTCAGAATAGCAGAAGTTGATACTTTTAATGTCCCCTGTATTTAAACATGTTATAAATCAACATTAATATTTCAAATGCTCCATGGCAAATTATTTTAATGTCTTTGATAAAAGATTGGAAAACCTTGCCTTGTAAAAATTAAAGTTATATATCACTCTTGAAGGCTAGAGTGTGACTTCAGAAGGTTATTTATTTATATTTATATATTTATTTATATTTATATTTATATATTTTATTTATTTATATATTATTTATATATTTATTACATATCCAGCAGCTTTAGCTTTGGCTCGTTATGAATGTTTTGAACTGGCGACTCTGTCCAATAATAGGAATTAATGATTTTATTTTTCAGAAAATACTCAATATAATAAAATGTATTTTTAAAATTTTTTATTTTATATAATAGAAAGGTCTTCTGAGGGCATGCAAAAGTACTAATTTCATACTCATATAAATTATTTTCAAGACACTAACATTTTTAGAATGTTATAGTATGTCACCTAATTTAAAGACATAAATGGAAGGTGATACTGAACTACCTATTAATACAACAAAAACAAATCAGAAGTATGCATTAATTGTTGAAATATTATAAACTCATGCATTTTATCTCATCTCCCCTTTAATCATGCAATATTACAGCACACAGAATATAGTCTTTAATACCATATTTACAGCATAATTCTAAAATTATGTACATCTCATAAGAGACAATAACAGGAATGATAATGCTGGCTTTTCTTTATTTGTGAAAAAAAAACTGTACCAAATGTGTTTAATATGCTCTTCTCCCTTTTCTCTGTTGACAATATAAATGCACAATTTTAAAACTGAACACTTCCAAATTACTTCATTTTTCCTAAGGCAAGAGTGGTTTTTAAATGGTGCTATTGTTATAATCCTGATCTTTAAGCATTGAATATACTTGCAATTAGAACCATGGCAATAGTCTATGATTTTGAAGTGACATTTGAGATTCTTCTGTACACCTGTACTCAACCAGTTTGTGTTTTTAACTCATGTAACAATACTATGAGACTCAATATTGATCATGTTAGAAAGTCCTTGGAATGAACATACATTGAGCAGTTTCACATTTCATAGGAATTTGATTTATTTTAAGTCTTAAAGAATGTTTCTTATTACAGATATACTGAATTTATTTTCAGACATATATGTCTGCATAATAGTTTTTGACACAGAAAACAAAAGACAATGACCTAAAGATGTGAAAAATGATCAAAAAAAGAAAAAGTTAAGAGAGTTTTGTAAATTAAGTATGCATTGAAACAAATCTAATTCTTCTCACTCTTCTTAATTATAAAATTTAAAATCATACCTAATGTGCTCTTTCTTATTACCATTGCTTGGCTACTTTGTTGGTGCTGACCTGTAAACACTTCTTTTATGTACCTACATGGTTGCCCCTGGCAGAGCCAAGTATATTACAGGTGTTTAGACATTTCCCACAAAAATTCTAGCTGCACCTGGAAGGAAGAACTTAACAGGACATAGTAGGTAATCACCCAGTTGTTAATCACTGGAAAAGTGGCAGCTCTCAAAGATATGTTTTTGTTACATTACTCTGCCTTTGCAGAAATTCTCTGCTAAAAGTTACTTCTAAGTGCCATCAGCACTGGAAGTTTCATCTTTTTTTCTGGAGGATTCCTTTACCAGTGGATTGCATCAGAGTCAGCCTTGAAAACAGGGAAACTCAGCAGCTCTGCCTTCTCAGTGCTTTTGTGGAAGGCTAGCTCTGAAAGCTGTGAGTGGTGCAGACTGTGTTTACATGCACACAGGATAGGATCTCCTGTTAGCAGTTGGTGCTGCTCTTGCCTCCACTTGCCACGAGCCACGCTGGCCCTCCACTGCCACCCCCAGCCCCTCTTGTGGACCCATGCAAAGGCTGGGCATGTTTCATGGACACAGAAATGACTTGTTCTGGGTAAATAAATAACCACAACACTTAGGCTTACTTTAGGCAAATTTCTTTTTCACCCTGACCAAGTATTTTGCTGCTTTAGATACGTTGACTGCCCACATTCAAACGTAATTGCTCACGATGCTTTGAGGTTCCAGTGCAAAATCTCACAGCTGGGTGAGGTTCAGTTTTCTCACCAAGCTGGCATGACTGAGCCTGCCTTGCTGAACTCATCAGAAATGATATCACTTGCTGCAACTCTCTTAAATTTGTTCAAAACATCTCCACCAACCGAATGCATTTGTTTTAAAAATAGATAATTTAGTTTTTATTAGATTAAATAATACCATACATTTATAAAATCTGATGGTGTTCTGCTGTTAATGGTTAGACTATTCAGATGTGATATAGCACATTCAAAAAGAAAATAAGCTTGTGGGAAGTACCTATGCGTTTGTCCAGTTCTAATAAGTGTGAGATGACAGTTTCACTTGCATTCACATGCCTGACGTACACAGGGTTTGCCAGTCCTTGACTAAACACGTTCACATGAAGATCAAGCAAAGAAAGAGAGAAAACTCTCATAGTATCATGTCTCTTGTTTGTTTGTTTGCTTATTTTTTTTTTTTTTGTTTTTTTTAGCTAACCAAAGTCATAAGAATATATGCATGTGCTAATGAGGGTACAGACCCTTGAATTTGCCTCCTGTAGACAAGACAAGTCTAACCTGAACTTTGTTTTCCTTACAGTCTACTTACCTGCTTACAGACTGGAAACTACTTAAACTAAATTGGTTGGACTGCTGAATAATGCACAAACCACTGTGTTGGCCTAACTCTGCAGAGCCCCGTTAGGCAACAGGGGGCAGCTATTGAGGTGAAAATGCAGCTGCTACCATGAAGCCAGTGGTTTTATACCAGCTGAAAACAGCACAGATGGTGAAGAAAACTGGCCCTCCCCATCCCATTTATAAAAATCCTTTAGGGGTCTATATTAACACACACAGGGGAGAAGTGCTGAGAGCTTTTGGAATTCTACTACCAACACTGAGCCACCTCCTTTTCCTTCGGTTTAGAAGAGGAGGGGAGCAGGAATTTTGGTATGGAGGTGTTCACCTCTCCTTCCTGGCATGTGGTGGGATTCTCCTGGAGTATCTTTCGAGCCTGAATACCACTCCTGAAATGGGGAGAGGTGCTGGCTACCAGGTGAGCTGAGGCACTCCTGTCTGCCCTGGGGCTGAGATTCCATTAGGCAAACACTCCCTGCTCATTACTAAGGAAAGGAGGCAGAACAAACATGAAAAAGGCCTTCACTACTCCTCCTCTACCTTCCATTCTTACCTTTCTTTTTTCTCCCTTTGCAGCTTACCACCTTGAATTTCTTTGCAGCTTTCCTCCTTAATTTTATATCTCTGTTTTAGTGAATCATGTCCCTATCTTGTGCTGAGACATTTTTCAAAGCAGTATTTAGTATTTTTTCTCCACCACTGAAAAGAAAAAAGTCCTTTTTTTAAAGGTGGCTTTTCAACAGAGCTTTATTCTTGTTTGGTCTAATTTTTCTTGCTTCCTGATTATTTTCATATTTCCATATTCTTTGATTATTTTATTTTGTTTCTTGTCCCATCTTGTTACTTCACTTTCTCTAGTCATTCATTCCTTTTGTCTCCTTTCTGAATTTCAGGTGGGGATCTGTTCATTCATCTCTTCTCTCATATTCCCCTTTTACTCTTATCACTCCTCTAATTTCTCTGTATTTATTTTTTTCATAGTTTTCAAGCAGTGCCCTATATGGCTTGCTCAGCCTTTCAGTCCCTGGGGATGGGAAGGGAGAGGACTGGGAGGAGAGAAAATGAGGAAGGAGGTTGACTTGAGCACACTGTTGTCCTACAGGTAAAAGAAATGCTATCTTTGCAAAGTCGTAAACAGAGTTTGACTGACTCACTGTACGCCATACTGAGCAGCAACCTCCTTTCCTAGGATAATGAGAGCCTCGGAGGGATGGTGGTTCCCTGAAGTATGAAAACATGAAAGAGGACTTCCCCAAAGCCATTGGGTGGAGCACAAAGGATGTGGAAAGACTGGAGGGCTGGAGAGTAAAGATGATGATAGATAAAGGTGAGGAATTCAAGCACTATGAATATCAACAATTGAATGAGGTAGCACTTATAAATGTTTTGGCTTCCATTGACCATCAGCTGGTGAGGCTGGGGGAGTTTTGTGTCTTTGAGTCTGAATAAGTACAATACTATGAAATCTGTCATGAATTCCTATTTCAGTATGCAATAGCCAAGCAAAAGGTGTGCATATTACAAACCCAGTTCATGTAAGTTTAACCGGAATAAAAGGACATTTTTATTCTTAAATATCTGAGATATAAACTTTACTGTAGATACAGGCTTAGTTTTTACAGATAGATAAATGATACTGTATAAAATACCTTAGTAGTACTGATGAGTCATTTCAGGGATCTCTACTTGTGTGTTTGAACACCACCATCTATGTCAATAATGTCTGATTTCTGTATTCATCCTTTCTTCTTTGTTTTTTTCCTTTCTAATACCACTTCTTTGGGTGATTTAATAAATCCAGCTGTATGTTATTGACTACTCACTGATATTTTCTTTCTTTTCTTACTTCCTGCATCCCAATTAACACATATTCATTGCAGATCCCTATAATGGAAAATTATGAAAAAATGTCTTTCCTCCTAAAACCTTTTTGCTAATGTTTCTTTGTGTGAAAGAAACATGTGACATGATTGTGCTCTTCTGCAACCATCTTTATGTTTTTACTAGTTTACTTAAAAGTGAAAACAAAGTCATAAAACAAGAACATCTAATTTGTATTTATTTTACAAAGATTTGAATTTCTATTGAAAGCCCCAGGAAGCAGTGTCAGGCCCATAAGGAGGACTGTCATCACCATGTTTCTGATACTGAAATACAGAAAAATAGTGGTTTATGATATCACCTGAAATCTGAAGGACTAATGTTCAGTTTAATCCTTCATATAAAAACTCTAGAACAAGTCCCAAGCTGGAAAATCCAGGAAGGTTTGCCCTGTAATGGACAGTTCAGGCCATCCATACAGTCATGCACCTCACAATTCAGGTCTTTGTCTGCTTGATCTGCATATGTCAGTGAGAGAGATATACATGTGCAGATAATATTATCAATAATATAATATTCTAACACAATATTCTAATATTATTTGAATATATTGATATTCTAATATAATTTGAACATAGATCTGCTTAATTTTCTCAAAATTATCTAAAGCTCTTTTATTCTCTGGTAGTTGACAATGCAACAATGGAAAGATAAAAGCTTTTCAATGTCATGTGCTTGTAGCAACACAATGAAGAAGGAAATTCAAACAGTTTAATTTTATTTTTTAAAATAAGATATTCATTCTTTTGAATACCAGACAAAAGTAGAGATCAAATGAAAGAGAAAAAAGATACATAAACCAAAGTGATTACAAGAAAGGGTATAAATTAATTAGACTGAAAAGTGTTTTGGTTTTGCAGCCATCTTTCTCTATAATCTCAAAAACCATCTAGAATAATAAATGTTAAACTTGTGCCGAAACTACTGCACGTGTATCAACTTGTCTATGCTTACAAATGGAATAATTTAAACAGAACATGGCAAGGGAATTAGAGAAATAAAGAAACAACCACGCCTATTCTTGTAAAGCATGTAAAACTGAATAGCATGAAAGAGCATGAGTGAGTGAAAGAAAATTGTATGTGCGTGTGTATAAGCTACTTAAGGTGATGATATTAAATTATTGTATCACTAATGCAGGGTGGATGAGGAGGACCTGGTCAGCTTCCTCTTTCCATGACAAAATAAGATCTGATCAACGCATTAATTAAACAAGCGTTTCATCTGTTAATTACTCTGTTATTGTCTGTTTTAACAATTCTTGTGAATGCAAGCCACAATGCTGAGATTCTATAGGAAAGATCCTTATGGCATTAAACTGATATAACTGCAAGATTTTAATATGGATGGAGTCAGTATGAAGAAACTCTATGTGAATGCTTCTGGAATTATAAATTTCTCCAAGATGTACTCCACATAATGTAGAAGTCACAAAGGGTCTTCTTTTGTGGTTTCTGTAGCCATCAAAGCAGAACATCATAACAAAATTCTATAGAACTTGAAAATTATCTCAGTAGGAAGAGTGCCTCTTCACAAATGCCAAAGCATCAAGTAGGGACTGAGATATCTAATTCCATGTTCAAAGTTTTCCTTAGTAACTCAAGGCAATGTTCTTTTTTTTTTAAAGTTAGACACATATTTGGAGATTCTTTTTGGGCATTATGTAGCAGATAGGAAAAAAATGACCAAATGTAAGTCATCTGGAAGTCATAGTCAAGACGAAATATGTGAAGTTATGTGAAGTATATACTTTTTATGCAATTTAAAAATAGCTTGTGTAGTATAAAAATGTGTATTCTAGCACATAAAGTAAGACCTCAGAGTGCTCCAATATCAAGCAGAGAACCCCACCCATGTTCTACTGGAAAAAAAAGAAGGCATCCCATGTTCTCACCATCTCTCCTTCTTCTCTTTGTCCTGATTTCCAGTGTATGTGAACTTGAGCATGTGGACAGCCCTTTGTATGACAATAGGTTGCAATATATTTATTGCAATATTATAATATAATCAGGACAAGAATATGGCCAAGACTGCAGGAAGCACTGGGGACACCCAAGCTCCCCAGCTACATCATAGAAAAACAGAATGGCCTGATTTGGAAGGGATTTTAAAGATCCTCTAGTTCCAAGCCTCCTGCCATAGGCAGGGACACCTTCCACTAGACCAAGTTGCTCAGAACCCCATCTAATTTGGCCTTGAACACTTCCAGGGATGGAGGCATCCACAACTTCTCTGGAAAACCTGTTTGAGTGCCTCAGCACCTGCACAATAAAGATTTTTTTCTTAAAATCTAATCTAAATCTATTCTCATTCAGTTGGAACTAATTTCCCCTTATCACTACATGCCCTTGTAAAAAGTCTCTCTCCATCTTTCTTGTAAGCCTTCCTTTAGGCAGAGGAAGGATGCAATTAGGTCACCCCAAAGCCTTCTCTTTTCTAAGCTGAATATCCCAGTGAATGTACTGTTATCTAATATTAAAATTATGCCAAGCATAAAAATGTTTCTTCTTGCTTCAATTGTCATTAGACATTTCAGTTGGGGTCACCTTCTTTGGTGTCATATAGTATACAGAATGTAACAGCTAATCTCCATTTGAAATTATGAGAACTTAAACAGAAAAAAATGCTACAGTACCTAATCTTTTGTCTCTTCCTATACTTTGAGTCAACTTCTCTACCAATAGGCTCTGTAATTTGTGCTTGAGTAGTACTTTTTGAGTAATACTTTTCCAATACTTTTTGGAAGTAATTATTCTTAAAGGCTTCTGGACTTGGCTAAAAGTCTTTAGCATCATGGGTCTCCAACTCCTTCACCCCTCTTTTTTAGCATGCTGAGGTTTTACAATCTCTCACCATGCATTTTCAATTTGTAAGTGCAGCTTTTTAGCTGCTGTTTTTAAATTCTTTACCATAAGAATTAGGTGTTTTGTTGTAGTAGTGCTCTTACCAGCACTGGATACAGATGTAAACTCTCTCTTTTTCTCCCAGTCTCCATATTATATCTGAGGGTCATTAACTTTGCTTTGCTGACTGCTGGCACTGGAAACTTGTGTTCAGTTGCTGCTTCTGTATAATTCCTCTACTACATGAAAAAGGCCAAGTTATTCCACACTTTCTTTCTCACTGTTTTTATTGGTAAGACTTGCCTTCAGCAATCCTGCATCCCTGAGACCAGAGGGAAAGTCTGGAGCCGCCTTCAGTGGAGGAGGATCAGGTCAAGGAGCATTTAAACACACTGAACATACACAGATCCATGGCACCAAGTGCTGAGGGAGCTGGCTGATGACATCCCAAAGCCACTCTTGATAATCTTTGAAAGGTTGTGGGTATTGCGGGAGGTTCCCAAGGCTTGGAAGAAAGCAAATGTTATTCCTATCTTCAAGAAGGTCAAGTAGGAGGATTATAGGCTGGTACGACTCACCTCAATCCCATGAAAGGTGATTGACCATGTAATCCTGGAAGCCATACCCAAACATATTAAAGATAAGAATGTGACTGGAAGGAGTCAGCATGGATTTATGAGAGACATCCTGTCTGACCAACCTGATGAAGTGACTACCTTGTTGGAGCAAAAAAACCAAAACAGTGAAATATTGTTTGCTTTGACTTTAGCATGGCTTTTGACACTGTTTCCCATAGCATCCTTAGATGAGACACTGAAGTATGAGCTAGATAAGTGGAAAGTGAGGTAGATGTAAACTGGGTCAACTTCTGGGCTCAAAGGGCTGCACATAGTCCAGCTGAAGGCCAGGCAGCACTGGGGTACCTCAGGCTGGCACTGAGGGATCTGATACTGCTAAACATCTTCATTAGTGACCTGGACAGTGGGACAAAGTCACAGGTAAGGACAGAGTGTGGATCCTTTGAGAGTTTACAGATGATCCAAAATGGAGGAGGAGCTGGTACACAAGAGGGTCATGGAATGGGGCCAGGGGCAAAGAGTCCAGCAAAGGGCTACAAGAGTGATTAATGGCTGGGAGCATCTGACTCTGACAGGCACTCAGAGGGCAAGACATTTGTGAGTCTGGAGAAGTCCCAAGTAGGATCTTCTCAATGTGCATAAACACCTGATGGTTGGAACAAAATAAGAGGACGCAGGCTGTTCTTAGTGATACAAGGCACAATGACAAAATGAAACACAGGAAATTTCCCTTTCTTTCTATGAGAGTAGTCTAGCCCTGGCAGAGGTTGCCCAGAGAGTTGGTAGAGTCTCCTTCATTGGAGATATTCAAAATCCAGCTGGACATGGTCCTGAGAAACCTGCTCCAGCTGGCATTGCTCTGAATACAAGGTTTGTATAAAATGATCTCCAGAGGTATCTCCCAACCTCAGTCATTCTATGATTTTGTGGTTCTGTAAATGACAGGTTCAGTAATTGACAGCATACAGTATTACATTGCTGGGTGCAGCCTAACTCTATTCTTCCAACAAATAGGCACCTTTTGTTTTAATGTAATTTAGTTTTACATTTTCAAGATATGGTACAAGTAGAAGAAAACTTTAAAAGTCTTCAGGAGTAATTTCCCTAGTCTTTATTAATTGCCTGTTGCTCTCAGATGCCCCAACTAATTTTATAAGGGTATCCCATTCCTGTAAAAAATTTTTACAGAAATGCATGAAACACATAAAACCAAACATGCTAGGGTCAGAACGAATAATAGGACAACAATAAAAGCAGAAGTAGAAGGTTAAAGAGCTTTAAAGCTGGGTACAAGATGTTTTCATGTAAAGTGACAGGGAAAGTAGCAGTGATGAGTTACTAAGAAGGAAAAATAAATGTTTTTGTGTTCATTTTTTAAGACACTATTATTTTATATACTTCCTCCCCACCTCCCCACCCCAAAATAATAAAAGAAATATTTGCTTGATTTACAGTATCTAATATAGGACAATAAGCTGGGATCCCTAGACAAGTAGTGACTGAGGGTAGAGGTGATCATCTCCCACAGGTGAATCCCCCCAACATCAATCATTTCTGCTGAGGGACCATCTTACCTGACAGAAGAATGAATGAACTTGGGAGAATGTATTCATGATTTATGGAGACTTCAGTATCTAAACTTCAGAAGTAAGACTCTAGGACAGCCTTTCAAACCAACATTGACCAGAATTAAAAGCTTCTAGTAATTTCAGGTGACTGGGAACAAAATAAATGATTATGAAATGATTATGAAAGCTGTTTTGAGGTAATTATTTGTCTGAGTTATGGTAGGATAAAGACTGGGTAGCAACATGTTTCTGGGCATGTATATCTCAACAACAATCTCAGAAGTGTCTTGAGGCACCTCAACAATGTAGGCAAAGCTAGGTGGTGGCAAAGGGCATTTCACATGTGACTGAGCTAGGATGGAGGAATCTGGGAGTTCAAACAGGCACTGTACATCTGCTGAGGTGGGAAGGTTTAGGGGGCCTCAGGAAACACTAGGGAAGCAGCATAGGAGGAAACAGGAACGGCCTGTGGGGATTAACGGGTCTGTGAGAGCTCAGCTTTCCAGGCTTTCCCCTCCAAGAACATGGGGAGAGGCCTTAGACAGGCCATGGATGTTTCAGTGTGTCAAAAGGGTCCAGAATTCTTTTCCCACTTCTGTCCTTGGAAAAAAAACCCGACTTGCAAGCTGATTTGATTTAAAAATCACAGATAGCAGCCAATATAACCCCCCATACAAAGTTTTATTGAAAGGTTCTATGTATTATCCTCCCATACTTCTTGTGCACTAGACACATCAGCTCCTGCCATGGGAAAAAGGAAAGGATGAGGCTGGGCTGGGGGCTCAGGGACAGAAGGGGCTGCTGACCTTCAAGTAAAGCCTGAGAGATGAGCAGAGCAAGATGCAACAGCTGTTGCAAGAAGGAGCTAAAACCAGCTGCTGACCATAGATTTGAATTGGTTCTTTGGAGAAAACAGCCACCAAATTTAGTGCAAGTGGACAGGTCTGTATAGTCATCCACTTCCTCTGCCTCTTATAAACGCTGTTTAACACTGACCCAGAAGTTTGCCACCTTATGTACCTGCTTATTTTGCTCTATCCTAAAACCAGCTGAGCAATAAGCATTTCTAAAACTTAGGAATAGATGTAATTTAAAAGAAAATCAGTGGAGTAAGAAATATGCTACATGCATTCCCATGTGTAGCAAAATTTGGCAGATGATCAACACCCTAACCACCAGTGAAGTCACCCATCTAACTGCAGACATGTCACTGAGGACATGACATAATTTTCAATGTAAGCTACACAACAAAATACATCTTTAAATAAATCTCTAAGAACGTACTCTCAAGACTCCATTTGATTGACTCTGAATACCAGTTCCAGTGTTGTCTTAGCTTCTGAATAATTTCTATAGTTCCTTAACAATATTTAAGACCTATACATAAGGATAAAGAATTTTACATTTCAATACAACTCAGCTAAGCAGCTTTCATTTCCCCTGTCTTCCTGAAGGATGATTCTTAATGGTCTTGGTTTAGGTCATAGATGGCCTTGCAGAATGTATGGTTTATGGAAAGTATATTATATCCATCTTGGTTTTCTCCAGACTGAACCCCTTGTCAGATTAGTGTAGGTCATGTATGCAGGACTAGTACCAGTTCTGGCAAACCCTCCTGTGCAGTGCTGAAGTCAACTAGAGAGTTAGGTGAACATATAGAGAAATAAACTTAAAGACCTAAACTAGTTCTATAAGTACAGATGTTACTGGTTATACCTGACACCAAATCATTCAAGTTAAGATTAGTGAACCTAAAATGATATATTATCTGCTCATCTTTCTCAAATCAATAATGCAAACAAGGTAATTTCTTTTGTTTGAAATGAAATAATCCTTCCAAGTATTTTAATTGCTTTTGTTCATTACTGGCCACAGAAAACTGAGAAGGATGCAAATGTAAACAAACTTACTGGCCACAGAGAACTGAGAAATATAAACAATCTAATTGGGAAATTTTCTTTTAGAAACATTAGCTAATCAGGTATGCACATTTTTCATATGTTGTGGATAGTGCAGTAGCATTAGCAAGATCATGGACTATATTTTCTCTTAAATGTTTATTTCAGAGCCCAGAATGAAACCACCCATAGTACCATTTAAATAGAGGTTTTTTTTAATATTGTGGAGTTAAATTAAGAAGGTAATAAACAAAAACTCTCTGAAGCATTTTCCCCAAAACTTATCACACTCATACATAAGAGTTTGATCACAAGTGCATACCTTTGAGCAGAAATAAAGAAATAGAGTGAGTGCTCATCTCATCTAGTCATTATCTAATTGATACTCTAGGAAAGCCCTCATTATTTCATCCCATATTTAGTAAAACAGCACCGCTTTTGCAAAGCTTCTCTGCTACTTTTGGTAACAATTCTAGATGCATAGAGAACAGTAACAGCAAGAAAGCCAAAGTACTGCCTGTCACATGTATTGGTACCATTGTGTCTTTTAATTGTACTCATAGAAGCTCCATTTGATTAAAACAAATATATCATTGTCATTTCTTTGACTATTTACATTCCTATTTACACTAACTGAATTTGCCTAATAATAGTAACCCATATTTACAGATGTTCACATGGGCTTAAAGAAAAAAAAAATTAGAAAGGAAGGAACATTTTGCAATACGTCAAAACTTTGTGAAATGAAGGATTACTATTTTTTATTTCAGTAGCATAATAGTGGAAATTGAGTTTCAAATTTTTCTGTTCCCTACTTTTCTTCTTGAGATTATCAGTTATCTGTTTCCTCATTTACAAGAGATATTACTGCCCTTTTGCAATTCCCAATCCCCTGCACAGAGACTTTTAAAATGTCGTAATTCTCAAAAATCATTCATATCTTCATATTTTACTAATCCTCAGGGAAAAAAAAAAAAAAAAGAAAAAAAGGAAGCCCTTGGGGGTTTATGTTGCTCCCAGAGAAGGGCACTTCAAGGACACTTGGGAGACATGTCCTACAAAATTCTTTTAAATGCAATTATTTGTGTGAGAGGGAAATGAAGAAGTAAGTTAGAGCTGCACAAATTTCTATGTCAAAAGAAGTCAAAAAAAGCACTGGGGCTTATTATTTTCTTCTAAAAAAGATAAAATGTGTAAAACAACACCCTGCAAACGTCAATTTGCTACCTATATCTACATATGAGAAAGCAAAAGTCAACAGTTAATGAAATAGAATGAAAATAGAATGAAAATGTCTACGCACAGCTGTCAAGAGACCTTTTTGGCAAATGACTATTTTAGATTCTCAAGGCTATTTAAATGCATCCCATTAATCAGCTGAAGCACTGCATTTCTGTACACATTTTTAATTTTCCTTATACTATTTGCATAGGTCCTCTAAACAGCATTAATACCCTTGCCTAGGATATTTGTGTCCAGCAGAGTAAGGAAGCAGACAAGACACAGCAGTAATAGATGCAGCAGTAGGAGATGTAGTAATAGAGTCACAAAACAATAAAGCTATAAAACTAGTATCAGCTGTAGTAATATTTTCAAAACCTGTTCAGTCGTTCTACTTTCACCCTTGTGTCTGTAACATTGTTTTTTTCTGACATGCACAGTATATAAATATCTGTTTTCTTTAGAGCATTAAAGTTTTTCTTCTTGATTATAAGAAAATTAAGGTTTAAAGTTTGAAGGCATACTTACAATTTGCTAAATTCATACTTCCATTTGTTAAAATATTTCTCTTATCAGATGATAAGAAAATCAGATGAACCTAAATAATATATTTGCACAGAAAAAAAAGGAGAGAAAGACATCCTTGGGCAATTCTGTGTTTTCCCATCGAATCCCAAATGATTGTGATTAAGTTTTGTTTTGGCTTTTATTCTCATTTGCAATTCCTGAGTTTTTCCTTATACTACTTTTTATATAAAAATTCTCAAAATTGTCTTAGGGAGTTCCTCTTCTAGGAAGATTCATCTTCCAGGAAAAGTTTTCAGCTGATGCTGTAGGAAAGAGAGGAGGGAGAAGAGAGGAGAATGTCTACAGTTCCATGAAATGCACATAAACTATAGCTCTGTCTTCAACAGAAACCATCTGAATGACAGAGTGATGTACTAGGAACTTAGCCACATCTTTCACCAGAAAAAATAATCACATGCAACTTCGAACTAGAGTCCTCCTTTGTTTTAACAAATTGTGTTTGATTAATTAATTGGAGTTAGACAACAGTTATTTTGGCCAGCTTCAATGTCAGTCTGTCACTTTTTCCTTTTGGTGTGTTTCAGCAATGATATTTCATTACTTTTCTAATAGTTGTCCCCATATATTATAATCAGAACTATTAAAATAGATGTTTATTTAGATTCCTCATATTATATCCTCCTAAAATGTAACTACATGGTCTTAGGCTCTGCCACAGCAAAAACTGTTTTGCAAATACCTGGGTATTTGGTATCTCAAAATTACTTCTGCAAAACTTAACCGACTAACTTTTAAAATAGGATTCATGAGGAAGTTGCAGTACAAAACTGAGATTAAGACTCACTTCTGCTGTAAACTCTAGCTAGCTGTCAGTATGACAGTGGAGAATGGTATTACAGTCTATCATCAATGTAAATTCCAGAAGAAAATCTAGTTCATCTACGTGTCCTTTGCACATAAACTGGAGAACATAACTGGGACTTCTTGGCTTTTATTAAAAAAGGATTAGATCTTTAATAAAAAGCTGTGAAAAAGCTTTGTCTTGGGGCATGCTCTGTCTCCCTGGGGAGAGAAAAAAAAAAAAAAAAAAAAGAAGAAAAAAAAAGAGGAACTCCAAACCAAGGGCTTATGATACTTGGATCTGAGGAGAAGTTACTTTCTGGTTCTAAGTCAATGATTGATGATATCTTATCCCTTGTTGTTGCCTGGTTTTGATATCTTCCAAACTTGGAAGAAAGGGAATTAAAATTTCCCTGGAGTCAACACTGTGCATCAAAACTTGTAAAAATTCTTTCCTGCCTTATGTACAAATTAAGTTAATGCATTATCCATGGGATTAGCTGAATTCAATAAAAGACACTGCAGTAAATATTTCCAGCATTTAAAAAGAAAGTATGGGCCTGTAAAACCCTCATAAACTTCACAAGCATCATATTTAAAAAAAGAGGGTTTGTTGCCTACCACTTCATTTGAAAAGCACAGGGTTTCTGTTTAAATACATGGTTTCCCCTTTAAATAGTTACAGACTTTATATATACAATGCTTTTTGTATGATGATTATACAAAATCATTCAATTTTTGAAGATTATCCAGGTAAATTTTAAAGAATAAATATATCTTCTCTAAAACTTCTACCTTGATAGCTTAAATATTTTAATATTTATTAATAAATATTTTAATATTTTAAACTTTCTAAAATACCTCTTTCTATTAGTCTTTCTTTATTTTGATCCAAATTTATATTATTTTATCAGCATGGAACATCTTGCTAATGGTATGCAATGTAATGCTAAAGTTCCTCAGTCTTTACTGACAGTTCTCCTGTGATCTTCCAGTAAATGCCAACTCCAGTTGATAAGCCTTCAATTTAAACTAAAACTTCTGGAGTCCCTATATGCTTTACTTTCTGTTAAGCTATTTTATCCTACATTTTAAATTCCTATTCACAATGTGCAGTCCACCTGCTCCTGTCAACATTGGCTGGATTTTTCAGGTGTTACATCATCCACACCATAGTCTATTAAAGCCAAATTTTTTTAAAGCTGTGTCACAAATAATGATATTAAGCAGAACTTGTTCTAAGACTGGTCCTTGGAAAATACAATTTTTAACCTCTATCCATCTGGAAAACTCTCTTATCATTGTAATCTTCTCTTCAGCTATCATGCCAATCATTCCATAGTCCTTGCTTCAACTTCCACTTTTATTTTCTTTCCTTTGATATCAATTTTCATTCCTTTGAGTCACTGCTTAACTGAAACATAGATTATTAAATTGACTTCATTGAGCCCACCTAAAGGATATGAAAGAAAGATGTACTATAACATGACACAATCCATTTTTGCCAAAATCATATCGAATTTATCTTATTTAAACTTCATATTCTTGGTTACTCTTAAAAAAAACCAAAAAACCCTGTATATTTTATTAAGGATAAATGAAGAGTTCTTTTGGATATTCCACTTTTCCTTATCAGATACATGGATCACACTTACTATTTTCTAATAGGAACCAATAAAGTATCATGACCAAAATTGAAGATTCTTTTAAAATAACTGTTACTGGACATTATCCAAGTTGTTCAGGTTTCACACAATACCTGATTATTTTTTAATTCACTATGGATGTTATAATTTCCATTTCCTATTCTTGTTGGATAATATTTTCTTAATCATATATATAATTTCTTCAATTAAAATTGTGGCAAAGCATTAAGATGTGTGACATTCAATGTCCCCTAATCTCTGTCTGATTCTCAGGATATGACCCCACTTGTCCCCTTCATATTATTTCTATATACAACAGTTAGAAATCTTATAATTTCATTTCATTTCTTTGAGGGATCTAGCTCAGATAGATATTTTGCCCTTTTGACTCTATTTTGTACTTTCTGACCTACACACTGATAGACAATCTCATTTCAGTAAATTCCCTGATCACCTACTATGTCCTGTTGGAGGTGTTTAGTGGTCCAGGCAGGTCCATAGCTTTTATTTTCTACATTCTTCTGCTTAAAACTCAACCTCAGATTACTGAAATTTTCTCTTCATGTGACTCCATGTGTCATTTGCATTTTAGTCTATGAGTGCCTCTTTGTTGCTTTTACTGCCTCAAAATGTGGGAGCTTTAATTATTACCAATATTTTTCTACCTTGCACTTGAACCTAATGTGGGAGTTTTGAACCTACCTATGCTTGCTCGTTCCAAGAATACTGTCTCAAACTGCTTTTCTCTCTGCTCAGTCTACACTCTTGAATTAAGATTCACAGCTTTTAAAGTAAATGTAACATGGCAGATATATTTTTATTCTTATTAAAGAGGTTTGTCTGGTTTATTTCTACAAGAACATCTAAGCTGCTATCATGGTATAATTAATACTATAACCTATCAGCATTTTTTTTGTCAAAACCATATCTAGGAAATCTATATATTTCTCTCACAGTTTCTAAGAGTCTTCTAGCACATCTACAACTCTGTTTTTCAGATTATAAAATGTGTTAGGAAGTGCTCTTGGCTCTTACAGAAACAACATCTTTAAGTTCATTCTCTAATTTTTCTCTTACATGCTAAGAATATGACTATAGGAAATTTCAGTTTTGACACCTGTTGTGAGTAAAAAGGAGTCATAGGATTAGTAAAGATAGTACATGAAAAAAGGTATGATGAGTAACACTCAAGCAACTCCAGTATCAGCCCCTCCTATGCAATTTTATTATACATCTTTGATGTGAGACAAAATAAAGCTGTGCAGAACAAATACACCCGGTTTCAAAGTACTTGACAAGCTGCTGTCACTCTGTTTTTAATTTATATATATATATATGTAACTAGAAAAATAAAGACGAAAGCATGATATAGAACTAGTTCACGACTTTAAATGTACCCAATGTGTTTTATAAGAAGCATGAAAACATTTGTCTCATAATACCTAATGTCCTCACCTCTGCTAGATGTCTAGGAAAATACAACAGGCAGATATTATGAGAGAAAAATAAAATTAACCTTCTTTACCACACCCTTTTGAAAGTGCATTGCATCCATACTATCCCTCACAGAAAACAGAAACTGATGTTTAGGTGGAAATTATAAGAAACAAAACGTGTGCATTGTCTTTTCCCAGTATACTATTTAATTCTGCCAATCAGTGTTTAGGGATTTCCAAAGTAAGCACTCAGGACTGTGTCTGTAGCAATCACTGATGAACACACTTTGTGCTATTTTTTCTGACCCTTTTTCTGACATATTTATGCTTCTTTCCTCTATAAGATACTACTAAGGAGCACCATTACTATAAAAATAAATATGCTTTTACTTGTTTTTAACTTATTGCCTCAGCATTTCCCTTGATAACCTTTAAATTCTCTTATAAGAAACTGTGACTAAATATTCCCTATTATTGTCCATATGTCATTCATTACATTGCAAATCCCTGTCATAGTCCTTTTCCTCACCTAGGTAACCTACTACCCACTGCCTCCCATTGTTGATTCTGGATTTAATTTCATTCTATGAAAACCACTTTTTAGTTCTTGATAGCTTCTCTGCCTAGGTGCTTTCTGAGATGCCTGAACCAGCATGCAGAATTTTCCCAGTGTAAATTCCTGCATTCACATAGTAGCAGGGTACTGTTTTCAACTTTGCACTCCCCTTCTTCCTTTCCTAATAAGTTTTGAGATTTTGCTTCCTTTTTAAATGCCCCTGACTAATGACTTGAGATTTTCTGAGCAACAAAAATTTCTTTATCATGAGGGGTTTCTACATTGAAAGCTGTTCATGCTTTTTCCTGCAACTCAGGATCAAGTGTGTACACTTGCAGGGAAAAATTACTTATATTTTGGTAATAGTGAAGATCAGTTGGTTAAACACTTGTTAAACACAGAAAAAAAGCTGGACTACTTTCCTACCTACAGACATATTTTGCCTTCTACTACTCAATTTTTTCATTAGTTAAGCTGATGACACTTCACCACAAACCACCTCATTTTAAAATATTTTGATTTGAACAAAGTTTTCAAATTAGTTTTGGAAAAAACTACCTTTAACATGAGCTTTTTTTTTTTTTTTTTGCTTTCTTTTGCTTTGGTTTTGGCCTGAACATGGCAAAAACCCTTGACTATGACATTTCCTTCATTGTCACTTAGAGGTAGAAAATTCTAGATCCTCATTTCCAAATAAACTGATACAGCAGCCACTATTTTCCTGGCTTTTAAGAGAGAGTTTTTCAACCAAGTGTTGAAATTGTCCTTGCAGTTTTAAACCAACTATTTCAATTTTCAATTTAAGATTCATTATCTGTATTTAACATTATTTTATTAAAACAAGAACAGTTTAATAAAATGTTTAAATTAATAAAATATATTTTATATAAAGATCTGGAGAAATCTATACTTAAATGGCAAATAAATAAATTAGCTAGCATCTGTTTGAAATTGCACAATGAAATACCTGATTATTTCCCCTTCAAAAAAAGCACATGAAAATCAAAATCTGCTGTGACAACAGGTATATTCAGATAATCAAAAGTACATTTTTTGCTAGGCAAATAGTGGTTTTCATATAAGAATAATAATGAGAATTACTAAGTGAAAACAAGAAAAGCTATCTTAAGCACAGAAGTTGCATTTTATTATTCTGTGTTGTAAAACTGATATAAATAAAAATTTGGATAAACATTTAAATGAAAACATTTCAAAACTGGAGATTTAATCTTAAATTTCAGAGTATGCTTGCATTTTTAATATGATAAAAACAGAAGTGCAAAAGTGCAAGGCTATAGGCTGCAGTGCCTTATTCAATCTAACCCACACGTGGGAATGAGTAATGTGGAAAGCTTCAGATCACTGATAATAATTATTCTCTAAATTAAAGATGAGCTTTAACCCATCTTCTTTGATGATTAAGAAAGCCAAATTTTCAAAGCTAATTAGTTTCTCAGTAAGGGTCATTGTTGTTTATTGTTCAGGTACTCTTAAGGTAATTAGTATGCCTGACCTAAATTAGGCACATTTTTGCACATTTTATTAACAATGCCCAGTAACAGAAACCCCTGACCAAAATATATGCTGTGCCTCTGTCTTCTGAGGTGAAGCAAATTTCACATCCAAGGATGTTTCCAACATAAACATCTGGCTGCAGGTTCTTGGTTACTTGACTAACAAAGGCTGCACCATCCCACTGCTCAGGGAAAAGTGGCATCAATGTTTTCCAACCCCTTATTGGCATTATGTTGTTTCATGTGTAGTGTGGAACTGAGCACAGCCAGACTCTGAACTACCAAAAGAAGCAGAAAGGACTGGTTTGCCAGTCTATCTTAATAATTCACTATCTCAGCAGTAGAAAGTAGCTGATTTTTACATAACAAAGAGTAAAAATCAAAAATTATTGAATGATCCCTCCTACCTATAAAAATATAGATAATCTCTTCTAGCTTCCAACCATCAGCATTTTAGAACTTTCTGAACCAAAGGTGAAACTGCTTTTAATATCCAAGATCTATTTATTCTGATACTTAGATTATGAGAAAGCATGCAATCCTTCCCAGCTTGCCTTTGTATTGTTACCAATTGTGTTTACATCCAAAATACTCCTTTCTTCCAAGCTCAAGAATCTGGTCCACAAACTTCTCTTGTTGCTTTTCTTGGTGCTGTTCTTGCTTCTACTACTCCTTTCATGAAATAGCTTAACAGAATTGCAAATATATCCTTTTCATTATATGGAGGTACCTGTGGCTACAGAGAATATAACATTAAACATTAAGAGGTTTATGTTGTTTCTTTCAAAAGAATGACTGCTGGTTTATTTCCCTTGGATTGACATCAATCACTGAGCTCAAGATATTTGCAGAGAACTATATAAAATCTATTCTCAACAAGGTAGCAGCAAGGCTAGAGCCTGCCATTCTATCCATATCACATCAGTTCCATTACAATAGTAAATTAAAATTTCATTTATCAATTTAGCATCTTTTCACTCACCTATGAGTGAAACACAGTAACATTTTTGTTTTACTTTGGGTAGCCAGCCTTAAATATGGCTGTTATGAATATGACTAATTCTCCATTGTTACTGTGTTACTGCTAATCTCCTTTCACACATCCTTTATGAAAAGATGGTCAGGTCCAGCTGCCAACCTCCCCTACAACATGATTTATATAATTCTTCTTTTCCTCATTTAAAACCACCTATGATCACAGCAAAACCTCTTATTGTAATTTTAATTTAGGATATTTTTTGGTGATAGGCTTTATCAAACTCTTGGATGAAACTCCTGCGTTGAGCAGGTGAAATTTACCAATTTGTGCATTGGCTGATCCTGGAGATGTGCTGCCCATAGACTGCCCTCTATGACAGTCATGCTAACTCTTCTCCAACATTTCATATGTCTTCACCTGCTCACCGAGCCCACCTTTTAATAATCCCTTATACTAACTGGTCTCCAAGATAATCAAATTACAAGTAAGCTTTTTTGTTAAAACTTTTCCCCCAAGACTATTATGCATACTAGTGCTGTCAAAGTTCTAAGTAAAACTGTTGGAGGATTCATTCTGCAATTTCATGACTCTGTTGTGGAAATTTGCAGGGTCTCTGTGTCCCAAGTAGTATGAAACAAAGGGATGCTTTTCCTCCTCACATTCTTGTTGCTTAGATCTAAGAATGCACTCACAGGAACTTAAGATATAAACATACCCATGCACACCTATGGTCAAAAGCATGGTGTGGGAAGAAGGTTAGTTCAGAGCTCCAGCTATGAGAGATTGCTCATGATCAAACCAAAGCCTTGAAATCTGTGTATAAGCTCACACACACAGTGTATAGGGCAGCGATTCACTGCAGTTACACAATACAACTCTTCTGATGGGCAGGACAGCCCATTGTCAAATACCTCTCTGCTGTACAAAAGCTTCCTGGTGATGAGGAAGGCGTGAATGACTCTAAAAACTGCTGTGACTAAAAAGGCATTTACTCACTCAGGCGGAATTTCCAACTGGATTTTTTGAACAGCTGACTTTGAAGCAATTGGCATTGAGGAAGACACAAGATTTTCTGGGAGAAACTCATGGTAGCACAGGAACACATGGGAGGGAGACCAACCAACCAGTGTCAAAATCGATGGCCTCTCAAGCCTAGTGTGCTTTCTCCAGCTGTGGCTGTAAGCCAACAGGCAGAAAAAGTAAGAACAAGGCAGCCTTGGGCTGTGGGAGTACCACTATCCCATCTCACTACTGCTCCTGTCTCCTTCCAGCATTTGCCCTCTCTTCCCTTGAACTCCTGCTTTCTCAACCACAGCAGCAGCACCATGTTCAGTGTAGGGGTCCAGTGTGCTACTGCAAATACTGAACAGCATGTAGGAGGAGGAAAACATGAGTGGTACGAAGCCAGGCCAGAATTTTAGGATTGTTAATTAGGGCTTTGGAATAAGCAGTCTGGGTCAACCCAATCTAGGCACCTACTCTGACAGATGTGGGTTTGTCCCACACTGATACTAAATATAGAATTCAAAAGCTCAAAAATGAAATTTTGACCACAAGGTAAAATTTAATTTGAGTTATTAGCTTTGGATGGAAATTATTGCAGGTCCAGACAATTCATTCCCTATGTCCACAAGTGCTTGAATGGAGCACAAAGAATTAAAATAGGTAGAAATTAGGCCCTGTGCTTCCCACCAGGCTGGAAACCTCACTGAGGCAAAGTGGAGGGTCTGGTGCAGCTGCAGGGAGCTGCAGGCTCTTATTTGTGTTTTTCTGAACACCTGAAGTGGGATAGACAGGCATGTAAGGTTGCTTCTTAAGACAAATCAGACTTTGCCAGTTCAAAAAAAAAAAAAAAAAAAAAAGAAAAAAAAAAAGCAGCATCACAGCCCTTTTCCCACTGCTCCCACTGAGTCTGTATGATATAATTTGGCACAATGTTGTTATGTTTATGGTGCAACCATCAGCAGAGCCATCCTACAACACCAACAAGCCATGGAGTACTGGAGCACATAGTTGTGAATGTTATTATAGGTTATCACAGGTTACCCTGCAGAGTGCCCAGAGTGCACTTGTATGCAACCAGCTGCTCCCACACACCTCTGAGGATGCCCCATGACTAGAGGGGGGACACGGCCACGTTTTTAGGGATTTCAGCATTCTCATGCCCACACAAACGTGCACATCCTGCTACCACTGCCCCATGGTTTTACCCCTCCCTACTTCTTGCACCTACAGTCACTTCTGGTGACCTCCAACACAGAATGTCTCATGCTGTCAGATGCAACTGATCCCTCCTTATTAGCTTAAAATTGTAAGAAAGAGAAGATTTGCTTTTCAGGATTTTTGCTTCTGAACTGTGAATTTCAATGTACACGAATGTAAACAAATACTGCAATCTACTCGTCTCCTTTCTGGCGTGCTTTGGGACCGGCTACAACTCAGTAATAATTGTTTCTGAAGCAAAGCGTAGCCGGCAATAGAAACACCATTCCTTGCTTCAGACTGAAGCAAACCCGGCCGAAAACCCCAAACTTTGTCTCTGAGCGTAGGACACTTCGGCCCGCCACGGCGGCCGGCACCGCCCCGACGGGAAGGGACGGGACGGGACCCGCCCGTGCGGAACCTGCGCCCCGCGGAGCGCGGCCCGCGGGGAAAGGGAAGGGAAGGGAAGGGAAGGGAAGGGAAGGGAAGGGAAGGGAAGGGAAGGGAAGGGAAGGGAAGGGAAGGGAAGGGAAGGGAAGGGAAGGAGGGAGCCGCGCCCGCGAGCGGCAGGCCGGGGCGGGGGCAGAGCAGGGCCGGGCGCGGCTCCGCACGGCTCTGCGCGCAGCCGGCGCCGCGGCGGGCGGGGTGCCGAGGGGAGGGACGGCCGCGCCTCGCCGCGGAGGTGGGCGGCGAGCGGGCGGGGTGTTCAGCGCCGTGCCCGGGACGGGCATTACCCAAAAGGCGGAAAAAAAAAAAAAAGGCGCTAATTAAAGTCGCCGCTGCCGCGCGCGGTCCCACCCTCCCCACCGGCCGGCTCCCGTGGCAGACGGGAGGGGACAGCAGAGCCGCGCTCCGCGGAGTCACGCCGCCGCCTCCGCCGCCGCTCCGCACTCGCTCCCTCGCCCGCCGCGGCAGCACCGACGGCGGCGGCTCCCCCCTCCCGCCCGGCCCCGCGCACCATGGCCCCCACAGCCCCCCGCCTCGTCCTCGGCCTCCTGGTGAGTGAGCGAGGGAGGGAGGGAGGGAGCGGGATCGCTGGCATCGCTGGGGTGAGTGGGTGGGCGCCGGGGGCAGCGCAGGGAGCGCGGCCGCGCACCTGGCCGCCCCTTTCCTCCGCGCTGTTGGTGCTCAGGGAGAGCCGAGCTGTGATCGCTGCCTGCTCTCACTCCAGGCCGCGTTTGTGCTCGGCGGGGCCCTTGCGGGGGGCGCGGAGCAGCGCGGGGGTTCGGAGCGGGCAGGAATCCGGGGGATGCGCCTTGGGACGGGCGGTCGGGTGGCTCATGGAGCCTGCCCTGAGGTTGCACGACGGGCGCACCTCGGGTCGCTGATGCTGCTGCTGGTTATTCATAGAAAAAAAGTTAAAAATACCGCAGTTCATTTGATTTAAATCTCCCCTCTGCCTCTCCGCGCCTGGTTCTCCCTTTTCCGTGGGAAGGATTGTGCCACAGTGTGGAGCGTGTTGAGCTCCTCTGAAGGAGCTAGTTGTGCATGGAACACTTGTCAGCGATTACCTTTACCTTCAGTTTATTGTATTTGTACATAATTATCAGCTCCGGAAAGGTCTCTAGCGGGGAGAGTGGCGGAGTTCTCTCTCACTTTTAATTTTTTTAAATTTATAGTGAATGAGTAAACGTGATTTGTTTCCTAGCCCCTTTCCTCCCTATTAACGTTGCATTCACAAAAAGAGGGCAGATGATCATATGAGCCTGTGAAAGAAAAATAGTTGGTAGTGCTGAAGCACTGAATTTATTATTTTAATATTAATTATATATGCACATTTTAATGAAAATGTTACTATTTCAGACACTATATGCCTGCCTTTGCAAGGATATTAAAGTAAAACCCGAAGAAATGCAAGCAACTTTATTCATACATCTAATTAAAAAAAAAAAAAAAAAAAAAAAAAGGAAAAAAATTCTTCTGTCAAGCATAAAAACAAAACGCCACTCAAAGGAAAAAAAAATCCTGAGGTGTCTTGTTTGTGTAAAGTGAAAGGATATCACAACTTATTTTTTACCTGGTGTTTTCCTTATGTCTTCATATCCATGAATAACTACCACTTACTTTTGTTTAACTCCTCAATAGTTCTTTGTGCTGACATCAGACTGGGCTTGGCATTACTATTTAAAAATTAGATGTCATTAATTCTTAAAATATTTCAGAACAGTGTAAAAAGATGCTGTGATTTCAATAACTTAAAAATTAGTGTGGTGTCTTTCAGGAGAGAGTGTTTTATTAAGTGTCTGTTAATAAGGAAAGCCTACTAATACATAAGCAGGGATGTTTAAATTATTTGTGTATATGCAATTTTTATACCTGTATATATATATATTTAAGGAACTATATATATAAGGAGCTTATATGGTGTAGACTCAGCATTTTTTTTTTTCTAGGGTCCTACTGTCTTTCAGAATTTAAAGTATTTTCATTTAAATATTTTCTTAATAAGCATCACAAGTAGTTTTCAGGATTTCCATTACCTATTTACTTCTTTATACCTTTAATCCTAAAGGTATAAAGGCAAAATAAAAATGCTTTTCCTTTTTTGCTAGACTTTCATCCTGAAAGAGTAAATGCACATAAAAGGGTGGATAGATTTATTTACATTTTTTCTATGTCTTTGTTTAATTATCTGTGTGATTTTTGGATTACAGTTTTAAACATAGAGATAGAAACTAGGCAAAAACACACACATGTAATCTGAGATCAGGATTCACTTGCTCTTTTCCGAGGAAAATCTTTGTACCTCTGTGTGGTTCTTTTTAGTAAAAGGTCTGATATCTGCTACTCATTTGAATTTTTAGGAGGACCCTATTTTGTAACTGGTTATATGGGAGTGGACTGCTGTAATACACAACATTTTATTTATGTCATGTCTAATTGCTGAAGCTACGTTTAATTAGTTCGTTGAGAATGCACTTTAAAGATGCAAAGTGATCTATAAGTGCAAGTGTCGTCATGTGGTTTTAATGAGACACTTGTCCCTTTAATGTTCAGCATCACCACAATTCTACCAAACTGAGTGTTGATGAATTAAACCTTGATGCTTAGAGACCTTGGATCTAAATTGGCCAGGAATGCTGTTGGAGGGAGTGCACGGCAAAGCTGTGTTTTCTTTTCTCTACTGAAATAATAGTTTAGGCAAAATCTTCTAGTCAGTGGGAGCTCTGGCTGTTAATGTCAGTGGTGCAGTGATTTAAAAAAAAAAAACAAAAAACCGAAACACCAGCCGTGGAGAAATCCAGGAGCAGTAGTAGGAACTTGTTTCCAGTTTGAAACTTTGTATGCTGTGCTGCACAGTACCTGAATTTTTAGGGAGGAGTTCTTTCTGTGCTGTTTCACTTGCTTGTCGTAACAAATAAACCAACCAACCAAAGTCAGCATCAGTGTCTAGTTCAAAATACCATGTAATTATGTGGGGTTTTTTTTCCCTGATTTCTTCATTTGTTTTCTAGGTGCTGAGTTTGTGCTGTGAAGCTTGCAAGAAAGTAATTTTTCATGTTCCTTCAGAACTAGAGGCTGACACGTTAGTTGGCAGAGGTGAGAGAAACTATGAAATTCCCAGTTTAACACAGCATTGCACTTTTGCTGGAGATGCTGTTAACAGTGGAGGAGACTATTTTTAATGGAATGAATGGATGACTGGAGAGCCAGCTAAACAGCTGGATCAGCCTTTTTATGAAGGATACGCCCTGTGTTTGTTATGGATTTGAACATCAGCTCCATGCATCCATTTGACTTTTGCATAAAGAGTTATTGTCAGGTTACAGGATTTAATTTAAAACTAAAATGGCAGAATTTAATATTTTCAAAATTTGGAGTCTAAGGCTTATGATTTAAATAAATGCTTAATATTACAAACTGCACCCATAACTCCTGGTCATATGAAGAAGAGAATAAGTCATTTGGACAAAGGAAATGGTAAAAAAAGAAGACAAAACCCGCTCAACCAGGCACCAAGAGGCTGCTGCTGTGTGAAACATGGATGTGACTGCTCAGCAGTGCTGGGCATTCAGAGCACACCAGGGGATGTGTTGCAGAGGTTTCCTGCGTGCACATTCTGTTGGGAGAGTGCTCCTGTCTGACTGGACAGTCTGCCTCAGTTTAGGGCAGCTTGCAGGTGGCTGAGAGGAATAGAGCAGAGCACAAAACATCCCACTCCTATTTTTTTCCAGACCAGTCTTTCAAGGGCAGCTTTGAAAGGTGTGGCATAGGAGGTGCTGAAGGATTCTGTGCTGCCTGAGACTGAATTTGAGGATTCAGAAGTGCCCTTTGTGAGTCCTCTGACAACAGAGAAGTATGCTCCAAGTCTGCAGTCCTAATCCATATTTCTGTAGAAGGGAAAAAATAAAGTGAATTGGTAGTTCATCACAATTGCTCAGAAAATCTAGTTTTATAGTGAAAATTCCTTGATCTTTTAAATTTTAAAATGAAGAGGGCTGCTATGAAAATTCTCTGAGTTTTCATAGGCTAACATTTCTCTCTGAAAATAATTTATATTAAAATAAAACTTCATATTATTGCAGTGTTTGAAAGAAATTGCATAAAACGGAAATTAAATTTTTTCCCTAAAACTTTTAACAAAACCGTTAAAACTCAAATGACATTACTTAAGCATTTATGGAGGAATATTTTGCATTGATACAAGGACCATACCTTGACAGTGAAATTAATCAGGATTTTCCTGCTTATCATAAGCGTTTTTTGTATTGTACTAGAAGTTTTAAAGAAAAAAAGCCCCACAAAACTATAGTTAACAGACCATAGGGTTGACTCATATAACCATCAGAAACAATATATCCTGTCTGGTATTTTTGGAGATGCAATGCTGCAATAGGCAGCAGGATGAGGTACATTTAAGTGAGGCAGTGATATTCTTTCTAATATTCCATTTGCACTGTATAGATAAAAAAAGGAAAGGAGTCACTGCTGCAGTACCATAGAAAGTCTAGGAAATCTTAATTTGCCCATTTAAAGGACAGACTTAAGAGAAAGAAGAAATCACTATTTTTAAAGTTTTTAATGCAAAATGAAATTTAGTGTGTTGAAAATATCATTACTTATGCAGGATGAAATTCTGAATCTTTGTGAATTTTGCAGTCAGCTTTCATGCAGCAGTGTCCCACCCACTGTGATACCATTGAATGAATATTAAAAAGTCTTGATTTTGAAACCATGACACACTTCTAGTATTATGCAATGATCATTTGTTTGCAGTTTGAGTCTGACTTCCATCCTTTTCAGGGTGCCAAATGAGTCTTTCTTAGGGCTGTGGTCATATCCTGATTTTGTTTTTTTTTCCAGCTGTAATGCTAAACTACTTGCTGGTGAACTGAGTTTATTGAAGTTCCAGAAATCTCTTTTAGACACAAGTGATAGCAAATACAATGAAAAATACTGGGAAGTATGCTAAAATTACCTGTATGGGATTCTATCACATACATATTTAAAAATTGCTAATTGTTTGTTCCAGAGTTAATCTTTATCTCTCCCATCTGTCTGCCTCATAATTTAAAGGCCTTTGTCCTCCCAAGAGTATTAAATCACATAGTACCAGTCAGTGCTTTCCTCCTGAGGGCAGAACTTCCAGATGTAAAATCTCCATTGGGCATTTGCATTAATTAATCGTCCTCACCGATATTGTGGGGCATGAAGCACGAGGCAAATGTAATAGCTACTGGTCCAATAATGGGCATGTCTGCAATGGTTTTTTTGCATTTAAATGTGCATAATTTCATCTCTGGTGCTTCAATAATTTTAGCAGTGTAATAATGTTTTGTTGAGTGATATCTATAAAGCATCCACGTCGTTTTGGAAACACTAATAAACACAAGAGTGGAAATTAATGAAACCTTCATCAAATCTGAGTGCATAAGTGGGTTTTAAAATCAGTATTTGTGATGTTTAAATACTGAATGATAAGCTTTTGAAGACTCTACCTGTCAATTAATACAATTTTTAGTTGGGGCTTGGGTTTTTTTGTTTTATGAGGGATATTGGTTTTTGCTGTTTGAGTTAATATCTGAATATTTTTTTACAGTTGATTTGAATGAATGCCTTCAGTCTGCAGAGTTTATCAGTTCCAGTGATGAGAACTTCAAGGTTCTAGAGGATGGTTCTGTGTATACAACATCTGCTCTTTCTTTGTCTACTGGGAAAAAGACTTTTACCATATTACTTAAGGACATTCAAGAACAAGTTCAAAAGAAAATACACGTTAGCGTGGTGGAAGAAGCAAAAAAGGTTAGGTTCTAACTTCAAGATACCTTACTTATTTGAAATACTTTTTCAGAGTACAGCTTCATACTAAGTATCTGTAATTGAATTTTAGAATTCAAACAATCAGGCAAAATACTGGTGTAGAGTGTATTTTTACTTAGCAATTGTTGATTACTATGTTGCTTTAGTCAGCAAATTTCCTTTCACAAATGGGAGATGCTAGAAAGTAGCATAATCAGGAATGTCAAGAATCTTAAAAGCTATGTTTGAGAAATTAAAGCAGATCTTATTCATGCAAAGTATTACAAGAAATGAAAAAGCTTGGAATATTATCACAGATATAATCAGGAATGAAGACCTTGGAAAAACAAATTGTCAGTAGGAAGACTGGAATGGGGGGGAAAAGATGAAAATACAGGATGGCAGTTAAGCAAGAAATATATGCAGTTAAAAATATGTAGATGTATTCTCATCTGTCTTTCTATCTTCTCAACCCAGACACCGAAGACCAGGCATGCTAGAGATACAATTCTCAAGAGAACCAAAAGAAGATGGGGCCCTATTCCATCAGTCATGATAGAGAACTCACTGGGACCTTTCCCACTGCAAATACAGCAGGTACATTTTTTGTATGAGCCTTGATTGTATGACCCATTCTAGTTTTGTATGTGACTTTTATGATGAAGAAAATGAGCCGTCTTGTATTCTCTACCAATGACATTCCTACTCTTATTCTTCTGTCGTGTTCCATCCTGTTCATTGTGTATCTCATGATCTTGTACCTGAAATAACTTGTGATCTTAGTTGTTAGAATGAAATGGAATTGTGAAAAAAGTTGAAAAAAGGGAGACATACTATCAAAGAGAGCTCTTTGGTCTGGAAATCAGTGTGTGTAATTAAAAGAAAAGCAACAGCAAACAATCCTCCACTAAACATTGCATAGAAAAGGATTTTGTAAACACAGACTGGGGTAAATTTTGCCTGCTTGTCTACATCCTTTCTGGAGCTCGAGGTGTGTACCTTCAGCCTTGAAGACTGAGTATGGCCCATGTTCTTCAGAAAAGTACTTACTGGGAGAAAAACAAGTAGGCGTGAAAGAGAAATGCAAGAACTGAAGTTATCATAGATCCATCTAGCCTTCACTAGATTACAGAGTGGCTGGTAGCAGATGTGTGGAGACAAGTGTAATAACAGAGTCTGTGCAGAGCAATCATTCTTCTACTAATCTTACCCTCCTAACTTCTGGCATCCAGTAAATAAGGGAAGTATTTTGGGAGAAGAGTGTTTATAAATAGATAAGTCTAATGTTGCCTCCTTGGTGCTGGTAATGAGATGCAGATGCTATCTAAATTGTTATATCTCTGAACTGTACTCTATGCAGTCTTTCTTCTTTCCTTCCTTCACTTTTTCTTCTTTAGGTGCAAACCACATTCTTAGTGAATGCACTAAAACTAAAGTCTCTTGAACAGGTTCAGAAATAAGCTGTCTGTATCTGAGTATGCCTCATGTGTGAAGTGTTCTAGAGAGATTGGATTTCAAATTTTTTTTTCCTTATACTGTCATTTCTTTAACTTGATAGTTCTAAATATTTATGAGTTTGAGTTAACTCCCCTTTTCATGTACACACATTATAAAGGAAGGCAGTCACATGTCAGGCTGTTCTCCTATTCTGTGAACAGTAAATCAAGTTTGTTTTTTTGTTTTAGGAGTTTTTGTTTGTGCTAAATATGATCATGAAAAAGAGGAAATGTATTGAGATGCTGTTGCTGTTTTTCCTTGGGCTTAACAATATCTTCTTGTAGGTCCAGTCAGACACAGCTCAGAACTACACAATTTATTATTCTGCAAGTGGACCAGGAATTGATCAAGATCCAAAGGGATTGTTTTACATAGAAAGAGAAACTGGAAATATCTTTGCTACTCGTGCAGTAGACCGTGAACAGTATCCAAGTTTTCAGGTACAGGCCTATGTTGTGTAAATATAATTAAATATATATATTCATATATTTTAAATCTCTCATGCATATATTTGACAGTTGGATTGCAGGGGAAATGGCAGTGAACAAGATCTGGAATCACCTGTCTATTCTGAGTAATATCCTTGGTGTTGAAGAGATAAAATCAGGAGCAAATAAATAAATAGCTGGTCGTCTATATCTTGAGAGTAGTTTTGCTTTTCACTGCTTAATCTCTAATTGCAGCATAAATATAGTGAGCTACTGGATTTGCATCATTCCTAGGAATAATTTTTCAGGGAAGGTTGGAAAGGTCTTCAGAAAACCAAAATAATGGTAAACTCTAGACAACTGTGGTTTTCTGAGTCTCTCAAGCTGTTCAGTTCTGTTAACAAGGTACACTGCTCTCTCTACTGGCTGAGAAGTGTAAGAAGGCAATCAGTAGAAACAGCTGCTAAAATGTAATTTTCTTGCTGCATTTTATTAGGTTATGTTATAATGGACAAATAGTTTTGCCTCTCATTCTTGTTTTGTTCTAAATAACAACATATGCATCTAAATTTTGGTGGGTGTGCCTTGTAGACACGTGAAAAAATGTGTCAGGGAGCTTGGAAAAAGTGATAGAGTTGGAGGAGGAGTCTGGGAGAAAAGATTAAAGTACTTGTTGTGTGTGAGGAATGGAAGGGGGAAAGACTGGAAAACATTCAAAGGTTTTCTTCTGCTTTCACTCTAAGATACCAGTGATGTCCCCTTCCATGTGTCTGAAGACCCTGGTTTGAGAAGGATATGCTTTGCACACTGTATTTAATTTCATTTTATTGACTTCTCAATTGGACTAAAAGTGTAGTAATACTGCATGTTGCTTAAGCACTGAATTTTTCTTACAGATCATTTGCTTTGCAACCACTCCAGATGGTTATTCACCAGAAGTACCACTTGTGCATACAATCAGGATAGAGGATGACAATGATAATGCTCCATATTTTACACAGGACCTTTTTGAATTTTGTGTTCCTGAAAATTCCAGACCTGGTAAGAATTGTTTTAAATCACTGAACACACTTACCACTACTCAGCTCTGTTACATACCAGTATGGCTAGGTGTGATCCTGCCTTTTAAGACATTTCAGTGGGATTTCCTGTATTATGTTGCAGCAAAGGCTGAATTTGCAAAGAGCAGCAATAAATGATCAAGTAGCTCTTTAGCTCTTTTCACTTGTTTAAAACAGAAACACCTTTTCAAATAATATTTTACTATTTGCAGATATTTCTGGAACTAAAAATTGCTGTATTGTGTTCACAGGTGTTGTTGTTGGAAAAGTGATTGCAGAGGACAGAGATGAGCCTTATACTCTGCATACCACGTTGAAATACCGGATTGTGTCCCAGACCCCGCCGATCACCCCGGCGTTCTCTCTGCACGGTGACACCGGTGTCATCTCTGTGTTACTGCCACAGCTGGACAGAGAGGTGATCTTTCCTGAAGGATCCTCAGCTGTTTTTTAGTGCACACAAATAGCTTAACACTGCTCTGCTCTGCCCTTGTGAGACCTCACCTGCAGGGCTGTGTCCAGCTCTGGGCTCCTCACCCCAGGAGGGACGTGGACCTGCTAGAGCAGGTCCAGAGGAGGGATGTGAAGAAGTCCAAATCCAAAAGTTGGAACACTTCTTCTGTGAAGCCAGGCTGTGAGAGTTGGAGTTGTTCAGCCTAGGGAGTAGAATACTCATTACAGCCTTTTAATTCTTAAAGGGGGCTTATAAAAAAGGAGAGTGACTTTTATTTTCATGGGCAGATAGTGATAGGACAATGGGAAGTGATTTTAAACAAAAAGACGAGATACTTAGATTGAATGTTGGAAAGAAATTCTTTACTTACAGGGTGGTGAGGCACTGGAGCAAGAGAGGTTGTGGATGCCCCATCCCTGAAAATGTTCAGAGCCAGGTTGTACAATGCCCTGAGAAAATTATTTAGAGGGTGGAAGCTCATGGGGGTGAAATCCCATGGCATGAGTGGGTTGGAACTAGATGATCTTTAGAGTCCCTTCCAACCCAAGCCTTTCTATGAGCCTATGAAATGCTGGCATGGGAATCAACAGACAGCTTCTTTTTCATTTTTTGTTAATGTCTCTAAGTACCTTCTGAAGCCTTTCAGAGACCTGTAATTAGTCCAGAGAGTTTCTGCATAGATTATCATATTCTAGCCAACCTTGGCAGAGAGCTTTCTACTGCTTAGCTGTTCAACCTATGGATTTTTCACTTTTTTACTTCTTTACTGAACACTATCTGTGTTCAAGAATCCCATGAGCCACTGTTTCCTCCTAATTAAGCTTGATTTATGGTGCTTCTTGCTTCTTCATAGAGAAGATGAACCGGTTCCTCTGGAAGTATTCAGTCATCCTGTATTAACCAGAAATATCTCCTACAGTTGAAACCTAAACAGTAATATACTATTTCTTAAAATTAATGTGCCACCCATTTATTTTCATCAGCTAGCTTTCAAGCAAATAAGATACAGGATTTCTCTTTTTTTGGCAGAAAACAATCTCACATCTCGTGTGAGAGATGATTTACACTAGGAAAAAAATGACAGGTGTATGTAATTAAAAATAATAATTATAGCATGAGACAGTGACTCTAGGAAACATTGCAACAGGCATATCATTTCTGAAGATAAAAGGAGTTATGGCAGACTTGAGTTGTTTCATAGCTGAAAATCCATGTAAAACAGCACGTTGCAAAATTTTGCACTTGCAGATACAGTGCTCAGCTTTTTTAGCAAGAGAAAATTGCAGTGATTGTGAGCATCACTGTGACTACTAAGGAAGCTGTCACTGTGACTGCTTGAAGGAAGGAGGGGTTGAAGAACTAGAACACTGCCTGTCTTTTAAAGACAAACTTATAAAGTGGAACAGGAGATTTCATTCCTGCACTAGAGAAACTGAATGCTACTTCCAGGCATTCAGACCTAGAGTTATTGTCTTGATTTACAAACTTTCTTTTTTTGTGTTTAATCCATCTGTACTGTCTTGTGCTCCCCCCACCTCTGCCCATGCTTCTTTTTTCCCCATCCTCCCTCCCTTGGTTGTTCACATTAAAAAAAGCTTTCTACTGTTCTGGCTCAGGTTAGAGATTTAAGTGGGCTGCTTCCTATGAGGAGCCCATTGCAATTAAAAAAGTGAGTATGACAAATTTCTGTATGATTTTATTCTTCTTTTTAGCTTGTACCCAGCTACACTTTGTTAGTTGAAGTGAGAGATATGGCAGGTCAGCCTTTTGGCTTGTGCACAACAGGAACAGTTGTCATCAAAATCGAGGATACGAATGACAATGCACCATCCTTTAAACAGCTACAGGTAAGTACAAAAGTAAAATGTCTGTATAAAGGTTAAAAAAAAAAAACATTTTCCTTCCCTTTCTAATTTCCTGATGGACAATCTCTCAAATAGGAAGTCTAATGCCCTGAGACAGTTAATGCAAATATAAATGTCTTTGCTTATTCCAGCCATGTGTATGATGCAGGGCAAAGAATATGTCTCAATAACTGTGTATGCATCTCAAATGCCACAGAAGATTTTGTAATATGAAATGTATGAAAAAATAATTTATTTTTATTAAGGAATACATGTAATTTACCCTTCCTGTTCACTGCTGTAGAATATCATCAGTAATATTAATTGAAAATCACTCTTTTAAAAGAGAATCTGCTCTTCATCTTGTACAGGATAACACAGTTCTTGAAAAAGATAAAAAAATGCAAAAATTTCTTTTATGTTTTGCCATCTGTGTGGTGAGGTGTTTAATCCTTCTTGGCTTTTCTTCAAGTTCTTGGTTTGTTTACTTATATATTTTTTAATTTACCAGTGCCTTTTCTAATTCTCAGTCTGATCATGTTGTTTGCAAATTACAATCTATAGGTGATGTAACTGAGGGAAACTGTGCTAAATTGCCTTTCTTGGAAGGAGTATTCCAGAATTATGTCAGTGATAATTTGAGTGTATGAAGAAGCTGAAATTTCAGTAATGCTGTCAGGAAAGGTTTACTGTTTGATGCAGGGTAAAAGGGAAGAGTGGGGAAAATATGCTAATGCATGAAAATAAAATAAATCATTACAGCAGCATGGTAAATTGACCCCTTAGGTTGAAGTTGTCTTATTTAAATATGATGTTTTTCAGTCCTGCCTTGTGGAACAGTATTCTCTGATTTAATTTAATTTTTTTTTCCCCCTGGGTACTCTAAGTATGAAACACGAGTGGAGGAAAACAGAGTGAGTGTAGAAATACTGAGAGTCTCTGTTGTTGATCTTGATGAACCTGGTTCACCTGGCTCTGGAGCAGTATATGAAATTATAAGAGGAAATGATGATCAGGCCTTTGAAATTACGACAGACAAAAACACAAACGAAGGAATACTGTGTGTTGTTAAGGTAAGTAAATATTGAAGGAAATATAGAGGAAAATTTGTAGATTTTAAAATTTTGGTTTTAAAACAAACAATATAGGAAAAAAAGTTATTCAAAGAATATCTGTAACTGTCAGACTCATCGAACTAGTATTAGTAATTTTTAAAATTATTATTAATTAATATTAATTATGAATATTAAAATTAATGTTATTGATTGTGGGTTTTTTGTTCCTAGTAATCATTAGAGCTTTTTCTAAAGCTCTGTCCCTGGTATATGAACACAGTTTAAATTTCTTACATTTATGGTAGTAGACTAGAGAATATTATGACTTTAGGGTAAAATTAACTCTATTAAAGGCATAAGATGACTTTGGAGAACGTGTCTGAAGAGTATATGATAGCTTCTTACTCTCAACTCCATAAATACTCACATGGATTTGTAGCTACTAGAATTGTGTTTGTGATTGACTAGTGGTGAAAAGGAAATATATGTAAGTTAAAATAATGACTAACTAAATATGGAAGAAGAAAGTCCCCTACTAAATTTAATTGCTTTCTATCCTACTGACTAATTTTCAGAATATTTATCCAAAATTTTGCAGTGGTACTGCTGGCTTGATATTTTTCAGGCTCTTTTCTTTGACTAACTTAAAGCTTTACTTTAAAAAAAAAATCATGTCCTTTTACTCTCTCTTGATGGCCTGTTTGAGGACAGCTGGTTTATTGTGTAAATAAATGTGGTAATTTCAGCTGTAATTACATGGTGAAAACAATGTTAGGTTTTGTATTGGTTTGAAGTTAAAAAACCCAGTGCCTTACCTCTGTTACAGGGGCTGGACTATGAAGCTGCCAAGCAAAGGATCCTGGTGATTGGAGTCAACAATGAGGCACCCTACCTGCTGGCTCCCCATTCCCAACAGCTTTCCCAGAGCACCTGCTCTGTCACCGTGCACGTCCTGGATGTGGATGAGGGACCGGTGTTCAAACCCTGCCTGTTGCGCTTAGACGTTAAAGAATGCGAAGATGTTGGGACAGCTATTGGGAGATTTGTAGCACAAGATCCAGAAACTGGAAATAGTGAGGGCATAAGGTATGGAACAACCTTATTTACTAGGTTTTTTTGGGGTACAGCATGGGTGGGGTATGGGAAGGGGGGAATTGTCGAGGCTGTGTGCACCTGCACACCTGTCAGTGTATATGAGTGCATGGATGTAAATATGTTTGGGTACATACACATGTGCTGTGTTTGGCATCTCTAACAGGACAAATCATTCTCCACAGATACCGGATACCACCTGGCCAGTGCAATTGGGTCAACATAGATGACAAATCAGGTGAAATCAGAACTGTTAGGGTCTTGGACCGAGATATAGGAGAAATGAGACGAGGTCAATGCAATGTCACGGTCCTCGCAATAGACAGAAGTGAGTACTAAATGTTGCTGGAGATGTCTGTGGTGTGGAGCAGATGTTTGTGTACAAATGGAGTGTCAGGACAACTGTAGTGGTTCAGACCAGTGGCCCACCTAGTCCATTGTCTTGTCTTTGTGATAGCTCTGTCAAATGCTTAGGGAATATTATTTAGCAGGGAAAGCCTTTAGAAATTAGGCATGATCTCAGTGTTTTGAGACGTTATCTGCCCCATTTAAAATCCTGTAGTAATTTTAAACCAAGAGATTTTCTTCTGGATTATATTTCTTCTATTTCTTGACTATTCTTTTTTAAGTGGTAGCTCCTGGCAACTGTGAGGTAGATAACAGAAAAGGTAAAGAGGACTTTTTGAAAAGAAATCATTGACCTTGCAGCAAAAAATTCTAACTCTGTCCAAGTTTGCATTTTAAAGTTAAATGTAAATAATACAAATTTAAATTGTTTAGAACTTCTGTTCTATTCATATAGTAAACATGATATAGGCATCTGCAATCAACTGTTTCTAGAGAAAAGATTAAAAAGTAGATTTGATGTAATTTCACTGGAATGTGTATGACAAGCATTGGACATTTGTGTATTGGAAAAACTGTAATTAGGAGGAAGAGTTCATTCGTTTCTTGCATGTTGACTTTGGTGACATAGTATGTGCCACTGATGAATGCATGATGACTTAGAGGGTTGAGGACAGAAAGAAGTCTCCTATTTCCTTAGTGTTTTTGTTCCCAGGAGAGATGAAGGTAGGGAAAGTGTGATTAATTTTCTCCTTCCAGAAGTTAGAAGATTGGAGATCTTCACTTTCTGCTTTTGTCTCTGCTTGTCTTAATTTCCTTTACTCCTGGTTTATGAGCTCTTGCTCCTCTTATCCTTCTGTTAGAGTAGTGTGTGTTCCCACAAAGACACACATGCTCAACAAAATACAGTCTGCACATGCAGAATATGGAGATGTGGGAGCTGCTGATGCATCTGTAACCAGCCAAGCAGAGAGAAGCAGCCAAGAAAGCTGTGAGAACTCCTCATCTGTCTCTGGCTAAATCAGCAGTTGCTTTCCACCTTACTTCTAAACACAGATTTACAGTTGATGATACTTAATTGTGAAAGTTTGGACCAGAAATTAACGTGCGAATGTTAAAAGTAATGCTAAACCTAGTTGTTTTTGTCTCATAGATGGTAAAACAGGCACTGGAACAATTCAGGTTTGCATTGTGCCTGGCAACAAGAATTTCCCACGGATCATGCAAACAGACTACATCATGTGCAGAGACAGAAAACCAATCTGCCTCAGGGCAGAGGACAGCGACGAGGCTCCGTACAGCGCGCCCTTCGTGTACCGCATAACCGACCAAAGGCTGGCCTCCATGTGGAAGTTAACTCCACACGACGGTGTGTGAGCACTTCCTCCCCTCACACAGCTGCAGCCTGCCTGGGCAGGCTTTGCTGTCTCTCACTTGGGTGGTCTGCAAGAGTAGATTGGGTGAATCTCCGTTAGGAATTGGTGTAGTCACTGGTGCTTCTTCGGGGCTCACTGGTCTCTAGTGGTCCCTCTAGTTCCCCTCCAGTGGGAAGGGACCCATAGAGAGAAGATGATACTGTAGGTATCCCAAAGGCTAGGAGAAAGATCTGTCTCTTAAAGCATAAATAAGAATCTGTCTGCAGCATCCTTGGGTCAGCAATCAGCTGCTGTGTGAAATTATGACATGAGAAAATCAGGAGAAAGAACAAAACCAGATGTAATGCATTGCATCAACACCTGGAAAAGGAACTATAGATTCATAATTCATCAGGAATTTAAGAATCAAATGGCTAGTATTCCAAAGACAAATAGAACTTTTCTTAGTCTTTTACTATGGGGGAGAACTGGGAAACAGAAACTTTACCTAAAATTGATTATGGGCTGACAAAAAAAAAAGTTCTGGAAGTTTTTTGTTACTACCCAGCACACTTTTTGTAAAGCTAAGCTGCATGAAAGAAAGCCTGATTATATTTTTTATTTTATAATTTTTATAGAAGTAGATAAAAAAATATTAGGAAAGGAATCACAATTTCCTAAAATTTATTGATATAAAAACTTATAGCTGATGATGGTTTCCTGGTGGCTGCCAGATGTTGGCAACAAGAGCAGCACATACATTTGCTACTATGGTGACATGAATTAGTTGCAAATGATCTGATTCTGTAGCATTCCATCAAATAGTCAATAAGAAAGACAAAAGACAGAAAAATCTAAAAGCAATGACATCTAAGAATTTCAAGTTTTATATCAGGTGAATTGAAAACCATGTTTTGGATGATACACATTGTTTCATACAGCTCACCATAAAGCAGCCATTATGTACATCAGTGTCTGTCTTGGAAATTTTTTTACAAATTATTTATTTTGCCCCTTAATGATATGGTCATTAATCATCGCCTCTAAACAGGACAGCAGATTAAATGAATTTTTTTCCCCCATTGGAAATAGTAATTCTCACTGAATACAGCAATATAACTAAAGAGTAGAAGAGGTATAAAGTAAGTTTATAATTAATTATTCCAATTCCAAAAGTAGCATGAATTTTTAAATAAATGTCAGTTTAGTTGATGATCTTTACTAGTAAGCCCAACTAGTGTCATTTCCTATAATGAACTAAATCAGCTTCAGAGTTTTGTATGTTTTCAGAGGGTTGTATAAGGTATGCTTTGTCAGTTCTAACGTTTAAAAGGTGCTGAAATTATAAATCCTTTCGAGATGTAGTTTTGTATCAACACATCCAATCTAACTTGAAACTAATTAATGTGGATCTGGTAGTAGTATAGCTGTAACAGAAGGAAAAATTGTGATTATGGTCACATATGTGACAACTGAGTTCCACGTATCATTGTCCTTAGATCTGGTTTTGTCTTTTTTTTGCAGATAATTCCTGGTATCTTTCACCAAAGAGTGATATTCCATATGGAATTTATGAAATTCCTGTGAGTGTGACTGATAATGGAGGAAAGATAGGAGAGAACACCATAAGAGTTAATCTGTGTGACTGTGTTACCCCAACGGAATGCGACGGCAGAACTCGCCAGCTTTCTGGTGGGAATGTTACCCTTGGTCTCTGGGCCATCCTTGCCATGATCTTAGGATCGTTGTTATTGCTGTGTAAGTACTTTTGTTTTTTAAACACAAGCTATAATTCAGTGAGTTATAAAATTAGCTGAGAGAACCTGATTCAAACTTGATTTAAACATTTTTTTATTTTGCCGGTTGTAGCTGTCATCACTGACTTAATATAGCTGATCTATTAGTATCACAGGCTTCCTGCTCTCATCTTGTGCTGTGGTTACTGTGTGTGGATTTTTGTTTATTTGCTTAAGTATATTTTGTGTGAGATGTTCTGTATGTTCATGCAAGTGAAACCAAAAACCTTACATTTAGCATCTGAACCAAAAGACTTCAAAGATGTTCTAGAAACATTTCTGTTTCTAGGAATGCTGAAATCAATTTTCCAGAGCATTTAGTGATTTCTCTTGTGTTGTGGATTAAGACATGGAGTATCTGAGACACTGTATTACACAAGGGATTTTACAAGACCCCATATAATCATGGAACCATTGAATATACTGAGTTGGAAGGGACCCATCAGGATCATTGTGTCCAAATCCTGGTCTTGCACGGGACACCAAGAATCAAGCTGTGTGCCTGAGAGCATTGTGCAAACACTTCCTGAACTCTGTCAGGCTTGGTGCTGTAACCACTTCCCTGGGGAGATTGTTCCAGTGCCCAGCCACCCTCTGGGTGAAAAACCTTTTCCTGATATCCAACTTAAACCTCCCCAGACTGAGCTTAATGCCATTTCCTTGAGTCTTTTTAATAGTCATGTGAAGAGATCAGTGTATTTCCCCTGGGGAAATTGTAGATTGCAATGAGATCTCCCCTCAACAAAATTACCTCAGCAGCTCCTCAGATAGCTTCCTCTCAAGGCTCTTCACCATCTTCATGGCCCTCCTTTGCACACTCCCTCATAGCTTAAAATCTTCCTTATATTGTGGCACCCAAAACTGCACACAGGTGAGGCTGTCCCAGATCAGAGCAGAGCAGGACAATCCCCTCCCTTGCCTGGCTGGTGATGCTGTGCCTGATACCCCCAGGACAGGGTTGACCCTCCTGGCTGCCAGGGCACTGCTGGCTCATGTTCAAATTGCCATGGACCAGGATCCCCAGGTCCCTTTCTGCTGCCCTGCCTTCCAGCATCTCATTCCCCAGTCTACACACACATTGAGGGTTGCCCCATCCAAAGTGCCAGAAACATTAGACAGGTTGAAAAGTTCACAACAGACCAAAACCTTGAATATATGTTGTGCTACTGGAGCTGGCCAAAACCTAACATTCTGAGAAGAGTAATATATTGCTGTTAACCAGTGAGGTGATGACAGTGATACGTAAAAGCAAAAGCAAGTAACTTTTTTTTAACCAAAATCAAACATAGTCAGACTAATAGCATCCTTAAAAACCACAGAGAACATGCTACGGTAGTTAGTATTTCAGAATTTGGTTTGTTTTTTTTTTTTTCCTTCTTTCTCTCTCTCTTATCTTTCTTTTCTCTCTCTCTTAGCCATTTTTTCTGGTTGTAGTAAAACTGTCTTGCTCCTGTTGAATCTCAGCTAGCTGTTCTAGTAGAACACTGGGACCTGGGCATGTTTTGAAGGCTTGCTAGATCAATGTTTGGATTTGGGCAGGTACCCAAATTTAGGACATATCCTGAAAGTGGAATTTTCAGATGTGGGAACATGCAGTAAAGAAACTATGTGAAACATCACCTACCTCTTTTTCATTGCCTCTTGACTGCATCACTTACAAATAGATCCTTTATTTTACTGTGGGTAGGTTTTACCCTGTGTATCCTCTGCTCAGTGCTGTCATGGATGTCTTCTTCCCATCTGTCAGCATCAGGAGGCAACCTGCTGGAATCCCTGGTGCAGATCTTTCTGACATCTGATGCTACAGAAGCTAAATTAGCTTGAAAGTCACTCTTAGCCAATTTTCACAGAAGTTTATGTGTTCAGAGGTCAAGCTGCTCAGTGGGCAGTTAGGCAAAACTGTTATCTTCCTTGTGGGCTGCTTTATTTTTAAGCTAACAATTTGAAAAATGAAGAATACAGAATGATTCTCTGAATGAAAGGTTTAGTCATTTGTTTAGGAGAGATGTTCGTTGATCATAATTCTGTTATTTAAAGTCCTTTCTGAGGTGAGTTTCTGACAACAAAAAGTAGTATTAATAAGAGAAATAAAATGAATACAAGGGATTAAATATGATTATCCTATAGAATAATGCTGGAAGTCCTCCAGGGTTCTGCTGACCTTTCCTGTGAAGCAAAAGTTTCTGGATATTGGGACATTTACCTTCCTTATTAGTTCCTTATGATGTAATTTGATATTTACATATTCGGACATGAAAAATATCTCATGTACAACCAAATTATAGGCTTAAGACATGATTTTTCACCTGGATTTGGACTAAATTTTTCATTATTGTGAAATTGTGTACGTCACAGTGCTTTCATAAAGAATACTTGCAGTTCTTTTGGAAAAAACAGATGTGTTTTAAAAGAATGGAATAATTCAACAATGCAGTGATTACTCCCTATATGGTTTGAAAAAAAAAAAAAGTGAATATATAAAGCTTTAAGTATGAGCATTTTTGGAAATGATTTTTTATAACAATTATTCTTGATATTTAGGCCCTTAAAATTCATTATCCAACATAAGTAGATACCTTTGTGAGGTAAAATTTACAGTATTATTTTCTTTTCTGTAGTAATCCTGATCACAATTTGTGGCTGCTGTGGTGCTGGGGTAATGCACAGGCAGGTGACTGATGATTGTGCCAATCACAATTTAATAATTTCAAACACAGAAGCTCCAGGAGAGGAAGTGATGGTAAGTTGTCTGTTTGTTTCAACATAGAAACTTGCAATTAAGATGTCCATAGCATTGCAGTTTGAGAACAGGACCACCTGCAAGTAAGTGATTTTATTAAGGAAATAAGCAATCAATGCAGGGATTGTTGTAGATGTACTTTAACAAGAATTTGAAAATCCTTACTTTAAACAGAGATGATAGTACTATATACATTTAAACATACCTTGTAGTTGTTAGGCTGGCTACTTGTAATTTTTCCAGGTTTTAAGGATTTGGTTGGAAGATTCAGGTGAACATTTTAATAACATTTCCAGTCATTTTTAATAGTGAGATTAGATGGAAATTAATTATTTTGTCTATGTGGAATATGTGTTAAGGACAAAGCATTATTTTTCCTTAGAGAAGGATTTTGATATCTAGCAGATAGCTGTGTAAATTGCAGGTACATTTCTGCCCTTCCCCTGAAAAATGACCTCAAGTGCAGTTGATTTCATGAACAATTTTCATGAAATCTTTCTTACTTTTGGCATCTAAACTTCTCTCAGTCTACCATGAACATAGTTCAGTCCAGGACTGTGTTCATGCAGAAGAACTTAGCACTTCAGACTTCACGTCTTTTCTGTCATCCTCCACCCCCTGACATTGTCTTCCCCAAGAAAAGGAGATAAGTTTAAAAATAATATTTCATGTTGAAAAACCAAGAAATCAAGAGTCAAATTTCTTGTTATCTATGAAGCATAATGTAGTGCCATTGTAAACTAGACTGTGGATTATACATATTTCACTGGGGTAAAACTTCTGGGTTTTGATACCATGTTATATATCATATCATTTATCACAGATATCCTCTCTTCTCTCTTGTCATACAATCCTTTCCCAAGATTATTTACTGATCTTTAAACACTAAGGATATCTTTTTGTTCAAAATATCACAGTGCCAAGATAGAGACTTCTCAAATTTCAGTTGTGACAGTTTCTGATAGCCATTTCTTCTTTTGAATTGAAAAAGAAAGAAATGAGGAGAAAAAAAGATGTCCTCACTACTGCTTTTTGTTTGTGTTTTGTTTTGTTTAGGATCACAATATAATTCCTCTACAAAATACATGTGGTCAAGGAGGGTATGGAGTAAAAACAGGAGAGCAGCAAACATTTGAAATGGCAAAAGGAAGAGGGCATACCTTGGAATCAGCCAAGGGAGTTGGACATCAGACTCTTGGATCAGTTCAAGAAGGAGGAGGACAGCCTATGATGGATACTTGTAGATACTCCTACTCAGAGTGGCATAACTTCACACATCCTCGTTTAGGTGAAGTAAGTATTCTGAAGCTGATTTTCTTTGAAATGTGGGTTATGGTCAATATTACAGGCTTTTCAAAGAGACATGTAAATGTGCTAGAAAGGTGGCCTTCTGGTTTTGGTTTCATTTCATTTTTCTTCTCCTTTGCTCCTCTGCATCCTCTTTGGAATATTGCTCTTCCAAGGAGTAATCCTTGACATATTTCAGACATAAGTTTAAATTACTTTCTTCTCTTGGCTTAAACTATAGGCAGTGTGCTATTTTTAATTTTGAATAATTTAGAATAACTACTGAAGCTTTTGTGAGTTTTTCTGAGAATGTCTTTTTGCTTTTATTCTAACTGCTTGCTTCGTTCAAATTTAAACCTAATACTTTACTTAGCAATGGAGCAGGAATGAGTGTACAGCATTAAAAATGTATTTAATTTCTTGGAGATCAAAAAACTCTCACTACTTGTCTAACTAGTTATGTATAAATCAGTCTTTAATTTTCAGTGAATTTTAGTTGCTTGACAGGTTATTTAAACAGGTTCTTCCTCTTTTACTGTTACATATGTAATTAGTAGAAATTATTTCTTTATTAAATACTTATATTTTGTAGTCATAATGATATAGACCAATCATGTGCATTTTTTGTATGTAGGAATCCATTAGAGGACACACTGTGATTAAAAATAATTGAATGAAAGGTAAATCAAAAAGAAATTATTTTTTTGCAATATGTTTAGGATAACAATTTAAGAAAATAACAAGATATGTTCTTTTCCTATCCAGAAGGTGCACCTATGCAGACAGGATGAAGAACAGAAACATTCTGAAGATTATCTTCTTTCATATAACTATGAAGGAAAAGGATCCTTGGCTGGCTCTGTAGGCTGCTGCAGTGATCAGCATGAAGAAGAGGCACTTGACTTCTTAGATCAGTTGGAACCCAAGTTTAGGACATTAGCAGAAACATGCATCAAAAGATAAAGGTGCCTTTCACAGTGCCGAAAAAAAACCCTGTAAATAAGTAGCTGTCATACTTTGTGATATTAGGTACTTTGGAATTGAGGGGGTAGAAGTTTATCAAAAGTAAGATAGACTGGTGAGAGTGTAAATAACTCTTGCTTTAAATTTACATTTTCTTACACTGGACACATTCTATCAGAAAAAAGGGATTCAAAATACTTTTTCTTTAGGTTAATATAGTAATGCTAGTTTCTACTTAGTTTAGATTTTGCATTCTTTGTGATTGCTCACAGTGCAAAACTTGGTGTTCTTTTAATTAATTATCCAGCTTAAAAATTTTATTTTATTTGGCTTTGGAGAAGGAAAGCTTTATAATAACTCACTGTTTCTTTGTTTTCTTTTAATTTTGTAGAAATGAAGCAAATCATATTGTTGGTGGATATCAAATACTTTGTTAAATTATATGAACTGAGATATGTAATATTTTTTCATTTTGGTCATAAAATTACTCAAGAATATATTATAAAACTTTACATTTTGATTGAAAATTAAATATATATATATATTGTATATATGTAAAATAATATTCAAAACTATATTTTTCTCCTCATGGGTTACCACCCATCAAACTTGCTATCCTAAGGGATTTATGGTATCACCACATAGGATATCAGCATTGTATGCAAAGATGTATTTTTCTTTTAAGGAAATAAGAGATCGAAAACAAAAAAAAAATAAAAATCATGCAATAGAGAAAACTATCATACTTCAAATGAATACAATATAAATCTCATGTTTACTGCACACAAGTTTGTACCTCAGTTTCTTGTGAGTTTTGACATAGTGTCATTGCAGAAATGATGAGCATTGCTGAGAGTTTGTCCAGTGTAGCTACCACTACCTTTTCTACTTGCCCTGCTGTGGACCTCATTAAACTGTTTCTTTTTGGAAGTAGAGCTTGACAGAAGATACAGCTCAAATGGATTGAGCACACTGCATTACTGATGTGTTTTAGAGCTACCTTTTTATTGAGATACAAAATTACACTGGGAGAAACCATCTGTTTTGAGCTTAATTTGGGGTAGATGTAGAGGTCAGTGCTTACACACATCTCTGGCAGAACCCATCTGAATCCCATTTGTTACTGTACTAGATTAAGCATACATATACTCTATATATATATATATATACACAAACACACAAAAGTCTGAAATACCCTTGGCAGATGACAGCAGTGGGACTTGAATGCTGCCATAAGGAGCAGGTGGAATTCCACCTCTGCTTCCCAGGTTTTAAGTGTTTTTTTCATATTTGCACTCCTGGTTAAGTAATCTATTTTCTGCACTCTGGGAATTCTCTTGTGCCTTAAAAGGACTTCTCAGTACCTATGAGAAACTTGTGCAATTACTTATTTCTGTAGCTATAAGTCTGCTTTTAGGATTTGCTCTGTAAACATACGCCTTAGACATATTTTTAAAAATTTACTATAGCTAATGATCTGTAAAAGAAATAATTGCTAACAACCAAGAGTCATGCTGCTCTGAATTTTAGTTACTGCTGACTTCCAGTGGTTGCAGTTCATTCCATATGAATTATGGTCAGTGAAAATCTGTAACAGTATAAAGACTGACCAACATTATAAAATAGTACTTTTAAGATGTTATGTTTCACACTGTAAATGGGCTTCAGAATATTTCTGGTAAGAACTAGCTGTGATTAAAAACTTCATAGACCAATATTAAATATATTTTACTGTATCATTTGAAAGTGGTAATGGATTCATCCTGAAATAAATACACTTCTAGTGACAAGAATGACAGCAGCAGCAAAATACTAGATGAGAAGCAAGGTGTTACTAACTTTCTTGATTTAAAAAATGTGTGCTAACACTTTTCTTCTGAACACTGCTCATCTTTATCACTTACATAAACAAAATTTTCTGCACATGGACAGTCAGATCTGTGACAGATACAAGTCAGAATTTCTCTGCTGATGCCGGTGGAGCTATGCTGACTTTATGCCAGGTCTGTCCCCTAGTGATTTTCTTGCTGCTTTGTGTCCTGCATCTTTATGTTTAGTTATTGGCTATACACTTTTTAAGGTAACAGTAATGTCTCCCCCTCCCTCTCTTAATGTTTGGTGGTGTTTTTGTTTGTATTTTAAATTATATAAAAATCCTGTGGCTCAGAAGGACCTAGGATAAATAGTGACTGCACTCTTGAAAATTACTTGGAAGGTGGTGTAGAGAAACCCCTGTGAGTATGGTTTCTTTCCTCATGAAATACAGTAGTAGTACTCTAAAAGAATAGACCAAATTTCTGTGATTGAATTAAATTGAATCAGTATTGGCTGTTTAAAGCAGATGGTTGCCAACTTAGCATTCTAGAATTAAAATAATACATTATTTAAATCAAATTCATGAATTCCTAGTCTAATTTACCTTAAAAATGTTTTCTTTGGTTTTGTTTTTTTTTTTTTTGTTTTTGTTTTTTTTTGTTTGGTTTGGTTTTTGTTGGGTTATTTTTTTAGTTGTTTTTTTTTTTTTTTTTTTTTTTTTTTACATTTCAGCAAACATAAATAATTACTTCCCCCCCTTCACCCCTTTTAAACAAAGTAGAAATCTGGAATCACTTCTACTCCTTTGTCTCATAAAAACTAAAATTCTGAGTTGAACCAGCTATTTCTGTAAAACCAAGACTAGAAGTGAGATGCTGTAAAAAAGAACTGCAAAACATTATTTTCATTGTATCTTCTAATTACGTGAATGGAAACTTTGTATAAAGCATTAAAGTTTACAGATACCAAGTACCAGGTAACATTTGTGTAAATCTTAAAAATGGAATATTTTAAAATGTATAATTCACTTGTTGTTACTGTCTTGAATTGCCTTAAAATTGTGAAGATTTCTTCCCTTCAGCTAGGTAATCTGCAATCTACCTAGCTGTGCCAAAAATACCTTAACATCATATTTTTAGGTATATTTTTTACAACAATGAGGAATAAATTTTTTGCAAAATAAAAGGATCTTCTATAAAAAGTCTTCATTTCTTGTGTATGAACCAGTTTATGAAGATAGGTATGCCTATTTCTGCAGGGGATTGGATTTTTAAATTTTGATGAAAGTGGTTTTGTGCCACTATAGTTCTGTAATGCAAGTAGTACCTGTCCTTGCAGCATGAGCTGTGGAGGGGTCTAGCTGGAGTTTGTACTTGGCAAATTCAGGATATTAAAAGTTCAAAGCATTACTCTGTCATCTTGCTGATAATTTGTAAAAAAGTACACAGTGCCTGCTTTGAAAACCTCATAAAAAGCTTTTGGAAACCAGTAAGAGCAGATAATCCAAATTTTAACATTTGGCATGTAAAGCTGCAGAGTATCAGAGTGGGGGGGTTGTGATATTATGATCAGGAGACAAGTGGAATGTAAGTTTGGTTATCCAGCTTCAAGGAAAGAAATTCACAGAATGGCTGAGATTGCAGGGGACCTCTGGAGGTCCTCTGGTCCAACCTCTTTGCTCAAGCTGTAGCTGGTTGTTCTGGACCACGTGGATTTTGAGTATCTCCAAGGATGGAGACTACAGCCTGTCTGGAAAACCTGTTCCAGTGCCCATTCACCTTCAAAGTAAAGATCCTGATCTTCAGATGGTGCTGCCTGTGTTCTGGGCACCACTGAAAAGAGCCTGGCTCTGCCACCTGTGCACATTCACTTCAGGTGCAGGTATGGATTAATAAGATCACCTCTGAATATTCTCCAGGCTGAACATTCACATTCCACACTTGTCCTCATTGGAAAGAGGCTCCAGTTCCTTCATTTTTTTTTTGTGCCTTTTTTGGACTGTCTCCAGTATGTCCATGTCTTGCTTGTACTGAGGAGCCCAGAACTAGACACAGCAGTCCAGGTGTGGCTTCACCAGTGCTGATTAGAAGGGAATGATCACTTGCTTTGACCAGGTGGCAACACTCCACGTGCAGCCCAAAATGTCACTGGGCTCCTTTGTGGCCAAAGCACTTTGACTGATGGTATCCACCAGGAGCCCCAGGTCCTATTCTGCCAAGCTGCTGGTTAAGCCATTCCAGCAGGTATCAGGGTGGTTAAAATGCCCATGAGGACCAGAGTCTGTAGGTGGGAGGCTGCTTCTGGCTGCCCATGGAAAGGCTCATGCACTTTTTCCTGGTCAGGGGATGCATAGCAAACACCCACATTGTCTACTCTTTAGTCTTGTAAGTTCTCTGTGGGTAAATAGCCAAACTGTCCAGAGAGCAGGTCACACTGACACCTGGGTCTGTCTGTCCCTCGAGGCAGAGTCACCCACTGCTGTCACCCACTCGCTGCTTCCTCCTGGTGCTTCTGCACAGCTCAGGGTCAGCAGGCACAGTGCTTGAGGGCGCACCTCCTTAACTTTGGGGGCAGTGAACACACCTTAATATCCACTCCTTGTCAATATTTATGCCACTGGTGTTTTTCAGCCCATACAAAGGGTGCCCCTCTTTCCAGCCCTGTGTTTTTTGGTGCTGTAAGAGGAGGAGGAAGAGAAGGAGTGAGGGTCTGTGACACTCCATACTGCCTCATGGAGCAGGCAGCACCAAGGAGCTGAGCTCAGCATTTGTGTGCTCTCCATACTCATGAGATCCAGGGTGGTTACATCCACTGTGCTGGGGCAACTGAGCTGTGGAGAAACTGGTGGGAGGGGAAAGAAAAAAAGACCTGAAACTGAGTCACCTCAACCTCAGTCAACCTCAAGTTGGGGCTATACTAGCTTAACAATGAAAATGGGATTCAAAGTTTCCCACTGATCTTGCATTTTTCCTGGTTTTATGTATTTTCCTAGGGGGAGAGTAAGGGGGCAAAGCATTCTTTAATCAGGAGACTGTTACACAACATGCTGTTCTTGCTCTTTTAATCCCATTCAGAGCCTTCTGAATGAATATAAGACAAGGGTTTTAGGTTAAAAGAACTCTCTTATTAGAACAAAAATGTGAAATGAGAAGGGCACCAGCTTGTCTAACAGAGTTCCTACTGAAAATAGACTACCATAAAATCTGTCATTGTTTGCTATGGCTTTTGTTTTGGCCTTACAACTTTTGTGATTAATCTTTATTTTAAACAGGACAGTGTGTGTTTTGCCGTGAATTATTGTTGATTTCCACTGAAAATTTATTGATTATTACCCTTCAGTATATACTCAGGTGGAACAAGGTGACCATTCAGTCTTTTGTAATATCTTCAGATAAATCTGTGACATAAAAAAAACCCAGTTATGTGTAAAAATCAGATTTGCTGGATTTAAAGTTGCCCATGTAACAATGACGACCAGCAAAGTTAAACAAGATCTACAGAAGCAATAGATTGTTTTGAAACACCTAGAGTCTTATTTTGGCTGAGGCACATTGAAAACTCAGTATGTAATGGTTTCCATCAGCAAACACTTTGAAGAAATCTGCAACTCCAAACTACTAGCTTTATATGTTATGGAGAAATTACATTATTTATTTTCAAGCAATTCCCCAAGCAATTTGTTCTGTTCTCTGATCTCAGCCTACTCTTACTATTTTGGGACTTTTCCTCTTTAGCTCTAGCCTCCAGATCCCTTTCTTATCCTAGCTTTCTCTTACCCTTTGCTTTTGTTCTCAGCCTTGGCCTCAGGACATGTCTCTGTGTGAATGCTGGTATATTTCTTACCTCTCAAAAGATAAATTCTGTCTTTTTTTTTTTTTTTTTTTTTTTTTTTTTTAAATATATCAAACACCTCTTTGCAATTTGCACTCTCTTCTTGCAGTCCAGCTTCTGTGTAATCTGAATCTGAGTGAGCTGTCTGCAAGCCAGTAGAGGGTCTGTGAGGAAAGGGCAAATAACTTAGCATAACTTACATTTTAAAAATGTAGACATCTACAAATGAGGTAATCATCCTGCCGTGAATTTCTAGTTAGCAGAGAATTAGAAAATGGAGTTTTGGATCAGGATTCATTCAATTTGAATATAAAGGTTTCTATTTGGTCAAATGAATCCCACCTCTGTACCTAATTCCAGTTAGAAGGCCTATGGTTACAGTGGCAACCAAAAGGAAGGCCTTGGTCAACTTCAAAGATCCTTAGGCAAAGCACTTTTCAGAAAGGTGATTCTCTGCATATGAGCCAACAGACACTCATAGGCTGTCTGCAAATTGCAAATCAGACTCACAATTTGATCAAATGGGACAGGTATGATACCAACAGACATATACCTGACAGTAGAATAACCCCATGGAAACAGCCAAAATTCTATTGGAAAAATTAAAGACACTGAAACCTTTGAACAGGAAGGGTTGTGTCTGTACATATATGTGATTTTTTTTTTTTTTTTTTTTTACTTTCTAAGAAAGTAGTAGATTTTTGAGCTAAACTTAAATATGCTCTTGGGAAAAAAGTCAGCCTCCACCTAATGCCAAGCAACTTAGATTTTCAATGCAAATGATCTTTATCACTTGAAATTATTAGACTGAAAGTAGTCTTGGGCCAACAAGGAAGCATTACCCAACTCTTTAAATACAGGTAACTTTGCTGGATCAACCTATAATTAAGCCAGCCCATAACTACAACCAAACCACGACAAATTTATCACATAAATACTAAAAATCAAATAGGCTCATAAAGCATCCCAACTCTTTCCTCCCACTCTAATGAGGCTGTAATTTGACCAGATCAAAGAGTGTATGATGAGGTTTTATGATCCACCTGTGCTCTAGAACACAAAAGCGATTGGCACCTTCTCCTTGCCTTCCTAACACATGGTTTTAAGATCATCTTATATCTTGGGTTTTGTTTTGTACACAGCTCAATCAGTAACTGCAGCAGTAACAAAACTAAAGGGAAGAAGTTAAGTATATAACATTAATATAAAGCAAATACAGGAAGCCTTTAGGTGGTAATCAAAGGATATATAATTTTATTATGATACTGATAAATTCTGTAGTAACATAAAAAAACCTTTGCTGATAACCAGTGGATTTCTGTTACTGAAGCTAAGGTTTTAGTTATTTCCTCTCAAATTAACCTGATATCTAGAACTCCAGACTGACAGTGCTGTGAACAGCCAGTAAAAACTTACACAACAGACAATATTTTGCAATTACTAATTATGAAGGAAATAACAATATCAAAATGAAAATTATGTGGGGTAGCATTACAAACAACCATAACTTTTTCAGTGTTAGCTTCATTCGTTTTTATCTTACAGATATTGTAAGGGGTGAAAATTGTTTCATAAAATATTAAACTTATTTTGTCCTAGCTTTAGGACAAAAAAATCTTCCCCCCCCCACATCCTAACTAGTGATGTTTTATATAATTTGTTTCCTAGAATAGCTATCTCCTTTGTCTGTATACTGGTGACAGCATAGCATGGATCACACTGCTCTGTAACCTGAATATCAGGAAAAAATGGAAAAAGAGCATGGTTTAGGCTTACCAGAGAAATGATGACAGGAAGATGTTAGAAATAGCTATGGCCTCTTTATTCACTGTAAAACTCACTTATCTTCGGATGAAATAATGTGTAAATACTAAATAGATGAAACCTTATTTCCCTCATCATTATTATTAAAAATATGTATATATTTTTCCAAAAGCTGCTCTAGTTTCTGTTAGGTGTTTGCATTGGCACCTTATCTCAATACTCATGTATCAGACTAAGATATAATACTCCATATGAAGATGTCTGAGTCATCACTTTTTGGAGGAGTATGCATTTCTTTCCAAGTACCCCACAGAGTGTTTAAAAACCCACATCATCTGCTCTCAGCACTTTTGCAGTATTCACTCACCCCTTCAATTAGGAACATGTGAGAGGACAGGTCAGCTGAAATGCTTACTAAAGGATAACTTGTTGGCAGGAATGGGAGTTCCTGGCAGCAATATCTGCCTCCATTTTTCCATCCTTCCCTGTAGGGAGGGAGCACATCTCTACACTGCTGCCAGCCTGTATCCCAGCTAAACAGCCCTTGCTGCTGATCCATGGGCAGGCACCAAAGGAGGTGCCAAGCCTGGGAGAACAGGACAGCTCTGTATAATGTTCCTGAAAATGGGTTTGCAGGGAAGAGCACAGTGCAGCCAGCAATGTGATACATGCCTGCCAAGAATGCAGAACCACATATTTTCTGAAACTCGATACAGTTTTCTGAAACTCCTAACAGTTTGGAACTTATAGAAATTATATAGCATTAAATGCTTTGTATATTTTTCCAGGGACATATACATGCACACAATAATATATCCAAAAAGAAAAAAAAAAAAAAAAGATAATATGTAGGTGGGATGAAGAATGTCTTTGATGTAATTTTAACAGGGAGGATGGATCCTGAAAGCTGTTGGGCAATTAAGCACTTGCAAGGCATTTACTTCTGCTCAAAAGATAAGAAGTGGTTTAATTGGCAACAAAAATAAAAAAAGATGGGTGGTGTTGTAACAAAATAAACTTCTGATTTGTTTTTATTGCAGCTGAAACACAGAGTTTGATTTAAGCAGGAGATAACCTGTGCAACCAGCTGGTCCTGGAAACTGCAGGTATGTTTTCAACTGTGGACTTTTAACCAGGTGTGGGATGGTGGCTATCAGTTCCACATAAATTTATGTACATAAAAATCTGTGAGTACAGAGTCTCACACACCTGACTGACAGAAAACTCCCTTCCTGACATCTGTGCATGAAGCTCTTCATGTTGGGCTGTTACTGCTTGCAAGGACCACAGCTATGACTGAAAGTTGTTTCTATCAAGGATGGGAACAAGAGTATGGTAGAAATAGGAACTGCAAAAGACAGGAAACAGAATATTATTCAGCTATTGTTATGATAGAGTATAAATATATTATGGTGTGTGTGAATTCAGATAAAAAATGCAAATAATTAATTGACTTTTTGAACATTAGGATAACAGACCCATACTCATTACATCCATCACAGGATATGCAGAGCACAGATTTCCTCCCTATGGACCATTGCAACAAAATATAGGCAAAAAAATCAACATTTATGCCTTAATAAGCATTTACATACAATGTGTCTTTGACTCAGAGAGAACATTGATCTCTAAGCATCATGAAAACAGACCTAAATTTGAAACCATGCTCAACCCTTTTACTGAAAATAAACTGAAGCATTTTTGCACAAGTTAATTATTGTAAGACAGGACTGAAATGGAGTAAAAAGAAAATTTGGAAATTATTTGTCTTCTGCTTGGTTAAAAGGCAGCAACCATGTCCTTTCAAAATATTGTTTAAATTCCAACAGCTGGCATGAGGTGAGTTTTCCAGAACCACCCTGCACACTCCATGAACGAGTGACCAGAGCCTCAGAGGCTAATCCTGCAGGGGCTGCAGGAATTCCAGATTAATTTTTCATTAACAAACAATCTGTCACACCAACACTGGATCAGTAGGTTAAAGTGCTTAGTGCCAAGACCTCTACTTACACATCGAGGATGATTAGGGCAATTTCAGGTGACCTCAGCCAAGATTTAAGCTGGTTCTCTGACTGGAACATCCTCTTCCTGTGATTAAAGGCCCTTTGAGGGCTGTTCACTGGTTGAAGCTTTATATCATCATTAGGAATGATGACTGTATTTAATGTATACACAGAGCAGAGATTTTGGTTGAGTTTCCTCCTAAACAAATTCAGTTTGCTGAATTTGCTACCAGAACTGGTCCAAGAACTGCACCAGCATGGAGTAAGTGGGGGTGACTTGGATGTCTATGTCAAAGCACTCTAGAAAGAAATGTCAGAGTAGAAACTGCTCTGATGACTGGGGCACTCTTGCCCAATGCAAGATATGGACGAGCCAGCAGTTTGTCAAGAGCATAAGAGACCTGGCATCTGCCATAAACCTCTCTTCTGTCTGACACTGTAAGAACTCATCCCTAAATTCCTGTTGCATGAGGTTCATCAAGGACTTCTTATTGTATTTCACTAAATTTAGAGATACACAAAGATGTAATATTTTTCTCATTGCCTTCAGCAGCAGCTGCCACATTTATCTGGGTCACTCCACATGGAAAGACAGGTTCGTTGCAATAAAAAACAGAAAGAAGACAGGTTTAAAATTTTAAAATCATCAAGTGACAAATTTGTTGATATAATTTAAATTAAGGTCATACTCACCCCAGGCTGTGAAACTCAAAGGCACAAAGAAAAGGGGATCTGTTTGTCTGGATCAACTTGTAAGTCTGTAGCTGTGCAGAAACTGGTGAATACCTTGCTAGTGAAGCACAGAAAACTTTTGATGACATAGTAGGTGCAGAATCTAGGACAACTGATAGCATCATATTAAGAATGAAGAGAATATTAAAAGCAGTTAAGATCAAGGCAAAAGGCACATATCAAAACTAGTTAGCTTAAGTGCAGATAATGGCTGTGGGAATATGAGTTGTTCAAAACAATTTTCAAGCCAAGTTAAAAAAAAAGTTGAAGTATTGCATCAGCTATATCTTTGAACTAATATAAAAAAATTCATTACCATTTTAATGCACTGAGAAAGAAATTATTCATATTTACAGGAATAATACTGTCTCCTTCTCCTCATATTCTGAAATTAAAATTTTCTCTTTCTCAAAATGGTATTTCCTATGTATTTGTCTTTGTGATTGATATAAAATTCTTCTTTACTTCCAGATAAGCACAGGAAAGAAATGTTATAAGATGAAATGTGCAGAGAAAACATTTCAGCAACCCTTTCAAAATGCTAGAATTATTAGTTGCTCAATGAATAAAATCAAAGAAAAGAAAAGGAAAGAGGAAAGAAGGGAGAAATGAGATGAGTATTGAGAAAGAAAAGAGAAATACATTTAAAAGCATTTCATCCATTGGCAGATGTACAAATATCTAGTTTACATTGACTTGCTTCCTAGCCTCTCTTTGGGTCATGGAACCTGCTTTAAAAAGCAAGCTGAAATTCATATATTTGTTCATGAGGTTTGTTACTTGATGTGATTTGACACTCTTACTGAATACTGTTCTGCTGCTACAAGGCAGTTTCCTTTTACTGTCCAAACATGTCTTACCAACATGATTTAATTGGCTCTCAACAAAATTGCTATGATGATAAAAATTCTCAAAGAACAACGATTGCAAAATTTCCCTCAACAGTGACTCAGTTGTGAACAAGATTAAACATAAATGCAATAGAAGAAGAGAAATGTTGAGCAACTAAACCTGACTCTTGCCACATGAGACACCTAGTAAAGCTAATTTTGCCAAAAGACATGAGTCTTGAATTTACTCTTCTGGAAAGGAACATTAAAATACAATGTCCTGTGAGGCAACTGGGCCAACACAATCATCAGAAAATCATATATGAAAGGAAGATTAAACTCTAAGGAAGATTAAGCTCTTCAAAGTGAACAACCTGTTGCAGAACACCGAACTACAAAAGTGATTGGTGAATGCCTGGAAGCAAGAGTTCAGAAGCTGAAGGGTGGATCTTTAGTTTGGCTTGCTCAGGTACACATCATCAACATAATCTCTGTTTCTAGCTTGTCAAAGTTCTTTGTTTCTCCACTGTGCTTTCTTTTTCATTATCCTGGTTTTTGGCCCTCACCTTGAGCAGTGAAACACACAGGAACACACAGTGGGATGAGAATAGCCATAGCTGAGCACGAATTCCCCTGACACACCTCTAGTGTGGGAACCCCCCCTCAAAACCAGGCAATTTGCTTTACAGATCTCTTCCTATTCATCTGCACTGTGCTGTGTAGACAGAACTCCTGTATCACTTTTTTCCAGTGTTGTTCCCAATAAGTGCAATCCCAAATTCTTTATAATGTTCATATATCAAATAATAATATTGTGGTATAGTAGCTATCAGAGGAAATGAAGACTAGAAACAAAAGAAAAATTATGGTAAAAATCCCTCTTAGTGCTAAGAAGTAACTCTTGAGCTTCACAGGAAAAACCAGAATGGAGTGCATGAACTTCATTGCTATCTAAGATGCAAATGCAGAGAAGAGCAAGCTGGCAGTTCTCTAAGTTTTGTGCTCTTTCAGATTTGCAGTATTCATCTCTTGAGTCAATTCCCAGTGAACATGAACCAGTTACAACAGCAGTGGCTTAGACCAACTCCTTCACCAAGATATTAGCATAAACTATTCCAGTTGCTTGAGAAGCTCTAGGAAGTGAACTTACACCACTGAAACAAAGGCTAAGATGGTGTGACATGCTGGGGAAAGAGTATTTATGCTTTTTTGTATCGCAGCAGATAATTTTCTTTGCCTCAATCCTTCATTCCTGTGAGAGGGCTGGTAGCAGCTTTGTAGCCAAAGACTGCAGTGTCTGAATTACTCCAGCTAATAGTAAGACTCATAGGTCAGAGGCTGACTGTACTTACCCTGTACAAGCAGGTAACAAACAAAAAGAGGCTAAACTTCAGAGTGTGCACTCTAAATAAGTTGGATTGGTTTTGGCTAGAATATAGTATGGTGCTATGGTAAGGGTTTGGGATAAAATTAGCATTGATAAGTTTCTGTTGTTGTTGTTCTTTTTAAGATGATTTTGTTATTATTATGCGGGACTTGTACAAAATCAAGGTATTTTCTGCTCCTCATCCCACCTAATCAGTGAAGAGGTTAGGAGTGCACAAGGATTTGGGAGAGGGCACAGTTAGGAGAGCAGATCCCAGCTGACCAGAACTGGGGGAAGAAGGTGGAAGGAGGAACTTTTAGAGTTATGGAATCTGTCTTCCCAAGTAACTCTGATGTACGATAGAGCCCAGTTTTCCCAAAGATGGCAGAGCACCTCCCTGCCAATGGGAAGTGGTGAATTAATTCCTTATTTTGCTTTGCTTTGCTGTGTTCACAGCCTTTGCTTTCCCTTTTAAACTGTCCTTATCTCAACCCAAATGTTTTCACACTTTTGCCCTTCTTATTTTCTCCCCTGGCCCTCTGCAGGGGTGTGAGCAAGCAGCTGTGTTAGCTGCCTATCAAGGTTAGCCACAACAGAAGTGAAGCAAAAGAACATTGGATTGAAAGGTGAAGGACAGCATTATCAGATGTACAACACTGCCTAACACAGCTGGATGCTTTTCCAGTCAACAGATGTAGCAGCACCTCTGTATTCCACCTGGATTTTATCATATGGTGCTACTTTTTACACTGTTCCTCTCGTGTACTAGTAGGAGTGTAAATATTTTCATTCATCTTAAAATGGGAAACATGACTTTTTTTTCTTCAGAATGATAATTATAGTTCATGTAAAATGTTTATTCATATACTTCATGTTTCTTTATTTCATGTTGCTACTAAGGGAAAGATTTGTTCTCTATTTTAGTTGAGGTAATATAGGCTTCTCCTCTTATCCTAATATTCATATATGACAAATGAATGTCTCTACTGCATTGATTTTCATAATTTTTAAAGTTTCAACAAGCCATTAATATTTTAATTATAATATTTACACTAATGTGGTACAAGCTGATTTTCTCCAAGCTCATTTCTCAATTTATTACCTAAGAAATCTTCTATAAGCAAGAATTAAATCATATCACAAGTTTTTTTTAAAGAAAAACAAGTAAACAAACAATGAAAATTAATGCAAATCTAGCCATATGTGCTTACAGAGATAAAAAATACTTGTCCAAGTTCATGCTTAAGGGGATGTAATAGTTCCAGAACTGACTTCCACTAGATCTAGCCCTTCAAGTTTTCCCAAAGAAACTGGTGCAGAAATGAACATTAGAATTCCATATTTAATGTATTTTTTGTGGAAGTTTTAAAAAGAGCATTTAGCTACAAGCTGTATGCATCCTTGGTTTAACTTCAGATCACAGGATAAAGATCCTGAATCAGTTTTACAGCTCAATGTACTCCAAAACAGTAAGTACAGAGAGCTTGAAAGTTCTCTTTCTTCTGTCCTACAACTTTCTACTGCTACATTTTCATCTCTTCTGCTGTCAGATCTCAGGAAAGAAGTTTAGCTGAGCTTTTTTTTTCAGAGTTTTTTGAGGATCCTGGTGGCAGATATTGATTGAAAGAGAACCTGGGAAACTTGGATCCTCCTATAGAAAGTGCATGTTCTAAAGCTCCACCCTGTGCTTCTTGTCAGTAAAGCTCCATCCTGAACAAATCCACTGATCCTAAATAGGAAAATATTTAAAATTAAATATTGAAGTGAGCCACTTGGAGATGAGCTCTTTCTTAGGCAATTAGTTCATTTAATGTTTTACACAAAGAAGAAAACACTGCAGCTACAATGAAAAGGATGTCAGAGACAACAGTTAAAGGAATTGTGTTTCATATTAGAAGACCAACACTAGTTTAAAACAAGCAATTTTATTACTAATAATTAACTAGTTTTATGGTTCATCATTTAAAATTTCTGCAATTGATTTTAAAACACAATACAGGACTACATTAACACTAATCCAGACTATAAACAGGACTCTGTTTACATTTTGACACTCATTCTTCCTATTGGGGCCAAAGCAGATTATTTCCCTGACACAGAGGGATTCAGAGTTGAACAGAGGAGCAAATGTCACCTTGAACTCAATCTCTTTACCCATTCTGTCATTGTGAGCTGTAATAGAAACTTTTTAATGAAACTTCCCAGTCTGACCATTCGCAAGCCTCTCTGGCATTTGCATTCCCAATGCCAAGATTCTCACTGCTGAGACTGAAGCCCCTTTACAGCAGGAGTCTCCAGTGACACAAGGGGTCTCCATTTGGCTTTCCACACACCCCACTCACACAGTCAGACCAGGTTTCTTCAGCAGTTCGACCCCAGGTTTCCCGTGGCAAAGTCCCAGATGTCTCATTCCATAAAGTCATTTATTCACAGTGCAATAACACAGAAACAGCTCAAGCTGGTGCCTTGAGGAGGATCCCCCACCATGGAACCCCATGGCTTTTATACCCTCACAGTCTCCCCATGTGCCAGTCTTGCAACTGTCTCACTCTAGCTCCAGAGTCTTTGACTCCTGTCTCCTTTTCCATGCCCATCTACATAGCTGGCATCGTGCCCTTTTGTTATCCTAACAGTCACAATTCCCAGTTCCTGCTGTGTCTCTCAGTGTCCATTCACCTGGCTGGCATCACTCAGCTCCATGTGTGTTATCCAACTTCATTTCAAGGCTTTTTCCTATCACCAAAACATACACTAGAAACAGTGTGCAGCTATGAAGGTGATGTACTCATCCTATCAAATTCTAGAACAGCATTTGGGACCTGAAGATAATCAGTGTTGAGTTATATAACACTTACAGACAGATAATCTATCCAGAAAATGCAAAGAATGATTGTGCCTGGCATAATTATATTCATCAAGAGAAGAACTACACCAGTTGTAAAAACAATAATTGCATGGTCTCAGCCTAAAAAATTCGAACTAAAAGTACACATTAAATTTGAGTGCTTGCTAAAAGAGAAATTTGGTTTAACTCATTGGAATTAAGATAAAAAATTGTCTTGGGCCGCCTCTGAAACTGCGATGAATCTCACCAGACCCAGGCTTTGGTGTGGGGTGGTCCCTCGGCAGGCAGGATGTGCAGTGCCCTCATCCCGGCACAGCGCTCGCATCCCGGCACATCCCGGCACAGCCCGCACATCCCGGTGCATCCCGCGCATCCCGCACATCCCGGCACAGCCCGTTCATCCCGGCACAGCCCGTTCATCCCGGCACATCCCGCGCATCCCGGCACAGCCCGTTCATCCCGGCACAGAGCGCATCCCGGCACATCCCGCGCATCCCGGTGCATCCCGCGCATCCCGCACATCCCGGTACAGCCCGTTCATCCCGGCACAGCCCGCGCATCCCGGCACATCCCCCGCATCCCGGCACAGCCCGTTCATCCCGGCACAGTGCGGTCATCCCGGCACAGTGCGGTCATCCCGGCACAGCCCGCACATCCCAGCACATCCCGCGCATCCCGGCACAGCCCGTTCATCCCGGCACAGTGCGGTCATCCCGGCACAGCTCGCACATCCCGGCGCATCCCGGCACATCCCGGCACAGCCCGCGCATCCTGGCACAGCCCGCGCATCCCGGCACAGCGCGCACATCCCGGCACAGCGCGCACATCCCGCGCATCCCGCGCATCCCGGCACATCCCGGCACATCCCGGCACAGCCCGCGCATCCCGGCACAGCCCGCACATCCCGGCACAGCGCGCACATCCCGGCACATCCCGGCACATCCCGGCACATCCCGGCACAGCCCGTTCATCCCGGCACATCCCGGCACATCCCGGCACATCCCGGCACAGCCCGTTCATCCCGGCACATCCCGGCACATCCCGGCACAGCCCGTTCATCCCGGCACATCCCGGCACATCCCGGCACATCCCGGCACAGCCCGCTCATCCCGGCACATCCCGGCACATCCCGGCACAGCCCGCGCATCCCGGCACAGCCCGCACATCCCGGCACAGCGCGCACATCCCGGCACATCCCGGCACATCCCGGCACATCCCGGCACAGCCCGTTCATCCCGGCACATCCCGGCACATCCCGGCACAGCCCGGCACAGCCCGCTCATCCCGGCACATCCCGGCACATCCCGGCACAGCGCGCACATCCCGCGCATCCCGCGCATCCCGGCACATCCCGGCACATCCCGGCACAGCCCGCGCATCCCGGCACAGCCCGCACATCCCGGCACAGCGCGCACATCCCGGCACATCCCGGCACAGCCCGCGCATCCCGGCACAGCGCGCAGCATGCGCGGCTCGGGGCGCTGCGGGGACCGGCCTCAGGATGGCAGCAGCAGATGGAGAAAAGCTCCCGACAGCCAGCTCCTACCCAAACTGCATCCTGGGCTGCTGCAAACAAGCGAAACGCAGGCTTAACGCTGCAGCAACAAACCACAAAATCAGTTTAGGATGAAATAGAATTAAAAGTTGTCATAATCCCACATCCAGACAAAGTGATGTATCCAGTTTTGTTTCTAGATGGTTATTTCATTTTCTAAGTGTTGTGGCTTTTGTATTTTCATTTGGTGTGTGTTTGTCTGCTAGATACCGCTTAATCACTGGCAGATTAAAAAGGAGCACCAAGTCCAGGATTTCTGGGACAGAAAAGAAATAAAAAATCAAAGGAGAAGTTAAAAAGGCAGCAGAGAAGGGCACCTTGTTCAGTCAGCTTCCAAAGCCCTTCTTCATCGCAGCTCCCAAGCCTTCCTTCAATCAGTTTTCAAAATTACAGCTTATTTTCCTTCCTGAGGTTCATTTTGTTTTTCCTTTTGAAACCTGAAATCTTTGAAATGGTGCCAGAGACAGCTGTATGTGGAAAGCCAAGATTTCTGCTAGAACCTCTCTCTGCCCTGTCCTGCTAAGCTGTAGCCTTCACCCTGTGCAGATGGAGCAGGTCACAGAGTGCAGCAGTGCAGCTTGAGATGAAATATTCTGTTTAAAGAAAGCGCAGAAAATTTGGGGCAGTGGGAAAGTAAAAGGTCACTAGAGACAATAAACTCCTTATCACTCTGAGAAGAAATACCTACATCACCTCAAAAAGATGGTCTTTACTAGAAAAGTGATCTGTGCAGACATGACTTGTGTACAGGAAAACCTCACTTTGCAGCTGGTTCTGTTCAGTGATACCCTACCCCTCAGCACTTGCAAGACAGGAGCTTCAATGTTAAATCTTTTGTTTGTGCCCTTTATTGGGTGCAGCAACTCTGCATTTTGCAGCCTGTGCTGCCATCGTGTGGCATGTTACGTGTTCATGCATTGACAATAGAAAAAACAAAGGCATGATTTCCATTTCATTTGCTGCTGGCCTGGCACTGGCTGTCAGGAGAGAGATGGAAGACTGGAATCCCCTGTAGCACTCGAGAGTCTTCTTCTTCTGATTCTTTCCTGTTTTTGTCCTTTGTTCTCAAAAACCGTAGAAAATTCAGCCTCTCATGACAGTAAAATCTTGCCAAACAGTAAAAGGCACAGAAGCTACTGAGCCTTTGATAATGTGAGTAATTTCCAGCTTCAGTGGAAAGCCTTGCCCACTAGCAATCAGAAGCTGGTGAACAGAGGGTTTAAGATTTCTACTGAACCTTCTTTTTTATTATTTTTTTTTTCCTATGGTGAAGGAAAATCATGCCTTTATTTGGTAATGCATTTAATTTTCTACCTCAATTTACATAAATAGTGTTACCTTTCTCTGTTATCATAAAAGTAACTGGAAAAAGGTTGTGTCTTGACCCTCTCTCCCCTCACCCAAACCACAGGAGTATTGCTTGCAAGTTTTGTTTCATTTCTCAGTAGTACTAATGAAAGGACTTTTAATATTTGCTGAAAAAATGCTAACCAAAAAAAAAAAAATCTAGAGGATTTTAGCAATTTATTCCATCTCTGACCACCTAAACTAACACATCTCCACCATCTGTTTGTACCCTACCATATTTCATACATATTGCTAAGTAGAAAATTTAATGCAAATCCTACTAAATGCAGGGAGAAGGTCACATAAATTACAGTGAGTCTTGGATGATTTCTCTGGTGGTCAGGCAGTTTCCAGTTTCTTTGCTGGTTAGACAGCAAAAGTTGCTAAAATTAATTCCTAAAGAGGAAAAAAAGAAAACCCCAATCATACATGGTCTGTGATCAAAATGCCAAAAGCCATATAAACAAACAGCTTTTGTTTTTCTGCTGAAGGAATGATTAAACAGCCAAAATTAAAGAGCCAAACCCTGTTTATTAAATTTCACACCAAATTTCTAAGCAGCAACAAGAAACCAGATACAGAACAAAACTCTGCTTTCTTTTATACAGTTTTCTAAATGTGATGACATATGGTTCCACTTTACATCTAGAGCCTGCAGAGCCTTCCAAGTGCTCAGTGAACTGGCTCTTCTGGGATTCTGGTTAGAAGCATGCAATATTTTCATTCACATATTTCCCTTTCACCTAACACTGATGAAAGAACATATCTTTTCCATGGAAGGAAAAAAAGCAAAACAAACAAATCCTACTGCCCCTGGGGAAACATTTAAAGGAGCTGTTGATACGTCACAATTTTTTTCTGCTCAGATATCCATTATCATGGAAGTGACACTTGGCTCTGGTGAACTATATCTCTCTAGGTAAACTTTGTTTTTTCTGTTAAAAAGACTACTGCATGATACCACCCGTTACTTCATCTAAAACCACTTTCATGTCATATTGTAATTTAAATTAATTTTATCAACTGAGGATTACTTCAGTAAAGACCTAAGACTCCTTTGAAAGCAGAAATTACAATGAACTTCCATCTGCCTTATTTACAGAATAACTACTTGGCCAAAAGAATACAAAAGATGAAAAAAAGAAATTGTTTGTAGGTAATGGTTCCATTGTTTTAGGGATTTATGGGAAATTCTAATATATTTCTTAATGGATGTCAGCAAGAAGAAAATATGGCCCCAGAAGTTATTTTTTGCTTGTTAGAAAGTTTCAGCTGAACAGAAATGACTATTCATGTTGTACACTGGAACAGGTGAATTGGCTCTATCAAAGGTCTTTCTTGACTTAGCATATTATCTCTCTCAAATTATATTATATCTCTCAGAGTTTCTCATCATTCCAGTCGGTGCTGGAAGTAGTGAACATCATGTTAACAGCTTGAATGTTAAACTGTGGTGACCCTATCAATTACAAATATTTAGTTAGGAGCATCATTACAAAGTGTGTTTCATTTCCTCCAGCAGGAAAACTAAACTATCTGCATAACAGAATTGATGTGAAATGAAAGGAGTAAACAACAGCTTGCAAAATAAATATCATGAAGTATTCCCCACCAAAGCTTCAGTAATTACTCCATGGAATAGACTGCCCTTAATACAACAATTAATTAATTTTTCCAAATGAATTATGCAAGCCAATATTTTTTCTTCATTAATGTTTTGTTGGAGTCATTAAGTTCCATTAATGAATAACAAAGAAGCAATTGGAATTTTATTCTAGCTGATGTGTGCTAATGTGCTTAACTTGAACTAAATGTGTTTCCAGTATGTAATCAAATTTGAATCAATCAAATCAATTTACCACTTGAAGTCCTTTTGGAGTTGCAGCTGTTTTATATGGATGTCTCTTCCCAGAGAAGAATACAGACAAAACCCAAAAGACTACATGACTCTGGAACATATAACATTGTAATTAGGAACCAATCTGTCTGAGTTTTGTTAGGAGGGTACTGTTTTCCCTTCTCCAAGCTCCATTATAACTCAAAGTGGCTAAATTATTTCCTAGGAATAAATTATCTAATGAATTTAGATTTCACAAAGCTTTGGAAGCTTTATGAATTCTAGCTGATCTCTTACTTTTTTAAAATTGAATTTTTACAAAAAAGAGTGAATAAATAAGCTAATAAAATAATTGGAACTTATGCAGCCTATTCGTTTTTGCCTACGCATAATTGTTTTCAGGGATAGCCAATTAAGAAAATTGATGAACAATGAACAGTGCATATAATTGTTACTGACAATTTTTATGAAAGCCTTTCTTCATGTAGCTCTCAGGAAAGATTTTATAATTACATATATAATTACATATATAATTACAATCAGAGCATACAGACAAGAGGTTTCCAGACTTTTATTGGAGGTGCACAGTGATAAAACAAGATGTAATGGGAACAAACTAGAAAACAGGAAATTCTGATTATTTTATTATTATGATTGCTCTTTTAAACTTACCAAAAAACCAACAACCAACAAAACAGCTCTTGAGTGTGGTTGAACATGAGGATTTCCAGTGAGGCTGGGTATCTTAGAGATGCTTAAGATGCAATTGGAAATCACTCTAAGCAACCTGACCTGATTTGACCAGCTCCAAACAGGGTTTGGAACAGATTGCTTTCAGAGATCCCATCCTACTTAGTTATTCAGTGATTATGAAATTTGTTTAAACAAACATGTATTCACCAGCAATCTAATGCAAACAAGGTGGAACTGATAATATTGACACTGCAGATTTGTCTTTGTTAATAATAAGCTAATTTGACAATCCTGCAGACTACAAGTTTCAAAAGTATAGAAATATCTGAACTTTAAAACCTCTTCTGAGATACCTTATATTTACTATACATAGCAAAAATATGACATTTTTTTTTAAACATCTCTGAAGAAAAGGTGAAAAATCTTCTCAAAAGCTGTCATAGTATATTTTTGACTTATGGACATCCTTATAAGTACCATTATAAGGAAAAAAGTGTCTCCATCTTTCTCTACATTTTCATGTGACCAAGCTTCATAACAGGAGTCCATCTGAGGTCTTCAGTTATACATCTAAAACTTAAAATAAACTTACTATTAAAAACTTACATTGCTATCAAACATTACTTGCACAAGCCTGTCACAGTCATACAGGTTCTGTAAAAAGATTTCAACAGACCTTGTTAAAGGGTACACTGTACTGTAAGTGCAGGACAAGAAGACACAGCACCAGGGTCTGCCAGGGGAAGCTCAGGCTGAACATCACAAAGAATTTATTTATTGGAGGGGGGGTCAGGCATTTTAACAGATTGTCCAGGGAGGTATTGGAATCACCCTCCCTGAAGGTGTTCAGGAAATTACTGGATATGGCACTCAGTGCCATGATCTAGTTGACAAAGTGGAGTTGAAAGGTTGGACTTGGTGATCTTGGAGGTCTTTTCCAGCCTTAATGATTCTGTGATTCTGTAAGTATTTCTACTTACAAAACTTAAAAATCACCCAAACACACTTGATAAATAATTGATTAGAGAACAGCCTGTGTGCTTTTGCATTTCAAAAGAGGCCTTATCTAAATAAACCTGCTTTTGAGATCTTCCCATTCTGTTTGGTAAGAAATATTATAGTAAACCTCAAAAAACACCCCCAAAATATTAATCTCCTGTGTTGTCATATACTATGTGAGTGTAAAATATTATACTGTTAATGATGTACAGCATTCCTTCACTGGCTGTGTTGGACTGCCATGGAAATCTGAGACAAAGGTCTTTGCAGGTATTTCCTAGAACAGTTTGTGAAGAGACCTTGCACAATCCTTTGGAATATGTATGAAGATGGAAAAAGAAAACCCTGTTTCAGAATTGCTGTAGTGCTTCAGAGCACTGTTAGCGTTTGCAGGCTTTCAGAGAGACATATGAAGAGGACCAAACATACTCAGATGTACATAACAATTCCAGGCATAATCAGGTTAAAAGGAAAGACTAGGGAACACAGTAAAAATGAAAGTGCTTTCTCATTTTTTTTTCTGTGCCTGAAAGTATTGGTGTTCTCTTTTCCACAGTCTCATGCAATTTATTTATGGCACTCAGAAGGATAAAGTATCAATTTCTTTCCCCTGGAGTTGTAAGAAGATCCTAAACAATTGATTGTATCTATGTCTTGAAAGGGAGAAACAATTATATAGAGCAGAGCTTTACAGATTAATGGCAGACTGGCAAATGAGAAAAGAAAAAAATAACCAAGAGCAGAAATATCTGCACTGAAGAACACTATAAATAACATGCCTTTTTTCTAAATTTGCCTTATGAGCAGAAACAAGGTTTTAGCATTCTATGCTATTAAAAGATTTAATATTAAGAAGAAAGGTTTATATTTTCAGATCCCTTAGGTGATTTTACCTTAAACCAAACTGTGTGTTAATTAGCTTTTTTCACTTACTTCACATAGTTTGGACTAATCAAGCAGTATTATTGCATTTATTGTAGCATAATTGTGACTATAAATGCCAGATATACTTCTATAATATCTCTTGCTAATAGTTATATGCCAGACTTTGAACATAGTTCTAATTCTAAAGCAGTGATAGGGAAAATTAGATTTTCTATAAATTATTCCTTGGCATATGCTTGGGAATGATTACTAGGCAGTGATCATAGCAAACTGAATCAGTGCTATAATCTGAAACTTGAATTACTCTTTGAGTTAGAATTTGACCAACCAAGGTCCATCAACATAAGTGGACTTACAAGGTAGTCTAGACTGACAAGGGTCTGGCGAACCTGCTAGTGCAAAACTAGAGAAAAATCTCCATTCTTCCTGCTGAAATATGTTCAAGCATTAACAAAAGCTTTGGGTAGCCTTGGATGAATTACAGTGCATGGAGAGTGTAAAGTACAATCCCACCTCATGCAAAATTAATTGATGTTCTAGGAAAAAACTTCAGCCTCAACTCAGTCCTATGTGCTAGGGTATAACACTCGAGTGTAGTTTTCATAAATAAGAAGAGTCTCCTGCCATTAAGTAGGAAAGCATCCCCCAGAGATATAAAATGGTTTGAATTCCCTTCCTCTGTCAGCAGGAACCCCATTATTGAACCTGTAGGCAAGAGTCCCCTTCAATTTCTAGTTTACCCAGGAAGCTCTAGAGCAAGCTGGATATATTTTCTTTCCTTTTTTGCCTGTCTCAAGTACCTTTTGGGGACATTTCTCTCACCCAAATCCATTAGATACAAGTCAAAACATGCCATATTCAAGCTCCTTTGTGAAATTGCATGACTTTAATACTAATCCTAGTGGAAGAGTAATCAGTACTATGCAAAATAAAGGTGCTGTGCTGGAAACTGGACAGAAACCTTATTAGTGCACTGGAAAGATAGAAAGTAGTTACTCTTTGAAGTGCTACTCTAAGGTTGCTTCAAGAGTGTGGAGAGTAGATCAAATGTGTAAAACAGTGAGCATATTTCCCAGCTTTATCCACTTCCTATCTCTACATGAGGCAAATGATCATAAATTCTGACAAATGATCATTTTGCTATTCAGATTGAAAGAAGAACTTTATTCAAAATTCTTTACAGATTTACAGCTCGAAAGTCTCCCTCTGTGTGAAGGTAATATTGTAGTGAAAAAAAAAGGAATTTAAACTTATACACAGATTTGCATTGCAAATATGATTGTGGCAAACAAGACTGTTTGTATGCCTGTGAAGGTAGAAAACTAAAAAACTCTTCTTACATGCTTCCCAAACCAACAGTCCACGAAGCAACTTGAGTAGGAAAGAATTCATCTGAATCTCAGTGAGTCAGTGCAGGTTCCAGGAAAAGTCATCATGGAAATGTCTGAGAGCAGTGATAAAAATATAATTTGAAGTCAAAGTGATTACTGGTTTTTCATTATATGGGGGAAAGCACCCAAGGCAAATGAAGTATAGGTAGGCTTGAGGGAGTATAAGTAAACAAAGTTTCCTTGCATTGTTCCATCAAATACCAATTACTTTGGGAACCTCCTTTCAGAGAGGATGCAAAACACCAGAGAAAGTCCCATAATTTCTCAGGCTTTCCAAAGCAATATTTGCTGTTGCCCATAGATGTGAGGCTCTCAGGATGCAGCCAGTTGGGACATCACTTCCTACATGAGGGACAAGCTCATACAAGAACCAAGTCATATTAGGAACTGCAGTACCTTTTTCAAAGCTGACTAAGAGAATTCCTTCCTAAAGCAAGAAAAATACAAATATGAAAGATTTGTTGATTGAATATTTCCACTTATCACTTACTTGGGTGCTAAAAAATGAATAAAGCAGGGAAGCATTTTAACAATTAGACACATAAAAAAAGGATGATTTACAAAAGAAAAATAAGACTCAAGCAAACAGACACTGACAATATGCAAAAAGTTGGCTGTGAATATATGATCTTCTGGATGGTAAGGCCACTTGGGCCTTTGGGATTCTGATTTGACACCAGCTTGTACCCTGGGAGGCATTCACACTTTTGTAAGTGGCCTAGATTTGGAAATTAGTCTTCTACTCAAGAGACAGAGAGTTCCAGAGGACAGCTCAGAGCTGGATTTCACCTCAGGTTCTCTGAAAAATCCTCTCTTCACAGAGAACAGAAGAGCTTGGGTCAGCTTCAGATACCTGTAGTTTCCCTTGTGAGTACTGCTACCTCTCCTTGTGACCTACCCTGTACTGTGCAGAGCACATCAAAGAAAGGACACCCAGGGAAGAGTGGGAGCAGAAACACAGCATGTAACAGTTTGGAGCCATGTCCTGTATTTTACTCCTATATTTTAAAGAAGCAATTGATCAAAACCCTCAAGAAGCTTGTGAATAAAATGGACTGAACAAAAAAAATATCCATATGTAACTCTTCTCTGTCTTGACAAGACTTACATTGAATTATGTTTGGAATGAGCAGCCTGATGTAAGTTAAAGGTTCCCCTGCTTTGACTGAAGGTCCCTTCCAAACTAACTTTTCTGTGATTTCAAGAAAAAGTGTTACTTTCTCAGTTCAGGATACTTCTTCCTTTTTATCACATGCTATTAATGCTGAATCCTGTGGTATACTCACTTGCACAGTTTCCACTCCTATTGAACAAATGGCTGCCCAGACTTCCCTCCATCTGTTCCATTTGAAAATATACCATTACTAACATTACATTTGAGAAGATTGGCTTAATTAGAGAACAAGGTGCTGGGTAGAAACAAGCTTTAATCTTCAGGAAGTCTGAAGTCTCCTGCACTTTTTTTGCTGACTGGTGTCAGCATATGGACTCAAGCTGTGGTGAATCATTGAAGCTGTTTTGGTGGTGACAAGTGTTTCAGCTGCTGCAAACCCACTGTGGTGCTCCCATTTACTACCAGGACTTTACTTGACCTCGTTGCTGTTCATATAGCAAAGTAAATCACAGTGAAGGATAATCCTATTTTTCAGCTTTTAGCTCACTGGGAATATAAAAATCTGATCAGTCACTCAAAACTTCTGTGTTCTGCTGTATGACTGAAGAGATACATCACACATCCATCCATCAGTTATCCACCTGATACAGAATGCATAGAATTCTCTATACTTCTCTGTCTTGCAGCTCCTCTCCCACTGTTGCTGGTGAAGTTAAACAACAGCCATAACAGACCAAGAAAATTATAAAGTCTTGTCTCAAAAAGAATTTGAAATATGTGACTTTTTTTATGGCTAGCCTCTTCCTTCCACCTTCTCAAACACAGGAGGAGAAAACCTTTGTCCATGTCCTACTTTTCAACAGAATTTTAAAGCTGTCTGACAGCTTCTTATCTGAATTGCACTTGTGAGTTACTTGAAGAAAAGCTTCCTAGAAAAGTAGAATTTCTGGAGTACTTCTTTAATGACTTTCATTATAAGAGCATTTATAGATTTTAAGAAGCAAACCCAGAAAATATTCATTATATTGACAGACTTAGGGAAGTTATTGTATTCCTATGTAGTGTCACAGTACAAAAAAGTATTTAACTTTGGCTCTGTACCTCAAGGGTTGCCAAATGCTTTTAGGAAAAAAACATCTGGAAAATTAGATTGTTTTATACTCAGGAGTCAAGGAATTGCACTTTGTGGCATTTAGAGAGTTTGCAGGGCCCACCCTCTGGATATATATAACTTCTGAAAAATCTCCTCAGGGTTGAAGACAATTCCAGGAGGGAAAACTGGATGTATAAATTGTTTTAAAGGCACTCCTCAGGTTCACTTCAAAATTGAAAACTACATGTCACTAAAACATTTGCAAGCATACCCTAAAAAGATTCAGATCCCCTTGTGCCAGAGAATTTTCTTATGGACACCATCACAGAGAATTTTTGGATGAAGGAAAGAGGGAAGAATCAAAAAGAGATGCTCCTCACATCCTCTGGAGCACAGATAACTTTTTCAATGGATATGTTTTAAAATTCAAGGGGTATGATGTTTTTGGCATCATGTATCATGAAATACTGGAAAGGCTGATAAATGTTGTGGTTTAGGAATGGTATTCCCCAATTTATTGCTCCCACTGAAATTGTGCCAGCATTTACTTCCCTTCCCCCCTCCATCTGTGAGCACAAAAGGCAAAGATCACTGTCTGAGATAAGAACAACTTACTGAAAACAGCAATGAAATGAGAAAATAATCTGTAATAACTTTTCATGTACAAAAAGAGGGCATTTTGCACAGTGCTCAGTAAGCCTGGGGCAATGGAAGACAATGTCAGACAGAACCTCCAGCCACCACACTTTTCCAAGTTCCAGAAAAGAGCACCCTTCTTCCCAGAAAAGAGAAAAATTTGCCCTCCCACCCCTAATAATGATGTAAGGTGTTATTGAATAACACCAGGGTCTTGGTCACTCCCACATGGCTCCAGCTACAGCCCCTCATGGCTACTGCAAAAATTTAACTCTTTCCTAGGCCAAAATGTGAACAATAAGAGCAGCAAAAGGATATCACAGTTATTAGACTGTTGATCCAGATCCAGCTAGAATATTGTTTATTGAATAACTTGAAGTATCACCATTCCTTGGAAGGCACACACTAATCCTCAGGGTTCTGTTCAGGGTATGAATTATTCTCTCCTCTGCCCTGTGGGTGAGTTGAATGCTCTGTCCTGACTTTACTACACACAGACTAGCCCTAGCTTAAAAAGCTTGGTTGGGAGTCATGGGCTGCAGATGCTCCATGGAGGACAATTTTTGAATAACTGTCTCCTCTCTTTTTCTATTTTTCAGTGTGGTAACTGTTGTATAACAGTATGACAGATTTCAAGCTCTCCATACATGCAGGTTACATCCTTAAGAAAAAATACCATAACATCTCAGCCAGTCATGATCTTATGTGGAATTGCTTTGGGTTTGGTTTGGATCTTAGATTTTTATTTTTTCAATATATTAAACATCTCCTGCTGCACCAGCCTAGCTGACTATTTTTCCATCAGGTTATTCCCAAGAAGTAGCCCTGTGGTGTTACAGGGAGACCAAGAGCATCACTAAACTCTGTTCTGCTTTGCAGGAAGCCCATCTTAGAGGTTATTAGATACAAAATAAGGAGAAACCTCCTCTTGATAGAGCAGAGTCAGCCTCTCTTCAGCTTCAGGGATTGCTCAGACTATGTTCACAGATTTTATTTTGCAAGTTTTATACAGTGATCTAACATGCTTAATGTATGTTACCTTTGAAGGCCTTTGAACTGCAGGGCGCTTCTCCTTGTAGCTTTAGTTAATTTACTGGAGATGATAACTTCTTGTTAAAAGTTCTAATTTCACTCATGTAAAATAATTAGGAAAAGAAAACAAAAATAAACAAATATTACTACCATCACAGTACTCAATACAGAAGAACCTTGAAATTCTTTCAGTTCATTGTCCTGAAACACAGATAACTCTTAAACCCATTCTCTTGACAATTCTTACACATCTTCCTTGAGATTTGTGAACATAGAACAGAAAGTTAGGTAGTAAAATGATATATGACATGGAACTCCTATTTATTCATTTTAGTAAAATTCTAGTAAACTGTTGATCACATCACTATTGATGACTGATTCACAGAATAATAGATGAGCAGTACAAGCATAGTAAATAATTTATATTCATGTTTTTCCATTTTTCCATTGCTCTCATTTCTCTTGCTTTCCATTGGAAAGTATAGAGTACACATTTTTTAAAAACATTAACACCCTCCACACACTCCCTGAACTTGCCTAATCACTTCTAAAAAAATAAGAATGCAATTTAAAATGCAGCCTTCTTTAGAAGTTTAGTAATTTATGGGCAGCTCAATATTAATTCTCTATATAATTTAACAGCATTCATTCATATTAGGACTCTATTACAAGTCAGCTGAAAACTAGAAGTTTTCAATTGTGTATAAGAAGTATAACTGTGTTGATTTGTCATGACCCCAGAAAACAAGGCTTAAAGCTCTGTAGGAAGAATATTCAACGATGTCTGTGTTTTACAGGTATCAGCAACAAAAAATTAAGAAGCATTGCATACCATGCAATTTAGAATGACTGAAATGCCTCCTCAGGAAAAGCACAGACATCACATTCTCTCCAGGAACAATGAGACTCATGGTAGAAATGTTTAAAGAAACTCATAGAAAAAAATATCTGCATGATACCTAACCAATGATTAAAAGTGAAAGCTGAAGCTCACATGAGTGAATGCAATTCATTGTGCTACATCATTAATCTTTATGAGCAAAATGATTGCAAAATTCTGTGGGGAGTGGAAAACAATTACTTAATGATGTGCAAAAATATTCCAATAGATGTTTCAGAAAGCACTGCACATAAAACTGTCTGCAGAAAGCCCTTGGATGGTACAAATAGCCCAGCCCACGGCATACTTGTAAAGTCTACGAGTTATTTTTTAATTTTTAACTCTGTCCCAGACACTGTTTAACATTCCATGTTCACGCACTATCTACATTGTTAAATTACCCACAACTTCAGAGCAGTCAGGCAGCACTCAAATTAAGCCAAAGTAATTAGTTTTCAATCACTGAATATTCACAGCTCAATTAAATTATTTACAGAAGTTTAGACAATTCTGCAGCAAAGACAAGCATTTCTATTGACACTCCCCCAAACTGCAAAATAATTATAGCCTGTCGTGAAGATAAAACAGAACTTAGATGTCTCTTCTATACAGAAGCTTTCCCTGCCTTTGCTATTCTACTTTAGAGGTCAATTGTCTTAAGTTTGGTTATGCCTACTCATACCTTTATCATAAAAGGGGTGTTTTTAGGGTGAAAAAGGAACCACCAAAAAACCCCAAATCATCAATGCCTTCAAAGAGGAATTTTTTTTTCCAATCTGACATTTTGTTCTTCATTAAACAACTTTTGGTAACAAAAATAAAACACACACCTCACATGTATAACTGGAATAACTGATTATTGTCACTAAATTCAATTTGCTGAACAAGACAAAAAATAGAGAAATATTGCTCAATTGGTCTAAATTCTTTTATTTGATTGCATTATCCAAACTCAAAGGAAACTAAGAAAAAAAATTAAACAAAAGAGCAATACTAAAGTCAATGCACACATGTTGTTCTTCACTTTGTGGTTGCTGAGAAGCACAAGGACACATGTAAGTGAGGTGTTCAGAACTATTTAAAGCAGTACTGATTGTGGTTTGACAGAGCATAGTTTTACTTGAATTTTTTTCTGAGGCCAGCAAAAATATTTGTTTCACACAAGTAAGAAGGCGAAGGCAACAGAGGAATCATCCTTATTCCAGTTCAAGTTCACCAGCAGTAATGAAGGTGGATGCAAATAAAGTAGGAAGCCCATCATGTGTTTGTTTTTGTTTTCTTGCTTTATGGACTTACATAATGTTGCCAGAGATCTCTTCTTGTTAGAGAAAGGCAGTTACAGCTCAGTTCTTCAGAGCTGTCTGGCAGCTATTGGCTGTATCAGTACATGGGATACTCTACAGAGATATCCAAATTAGCAGAGTCTACAAGGCAGCGTGTGTCTATGAAGAGCAGTGGCACTGCAGCTGACTTGTCCAGATAATTAAGTCAGGATTTGTGTCCCAGTGTCCACTGACTGCCTGGCATCATGCAGCAGCCCAAGGGAGACATTCCTTGTGGTACAGGTGATGAATACAGGAATAGTTTTAAAACCACATGCCAAGCAACTACTGACACCGAGCAGTTATGAAAAAAGGAGAAAAAAATCACACAAAATGAAGCAACATGCAGGAGGCTTTCTAGAGCTCTAGACTATTAGTGGACTCCCTGGGGGAAGCAAGGAACATGGTCACATAGCAAAGTTTGCCTTTGATGCCACAAATAAAGAAGTACAATGGTGTAATCAGGCTGGGTGGAGACTTACAGACTGAAATGAGGGTATTTCCCTTATACATAAGCCTAATCACAATAGCTGTGCCCATAGAAATTTGTGCTTAATCTATGTCAGTCTGATCATCAGATCCTTTAGACTCCACCTTACTCAGGCACACCATTAGAAGACACATCAGTCAGACCAACTCAAAACATGCCTTTGGTATTCATTGTGCTTAAATCAAGTGATAGCATAGGACCCCAATGTACATTGTGACAGGTAATGCTCCAAAAGCAACCATGCTGAAGGCTATCATGTGTTAGCAGAATTATTAACAGCCAAAAAGGTAACTAAGATAGTTCACAGATTGTGAACTGGAATTAAAACTATCTGGTTTTCTCCCCCTTTTCCTTTATGACAATAATCTCATCTCTGAAAGATGGTATGTTATCCTTTTGCTGCTGTTCCTTTCTGCTGACACAGGGAGTCTGTGACACAGGAGAGACTTCCTCACTGCCCCACATCATCAAATTAGACCAGGTTTTTTCTATTGACTTCTTCTCTTTACAGCCATTTAGGTGGAAAATACATAGAGAAAATAATGGCAAATCATCACTTTCTGAAAATATCCAAGCTGTCCTGAGAATATTTCGGACTGCTCTATTTCATCATCAGCTGAGGAGTAAGTCCTTAACATTTCTGCAAGTAAGAACTAGATGAATGGTAGGAAGCCCTCTCCACTCTTTGATCACGTGTTAAACAAAAACCTCCACTATTTTAGAAGACAGATTCTCAATATTTGGGAGGCTGAAATTCAATTCTACTTCTTGTTAAGAAACAAAATACCTCAGAAAACAGTCTTATTTTGGACACCTAAATATATCAGGTCAGTAAGAATAGTTCCCTGGAGTTAAAACCACAGCCACAAAACACTGGCAAACAAAAGCTCAGTTCTACAGTCATCAATCATGGCTGAACATAAGATATGTTGCTCTACACAGTTTAACATTCAGTCTCAAAATGACAGTTACTGCTGAGGTAGAGGATGTGAAGAAAATTAATGGGATTTTGGAGTTGATGAGTAAGGCATTGTTATTATCTGAGAACTTGGTATGAAAAAAAAAAAAAAAAGTAACCAGAAGTACAGAAAACAAATGCCCAGATAATAGCAGGCATATATGCCTGTGTACATAATAAAGAAAAAAGTAAGACATTAGTGAATTTAACAGGTTATTATAGACTAAAGTTTACTTTGAACTATTTTTCTTTCAAATATTCAATGAACTTAGAGTCAGTGAACAAATATGACCATTACTGAACACAAATAGGAAGTAGTCCTGAAGTGAGCATCTCTTTTATAGAGAGGAAGTATGGATGGAAACTTATGGAAACTTGTGGCAATGATATTAGGTTTGTTTCTTGCAGAAAATATCCAAATTTTGGTGAAAGTGGAGAGAGAGAGCAAAAAGCAGACTCTGTGCACTGCATTGAAGAAATTGCTCCTTTTCAGCACTAGTTCTACTACAGGATATGAACTAGATCCAAAATCTCTGTGGGGAACTTCAATGCATGTTCTTTCATCCCTCAGGCATTTAGCACTACATCCTACCTACAGTACTCTACTGTAGCTAGAATCTCTTGCTGTCACAGTTTACTGACTCTGCCAAGACTGTTTGTAATCTGCTAGTCAAAGCACAGCAGCTCTTGTACCAGCAACAAAACTGTTGCTTTTACTGACATGTGTGTCAACAGCAGAAACAACATCTCTTTAAGACTAAAAGCCATGTTCTCCTCCTTTCTCCCTTAAATTAAACTAAGAAAATAACATTTTTGTTTTCTTGTAGCAAGACCAAGAATTTATTTACAAGGGAGATAAAATGAAGTGGATGACACAAACAGAAGTTATAGATTTGAGGAATTACAACATAATTGATCTTTCAGGCTGAACCAGGAAAATAACTTTTTATAGTATTAAGCATCTGGTCTTTCACAGAATTGATAAGAGAGGGTTCAAGTAATCTCTTTTTCAGCTGCAGTCAAAATACTGTATCCCAACATTATATTGTTGACTTGCATATTCACCAAGTCACACAGTTTGAAGACCCAAAATGCTCTTGAAGGTCAATTTGAAATTCCATTTGTTTGGGTTTTTTTCTGTTTCACAAGCTCTGGTTAAAATTCAAGGCTAAGAAACACTAGCTATTTCAGTAATTTAATGGATGAAGACAGAATCACTTACTCTGGGACTCTGTGGGTACATTAATGTGTGTAAGGCATATTTTACTGTTAATTAACCACAAGGAGAGATGAGAGAAAATGACCCAGCAGCACAAATTTGACTTTTACTTATTTTTGTCTTGGTACATTCCCTCACTTCTGTTTTCTCTGCCTTGCTCACCACCATATGCTACCATTTTTCACTACCATTTCATTGTAAACAGCTAACCAAAGGAAATGAAGAAAACAGCATGGAAATGTAGTAGTTAGAACCTCTCAGGGAATAATTATAGATCTGTTATTTCTGCTCTTATTCTGATTTAAAAAAAAAAACCTAAACAAACAACACCCTACTTTTGTTTCAGGGTGAAATGTGCTGCTCCTACATCTGTGCTCTTGCTCCTACAGTGGTGGTTTTTTGTGACTGGCAATGTTAATGTGTTAATTATCACTCATACAGGCAGTTAAAGGTCAACATGCTGGAACACTCACTGGCTCAGGCTTAATTGAAAAGAAATAATTTAAACAGAAGATCTAAAAAAAAGAGGTTAGGTGTTTTCATAAATAAACATTGAACTGTTCATAAGTAATTAAATGTGAGCACACAGATGATGATGACAACACAACTATAGGAGCTGATAAGCAAGAGCTAGCATAAAAGGCATGTTCCAAAAGGTGAACTTCTGCTTTTATCCTTCAAAGGGATGGATGATTTCTGTTCTTTTTTTACTCTCATCTGTCCCTTATTAAGTATGCACCTCAGGGCAAATAATGTATTCCCAGGCAAAGAAAATTATCATACAGAAAACATTACTTGAGGGGAAAAAAAAAGTGAGCTAAGGCCAGTGCATAGAACCTTTTAATTTACAAAAAAGTAAGTGCACATCACTTATTTTCAAAGACCAGTGAAGGAGAACAATTATCAAGTTTTTTTTTATATTGAATGTCTTCTGTTCTGCTTATTAACATTCCTACCAGCTTCTAAACTCCTATATTTGTGAAAAAGAAAGAAAGGAAGGAAGGAAGGAAGGAAGGAAGGAAGGAAGGAAGGAAGGAAGGAAGGAAGGAAGGAAGGAAGGAAGGAAAGGGAGAGAGAAAGAGAGAAAGAGAGAAAGAAAGAAAGATAAAGAAAGAAAGAAAGAAAGAAAGAAAGAAAGAAAGAAAGAAAGAAAGAAAGAAAGAAAGAAAGAAAGAAATGCAGGTACCAGCTAAGGCATTTGTTAACTACTCTCTGTCAAGTCCTAGGATCTGTAATATGAACAAGAGGAAGTATTTAGTGCCTGTTTTGAGGGGTTTCTGGAAGGAGGACCTCAGCTGAGTTACCACCATTGCTCTCTAACTTGCTGCAGCCTCCAGTCATTAGTGAACCAGTCACAGCTTTTTATCTCCCACACCATTGTGTACAATGATATGAAGATGCAGTAAAGATGCAGATGAAGTAAAAATCATGGATTCATCCAGGTTGGAAAAAACCTTTAGGATCAACAAATCCAACCAAAAACCCAGCACTGTCAATTTTACTGCTAAACCATGTCCCCAGCTGCCACAGCCACTTGTCTTTTAAACAGCCCCTCCAGGACTGGTGTCCCTACCACTTCCCTGGGCAGCCAGTTCCAATGCTCAACAACCCTTTGGGTGAGGAAATGTTTTCTAATATTTAATCTGAGCCTCCTGTGACACAACTTGAAGCTATTTCCTCTTTGTCCTGCGACTTGTTAGCATGTAGAAGCCTCTGAACAAAGACACTTAACAAACTGAGCAATAAATAAATAAATAAATAAATAAATAATGAATGAATGAATGAATGAATGAATGAATGAATGGATGGATGGATGGATGAATGAGTGCAATAAAAACACCCCTAATGGAGGCACTCAGGAAGAGCCTTGTCAGACTGATTCTGCGTATCTGTCCTACAGACAAGTATGTGCTGGTTGATAAAAGGCTAAAAAGACTATTAGCAAGTAGAGCTGGATACATTTTTTTCATAAATAGAATGACCTTTGTTAAAAAATAAAAACAACAAGCAAAACTCCATCCAGGCCTAGTTCATAGATTTTTTAAAAATACATTTTCAAAAGGATTTATTGCTTAAGAGAAATAGAACAGACAAGAGCCCAGTTGGGAAGCTGACACAGAATATTTCTCTTTGGAAATCAACTTCAATAGCTTTCACTTTGACAGAAGCCTTCATTTCCCACTGTCTCTGACCACTGACCCTCCCTTCACAACTAGAAGCAGCAGCAAAAATCACTATATTTCCTTTAATGTATCTTGCTAATTAAGAGTTCCAAACACCTAAAGAAAGTCCTTCTTTGGCTTGCTCTCCAGTAAACATGCCTTTTAGCTAAGGGCTTCAAATCTTGCTTTTTCCTACAGCTGTGCTTTCCACATGGAACAAGAGACAGAATATTTTCTTGAGGTTTCCCTGCTCTGTTTCATTAAAGCTTCCCCTTCCAGGATCCAGCTCTAACTAGCAACAAACCTTTTATGTTCCAGATGCTCACTATCTGCTGCAGAGTCTTCTAGGCAACAACTAATGAGGGTCCACCACAGACTTATGAAAGAGAGATTTTATAGACCTTGACTCCTCTTAAAGAAACCTGTTTCCCCCTGAAAACCTGTAAAAGAAGTCAGGTAACCTTTTACTCTTCATGAATGCTTTCCTATAGGAACAGAATGACAGCAGGTGCTGTAGGAGACCCTGCCAGTGTTCAGCAGGATTTAATTATTATGGCAGATGTTACCAGGTGATGCTATCAAACATATGTCTGCTCAGCCACTCACAGGCAGGCTCGTGCCCTGAGTCCACCAGAAGCCATAGAGCCATGTACATATGGCACACAGCCACTAGAGAGGACTTTTATCCCAGATTATTGGCCAGTTCAGGGCTGTGTTATCCATAGTCACAGGGCTGCTAGCTACTGAGACAGTAAACAGGAAAAGTATTTTTTCTGTTTGTATCCTTTCCTCTTCAAAACAGCAAAAAACCAAAGAGCACTAACAAAAAGAAAACCCCGTTCCCCATTGTCTTTCATAATTACTTTTGTTGTGAGTGAGACTTAAGGATGTTGACAGATAATTTCAATTATGCAGGGTTTGGGGTAGGGAATGTTTTACAAGCAGAATAAGAGTTTAATCTCTGTAATTGGAAGGGTTTTTTGCTTTGCTTTGTTTTAGCTAAATAATAAGACTCTTGAAAGAGAAGATTGTTGCTGTATATTTAACTGCCTTTGTGGCAGTTCTGGTGGCTGGGAAATGAAAACAGGCAGTACACACTGTGTTGAAAATATGCAGATGTCACATTACTTAACTCTCCCACAGAAGCCTATGCTTCCAGGTTGTGTGTGTTTTTTGGGCCTGAAGAAAGGATAATCATCTTAATATTTTTCATGTGCATTGTCACTGGGGGCATGTGCCTGTGCCAGGCTGGGATGCACATCATAATGGACTGCTCTCAGGTTTGCATGGTTTACATGTGCTGATTTTGCATTTTCAAAAATGGAGAGAGCATTTATTAGGGAAGAGAGTTATGCAACTGTGAATCACTTAGCCTATAAACCTGCATACATATTTTCTGTTGAAATGGACTACTACAAACAAGGTTTTGGGTATTGTTTTGAAAATGTGAAAGCTTTTGCATTGTGGCATTGATATCCCTGTTTAAAATAGCTTCTACTTCTTACTCTTGATTAAGATAAGCTTGTTAAAAAGGTTAAAAAGGCATATAGGTGATGTGCAGTGCTATTGTTTGTTTAAATATTCCTACTGTATATTGGAGGTTGGGTGTATACCTAAATCTATTTTTCATGTTTTAAGAAAAATTCTTACCCCAAAAAACTGTTCCTTTCATTAATGTTTATATCAGACACGATCTGTCTAATCTAAATTTAGCCTAGTGCTATAGCAATAAAGAAATAAGCAGCTGAACACTTAATTTTTTTTTAGTTGAAATACAATATATTTCATCAATTAACCACACCTAATATATTCCTTCATCAACAAGTGCAAAAAGCACTATCATGTACTCTTGAAATCTAGCCAATTTATACACTTTAAAAAAATACTTTTTTCATAATGGTTGACGTAGGATATGCTGTAAAAAGGAGCAATTGGTCAGAATGATCCTGTCACTTCTGTACTCAATGCTCTTGAGCTGATCTACTCACACCTGTCCCCAGATCTCATAGGGTTAGCAGTTGCAGGTGTTTCTCTTTAGTGTGTCACTGCCTGGGTCTTAAAGCCAAAGTCCAAGGAATGGAAATGAACTCTAGAGACACCACCAGCAGTTCCCTGATAGCTGGTTTAATGAGATATTTGCAGAAAATACTCATGATCTAAATTTCCTCAAGTAAGGATCAGGGGCAGCTTAATGAAGCTGTAGTAGTTGAGAGGTGGTAGGAGTGGGAAAACTAAACTCAGGGGTAGCTTTACCTTCATTGCAGGGATTTATTTTGTGGAATAAAAGTTAATTTGGAGTCTTGGTTCATCCTTTAAATCTTAGACTTGTCCTTTAACACTCATATGTACTGAATCTTTTAATATAATGAAGCTAGTCCTAGGATCTTAGCCCTAGACTGTTTAGGTCTTGAGCAAAAAAAAAAAAAAAAAAAAAATTGTCTCCATGCTCATGTAATAGAACACATCTGCTCACCATAGGAAATAATGATAATATGACTAATTCAGTAATGATAGTGTGTCATCTAAGTAATGGAACATGCTGCAGGCTCTCAGCATTCCACTTCCTCACATGCCCTTTAGGCACAGATAACCTCTCTGTTCCTAGGGCTTTAGTGGAGATGTTTTCCTTTTTTACTTCCCTTTCTTATAATGCTCCACCAATTTCTGAACTGATACAATTAACAGTAATTATAGGTGGGCTGGAAGAATGAAGAGAGGTTTCAGATGATTGTCTTAAAATTTGCTCTTCTAAATGATAACAGATCAACAGACTTGCCTCATATAAAGAAGGATGCAGAACAACACTCACTCCTCTCTAGAAACAATCCATTAATCATTCTAGGAAGCTGATAGAAGTAAAGAGAATAAAAGAAACAAACCAATGAAAAATTGTATTTCTTCTAGCCATATTTTCTAATAGAGAATAGAAAATAGCTATTATGACAATTATTTTTAACATTATCACCATGCATGGTGAGTAAATATAAATATCATTAAGGTAAATATTAAAGTTTTTCATCTAGTCAGCTGAAAAGGACTGCTTGTGCAATTTTAAAATTTATGTTCATAGTCTAGAAGTTTAAAAATGTATTTTCAAGCCTCAGAGGTAGGCTGATGCTTGAGCATTGAATGACAATTGCTGACTGTTGTCTGCTTTTTTCTCTCCAAGAGAGGCATAATACTCTCCTCACATGAAAACAGCAAAAGAGAGATTTCTAGCTACATATTCACCCAAGTTCAGTATGCAATATTTTGATATTTTCAGTGAAATTTTATGTATTAATATTAAATATATCTATATGTATACCTAAATGTTTTTTCCCCAAACAGGAGGTGACATGCAGCATCCTGACACCCTGTCTTCAGCCAGAATCAGTAGTGCAGACAGAATGCCACACACATTATTCATGTAAGGTGTGATTCTCCCAAATCACTCTATCTTTGGTGGAGCCAAGGAGTGGCACTACTTGATTGCATTCAAAAGGCATTTGCAGGATGGGCTGCTGCTGCCATATGCCCCAGACACCAGGTGTCCCTGGCAGTCCACCACAACCATGGCATCAGTCATGACCCTGTGTCTGCTATCAGCAATCAGGTAGGCAGCTACATGCTCATCATTCCTACTGCCCCAATAAAGCCTTGTTTTATAATTTGTGTTATCAGATTCTATTACTGTTCAGCCACAGAAGGCCATGTATTTCAGTATTTTTTGCACTATGTAAGAAATTCATAGATGTGTGGGTAGAAGATGGTTAGAAAACTCATTCTTATTTCAAAGTCAAGTACTGTTCTCTTTCTGACATCTCTCTTCCATGTATTCTGAATTCCTAGTACAGGGCCTGAGGCAGTTGAAAGCTCTGTAGTCATGTTCATTACTTCATACAACTGTTAGAACACATGAAGGTGAGTGGTTCAGTCTGTGGTTTTTTATCCTGCTGGGCACATATCATCCTGTTGTAAGCCCTCTCTTGTATTTAAAAATGAAAAAGAGCAGGAACATGTTCATGTGACAAAACAGTGCTCTGTGCTTTTCATGGACGTTTGTTACTGGATGCAGTTTTCATTAGGGAATGTCTCTTCAGCTACCAAACCCTTAAAAGCAACAACTCAGCTTATACTCTCAAAATGCTCATTTAAACAGTAATGATCTTGAATACAGTCTCTGTAAACTTTTCACTGAATGACATTAACAGAGACCAGGTTAATCCTAAGTGATTTGGTAAAAAACCCAAACTTTTCTCAACACCTTTCTTGTGATAAGAGTTATCACAGGTTGGTTAGGTATGCAAATAAATACTTTATTCAATTGCAGAAGAAGGACATAGCTACCAAGTACTGGGGACAGGGGTTTTATTTATAAATAGGGCAAAGTGGAAGGGGCCTTGAGAGCCTCTACAAATACTAATGTTCTCCATGTTCCAGAGTCATGATCCAGCATTTGGCATGTTACATATATATGGCACTGAAAGACCTCATGGACAAAAATTCAGCTGAAGTAGAATTTTGTGTAATTCAATTGACATTGAGCTGAATTGCTCAGATGCCTAGAGTTTGCTAGAAAAGGAAAAGGGACCATTCTGTGCTATGCATCCCCTTTTTGGGAGGAAAATGTTCTAGCCAGCATAGTCTACAGACTACTGGTTTGGTTTGGGTTTTGTGCTGGAAGAAGGGGTATGGCTTCAATACTAACCATCAGACATCAGAGATCAGAGAGACAGATGAAAAAATCTGGAAAGTACTACACTGAGCAATGACCATGTAATTGTCAATAAAATACCTCAGATCAAAGCTGCTTCCTAGCCAGGAGCCTGATGTTGCACAAGTGGCTGCTTTTTGGTATTAGGCACATAAAGCTTTAAAGTTTCAAGATACACCCTGTCCTGTGCTGCCTAGCAGTGAGCTGATGTTTTACCTCTTTCAAGCATGTTGCCATACAGGGTGACAGGAGATAGGTCTCCTAGATCTGAAAATCTCTTAGATGTGAAATATGTCCCTGGCTCACACAACAAACATAAGTGTTTCAAGGCTTTTCAGGTCAGATTAACCTACCTAACTATTTTCTTGAACAGTATAGTCCTTTAGAAGTAGTTTTAAATCAACTATGTGACAAATAAATAGACCTTACATACTTAGGAAACCCCAAGACAGACTTTTTCACTTACTAATAGGTATTTGACATATAGTAACTGCACCCTCTAATCTAATTAAAGGATTATCTGACATACTAATTGCCTTGGTACCTAGCTCAAGAATTCCTGACACAGCTCTCTAGAAGTAAACATGGTCAATATTTTATAGAGTTGTTGGTTTTCAGCTACTTCACAGTGAATTAAAATATTTGAAATACATGAAAATGTCTCTGATAAGGTTCCCTAGACTCCATAAAATCAGCAGTTATGATGACTTCTAAGGCTCTCAAGAAACTGCTAAAAGGAATTGAATGAAGCAATCTAGTATTCAGAAAACTCACTTACTAACAAATATGGTTCAATGACATGATGAGGTTATTTGAGATCAACTATATTCTGGACCAGACTTAGGATTTTTAAAAATTATTTTTTATTTTTTTAATTTAGTGGTGCCAGTTCATGACACAAAGATGCAGTGATAGCTACTGAGTTACTGTGGACTGGATTGTCTCTCAGAGTTCTTTCAGCTCTTAGTCAGTTTCTTTTCTCATGGCTTTTGGTCCCAAGGCCATGAAGTACCAGCTGGTACCCAGTCACAGATTTCAAGGAGTAATTCCTTCTGAAATAAGTCAGTCTTGAGGAATGCTATCTGGAGCACATTGCAGTGGGGTCAAGGAGCAGAGGTGTGAGTGAAGTGGATAATAAGAGGTTCAGGTTCAGGCTTAGTTCCTAGATCCATTCTTTTTCACTGTTTACCTAAGCTCTTAGGCATTCACTGCTAGCCACAATACTTGTTTATTGGGTCCTTGGCTGCCTGGTATTCTGAAATCACTCTCTGAGGTCTTTGTTTCCCAGAGTTCTGTCTAGACCCTTCTCAGCCCAGGCTTCTTGGGTGACAGGGAAATGAGGAAAGTGAAGTACAAGGACAGCCATAGAATTTCAAGGAAGTAGTTCTACAGATTTCTGAAAATTATGTTTAGTTTTGGACTGTTTAACTTAATTTGATCTCATAGCTACTGTGAATCCAAAGTCAGCCACAATTTCTGTCAAGGCACTCCTATTTTCCCTCTAGTTCTGTGTACATAGGACACTTAAAGGTAATAAAAGATTGCTGCCATCTTTTTCTTCACAGTGCTTTCTCCAGTCAATCCTTTTTTTTGTTTTTTTTTTTTTTTTTTTTGGAATACATATTGTACCTTGGGAATGCAGACTGGTAAGGTAGAACAGATAACCTCAGAATGTAGCCCTAAGGGCTTTACAGTGTGTCTTGTTTGAACTGGAATAGAGTTCCTCTTCTTAGTAGCTGGTAAAGTGCTCTGTTTTAGATGGAGTATGAAAATAATGTTAATAAAACATTGACGGTTTTGGTTGTAGTTTAAGTAGAGTTTACCCTAAGTAAAGGACTTTCCAGTTTTCCTTGCTCTGCCTGCACAGAAGTGCTCAACAGACTGTGGAGGAGCACAGCTAGGACAGCTGAACTGAGCTGGCCAAAGGAATATTCCATACCATAGAGCACCAGAGTAAACTGGTAGGAGTTGGCTGAGGGATGTGTTGTAATTTGGTACACTGGTGGTGAGCAGTTTTACTGTGCATCACTTGTTTCTCTTGAGTATTGTGATGATGATGATGATGATGATGATGATGATTATTAATAATAATAACTGTGATGATCTCTGCCTGCAAGTTTTACTTTTTTTCACTCCTCCCACCTGCAGGGTTAGGAGGCTGTGTGGTACTTAGTTGCTGGCTGGAGTTCAACCACAATAGTCCTTTTTCCAGAGTTCTCTCCAGAGTTCCAGAGTTCCAGTCCCCGAACTCTAACCTGGCCAAAGCCAGGACTCTGTGATTATAATTTAATGATATATTAAGCCTTGGACCTCAAGAAAGCAGGCACTTGAACACCTTAGAGAAATAATACATGAATCCAAAATATAAAACATGATGACATTGTGGGACATAAAAGGAAACTTGCAGTCTGATAAAGACATATTTTGTCCTGTCAAATTTCAGTACACAAAACAAAGGATCATGTTAGGCTAGCCATCACCAAATGTGGTCATTAACTTAATCTGATCAATATCTTGACACAGAGGGGACTGCAAATGTCTTCTTGCCCAGTCTAATATACTGATGCTATTGACATAATCCAAAATTATGTCATGCTTCAGTGAAATTACTCCAGTAATTTTAGAGCAGATGCATTTTATCTCGATGCAAATCTACCTCAGGTTTTCCTTCGCTGTTGATGGCTTGCAAACACTTCCATATGGTATGAGATTAAAATGGGCTGCTCAAGGGAATGAAAATAAGAGATATGGCAATTATGTCCAATAATGAATGTTTAAAGAAGATAAATCAAGACATCCTCTGTAGTCATTTACCATTGAACAAAGCAAGGTCAAGTATGTTATGCACAGTTTTTAGTTACAGCAGACATAGTGGAAATCCAGAGACATCCTAAAATTCACAGAGAGATTTTCTCTATATATGGTGCTCGAGAAAAGAAAAAAAAATTGCACTGTACAGAGGACTACAAAGCTTAGCAGAAAAATCAAAGTAGAGGTGACGTTTATTGCCTGACTGTTCTTTCAAAATAATTTGAGAGACAAACAATATCAGCCACAAGCAATGTACAGAAAATCTCACATTTCCATTTAAAAACACCTCTGATGTTGGGTTGATGAAGCAAAAATTAAAATAGCAGTTATATCTATTTCCTCTGTCATGAGCCTGATAATTTCTAAAAAAAAAACTGATTTAAGCCACTGGGGTGATGACTTCCAACAGAGCTCATCTGATACTGCTTCAAGAATAGTTTGGAGACTTCTGTCTTTGGATTTATGTCACTAAACCTCATCTTGAAGTTTGTTATCTAAGTTGAGCTGACTCATTGCTCATGAAACCAAACATCAAATAAGAACTGAGAACAAACTGCACATTTGATTGATTAGTCCACTGGTTTATTTTTTAGTATATAAATTATTCAGATTCACTTCCATTCTCTGACCCTTTTGATCTGAATTTCTCCTCGTAGAAGAAAGATCCTGGTGACAAGGTAATTGAGTATTCTAGGATGGGTCTCTCAGAGTCCCTTTTGTGAAAAATATTGTGGTTTGCGTAAATGAATGAGAGCTTTATCCTCTAGCATAGCTTTTCAAGTGTTATGATATGGTTGGTTGTCCTCATTACCTCCACAGACACGCCCTGCCTAACTTTGGGTTTCACTGCACTGCCTGCAAACACAGGTTTAGCCTTCAACACATGAGTCAGGTCCTTTGAGTGGAACTAATCCACTGGACACCTGATGTCAAATCCAGCATCACCTATCATTTCAGCACCTAGATTAGCTGACTGGGCTGCCAGAACTGGTTGCTCATGGCAATCACCTGGCACAGAAAAAAATCAGCTTTCAGTGTTCAATCCCTTGGGGCATGATCCCACTGAAAAGCATTACGTTTTATAAAGAAAGACACTTTTATATTTCACCCCTTTACAAATGATAGGTGATTCCCCCTCTAAGCCAACAGTCCTTCTAGAAGAGAAATGAAATTTAAAGGGTTGTGACAACATGTGAAGGTTGAAAATTAATGAAGGATTTAAGGAATTCTTCAGCTGTATGTGGCAAATAAAGTAGCTGAGAGAACGTTGAAGAAAAAGCATTTGTGCCTCGAGCACTCAAAGACATTTAAAAGTTTAGCTGGACTATTAATCTAGGCCATCATCTGTGACAGGCTCAAATTGCTATTAATTCCATTGAATTTTGCCTTCAAAATGATTAAATTTTAGGCAGTCCAGAGAGGAAAGAAACCAAGGTTTTTATATGTAGCATTAGGTCTGTGAAAGGAGTGATGGTGTGGATAAGGTAAAACACTGATCCAAGTTTTACCATTTGGAACAGAAGTGGGCTTCATTTACCAGAAACAGGCAGAGCATGGGTTTAATGTTGCATATAAACAATGCATCAATCATTATCAGTACCAAAAGCCAGTAAACCTTATGGGAAAATGAAGTGACATTTGAAATGAAGTGACATGCACTGAAAGTGATATTTAATCTGCAGAGAGAGATGTTAATGTTTGATCAGTCATAACGTTATAAACTGTGGTTCATTTTTATTAAGAGATCCTCTGTGAAATAGAGCACTTCAGTAAAATGCAATTTGTTGTTTCATTAGTGTTGATATGGCTGTCCTTTCTTCAGTATCCAATACACTGAGAAGAGGCAAAAGAATTGCTGCTGGTAGAAAGGAAGAGGGCAGTGGAAAGAAGTAAAGTTCAAAATATCCATGTTAACTTTCTTACAGAAAAATCTTGAGCCTCTGGGTCTAGATCAGGCATGACTGATACTCTGCTGGTTGCCACAGAGTAAGAGCAAAGCTGGAAAGGAGAGGGGAAAGCAAATATCAAGCACATATCATCCTGAGTATAAGTTGTAAGTTATGTCAGACTTTTTAAGACATTAACATCTATCTAAAGATCATTTTCTTAGAAGGCAAGCTTCCTCTTTAGGTGTCAACTATATAAAGCAAAAAAAAACCCCAAAATGATAACCTCCTGAGCTTTCTATTTTAAGTCTTCCCTGTTCTATGTTTGATATTTCAGATGGTTGTTGGTACTTTTCTTTCTTAATATGGGAAGAGCCACAGATTTGTAAATGTTACATGAGATAAGGAGAAAATCAATAGTTTGCTGGGCTTTATTATTCAAGAAAAGATATCTCAGAAGTTGCTTATTATCTGTATCATTCCAAGAAGGGTAACCCTGGATTTTGAGCCAAGTAGAAATGAATGTGAATCACTGCACATGAGAAATACCTGATGTTTCCAATCTCCAGAAACTGCAGGTGGCTCAATGGCCACTAACATAAAAGCAGGATGTGAACAAAATTTTTCCTGCTAGTCCTACATGAAATGCATGCAAAATCCATTATGTATTTATTTCAAATAAGTGAATTAGAGTAACTGGAAAAGGATATGGGTAGCTGCTATTTCCAAGATGATAAATAAAATTGGAGGGGGCCAGTAGCTGACTGAGCCTGCAGCATGGCTCTCAGGGCCAAGCTTTTCAGGGTACTTGGGCACCTAAAGATGCAAAGAGTTGCCTAATGGTTAAAACTTTGCCAGCTTCTTATCTGCATCTTTAGGTGCCTAAACACCTTTAAAAATGCATCTGTAGATCCTAGGATAAAGCCATGCCAGGATTTTGAGCCACTTGGTAATGAATCACCATTAGGAGCCAGTTGGAAGCACTTCCATTCTTGCTTGGTTTATTTTAAATGCTGGGTCTGCAGTTCCAGCCAAATCAATGATTAGTCTTGAAATAAATAACACTGAAGTCTTAAAAAGGTATTTTTCAGAGATTTTGTGTGTGTTATTATGATTCAAGAAGATGTCCCAAAGAATTAACATGCTTGCATTCTGAAATTATGTTCCATTTCCCAAGGGATAGCCTTATCACTTTATCAGGTATTATGGAAACAGATTATTCCAGCCTCTTTCAAACCTGTTTCCACTTTGTATAAATAATTAATTGTTCCCTGAAGCAGGACCTTGAACTAACTGTCCAACTTCCTAGGTGTATTCCCAGCAGTTGAATTTGCTTTACCTTATATAAATAATGAATACATCAACCATTACTGCATATTTTGGTATATATTTAGTGTATTTTAGGGAAGTCTCTTAGCAGAGGATATGCTTTCACAGATTTTTTTTTTATATTTTTGGTCAAAAGCCATGGTTTTGCAAATTTTCTGGCTGTACTTGAACTGCAGCTAGAAGACCTACTGTTTTTCACATGGAACCAAAGCAATAGGGACTTATCTGAAGATTCAAAAATTAATCTGTTTAAATTTGAAGTAGTTTTAGGTTCATAATTCTGCTTTTAAACTATAAATATTGGAGGCTTATTTTTTATTTTTAGTAACAATGTTCCTTGCTACTACCAGCCTCTGTTTTTTCTAGTTAATTCATAATTATTTATTGTATGTTTTTTAGTTGCACATCTTGCTTCTGCCAAAGCTGAAAGTTAAATTTAAAAATGACCATAAACCTCTGATTATTTTTTGCATTAGGAATCCTAACAGTGAGTCAGTTTTTCAGAGACATGTTACTCATATCATTAGAGAAAAAAAGATGTTCTGTCCTTATTGAAAAGAAAATGGAAATGTTTATGAATAATAGACATTAGTCCTATAAGGAAGCAAGGAGTCTGTAGGCTCTGTCTCTCATTAGCTCCAAATGAGATAATCTACTAAAATTTATGTCTGAAGTTGTTACAGGAAACCATGTCTGGTCCAAAGGCTGTATGTTAGTCTAAAAGCACATAATATAGATGAGAGAAGTCATTGTCACTGAAATAATGTGGTTGTAAGATCTGATTTTTCATGATCCATCAGCAATAACATCACTCTTCCCCCAACCTCTAACACTGGATAGCTTTTCAATATTTCAAAGTTACTGTGTTTTGTAACACTGCTGTTATAATATGCTGGTGAGAATAGCATGCTTTGGATGGCCATGGAGTTAGTAAATGATTTATGGGTTTCAGTACATTGTTTGTATGCAGTTTGTGGCTGAGCAGAAGCCACCACAGCCCAATCAGATAATCTGTAAGGTTATGATTGCACAGCTAAAAAGATGGTGCAGGTTCATTCCCGAGCTTTGAGGTGAAGTCTTACAAACTAGTTTGCACTTACACAGTCTTTAGAGGCAGTACCTCCAAGAGAGGTTTGTTATTGAGAGGGAAAGAACAGAACAGTTCAAAATAGAGAGAAGTAATAAACAAGAGATGCTGATATTTCTTAGCTGTTCATCATTCCCTGGAGTTAGGTTGCTAAGTCAGATATGCCTTTCCAGCAGAAAACACTGAGGAGGATCACTTACACCTGGTTATACCCACTAGTCAGTGTGGAAGGACTTAGGAGATGGAAAAATATTTTCTCATATCCAGTCTGTGTGATCTAAACCACAAGCCTGGGGGATATGCTAGGGTTGCTAAAGTGCCTTTCTAAATGATCCCAACTCTAAAGTCTTTGAGATGAAGAATAAGTGTAGAGTCAAGAAACCAGCTCTGATGGTTTCTGTCTGATGGGTACTTACAGGATCCTGGATAGCTGAATGGGATCTGATGCAGTTGGCTCTGATGTGTTGGTGTTGCAAGTGATGCATGGTATCCTGTGGTGAGAGGCCATTTACTCCTGAGGGTGCCTTCATCATGGCACAGCTGGATATGATGGACACAGTGAGATGTACACCTGCCCATGTCAGAAAGTTTTGTTCCCATTTTGGGTCTAGAGTTTGAGCACAGAATTGTGCTCTGCACACCAGATAGGCTTAGGCAGCAGCCAAGAGGATGGTGGAGGCACCAACACTTGAAAGACTTTCTACCAGAAAGATAACACACATAGTCAAATATCAGCTGAATGTCAATGAAGCAAAAATCTTGGACTTCAGTTTCCAACATTGCAGTTACATTCCTAAATATGTTTAAGATTATGTATCAGTCAGACATTCCCAAAATATGAGAAATGTCTTAAAAAAAAAAATCCTCTATGTACACTGGGATTCATTGCTTTCCTAGTCTAAATAATCCTTATGTACAGATCCACAGCAGGTATAAATGCCTCTTTTCTAAATAACTCAGTTCCTCTCTCCTTTGTGCTTGGGAATCTTCTTTAACTGACCATCTCACCTCCTCCTGCTGGATAATCTTTTAATAGCCTCAGTCATTTTCTGGGTTTTTTTCCTTATCAAAACATATGCAATAAGTGAACTTGTATGATGTTCCTGACTGGCTAAGTGCTCTCAACCACCATCCATTTAAAGGCAGGTTTTCATTCTGCCAAGCATTTTGCTGATATCTGTAGTCATCAAGATTTTGCTTTCCCTATATTTAGCAGGAAACATTTTCTCTGCTTTTCTCACTTCTAAGCAGTTTGGGCCACATGTGCAGCTTAGAAGTTTGCAAATCTTTAGTTTCTCAGACTGGGGAAGTTAAGATATTTCCTGCTGGAACAGGATCAATAGAGGTTTTAGGCACTTGCCAATGGCCTTTTAAGGAAATTATCTTAAACAGCCTTCTGGACAATGATCCTTTCAGAATGCAGTGGAGTTCAGGCACATTTAGAGGTCACCCATTCCCCCATTAATTCTACCTTGCTGAGAAAAATGCTGAGGGAGGTACAATATAGCAAATACCTTTTACTCCATCAATAATTTCCCTTTTTGCTACCAGCAAATATTGCTGCAATTAAGCCACAGTTGGATGCAAGAGTAAAATTATGCACCCTGCATTACTGTAGAAAAGAAATAATTACTTCAAAATAAATGTAATTGAAATACCCTAGCAACCTGAGTGGTTTTAAATGCACACACTCTGAGACAATTTCAGATGAGTATTCTGCTGTCTGAACTCACCTTAGAAGATATTGCAATGCAATGTTAAGTTGCATGTTGGGTCTTTCAAAGATTAAGAACTGACTTGGAATGATAAGCTTAAAAAAGTACATTTGTGAAAGGATATTATTTTTTTTTCCTGCTACCTTTTTATCAATAGGATCTTCAGACAAACAATTGACCTACAGCCCTGTTCTTTTAGAAATTTACAACTGGGCTACTTACAGTTTCAAGTCCTCAAGAAAAGTTCTATAGATGAGGAAAAAATAGTCCTATTTTCCTCCCAAGACTCTGGAGCAAATCTTTCAATTTTTCAGGACCTCAATTTAAGGCAAGATTTCTAACACATAAATGAGATGAAGTATTTTTTTTAACTTTTCTTACTTTCCCTTGTTCTACAGTAAAAAGGTGTGTGCTACAGGTTCTAAAGTAAATATTTCAGCTCAGAAATGCATTGACTGAGGGTGGAGATTTTTTTTGTATGTCTCAGACCTCCAGTATGAAGCAGTTGAATGTGAAGAACTGCATAACCTCTTCAATTTAGAACAGCTTTTTACCTCCCAAACACAGCTAGAAAGGCCTAATTATGTGCAGAAATTTTCCTGTGTTTTGTTGTTGCTGTGCTGGAGGCAGCTGAGTGGGGTCCCTGCTGATATACAACATTCCTTGGATGGTGGAATACAGAACAACTAGTAGGCTGTTTTTAAATTTTCATGGGAAGTGCCCATAGTGCCCAGGTATCCCCCAAAGAAGGTAAAAAAAGTAAATCAATATGCTAAAGACTTGTTCTTTTCTTATGTATTTAAAATGATGGTAGGAAATCTTGAGTTTCTGTGTTCATCATCACTGTCCTTTGGAGTGCCTGTTATGTTCATTAATATTGCCCTGTTAAAACCAAACAAAACCAAAAGAACACACACGTCACAAAAAGAAAAACTTCCCTGTGTTTACCACTCAAAGGTTGTTTTGGATTGTCTGACTATTTATGCATAAACCCAAATAACTGGAAAAGTCCCTAAGAGAATACCAGCTTCACAAAACTCATATTGTTTTAATACAGTTGTTTCTGTAGGTTACCTGTTTCAAAGTGACCCTGAGTTTTCAGAGGCACTGTTAGGAAAATCTTGTCACTCTCCATTGCATGAGTGGTCATTTATGCTATTAGGGTAATAAGTAGGATAGATTTAACATCACACAAACACTAGATTTGAGTAAGCTTCTGGGAAACCTCTGCAAATTCACAAAGTTAATGGCTTAACCTCACAATCCTCCAATGGAAAATAAATTTTAATGGTTTTATAGACTCAATCCACATTTCAAGATGTGAATTTCCCCTAACTCCACGCTACTTGACTCCTGTTAAGTGCTGAACTTAAACAAATAAAAACTTATTTTCCCACATGGTTCATAGAGCTATATTGACACGGTTTTCTCCTCTGTGAAAGAACAATAGAACATTATTCATCAGGTACTCAGGGCAAAGAGGCTGGAAATTATAACATAAGAAAGGCAATAAAAGTGCCAGTAAATATACCTGAACTGAGAAACAATGTGGGGACACGGAAAATGCACATGACACTTAGCAAACTAAAAACAGGATTAGAGGATATTAACAAGCATATCTGGTTAAGGTCCACAGGACAGGAGAAAAAAAAAAAAAAAGGTTGGATTTCTCCTTTGAAAGTGTTGAAATTTTGCAGGAACAGAAGCCATTTGCACAGCTTTGCTAGGCTACAGAAGCCAAAATTGTGGATTCAGTCCCAAAAGAGCTGTTACCTGCTCCTCAGCCAAAGCTCCTAAAGCTCAGGTCAGCCCAAGGGTGGTGATGTTTACCCTGCTGCAAGACGCCTCCAAGAATTTTTGAGCAGCAGTATTTTGTTTTGGAGATTAGTGAGAAAAGTTTTCTTAGGAGATAGGATGTTTTTAGCAGGCTTTAGTAACATCCTAGGCTTTAATTATTACTGGGAAAAGCAGCCTGTGAAATTCCAGGAAGCAAAGATTACGTGCTAACAAAGCCACGATTTGTGGCTAGAATTAGCTCTGAGGCCATGGAGAGAAATTCTGATTTTGACATTGGGGTTTGGTAGCAATGAAAAAGTCTCTGGATTTGAGCTGCTCGGCTGCAGCACAAAAACGTTTTCCAGCCAATCGGCGTGCAGGACACGCTTTCGTGGGTTTCTAATCTTGTTCTTCTTTTGCCTTGTTCTGACTTTGCTAAACAACACACATTGTATTAGCAGAGCAATGCATATTGATGTTCCCTAGTATTACAGTGAAAAGGGAATACTGATCTCCTTGCTCCCATTATATGTTAGCATTATCTCCCTTCAATGGATTACTTGGAGTTTATAGGCATGCCCCAGAGTGATTTGTAATCACCATCTTTAGCTCCTCTGTCCTTGCAAAGAAAATACTAAATAGTTCACTTGCATGTCTTACTGAAATGACATCAAATATAATGATGAGGGGCCATATTCTGCTATACCCTGTTGTGTAAAAAGTCCTGGGAATGACTGGAAATCACAGTATTAATTTGTCTGTGTAGCAAAATGTAACGCAGCCTGCAAAGAATTGGGAAATGTCTGAAACCATACTGGGAGACCTTTCACTCTCTTGAGCAGTAATTTCCAGCCAGGGTCTTCCCTGTTCACCTCCTTCTCATGGCTCTGAAAGCTGTGGCAAGTTTGGGTGTTAAAACCCCCATCTCCTTTGTCAGTGTAGGTGAAGGAGGCAGGTACTGGTGTGTGTGAAATGTTATAGATAAATGAGCCATATTCAGCTGGAAAACAAAACCTCTGGAACCCTGTGGGAAGAGGCCACACAGGTGGGAAGGGCTTTATTTGGCTTCACATTGGTAAGATGGTATTTGCTTTTGTTTCTGAACTTTCATACACTGTGCTTTTCCCTAACAGCAAAAGTCTTTAAGTAAACTTGTAAGGCTGTCTTTCTGTTTTTCTTATCTTGCTGGGGCTGGTTATTGCTTGTACCTTGTTCTGGTGGATTGGTGGGCTCTTCATTGCAGTGCCTGATTACAGGTGCTGTCAGATGATAATTAGCAGGTTTGAGTCACATTTTTCTATCTCAGTCCAGACCTCTCACTTGCTTGATCCTTCGCCTTATGTATTTTCTTGCAGGGAAGAGAGCCTCCAAGGTCTGGGATTCATGGTACAAAGCATTAAGTTAGAGACTGAAAGAGATGCTTTAATAAACTGCCACGGTCATGCTACATAGCAGAAATCAGGATGTGCTGCTGAAAGGCTTGCTTTAATGTCTAGACTATAGATGTTTTTGCTGGATAGCACTTGTTCAGATATTGATTGTGGGGAGAAAAGCCTCTCTTTTCCAAGTCAGCTTTTATGTGGGAAGCAGACAATGTGACAGCATCCTGGATATTTGAAAATATAAAGTCCTGATAAGATAATACACTTCCACTTGTATTAATGCTGCTATTGAAAGCCAGAAAACAGAAAGTGGCAATGAGTATAAGAAATGCTTCAGTTAATGTAAGGGGTGAGCTGAGAAACAATTCCATTATCCACTTTATTCTAGGGAATTTATGGTAAGAGCTAAATGCAGTATGTGACAGACTTCAAAAGACATAAGTCATTCAATGCACACTAATGCCTCTGCCAGAGAAAAGCATATTAAACAGTTTTATGGCTGAATTTCAATATGCAGCTATAAACAACATTGCCAGTGGAAGGTTCTGCTTGGTGGTTACCAGACTGGGGTGTTCTTTGAACTTTCCTACTCCAGAGAATGCAGTGAAGTTTACTCATGATCCTTCAATCTCATACGTATGAAATTTTTATGCTGTATTGATTTTACACAATTTAAGGAAGACTTTGAAATAAAAAAAACTTGTTAATTTTCATCCTTCTCTGTCTGTCCCTGTCTGCAGCTTAGTTTTAAATGAGCTATATGTTCATATGTTCATATTCAACTACATATGTATGTATATGTATATCTATATATGTATATTTATAGCTATAGAGCCATAGGGATGGCATTATTGGCATCTTATTTCCTTATTTTAGAGGTGCTTAAATGTATAATAATAACAAGGTTTTGAAGGCAATTTTGGGAGTTTGTCTATGTACATTAGATTTCTGCACCATTTCCTTGGCTGCCAGCAAAAACATGAGACGTTAATGTCAGAAATAGCTAAGAAGAACACCTAAAATACAAATTGCAGCGTATGTTTTTGGCCTGAGCAGAGCCAGGCAGTGAAGAAGTGGCTCCTCTCAGTGCCGTGCTGCTGGTCGGGCAGGAGATGGAGCTGTTGGTCAGCGCTGCTGCTCGCTCCCAACAAAGGGATGATGCACCAGCCACCTTCTCAGCCCTCCCCCGCCGAGCTTAAAGGAAGCAGCCACCTGGAACTTGTTCCAGGATTTGAATTCAGTCACTTTACTGCTTAACAGTGACCTGCCGAACAGTTTAACCATGTTACTCTCCCCCCTTTTATGCAAACCAGAAAAAACAAGAGGTATAGAGTGATTAGTAAAATTTTGTTACCTGCGTTAAAGCATAGCATGATCTGTGAAAAGGGACAAAAAAAAAAAAAAAAAGCACCATCAAAATTTCATTTGGGGAAGTCAGAGAAAGGGTGTTACAGAATAAGTGTGAAAAAAGATTCAGATATTTTTTATACAGATATTCCTAGACTTATAAAGGTTTCCATTCAGTATAGATTTCATATGGGAAAAATCTTCTGCAGTAAAGTTCTGTGTTCTATTAAAAATGTTTAGTACCTCTAGTGCTTGTGAAACACTGCAGACATTAGGCCTGTTCTCAAAAAAAATATTAATAGAACAAGAACCTGCATTATGATTTTCCTTCCTCATGCTGTTCTCATTATGTAGGAAAATAACCCTTGAGATCAGAGCTAAAAGGCTGCTTGTAGGCAGCATGGACATTTCTAGTGATAGCTTTAGTCAGGATTCACACTGCAGTGGTACCTTTTTTCTCTTAAGCTAGCTTCACTTTTAGCCAACTGCTCTGAGACTATTATATGCACTAGAACTACAGGCTTGCTTTTCCATGTGACTAAAAGAATTCAAGGAGCATTGATTTTTGTCTGCAGGGTATTAGGATGTTATTAAATGGCTAGACCATAATTTGGAGTCTTAGATGAAAGGTTACCCAGATGATGGGTCCAGTTTCCTATTCCTCCTCATCCATGCAGAGTCTGTAGGGTCTTCCTCTTCTTCACCAGTCTCTCACCCACCTCACATCCCATTCCTCCTTTCCCAGAAGCATTTCTGAGCTGCCTTGAGGCCTGCAATCACAAGCAGTCATGTTCTTTTCCCCATTATTTTTCCTTCTTTCCACTATGAAGGGGAAAGAGGGAAAGTGCTGTGGTTCTCATTCCCAGTGGGAGCTAATCCTGCAGTGTGAGAATATAAGAATTGCCCAACTAGATCAGAGCCAAGGGTCACCTTGCTCAGGATCACATGTCCACCTGGCAGGGGCAGAGCAAAAAAAGTTTAAGAAAGAACATAAGTGTTAGGCAGGGTTTCTCCAGACAGCATAGTATCATTTTGAGGCAGTCAGCAGTTTATGCCTAAGCTAATGACTGTCTTCTTTATAATTCCTACTTCTCTTTAATACAATTCATCTTCAAATTCCTTTCTACTTTTGATTTTCACAGCATGTTGCAGTGGTGGGTTATAGTTCACCATTTAATGGGATGATGTCTTATTCTTCTTTGTGCATTTAATTCCTAATTATTCATTACCTACCTCTTCCACACATCACTTTTCTCAACTCTATAGCCCTTTCTCATAATCTATAGCCATTTTTTCATACTGCCTTCAAAACTGGGTTATCTACAAAAGAGCCCTGCTCTATGTTGACTCTGAACTCTTCAAGAGTCCTAATATACAGAGTGGTCACTGGCATGTACTAAAGGAAATAAATAAAACCACAGCTTAGAACATCAAAACATCAATATTAGTGTCTGCAAAAAGTAGCATCCTCAAAACAGTGTGTATACATTGATTGAACATCTTAAAAAATCTTTGGCACCAAAGTGTGTTAATTCCTTATTTAGAGAAGACAAAGAAGAAATGACAGGTAAGTCAGGCTGCTTACCCAAAGTCACAGTGTCAGAGGTGAGACAATTTGCAAGCTCTGAACCTGTAAAATAGCACTACCTGCTGGTGCTCCCCACTCTTCTGGAGGTACTTACTTTCCCTGCTGCATGTCTTCATTACAGAATTTTTGCACTTGGGTTTGGCATTTTGGGCAGCAATAACAGAAAAGTCCCGACTCCAATCCACAGGACACTGGATGTCCATGAAGAAAGTCCTGTTCAAGGTGACAATGTTTACTCTTTCAGGTGCAAAAAGTTTAACAGCTTAGCTGCTGTGAGATCCCCAGGTTCTTAGCTGGACATCCACTGGAGAGACTAGAGATGAAGAAAGGTGACATTTCAAGTCACTGCTTGTATTTGAGAACCTTGAGTGCAAATTACCTACTATGAGACTTCTCCATCAGGAATCCTTGGAGATCATTGTTATTTTCCAAAGTGTTTTCAAGAGCTTTCAAAAAATAGGCTTACTTGGCATTTCTCTATGCAACTATTCCTTCTGTCTCTTTGCTCCTCACCTGTTTTTCCTGTGACCTGTACTTTTGCTTCACAAATTGATTTCACATTTTTTCTTAAGAAAGAGTAAAACCTGTAAAACCTTTTTTTTTTTCCTTGGGGTTCTTCTTACCAGAAGACTTACTCAGTTCTGTGAAATGAAAATAGGTTTTCCACTAGGTTTCCTACTTCTGCTGTTCTACTTAGATTCATGATATTAAACATAATCAAAAGAACATACGCTGTGCTTTTGACTATTTGGTCTCGTGCCCACAAAACTCATGGTTGCATGTATATATGCATAAACAGAACATATGTATGTACACTGAAGGACATACACAACCATATCAGTGGTTTCAGGATCAAAATCTTTCTGTATGAACCTTTGACTCAGTAGTTAAATTAGGTGGCATTAGACAAAGATATTTTTAAAACCAAACCCTCTTTTTTGGGCATAGCCCTTCTGAGAAAGAGCAGTAGTGAACCCTTGCCTCTCAAACCAAAGTTTTAATAATATTAATTGCAAGCTGAAGACCTTCAACATCAGGAAACTGCACAAAAAAATGTAAAGCTGCACAATAATATAACTGAGATGTGCTGTGTAGAAAGTTTTGGTGTTCTGTAGCATGCATTCACCCTAGCTATGCATAACTAGGTCTGCCCTGTCAATCTCCCATTCCTTTGCACGTGGCTGAGAGACATCTCCATATCATGGAGGGGATTAGGTGGCCTTGATGGCAAAGCATTTTTCATGACTGCCTTAGGCATGCTGTTTTTAACCTGCAGCTGGTGCAGACCTGGTAAACTCAAGTGCAGAATGCTGCAAATTTGGTGGGGCCATTGTCATTTTTTTCATCCTTTCTAATTTGATTTGCTATGAGAAGTGTGGCAAAAAGCATCCACTAAATATTGATGCTTCCTGCCTTTGAATATTATACAATTTTCATTATACCATTTCTCCTCAACAATGAGATAATTGTCCTTACTATAATATCAAGGACAAAAATAAAAGGATTAACGTTTCTTAACAGCACATTCAGATTGAAAATGGCATTTTCAATATAGATTAACTAGGATTTTGGAAGAAGTTCTCATAGGAATTCCCATAACTGGAAATATTCTTGTTCTGAGGTAATATTTTTGTGTCAAGGCCTCTACATGAAGGATTTCTTCTGGAATTCAGTTCTCTTCTTGGTCTCAGTATAGTATGTGCAAGATATTATTTTAGCATTATCAAGTTTTGATAAATTTGCCAGAGAACAGTCATGTTTCTGAGATATAGTGGCAGGCAAAACAATGATTTTTATTTGTAAGAGGAAAATTATTTTTCTCTTATCCATGTCTCTGTGTGTTGTGTGAGAGAAAGAGAAAGAAAAAGATGTGTGGCTACTACAACTAGGAGAAACTGATACACAACTGTCACTAGTAATTCACTATTACAGATGGGACTTTTAAAGTACTCCAAAAACTCCAGTACTTTATTCAAAATTGACTGTATATGACATTATTGGTGGATATCCTGCATAGCTGAGCAAAATCTCAAAATATCTTGAGACAGGTTTGGTTATCTTGGGCTTGGTTTGAGATTGTCCTGAAGAAAAAGCCTTTCTTATGCAAAATACTGCACAGCTGCATAGCACCTGTCATGCAGAAATGGAATGGCAGTGTGTGCCTCAGTAAATCCTTTTGACCTACTGAAACCAAACTGTCTGTTGGCTTTTATAAAGGATGTCATTTCATGAGGTATCTGTAGAGAAAATGAAATACTTCATATCTTGATTCTGTAGTTTTAGACTTCAATTTATCAGCTGATATTTTCTTTTGGGAAAGGGGAAGATCATCACTGCTTTTATCTTTTTTCCTGACATTTGGCAGTTTACAAAGACCTATTCCTTGTTATTTAGAGGTTCACAATGATATCAGAAAAAGTCGTGCAGGAGTGAGTAAGAACATCAAAAATTGTACCTGAACTAAAGAGTTCTATAGGTCTCTTAAATTTCAATAATTACTATGTCTTACAACAGGCTTATATTTTCTCCATGAAATTGCAGTGATATGGCATGATATTTCAAATCTTTAAACAGCCGGCAAATTCCTGGAACAGTTTTCATTATTTGTCTTCCAAAATTGCAGGTCTTCCTTGTATCAGAAATACTGATGTGTACGAGTTGATGATTTGACCTGCTATTACATTTAACATTTCTTCAGAATATTTCTGGGAAAAAAAAGTAGTTACTGAATTTCTTTTCAAAAATTGAAAATCATTTCTCACAAAGCTTTGCTTTCATCTGTTGACTATATACTTTTTTTAAGCACACTTTCATGGTGAGTTACTTTAGTACTTGCTGCTTACGACATAAATAGAAAATGTTTCTAGACTCTAAATATTAATCTCCTTATTGCCACTCTTTGAACAGAAAAAGAATGTGCACTGCCAGAGATTCAGCCTGGATGCTGTATTTTCCCATGATAAAAATCTTTTCCATTTCTTCAGCCCTGCAAAGTACTTTTGTCCTTTATTTTCCACTAATGCTTATGATAAAAAATTAAATTACTGTTCATCATTTCAATAAGTTTCCCTCAGAGAATCTCTGTTAAAGAACAAACATTTAAAAGGAATGCAGAAGCTTTAGTTTTATACACAGCCCTACTATATTATTCATTGCAATGCATTTTTAATGTCACAGAAAGAAAAGTAAAATATATTTTAATTTCTGGGACTAGGCAGCCAAGTGATCCAGGGAATCACAAATTCACAAAGCCTGAAGACAAATGCATATAGTGCAAAACAAACCCCACACCAAGCCCAAACCTTTCTAGCCTCTGGTAACCAAAAGGTTTTCACGAGAGATTTGTGAAAACTCTCACTGGTTGAAAATCTCCTGAGACTGTCACCATGGTGCACAGACGCTGGGAACCTCTGACCTAGAAGCATTCAATGTGTTTCAGACACTCTTTTTTCAGTGAAGAAATAGGTCAGAAGGAAGATAATACAAGAAAAAAAGGCTGAAAACAAAGATATAGCTATTAACATAGCTGTTTGGATTAAGATAAAGTTTTCTCCTGTCTCTTCTCCCTCTTTTTACTTCTTATAAAAAAAAATAATCTTTTTTCTTATGGTACAGTTTTTCATAAACAAACTCATTTTGACTAAATAATTGCAATGATTCAAGTGAGCTTCCTTTATATTGTTTGAAACCTGGGTACTATTTTACAAGAACAAGGAGTGAATAATATTCTTTACTTTGTTTATGAATTGTTAGGGCTAATGGTTTTCTTTGTGTTGCATTCTCTTGGAATTCAGCCATTTATCTTCAATCGACAAGAGTTACAGCATCTAGTGAAGAATCGATTTACAAATCCTCTGAACATAAGACTGCAGATTAAACCTTATGGACACTATGTTCTTCAAACATGAACACACCTTTTATGCTATACAATAGTGGAATAGCATCATTGTTTGATATAATAAATGAAAAGCAGAGCAGAATTTTCAGCTTTTGTTCTGTGATTCACAACAAAGCATCTAATCAACTGTAATTTTCAAGCAAGCATTTTGAAGTTTGGAAATGTGTATGGTTAATGGATATTTCCACAGACTAAAAAACTTAATTTGCATTGTAGTCTGCCAAACATCTGATAGCAACCCACCCATTACATGAGACAAAACTGATCAGAAATTCAAGAACAATAGACACAGTTTACTTTTAAATAGTGAATGTGAGGGCTAATCATTTAAAAAACATAATTATTCTAATGGCAAAATCATCATATTACAAAAGCAATTCTTGAAAACTGGTAACTTATTATTATTTCAATTGTCCCTTATGGATTATTAAGATCTTATTTTAATAGAAGAGAGGAGCATTTGTCAGTGCAGGGAGTTGAAAATTCTCAAAAGGGGCTGTTACTTTTTTAAAAAAGATGTTATTCTGTTGCTTGACAAAAATAATAAAACCAATGTAATTCTTGGTAGCATTACTACATCCCCACTCAGTCATTTCTTTCTCTTATATTGTCAAGGGCAAAGTTCAGAATTGCCTTGAGATACACAGTTTGATTACAGGTTGCAGGTGGATTTCTCCTGAAGACATCAGAAGGTTTTATGGAATTCACAATTTACCCACAGTAAAAGAAAGAGAGAACACTTTACTATTAGTAGAGGCATTGACTGTAGAAAATAGGAGAGCAGAAAATACCATTGTTCATGAAAGCCCTGTGGGAAAGGGGGTTAAGTGAAAAAAAAACCCAACAACTTTGAGATTCCAGAATTGGTTGTAGTTGAAACCAAATTCAATTTTGATGAAAGGAAAGTTCTATGAGGAAGGCATTCAAGGTGCCATTTAGACATTTCTTCAGTTCATTAATTCATGTTGATGAAGAAATCTCATTACAGACTGGACAAGAAATATTCAGGGAAGCAAAACTAAATACAGGAAAGAAAATTATTAAATCAAAGGACAGAAATAGCTGGATAAGCTTTACAAAGATTAAGATACAGAAAGAAATCATGGTTCTGGGAAAAGCTGCAAGTATGATGAGATCATTGCAAGGAATGAAGGCATTTTTAGAATGAGACTTTTCAAAAGAAAGAAAATACAGTTTAAAGAGATCAGAAATCTAGAACTTTAAACTCGATTTAAAGGGGGATGGGGACAAGACCAAAGGACATTAGATGTGGGAAAGGGAGAACTATAGCAAGGCAAAACCTTGAGCAAGTGGAAGCAGCCAAAGACATAACCACAAGACAGGGCTATGGAGCATCCCAATAAAGCTCTATTGGGATATTGACACAATTAAATTCTTCTATAAAGTGTCTGTACATTAAGAGGGGTCCAAGAGAGTTGGTTGATGTTCAAGGGTCACACAGACAAAGATGAGTAAGGGACTGGAGCATCTTTCTTATGAGGAAAGGCTGGGAGACTTGGGCCCTTTTAGGCTTGGTAGAAGATAACTGAAAGAGGACCTCAATGTGTATAAAGATGTAAAGGGAGGGTGTCAAGAGGATGGATGCAGCTTCTTCTTGGTGGTCTCAAGCAGTAGGACAAGAGGCAATGGAGGCTCAGGCAGAAACTGATGCTAAGGAAGCTCCACCTGAACATGAGGAAGAACTTCTTTACAATGCAGTGACTGAGCACTGAAACAGGTTGTCCAGAGACAGTGTGGAGTCTTCCTCACTGGAGATATTATAGAACAGGATATATAGTCTGGATTCAATACTTTTTACTGTGTGCTCATGTGACCCTGCTGGGCAGGGAAATTGGACCAGATGAACTGATAGTTCCTTCCAACCTGATCTATTCTATTCTATTCTATTCTATTCTATTCTATTCTATTCTATTCTATTCTATTCTATTCTATTCTATTCTATTCTATTCTATTCTATTCTATTCTATTCTATTCTATTCTATTCTATTCTATTCATCTTATTCTATTCACCTGAACCTATTCTATTATTTTGTGAATAATGAAAAATTGAAAGAATGCAAAAAAATGGTTAAGCTGAGAATAATCACAGTGGCTAAAGAAAAATCTTGTGCTAAAGAAACTGCTAGTCAGTTTTGGTGGAATAATGTATGAGGGGAAGAAGAAATATGAAAGAAATGACTACCATTAATAGTTGAACTGACTTGGTAAAAAGATTCTGCTGAGATGCAAATCAGGAAAGTCAAGGTGAGCACAATAATTTGCAGACAGAAGATATTATAAAGAGTAAAAGGAGAGGACAGCTGGGGCAACTTCAGACTGAATCTGCACTGAATACTGACTAGGTATGTATGCTCTGCTGGCTGCTGAAGAAAGCAAGAAGCCAAAAATGGTGTTTGTCCTTTTCACTGACTTTTGTTTCATCTTTGCTATAAACAATGTGGAAAGCTGCAAAAATCACATGGCATTCAGGTAATATAGTTACAAGTATGGAAATTATGTTTGAAGACTCTTGCAGCATTGTAAAAAAGAAAAAATAAAAAAGAAATCCAAAACCTGGTATAATGTAAAGATGCATAGAATCACTACTAATTTCTTAAATCTGACAGTAAGAATGATAAATAAGGTAGAAAGCATGACTTGAGATAATCTAAAGTTAAGGTCCCTAACTAACACAGATGACATCACATAACTGAAAAGAATGCTTGAATTATTGATGAGTCAAATTAATAATTAACCTAGGAAGATTGGTTTGGTCAACTTTGACTCATAATAAATGCCAAGAAGATGAATTGGCTGCAACATGAAAAAGAAGAAATAAGAAGGGCAAGAGAAATGTGGCATCTGTGAAGTCAAAGAATGTGCAAGAATCTTGTGTGCACAGAGCACTTGACCACTGCAGAGGTTTCCTTACAAATGAGAATAAAAGATGTGCTTCACAGGAGCTGCAGAAACTACATGCTGATAAAAACTTTACTTCAAAGTAAACAATAAAGCCTGCAAAAATAGCAGATCTGTGCACTGCTAGGCACCATTACTCTATAGCCCAGAAGCAGCTACTTTACATAAGAGAAACAGCTGAGGCACTTGGCATTAGAAAAATTTGAAAGATGTTGAGCATTCACGGAATTTTAGAATGCTTTGGATTGGAAGGGACCTTAAAGATTATCTATTTCCAAGTCATCTATCATGGAGAGGGATAACTTCCACTAGAATTTGCTCAGAGCCCCTTCCAACCTGGCCTTGTACCATTTTAAAGTGAATTTTGAAAAGATTAGTGTTGAGACAGTGTAAATATTAAGCAAAAAAAATTCTATGAAAAAGATAAAAGGAAAATACTACATGAAGCCAAGGAAACCAATTGGATATATTGAAAAGACATAGCTATACAAAAGGCTGCACTAAATTATGTAAATTCACCAAAGAGCCTAGTGCTCAACTGTCTGTTACCTGATATTAAGTCAGTGATTTATAAAGAAGGTGGCCTGTGCAGTAGTGACCAATACAGCCTCTCTTGTCTGAAAAGATACTCTGTGATGAAAACATGAGAAATGGACCAAACCAATGGATAACCTCATTCTCTGAACAAATGATTTAACTTCTCAACACAGAGGAGAACAGTATCCTCTGGGATCTTTTCCTTCTTCAGACATACTGTAGTAGACAGTATTTGAATTTGTACTTGAGTTAATTTCATTATTTCTTTTTTATGCTTCTAGGGGAGTGGAATTTGGCAAGGGGAGTCTTCTTTTTCTCCTCCTAGTGGGTTTTAAACAGTAAAAACACAGAACCTCTCCTTCTGGTGAATCTCACATAGGGAAATTTAAAAGACACTTGTGTACCAGATGGATTATGATATCATGCATCACTTGCATCATGCATTCTTTACCCTGGTTTTAATGTTTGCTGGTTTTACAATACAGATAAATGCTGCTTCACTCTGTGAAGATGGGCTTGGAATGCAATCAATTCACTGTAGATATGAGATACAAAGAAAATGCTTTCTCATTATCACCTACCCTGCACTTCTGTTCATATGGCCTTAGCTGTCTACATTAAATATAGGCCTTTTTAGACTTGTAATTTTTAATATATTCTCTTTTCTGGAAAAGACTCACATATAGAAGTAGGGGGAAAAAAGTAAAAAATGGAGGAAAATAAAAGAAAGAAAGGACCATGTACTATTTTCTTTCCAGAATATGTGTATTCTATGGATGTTGCAAGGCAGACCCAGGTAGCTGGGCCCCAAGAGCATGGTGAACTTTGAGGCAGGGTGTCTCACATGCAGCAGTGTTCCTTCTCTATTCCTTATGTCAGTGTATGCCATAGCAGGTAATTTAGGAGATGTCCTACAACACAGTTAGTCCCTCAGGTGTATCAGCATCTGTTAATTGCTTTTCTTCTCAACCTTCTAAGTTTCAGTATTTATCCTCTGAAATGAACAGCTTCATTTCTCTCTCTCCTAGCACAGAATTGTCTTAGGCTCTTCTGCTACCTTGCCCTTTTGCTGTGAGAAAACTGGTTCCTGAGCTGTAAGAAAACTGGTATCTGATCATCTCTTCATTATTTTTGGTCCTACTTACCATCTGAATCTTTTCTGGTTGATGTGAGACCTAATAGCTACCCAAGACATCTGTAATTATTCCTATGAGAAAAGTTTAAAATAGCCAGGTGTTGACAAAGCCCTTTTCTAAGCATTACTTTTTTTCCCCCTTAATCCACCCCATCACTGTTCAGAAAGGATCCACAGGGTCCAGTTGTCCTGTGTGAAGGGATATATATTATCAGTTTATGTCTTGTTTCAGCTGCCAAGGGTTCAATAACATAAACCATGCCTCATAGCAACTGGAGGGAAAAATATTAAATTCAGAACATGTCTCTCTCTTGTGGTTTAACTCCAGTCAGTAACTCAGTCCAACACAGCTGCTCGTTCACTCCCCCACCAGCAGGACTGGGGAGAGAACTGGAAGAGTAAGACAGAAAAAACTCATGGATTGAAACAAGGGCAGTTTGATAGGTAAAGCAAAAGCCATGCAAGCAAGCAGAGAAAAACCAAAGAATTAATTCACTGCTTCTCAGGCTCAAGCAGGTGTTCAGCCACCTCCAGGAAAGTCAGGCTCCATCATGGATAATGGTGACTTGGGAAGATGTACTGGTTTTAGCTGAGGTGGAGTTAATTTTCTCCAGAGTGTGGCTGGTATGATGCTGTGTTTTGGATTTGTGCTGAGCACAGGGTTGATAATAAAGAGATATTTTTTGTTATTGGTGAGCAGGGCTTGTACAGACCCAAGGCCTTTCCCACATTTTTTTACTGATGTGCTAGCAGGAAGACTAGGGGTGAGTGAGAAGCTGGGAGGTTACGAAGCCAGGACAGGTGATTCCAGCTGACCAAAGGGATGCTCCAGACCATATGACATCATGCTCAGTATGCAAACTGGAGGTAAGAAAGAGGAAAGGAGTCATGTTATGAGTGATGGTGTTTGTCTTCCCACATAACTGTTCTCTGTGTTGGGGCCCTGCTATCCTGAAGATCACTGAAAACCTGTCTGCTCATGGGAAGCTGTGAATTAATTCCTTGTTTTGCTTTTTTTGTGCATGGGGCTTCTACTTTTCCAGTTAATCTGTTTTTCTCTCAACCTGTTATTTTTCTAGCTTTTATCCTTCCAATTTTCTCCTTGGTCCTACTGGTGGGGGAGTGAGTGAGAAGCTGTGGGAGCCTTGGGCTCTGGTCTGAGGTTAAACCGGGACAGGTTACCAATGTCACCACTCTGAATGTCCCCATCCCCTCCACCCCCTTCTTACATCTTTCCCCACCTCTGTGTGCTGAGTATGACATCATATTACCTGGAATATCCTTCTGGTCAGATGGAATCAGCTGTCCCAGATGTGTCCCCTCCTATCTCCTTGTGCACCTCCAGCCTCCTTGGTGGTGGGGTGAGGTGCAGAAAAAGCCTTGCTGTGCAAGCCCTGCTCAACAATAAGAAAAACATCCCTGTTTCCAGCACAAATCCAAAACATAGCCCCATGCTAGATACTCTGAAGAAAGTTAACACTGTCCTAGCCAAAGCCTGCCACTCCAAATTTAGAAATGCAACTTAAAAGCCCCACCACGTTCTTTCAAGGACCATACATGGAGATACACAATTTTGTACCATCAGCTACTAATGATATTTCAGTCTTCTCACTCACTTCATGGAAAGAAACACACTTGCAGGATGGAAATGAGCACCTTTCCCCCATTCAAACTCACATATTACTTAAAATTACTAAATATGACTTTGAAACTTGCTACATACATTCTGGAAATGTATAATACTTACAACATAACCAAGCCAGACTCAAGTCCATTATGTATGGAGAACATTGACAGCCAGCTAAGGAGAGCTGATAAGGGTCTTGATAATCCACTGCAGATCTCCAGGACCTCAATGGGAGCAAATGCAAAGATCAAGAGCAGTCAAATCCTTTGCAACCAATTTGTTTTATTTCAAATCTGCATGTGTGTAACTCTGACATACTCCCTACAGTATAACAGAACAACCCTTTAAGGCCATATTATTCAATGTGTAAGCTTATTTTAAACATGCTTTGTGCAAAAACTTGGTCAAGCAGTATCAGGACTTTATTTTTTTTTTTTAAATTTCTATTCCTTTTGTTGCACACTGCCTGTAAATAAACAGGTGGAATTTTACAGATGATTTATTCAGAATCATTTAAGTGTGATGCATGACTTCACAACAAGTCTGCTTTGATTGCCCAGCATTTTTTCTATTTGATTGAGCAAATTCTCTTTTTGTAGCTCTGCCCCATGAAGCATTTCTAAACAGAAAGGACAAAAGTAAAGTTACAATACAACCAAAAAGTATTTTGGATGCAAAATTTTTGGCACATCATGAACATGTGATTTTCATACCCTGTCAGTGTGCATTTCTCTGAGAAGAAAAATGGTCTGCCAAATATGGAGCTCAAGAGTCAGAGAAACCTGAACTTTAATGCAATGTAATTCATAAATTCTTTTTGTTGATGACAAGTATTCATTGCAAAATTTTCATATTCTTTTGTCACTGAACAAATTTAGAAAGAAAAACATTTTTAGTTTTCCAAACAAGTCATCACTGCTTCCAACAGCAGTCTGGCACGTTTTACTTTAGATGGGCAATGAATAAACTACATAGTTTGCATTATTAGCAGCAGGTTTTTCTTAAATAATCTGTTCATGGAATACTTAGTTGCAAGTGTTTTAAGTAACAACCATTTAAAATATATTTTAAATGTTTAAAAGCCTGCTCTTTACTGGTTATCTCAAAAAGTTAAGTAGCTCTGAATGCAGAACCATCTTATAAAATAATGATGAAGACATAATTTTATTTGCTTTTTCTCCAAATATTTTTGATATAAAAAAAGAGATGCAATAAATAAAAAAAAAAATCAAATAAATAAATAAATAACAACCAAAAATACCCCAAAACCCCGTGTCTTAAACCACCAGAGAATAAGACTGAGGTTTCTGACAAGAACATTATGCTCTCTGTTTTTCATACCAAGCTTCCTGACCTGAAGAAGTTACTTGACCTTCAGTCTTTTCTGATGCTGAATGCCAGTAAAAATGTGCTCTGGGAGTTAGAGAAAAGGAAGATCTTTTAGTAGTAGATGGTAGTTGAATGGACAATGTGTCACCAGGCTAATTGAACTTCTGTCCCAGCTCTATTAGTCATTACCCCTAGGACTGAAATCACTTGTCTTCTGTGTTTTCTACCTTCCTCTGCAAGTTTTGGACTGGAATGCAGGATATAATTTTGGAGATATGTATTTGTAGGGAGATTGGCATGATGAGGGGGAGGGGTTGATCTGTTTCAGATGCTTACATACAGCTGCACAAGACAAAAACCATAAAAGGCATTCAGAGGATAATTAACAGTTTTGTTCTTTGCAATAAAATTTGCTTATTGCATACCCACTTCACCTTATTCCAGACCCTCTGTCCTGCAGTTACTGACCAGTTTTGTTGTGTCAATGCCAGATTTCCTGGAGAGGAGGTAGGGAGAAAAATCGTTTTTTAACATGAACAAATTGACTAATCTGCTGTACAGACAAAAAACCATTTCTTTGGATGATTCAGAGGGATTGAAGGACAGAGTAAAAAGCTGAATTCTGAGGCTATGCTGTTACTCAGGTGTTTAGGAAAAAATGCATGAACCTTAATGAAAACTTTGTAGATTTATGTTTCTCTCTATATATAAGCTGTTGGTTCACCACAGCAGGCAGCTAAACACCACAGAGCTGATTGCATATTCCCTCCCCCACCCTCTCTCTCCCAGCATGGGGAAGAAGAAATGGAAAATAAAAGCAATAAAGCTTGGGGAGTCAAGACATTAACAATTTAATACTATTACTATTACTATTACTATTACTATTACTATTACTATTACTATTACTATTACTATTACTATTACTAATCATTGCTGCTACTACTACTACTATTAGTTATAGTAAGATAAAAAAAAGAAGTGGAAGAAGAGAGAAAACAAACCAAGTGTGCAAAGTCAACCACTCACCACCTGCCATGAGTAGAATGATGCTCTGCCACTTCCTGAGAATAACTTGGTTATTCCTCCTGTTTTTGGGTGATCTGCCCAGTTGTCTCCTCTCCAAGCCTATTGCAGAGCATTCCAGTTTATTCACCTGGGGACACTGAGTGAGAAACAGAGGGGAACCTGACACTGTGCAAGCAACAGCCTGAAAGTTTGTATTCTCTCAAAATTGGTTTGGTCAAAATTCTAAAACTAAGTCCATATAAGCTGCTCTGAAGAAAATTCCCTCTATCCAGGTCCAGTACAATTTATATAATACATAATTAGCATTTTTTTTCCTTTTGGCAAGACCAAAGTTAGAGTTATTGCACATCTTTCCTCTACAATAGCTGATAAGCAATTAAAAGTAATCTAAGACTGCAGTTGCCTTGCTCTTCTCAAGGTGATTGCAGAAGAAATCTCACATTAAAGACTTTGCATGGAGAAGTTTGCCCTTTTTAAGGACAAGAAACATCTCACAAACTGTTGTATGAAGTGATTACCCATATGGTTCCACAGAAGTTGCATTATACCTTAGGTCTTAAAAATATATATTTATGTTTCCTGCAGTGTACTAAACTATCTGTTTATACAGCTGGGTGATATTCTCTGCTCAGATATTGTGTTTGAAAAATAATTATTTTTTTTTTGGTGAAAATAATTTGAAAATATTAAATATTGATGGAAGGTTTTTGTGGTTTTTTTTTTGCTTTTTTGTTACAAATGATATCTGTCCAAAACTCTATTTAAAGTACATTCAGTTTTAAGGTGTTTTGTTTCATTAGTATAGACCTGATAAACAACTGTATATTGAAAGCCTTCTTGGAGACCAGCTGAAAAGCAAGCTCATTTTCTTTCCATTACCAGTAAATTTCAACCACCCTAAGCCTCTTTTTAAAGTGTAGTTTTTTCATAACATCTCACTGTCTCCACATCCTGTAATCTGTTTTTAATCTAAAGCCTACAAACTTGACATATTCTGAAAATAATATTTCTATCTCCTTTCCTTTTCTTTCCCCATGGATACACGTCTGAGCTCCCACTGCTCACAGCAACATGTAAAGCTTTGTGTCTGCTGACAGATGTTGTACAGAACTCAGCAAAATGTGGTGTCTACCCAGCACTGTGGGATCTTGAATCACTTCATGCAGATAAGCTCATTTGTGTTATATGATTATATCAATAACGTGTAGGAAGATGGTTGAGAGGCACAAAATTATTAACAGTACCTTTGACAATGCACCCTGAAATTATTCCTGGAATACATCACTGCTGTTCAATACTGAGGAGCACAGCAGTTTAAAAAAAAAAGTTTTTGCATCTGAAAGAAAGCATATTGATGTAAATAGACGTTTTTAAATATTTGAAAAGCTCACAAATTAGTTCAGCTATGCCAAACAAATTACTGGTGTTATGCTCAAATAAGTATAAATGTTAAATCAAGCAGCAACTTTTAGAAAAATCAGTTTTCATGTACTTGCTTTCTTAGGCAAATAAAACTGTCCCAGAGGAAAGTCACAGTACTTTTAAGTTCTTCATTTCCTTGGGCCCCTTCTACCACATCCTCAGTCTTCCTGAAGGGAGATCACACCATTCTGAAGGTGTGATTAAATTTTTTTCTACTAGGCACTGAAATAGAGGGGCAGATGTAATTGTGTTAGGAGAAACAATTCACTTTTATGTAGAATTTCTAAAGAAACTTCCTTGTGAGCAAGTAAAGGTTTTTTTCATTGACAGGATCATTTCCTGTCAGAAATTATTGCATCTTCTAATGTGCTGCCAGGTAGAAATCATATTTATGCCCATGTGGGAATTGTAATAAAAACAGATGATTCAGATGGCTCTGTACAGTGGACTAAGTGTCTAAGAGTAATAATGGGTTATTTTCATGTGCACTAATAATATATATAAACAGCAAATGTAGCTTCTGCATTGTCTATAGATCATATTCTTGTGATATTTATAAACGAGGGGAAATAAGTGACAAACTGGTAAAAGAGAATGTTAAAAATTGATATTTTTTATGGCATTATATTTAGCAAAGTGTTTGAATCTTCTGCAATCTTGATGCCTGGGGTGATGGAACACAGAATTTTGTCTGATACTACTGTGATACAAGTTCTACTGATTAACAGTGTACACAAAAAGTTTAGCACTGACTAAATAGTGTGCTGAAAATATCAATTTTAGCTGTCATACTTTGAAATTTACTTTGGTTCTTCTCTAAGTTTTTCTACCTTTCAGCTTTTCTGCATAAAACAATTTCATACTTAGCAGTCACCAAGACTTCTGAAATCAGTCAATTTGTATTGCTATTTATTTTAAAAGAAGGAAGGATCTTTGGTCACAAATGCTCACAGTGCATCCTTGGTTAAAAAAAGACCATGAAAGTAAACAGGGTTTGACAAATTTTTCAAACTGTGCATTTAATATTCAGCATGTTGCAACTGCAAGTAACATGGATGTTTTATATCACAATCCTCCATGCTAACATAACTTAAAGATAAATGCCCTTGATAAACCCTATCATATTCACACTTTGAGTGTAAAGTGTTGAAATAAAAAGCTGATGAAGCATAAAGTGTTGAAGTAGCATGTTATTTTCAACATTTTATCTGTCGTTTGCCATTTATTTCAACACTTCATAAAGTACATTAAATACTCATCTATCAATAAGTGTTTGAGGGCCTGAGGATGTGGAGATTCCTCACTGGGGCAACACCAATGGGAGTGAGACAGAATTAGCCTGGATGTTACAGGGCTAGGGGCTGCAGGGGGATCTGTGGCTATCCAAGGGCAGTGGAGGTGGGGGTTCCAGACAGAAAGGTCTTCAGGAGCAGCATGAGGTTAGCTGAGGACAGCAGGACACAGCTGTGCACCTTTCACAGGGTGAGCCTGCAGTGTGAGGCACTGCTGCCTGCCCTGCAGGGACACCTGGGAGCCTGGCTGCACAGCCTGCTGCACCGACCCCAGCAGTCCTGAACGTGCTGTGGGCAGTTCTGGCCAAGGGAAAATCCCTTAGACTGTGCCACCCATGCTCCTGAGGCCCCTTGACACCTTTTGTGCATAGCACAAAGATTTCAGAAAAAGAGTGTTTAAAGGATTTTATGGCCAATTAAGAACTTGTCTACCTGGTAATCGAATTTATTTGAGGTCTGAATTTAAAGTGTATTAGTTAAAGTGCATTGAATCCTCATGTGAGTGTCTTTTGAAGTGAACTAAGTGAAATACTGCCACTATATTTCTGAGGCTGCCCACATGACTGTTTAATGCTCTCCAAATATTTCAGATTCAGTCCTGTAACTAATTCAAACTACACATCTCGGTGTCTTTGATTCAACACCCTTGGAAACTAGATTTTCAACAATTTTTTTGGTGAGGCATTTCAGAGAAAAAAGGTAGCAGTAGGTGGGAAAGTATTCCCCATTTTTTTCATCTGGCAGAATTGCATCAATATTCACGTGTGCAGGAAGGCAGAGAAGTCAAATGAGTTCTCCTTGCCTATTTTATTTTTTTTCCTTATCACTTTCTCACAGTCTGGCACTCTTTGTTCCAGGACCCACTCCAGCTCCTGCAGTCCTGTGATGTGTGTACCTATGTGGTACCTATGATGCCTTGGAATGGCAGAAACAGAGGCTGGACAGGATTAAGAGAGTAAAAGCAGGTTTTTATTAAAGGCCTTCAAACAGGTACACCTTGGGCAGTCAGAAGCTTCCCAGAGGCTACATCCAAGACAGATGATGATCAGTTTTTCAGACAGAAATCAGTTTGGTCCATTTACATGTCAGGGGTTGATTATCCAATTACAGCTTCAGATAATGAAGTCATATACCCCCAGTTTGCTCCCCCTAATTCACTTATGTTTATACTTTTCAGGGCCTGAGGGGTATAGGGTGTCTTTGAATTTCAGACCCAGAAGGATTATTTTGTCTGACCAAAATGTGACAACAGTTAACTAAAACTCTATATGGAATTTAGAATTATGGAATTCTAAATCTGTATGCATTACAGGATTTGAAAAATATAAAAGCTAAACTCCTAAGGTATCACCTAAGTGTCTAAGGCATGAGAGAGTCCAGCAGGGTTCTAGTAGAGCCATGGCTCCCTGGCTTTGTGAAGAGATGTGTTCCAATGATAGCAGTACAGAGGCAGCAGAATTTTCTCAGGATTCACCCTGGAACATCCAGTATTTGGATTAGGCTTGAGTACTTCAATAGGAGCTCATACTCTTTTTCCTGGCAGGACAAGCAGAACTAAGAAACTCCCCCTTGCCCCCTGGAGATTCATGAGCAAATTGGATAGGAATGAAGAGCTCCTTTACCTCAAAAGTGGATGTGTCCCCACTGACTGGCACTAAAAACACACATTCATACTGTGGCATGAATGTGGTGAGCTCCTGGCACAGGAAAGGAATAATTAAAACAACATATGCTCTACAAAAGTTGCTTGAGCACACTTTGGTGTTTTTAATACTTGAATGGAAATTCAGTGCCAACAAACTATTACTCATTGCTTCAGAGGGTGAACAAAATTAAAGCTCATAAACAAGCCTAATTTAAGTCTAATATTGCAAATAAGGCACTAAATGAGGTAACCTTGTGCTGGAGAAAATGTTTTTTCAATATATTTTAAGACCCAAGAGCTACATTTCACAAAACAAATATATTTTTGTACAACATATTAGTATAAACTCACCACAACTAAGATATATATTTAGTTATTTTTCTTTTTTTTTTGGACAAGGCCTTTTAAGACAAAAAAGCTTTCTGTTGTCTGACCTGTATGATTTCTTTTCTGGTAGGAGAACATAAGCTGAAATATTTAAAATTATTTAAATTTTTCCAAACATGGCAGTTATCTCTTCATTAACTGCTGGGAAATTGAATATTGCAGGGGGACAAATTGAGATGAAACCCCTCTGTGCTGGTTTATATTTAGTGACATCATATGACATTGCATTCTACAATCATCTGGCACATCATATCACATACTTTGTATTATTCAGCATACTTTGAATAAGGGGGCAAAAATTATCCTGTCCTAATTCTGGTGACCTGTGTAAAATTGCTCTAAGGAAGATTTTTTTACTGTCCCAGCTTAATCTAGCCTGTTCTCCCTCTTTTTGGGATAGTGCAATGGAAGTTTTGGTAAGAACCAGTGTTCAGTTTCCATTTTGTATGCCTTTCATGGCTCTACATAACTTTAAGAAGAAAGTTCCCTAAGGCAGAATGAACAGATCCCTCTGCCCATCCCAGCCAATATATGATGAAGGCACTCCACTCTCTCTCTTTCCTCATTTTTCTTCCCAACTCCTGACCACATACTTTGCATCAGTTTTAGACTTCACTGGAGGTAATCCTAGTCACTTACCTTGCAAAAGGACAGTACAGAAAAAAAAACCAGAGAAACAAAAATGAAGGTTTTTTTTCTGCACTGTCGATTGAATGAGCTTCAGGAAAGCTTTACTGAGTCCTGGAGCTAGTGAAAAGGAGGAGAGGAACTGGGAAAATGGATCTAAAATACGTGTGGAGAAGGGGAGACCCCTGCTTGGGTGGCAAAGATACCTTAGGGTGACTAAGCTTCAGATGGAAACATAACTTAGCTGTGTTTATAACTACTACCTTGCTTGGTTATCACTCATCTGCAGTCCATACTGGGAAAATTAGTTCACTGTTGTAAGCTGCTCCTGCTTGAACAGAAAATTATCTAAACTACTGATTCTAGATTACACCCTCTTGTTGCTTTTCTACTAATAACAAATGAAACAGCCTATTGGTATGTCACTGATAATTTCAGGAACATAAGGAAATAAAAAGGTAAAACTGAAAGGCCAATACTATCTACAAAAACCCCTGATGTTGCCAAACAATATTTATTTTACAGACTGATGTGGGTATGTACATACCCAGACATATGTGGATATTGTACAGGTTGATGTGTAGACAAATGTATTAGTACTCTAGCTCCATCACACAGGATTCTATTTTAGCATCAAAATGAGACTCTAACTTTGAGTTACAGATTAAATGTTTGATCCTGGGAAAAACTTAGAAAAAAAACTTAGATTATAACCAAAGAGTAACTTTTGACTTACTCTCAGGCTGCAGCCTGAAAACTGAAAGATCTGATGAAAACTACCTGATGCTACTGAAAATAAATATAACCCAAGACCAAACACTCTCTGTTTCATAACTTTGTCTTTTCTCATAAGAAATTACTGATTTCTCTGGTGCAGCAGAGCAGGCTCTGAGAGGCTTAGTGATACAAGATTCTGTATCAATAGTTGCTTGACACTGATTTTTATATCCTGCATTTAAGGATACTAATTTCAGAGGAAGATATTTCTACTGTGTTGATTGCAAGGACGCTTTTGCTGTGCAGACTGTTTCAAATAGCATAATTAAATGATTTTCAATCATTCCTCTGCAACAACACTGATAGATTTACATCTACTTTCAGTAGTTTAAGAAGGTTATCTAAACTGCATTGAAGATAAATAATTCAATGCAAATAGAGGAGATTACACAGGTGGAAACCATCCTTACTGCCAAGACAAAAAGTGCTGGAGCCTGAATGCAGCAGCACTGCCCCTTTTCCCTTGTGACAGGGAGCACAGGCTCTACCTGCCCCACACCAGAACATCCTCAGACCTTCCTCACACTGCACAAAATCCAGTTGTTCTAAATAAGCACCAGGGCATCCTCAGACCTTCCTCACACTGCACAAAGTCCACCTGTTCTAAATCAAGTCAGGCCATGGAAATCCAGCAATGCATAGCTCATTTGCCACATAGACATTATAACACTTAGCCATTCATTTCTTTCTTAGGGGCTGGTGTGGCTTCCATACTAGGTATTAGAAACTATGGACACAGAAATGAAGAGGTGAGGCCCAGAGCTGACTGCAGAAGTGGAGCTGATGGAAATGGACAGCCTGCTTCCTTTAAACCATGAGAGAAAATCTTTATGTGAATTGAAAAACACATATTGAAGACAGCAATTGACTTACCCCTAGGTAAATATACTTTTGCTGGAATGGTTCTAAAATGCTTCAAGGGCTTTGTCAAGTTTTCAGAATTTCTATCCTTTTTAGAGCTGGAGCAGCTTTACCTTCTACAGATCCACCTGCTGCTAATTCTTTCCCCCAACTGCCTTAAAAAAACAAACTCATTCTGTATTTATTGTCACTACTGACAGCTGTGAAAGAGGGAGTTGCTACAAAATGCTGATGCTGTGAAATGGTATTGGTTTCAACTTGTGCAGCTTCTCAGAGCTAGGATAAGCAGAAACAGTGAGCACAGTGGTGTTTGGATTAGTTCTATTCAGTGGATACTTTCCAGGCATATACTCCTCTCAACAGCTCTCACACATGAGGAACATGGTCAAAAGAATGCAAATTTTCTGGTATGTTCTAAACTAGAAAGGCCTTCTGTAACAAGAGAAGCTAGGAAAGATGTTTCTGAAAGACCTGGTCAAAACTATTTAGCAATCTATTTATTACTTTCTGAGCATTGATTTTGCTAAGGATTGAAGAAGGGAGGAAGAAAACCTGAATCCACAAAACAGAAAGTGTTGTATATTGTGTTTCATTTTATCTATGAAATGAATTAAACCCATCTTAAGGAGTACTGCTATTTTTCCCTATGCTAGAATGAAACAATGAGAATAGAAAAAAGTTTAAATAAAATGTATGTCAGGGTACAGGCTTTAGGGCTTTTTCTGCATTGTCATGTGATAAAGGGAACCAAGAAACTCTTGTTTGGTTTAATTTTCTTTTATTGCAGCTTTATGATCAAGTAAGATATAGGTAGGTATAATGGAAGAAGAGGAAATATAATTTGTTCAAAATGAAGAAAAATTATGCAGAGGTAAGCATCTTAAGGATGTTATGTTTCCAATATTTATTTTTTATTATTATTTTTGGCCTCAAGGGAGAAATAAAAAGGTCACCCTTTTGCATATGATAAATATTTTGGAGATGTTTGAAACAAAAAACTTTATTTTTTTGAATACTACTAGGACATTTCCTTTCTCAGCAAAAACAAAATTTAAATTTTTTTCTTTAACACTGGCATACTGAAGTTCAAATTGTCTATTTCTTGCTGAGTGTCATAAAGAATATGCAAAAATATCAGCACAATTTGGGACAGCAAACCATCAGGTGAAACCTTCCCTGTCAAAGCTGTTCCAGTTGGTGTAAATTCCTTCTGTATAAATTGAGACTGAGGGAGAGAGATAAAGAACAGCTTAATGACTTTGAAATGCCTCTAGTGCTTTTTAGGTGATAAAGTAACTAAATAACTGGCTGAAGAAATTTACTTGTGGTCAGTCAAAATATAAGCACTTTATCATACTTTGTTTTTTATCTTTTTTTTTTTTTTTTTTTTTTTTTTTTTAAAGAAGGGACATGATGTTTCAGTAAAATTTCACTGCCTACCAGAAATACAAAGGTTATCACTAACAATGGAATATATATAACTTCACTGCATAGCTACTTTTGTTTCTTGTTTCCTTGCTTGTCCTTATGCTGCAAGTAAACCCTTTCTGTCTGAATTATGAGAGGCTTTATTTATTTATAGCTGTGTTTCTCAGCTAGACATGTAACTGAAGGTGCACTGTGATGATTCTTTGTCAGCTAAGTGGACAATGATGTGTTTCCACACAGACTTGTGGAGAAACAGCAAGCATTTTGTATGATTGGACATTGTGTTTTCTTACAGCCCAGATTAAACTAATATGGGCTTTCAGAAGTGGGTTCTGGTTACTGAGACTAGCTACAGGCTGGGCACACTCTCTGCACCTTTATTTTCTCTGTGTTGCTAATTTCAGTACATAGAACATCTGAACATCTACCACTAAATTGAAATAAAATCAATAGCACAGTGTTACAAAGGTGTAGGTTACAGAATGTTACCTTTGGAGATAGCTTGCTCATGGGACTTCCACATGCATTATTTTCTCTAGTTTAAAATAAAAGCTAAAAGTTTGCAGTTATTACAGAGGCATTTAAAATAAAATGAAAAAAAAAAGTTGGAGATTATAGTAAGTAAATATCTTTCAAAGGTTTGGGTTATAATATGGAAAACGTCTAACAAAATATTCATAAACGAGTTCTGTAAGAAGCATAAGTCATGGTATTGAATCAGCTTCATAAGTAAAAAAAAGTTTGGGTATTCAACAAATTACTGATAATCCTTGTTCCTTAATGGATCCAACTAATCTAGCAGGTTTCAAATGGATTCAAATACCAACTTCTAAAAGGTTGAACTGAATCAATATGCATGTTAGACATAAACTGACAAAGATGAATTAAATTGTTTTATCTAGCATAACCTTCTCTGGATTATTCATACATTTACCTTCAACATGTCTCAGGCAGTAAGAATAATTCAAGTTTTCTTTTTCATAGCTTCTGTCGTTCTGTCATATTTTAATATTTTTAACACTGTGTTTATTAGGAACATTTTGCCCAAAGGGTAGTGTGTTCATTTTTGCCTTTCATTCAGTGAAGAGAGAAAACATCACTTTGTCCTTGTGTTTTTGCATAGCTTCACACCAACATAGTGAGCTTGTGACTTACAGTGCTGTCATAATAACATCAACGATTTATAAGATGTATTTTGTTAGAACTTTAACTCTGGTATTTTTCATTTTTTAGTGATTTTTCTATTCCCATATTGCTTCCTATGGTGCAACTAAAAGTCAGCAAGCAGAGTAGGCTCAGTGAACCAGTAAATTGTTATGGTAACCAAAAGTTCATGAAAAATTGTATTTCTTTAGGGGAGGATATTCTCTTAATATCAGAAAAATAAGCCAGTGAACTGATATGACAGTCATGAAGAAGATGCAAGTCAGCTGGACATGTTATATAAAAACACTCATAAAAACTGAAAAAGTGTCTCTGAAATTGTGGCCATGAATTCACTTTACTGGGGCATAACTTAATTAAGATCTCTAGGTATGATTGCTTATCACTGCTATAATCAGCCTTAATGAGGAAATCAGAATATGAGATTTATTTACAGCAATACTAGTAATGAGAAACAGGATGAAACTTAAACTAGAAGACCTAGTTTTCAGACTAGACCTGAAAAAAATCAAATCATGGAGAAACCAGAGGTCCTTGGGGAGAAGAGCTAAGAATTAAGAACCTTTCATAAGAAAGAAATTAAAGATTTTCCAAGTACTGTCAGCTAGATTTGTGGGTGAAAAGCACATTGTTCTTTGCATTCTCTCATGTGAAATGTTGCTTTTTAAGCAGTCTGTAGGACTTATGCATGCTTCCAGCTCATCAAATCAAGTGGCCATAGAGCAGGAAAGACTGAGTTGTAAAACTGATGTATTTGAATCTAGCATTAAAATTCAACAATAATCCTTCACTCCTTCAGTGTGCCTCTATTTTATTAAGTATTTCAATGCAATATAATTAATTTATAAGTAACAATTAATGTACTGGTAGCAATATTCTTGAACAAGGGCTGTAACTCAAGAAATCATGCTTAATAAAAAAACCTACTGTGCTTCTAATGAATCCTGAATAGTGGGAGACCTAATGCCCAAATATCTGGAAGTCAATACAAAGGGAAAATTTATAAAGGAACTAGAACATGACAAATTATACCCCAAATATTCTACTTTTTAAAGAGCTGCTATATCATATGCACAATACAGGGTGATGAGAACATTTATAGAATCTTTGATATATTTATTTATTAATTTTAATAAACCACTTACAGGTATGCACTGTTCCTTTGTCTTCTTTTTGACTACCTGAGGCATCTTAGGAAAGCAAGTTCACAGTTGGAGAAATGTCCCCCCCAGAGAGTCCTTTAAAAAAAACCATTGTGTATTCCAGCTGGGAAAAAGAAGTCTAAATGTTTTCCTTAGCCTCAGCCTTCAATTCTGATGTATTGTCATTACCAGTACTGCAGGAAAAAAAATTGTATTTCTTATTGTACTGCCTTCCAAAGCAGTGTCACCAGGGAAATATCACAGCCTTCTTTATAGGCAACTGTCCTATTTTATATGTAGGTATGTCATAAAGAACTTTGTATCTGACAGTCTTTCTCAGAGTACAATACTTTCCACCAGGTCAGAGTCTACTTTTATTTCCCCTATATGATAAAGTTTATCACCTATTTACCACTCATTTTTTTCTCCATTTATAATTTAATAGCATTTTTACTCTCTTGAGCTTTAAGAAATTGAACAGCTTCTTTTCAGTGTGCTGGTCATTGTTCTCCACTCTCTTTTTACCTTAAAACCTGTACAATTAACTTCTGTCACCTTAAAAGCCTTTCTCACAACACATTGCTCCAGTTGTTGAAGCATATGTAATTACATCCAACAGAACCTGTCCTGGGGCAAGCTGATTTCATGCAATTTTTATAACACCTTTTTTCATTATTTAAGCAGAGTGAAATCTTTAGGACAGTGTGATTAAAATGAAATTGGAATATTCAAGGTAAGGTATTCTGAGAAAAGGCAGACTCCTGCCATCTTTATGACAAATATAAATTTACATCTTGATTTTTTTGTAAGTAAGAAAACCACTTGCCACATATATTGGCCACATACCCAGTACCATCATCATTATGATTTTTCATGAGTCTATATTAGAGTTTATTACTACTTTATGGTTTGGGCTGTAGCTTAATTCAGTAGAAATAGAGCCAGTGATTAATATGACATTACAAGCCTGTCTAAAAATCTTTTCTGACTTTGCTAAAGAAAATCTGTACATGGCAATCTGAGAAGCTGAAACAAGTCAGGCACATATTATGCAAGTATTTCCAGTGAAGCACTTCTTTAGTTTTAAGTCTAAATTGCCACATACAGAATACATGGATAAATGTTGTAAACTGATTATTAAACCTTGCTGGGATGGGAATTTCTGCTTCATGGGACAGTCCAGATTGGATGAGAACAAAACACCAACACTGCAGTCTCCTGCTTTACAGAACAAACTATTTTGGGCTGATAACCTCAGCCACGATCAGGCAAACTGGGCAGGCAGCCTGCCAGGCAGCTGGGGAGCTGGGCAGCAGGTGAATCACCATCAGGCAAAAGTAGGGCTAGGCAGGCAGCCAGGCAGCTTGCAAGTCCATCTGCCACTCAGACAGCCAAGAAGCTGGCAGGCAACACCCTGGATGCCTCCCTGGCTGCCCAGGGGGACAGACTGGGAGCTGGTCAGCCAAGCAAGCCACCTGCCTGCCAGGGCAACAACCAGGATAGTCCTGCTGCCTGCTGCTTTTTGTCAATGGCTCTGAAGGAATGCATGTATTTCCGTGGAAAGTGCCAGTTCTAATCTCTTGGCTCCCAGCTGCCGCAGGAGAATATATTTATCCAGCTTCACTTCTTACAAGAAATATGTGTATTTAATATATTGAGTTACAGACAGCTGCATTGAGAGACTTGTTTGTCTACAGAATGACTCAGGCAAAATTTAGGATTTAAAATTATGAAATATACCTGCTGCTCAGTTGCATTTACATCACTAATCAAATTTGGGTTTTCAAGGTGCTCTGCTGTTGTGCATTTGGAGGAGCATGTCATGTTCACCAGTTTGCCATCTTCTGACATTTAATTCCAAGAAGGCACAAAGAATTTTCTGATTAAATTATATCTGGTGTATATCATTTTATTCCTAGATCTTCCTAAAATATGTTAAGTGAATGGCACAATAATGCTGAAGAAAAGCACTTGTGGCTGTTCAGAAAAGGAGTTATTTACTTAGGGCAAGCCAGACCTGTGCCCTCCTTCTTCCTGAGCTACTTGAAACTCATAGCTGATTTTCTGGGAGGACATTCTAAATAAAATGTTTGAAGGAAGTAGATAGTGGAAATCTTTGTCTGCCTAGAAGTGATGGCACTATGCTAGAAATTACTCAAGATCAGAGAGATGGCATGGGAAGATTATGGCTTTCACATCTGCTGGGAGGGACTTTAGGGATGTTTCTATATTTCTTAATATGTGTTCTCTGTGTTAAACTGAAGAATGTAGTCAGCACAGGACTGGAACTCCCCTCTGCCTATTTGCATATTAGTGCTCTCACCACTGGGGGTATATAATTATTGTTTATTTTTTTTTACCTGAAATTGTTTTACAACTTCAGTTTGGAACCAGTGTTCCAACAGGTTTACAGTTTCAGTGGCTGCCTTCAACCACTTATGTGGGTTTTAACATTGGCCTCTCACAGATTGATCTGTTCTCATAAAATTTGGGAAATGCTGTTCCTGCTGGTGTGCCTAAAAGTTTGATCTCTCAGAAAGTTTTGCAGGCTTGAGTTTAGAAGAGGACTCCTGTGCCCTGAGTAAAAAGCCTCAGCTCCAGAAAAAGGAAGCCCTGGAGATGTATTTGGGCCCAAATCCTTTGAATTCTTTCATGCAGTGGTGACAATCTCTAGGACTCAGCTTGTGACATCTTTCTCTCACACTCCAAATTTCTATGTCCATGCTGCTCTTAGGGCTCTAGCCAAGGTCAAGAGGGTGCAACAGGAGCATCTCCAGCTACTGAATTTCTTCTGTGTGTCTAAATATCTGCAGGGATGGGGGGATGATTATATGACAGCTCGTATTTCAGGACACAGAGAAAAGCACTATTTGCTGTAGAACTCAGGGTTTGTTAGAACTCTTAACTGGTCTCATATCAGCATCACAGAGCCTCAATTCAGTAGCACACTGTGAGGGTGCATGACCTGCAGTCTTGCTCACATTGTTAGCATCTGTGATCTAGATGTGTGTTGACTAACCCAGACTGGATCTCATATCTGCTCATGAAAGACTCAATATATTTTGAATTAAACATAAGGTCAAAATCAGAAATGAGTGGGATGAAGAAGGAGGAATCCTGCTGGTTTTGACTTCAAACAGGAAGAGTAACAGAGTCAAGGGACTGACATATAAGAAAAAAGATTTAGGAAGGCAAAAGAAGAGGAAACAAGCAAGAAGTAAACAGAATAAAAGCATAAAGAGCAGGCTAAGGTTTTGAAAAAGAGAGAGTATAGTAAACATGGGAATCATAAATGTAAGAATTTTTTTTCCATTTCTTGTGTCTGAGAAAATCGAATACAATATAACATTACCAAGCTGAGAATATAAGCAGGCTTACTATAAAATAGCTAATAAACAAACAAAATAGAGTTTTAGATTACTATTAGAAAGCAGCTTCAATACTGACTGGAGAAAGGATCAAGAGGTTTGGAGAAAAGAGGAAGGCTTTTGCATAAACTTAGAATACAGCTTTCTTGACACATTTCTTAAATGTCATTGCTGATATCCTCAGTCTTCTTCTGAGGGGTCAGCAACATTAGGAAATCATGCTCAATATTTCAAGATAACACCTCTAATTTTCTAAGTTTTTTTCTGGTGGGTAATGAATATGAAACTTTTCTCTTAAAATATGCATTGAAATGTCACAACAACAGAAATATTTCCCATTATTTCAAGTGCTGGACAAGCAGTGACTAGCATTTTGAGAAGCACAGATAGGAGTGTGTGGTTTTTTTCCTTATTACTGTTTACTGCCTAGCTGACTGACTGATGGGAATGCAAGAGAGTCTTGCAAGGGACCCATCCTTGGACAGAATGTTCTAAATGTGGCCTAAGGAAACAGCAGGTGGAATGGTACTTTCCTTGTGTTGGAGCATGGAGTCTGAGGCAGCTCTGGGACTCAGGGAATCCATTCCTCTCTTCCCCAGGCACACAAGAGGCAGAAATACTTTTCCTAGCCTCTTTGACTTCTGTCCCATGACCTACACATTTCTGATTAATTCATAAATGTGTGGATTAACAGGAAATGTTTCTCCTTCACCTTAGTGTTTTACTGCAAATGAAAGAGGCAAAGGACCAGACCAGACCATAATCAAAGACAGTAATGAAGTTAACATAAAAATGTCATGGCATAATTATGTGATTTTTTTTTTTTTTTTGAGGTTTAGTTTCTTTAGAGTCACCACATTACCATAATATCATACATTGCCAATTGCTTCTTTGTACCATTTATTTAGTGCAAAGGGATCTAATGTCTTTATAACTTTGCAACATATTCATAGAAGTGAGGATGTGGAGGTTGTTTCTAAATGTTGATGGGTATGGTATGGAGATATGTAAAAGACTGCTGCAAAAGCTGAACACAACAATAGAGAGGACATATTTTGACAAATTTTCCTTCCTTACAATAGTAATCTTGGTGTAAGTGCTTTCTAATTTAAAGGCTGAATCTGGTTTTGCATTTCTAAATCCCTAATAATGGCTTTCATGAGTTTTATGGAGCAAAATGCTGGATATCCTTTCCTCCTTTTGTGACTTGAGAATTTTGCTGTTCACAAGATTTTTCTTGCACTTAATTAAACGTTTTTATTCTTACAGACTTGTTTTTTACCTCCTATATCATGAGGAGAACAATGATAATTCTGAAGATAACACCTCTCTTTCAGCAATGGTTGTGGTGTTAGATACTGCAGCACTCAAGCAGGATGTGATATTGATCTTTTACTGTTATTTGGGGCAAACACAATTACAGCTCTCTTTTGTTTGCATTGCTCATTAACATTACAGGTTTTGACAGCTGTATGAGCATGTCAGAAGAAAGAAAGGAACTTGTGAGAATATTGTTCATATCAAGTTTTGTGAAGTACTGCATTTTTTAATATCACTTTGTACTGAAGTGTAACTCACCAGGAAAATTCCCATCTCAGCTTATTTAGAAATCAGTAACATTCTACTTCCATAGACCAGATCTGAATATAAATTATAATCTCCTGCTGAAATTTGAAAAGAAATGGAGGAGCTATTTAGAAAATAAGTAAGATGGTCAGAAGACTGGAAACAGAAAGCTTGGATTCTTTTTTTTACTGCCACTTTCATGACCCTGAGAAAATCTTTTCATCTTCATCTGTTTTCTCTGTCGTCCTTTGTTTGCTTTATCTAGTCAGACTGCAGACTTCTGGGATAGAGAATGTGCTCCTCTTTCCCTGAGAGGTACTTGGTATAAAATTGGTTTGATAGTCCTAAGTGACACATTGACATGCATAAAATTAATAGGTAGTCCTACCAATACATTTAATGATGCAACTTATTCTGAATTGGGAAAGTTTATGATTCATGAGAGGACTCTGACTTAAGAAAAACTGAAGTTTAAAGATGAAACATCAACTCTACAATGACAGAGTAGAGAACTTGACCCAGGAGTGTTTCTGAATATCATGTGTAGTATAAAATTTTCAATAGTTTTCCTTTTTCTCTTGAAATTAATTGTGCCAGTTTAAAAGAATCAGAAAGGTCTTAGGTCTCAGCACACAAATGCTGACTGAAATCAGTGTCAATGCATACATAATTCTGCAATGTCATAGGAACTTAGAGTGTTTTGGAAACATCAAGCATGGTTGTATTATGTTTCCTAGGCTGGTATTAGATGAATCCAGTGTATTTGAATGACAGAATTAAAAATTTCCTCCAGAGTTCATTGTTACAAAACCTGCCTGGACATACAGCCATGACTTTCCTCTCTGTGATTATACCACTGATGCATTCTGATGTGAGTGTGTCGCTTAAACTCTTTCTATTCCTCCATTTACAAAATAATTAAGACTTATCTGCAGCACCTGACAGAATATTTAAATAATTAATTAGAAAAACCACACAGATCACTGAATGAAGCTATTGTTATAAGAACTCCAGAACACAGCTATTATATTGTTACTGCAGATGCATAAATTAAGATCTTCCTTTTGAAGGTGGCTATTATTAAAGATTTGCATGCAGTTCAGCTTCACAGACAAAACAAAAAACTGACTGATGGATATTAGAAGCTAGATTCTATTGTTATTTCCCAAACATTTTGCCAATTTCCCTTTTTATTTTAATAATTTCTTTTATAGTCTTGTTCTATTTGTGTAGAAGCTGAACTGAAAAGATTGTTTTCTGAAGAAACAGAATTTGCAAAGCACTTGGAAACTCATCTAGTTCATCCTTGGATGAAGACAGAGTGAGCTGTACCTTTATTATTCCTAACAGAAGTTTTTTCTAACTTCCACTGAGAGTCTGCAGCTGATCTGGACAATCCTTTCATAGGTTTTAAGATGTTAACAAGTAGCATTATGTTTACTTGTGTTTGCTCTGAAGCTGAAACTCTAACTCAATTTCTTCTCTGAATACCTTGAGATTAAATTCAGATCATGAGTTCCAATGGATTTGAAGTAGTGTAATTATGCAAGTATTTTCAGCCTGCTTCTGTAGTAGGCAGTGACCATAAGCCCATGCCATTTATACCTGATATCCACAAAGTGTCATTTTATTATAAGAAGAGGTGAAGTCTTATTCAATAACATTTACCTCCGGAATACACTTGTCCCACTAGTAAGAGAACTGGGCAGTACTCAAGTTCTACCTGTATTCTTAGACCTGAAGGGTCACATCTGTTATTGCACTTCCTATTACACTGTTAATATCTCATTTACTTAATCCATTTAAGAGAAATAAATGAAAGAGGTAAATATGAAACTCTGAGCATTTCTGCACCAGGAAATTATTCTTTAGGAAGTTCTATATATCTATAAGATTTTAATTTCTTCTTTTTGATAGTTCACCAGATGGTTGCAGTCTATGGCAACAGTTTGGGGTTTATTGTTATTGGAACATCAACACTTGCATCCAAGGAATGTGCAGTGGTGCCCTTTTTAAAGCTTTGGATTTACACGCTAGTGAACTATGTGCTAATGCTTTCTTTCATACGAAAAAAGCCCCAAGGAAATAAAACCAAAAAAGCAATGCTGGCAGATCTTCCTAGAAATTGCTCTTTAGCCAAAGTGGGTTCTCTTTTAAAAAAAATGTTTTATTATAGGCATAGTCAATGTTTTTGTCATTAAATATAAAAGGACAGAAGCCTTGCTTTTTGGTAAAGGACATGCACTTTGGAAATTCTTCTGTTTTATTGCATCTCTATTTGTTACACAAAAATATCTAGTTTGGAGGAAGTCAAGCAAAAATGTTAATTTCTGAGGGCCCCTTTGCATGGGAAGTCATATATCAGATACAACATAAAAGATTACTTTAAGGTTGTTCTCTTATATGAGTAAGCTCTGTCACTAACATGTTCCTTCTGACCACAAAACCAAATTTCTTCTTTTAATTTTCTCCTCCCAAGACCCTTGGCAGGTCTGCTTTGTCTTGGTTAAAAGGCACTGCCAGTACTGTTCACCAGTTTAATCTGTAAACAAGCCATACTGTCCCTCCTATGCTTCTTCACATTTCCTTCCCTGTGCATGAAGAGGAAGATTTATTTTCAGTTCTTTCTCCCAGTTTTTCAGATCACCTACCTTAATGCAATTGGCTCTGCATATGTTTAGGATCTGCTCTTGGAATCTGAAGGTGAAAGATGCACACCACATGATTTTTTTGTATCCCATGGTCATGCCTCACCTCAAATAGCTGAACTACAAACACGGATCCTGAAACCCATTATATTCTGTCCTGTCTCCCTTCCAAAGAGCATTTTACAATCCCATTTCAGCCATGCCCCTCCTGCAAAAAACAAAGCAGTTTTCATAATCACTGTTGATAGCCTTTGTCTTCATTATCTCCTTCCTGTCTACATTCCTAGCTTGTCTTCACATGTTCCTATTTTACAAACACTGTCATGTCTATTTTCATCCTCCCTTCATTTGTGGTAGTTTGGATTGGCCCAAAATTCAAGAAAAATAATCTTGAAGGAGATTGAAAAGCCCTTTCTGAGTCTGAAAGACAATATAAACTACTTTTGCTGAACAGCAGATCATTGCAAATTTTTTTTTGATAGGAAATACTGACTCATCATACTCCTATAACAAGTTTTTCATTATCCTTTTATGCCTCCCATATGATTACATGAGCTTAACTGTCATCCATCAACTTCTTTTGGAGAAAAAAGACATGTATGGATATTAATTTAAAAATAAATTCTGAACCTCAGTTTACCTATCAGATCTTACCCTGACTAAGTGCATGGTAATAAATCAAAAGACAAGGACAAGAAAAGAAATTCTACAGGAAATAATGTAGAAGCAAAGCAAAGGTAGTTCCACACAGGAAAAAGATGATTTTTCTTTTTTTTTTTTAGGAAATCTATTGGCTGATGACTGCCTGGCAATGCAAAATCTGGCAAAAAGTGTGTTTCTCAACTTACATTTAGACTCAAAACATGCCTGTCCCTTAGGTATGTTGGTTTGAAAGGGTTGGTGGTGCTGGATATGCATAGTTCAGCTGGGTTTGAAACAGACAATTTCCCTCAGCCACCACTGAACAGGCAAGTGGAGGAAAAAAATATACATAGTCCTTTATTTTTTATTTTTTTTTTTTTTTTCATTACTTTGCACACTATCTACTTTTAAATGAGTAAATAATGTCCTGTTTTGAAGATGTTTTTAATTCAGTGTAATCACTTTCTGTTGCAGGGTGCCATGGTCAAGAATGAGAGGACATCGAGGTACCAAATTAACTTGCTGAGCCATGACCTTTACAGACCCCATAATCAGGTCTTAGAATCATGAGTATGAATAAAAAAAATAAACCATCTACATGAATCAGAACAGAAAGCAATAAATATTTCTTTTTATTGGTGGGTCATAAGAAGGATAAATCTGTGTAAATGCTTGTGTCACAGCTAACTTGCTTATACAGCACATTTAAATAGTCAGTAACATGTGATTAAAAAATATATAGCTATTGAAAAATTAGTGTCCAATTATTCTCATTTCCCATCAAAACTCTACAGATCCTGAACAAAATCATTAACTATATTTAATTAAATAATATATCAGTGTCTAGAGAAAGATCTATGCAATGACTGTCTCTTTTCTTCCTGAAGAAAATGCAAATGTAACCATTAATATCTTATAAATGAACCTTAGAAGGAAGTGGGATAATGTACATCCTCTTTTAAGCTAAATAAAAGAGGAATTCCATAAAATTAATTGACATTAAATCCCAAATAATTTTTTATTTTGGAAATTTACCTTTAATTATTTGCCTTTCTCTGGGCTTTCTCTTAAAACAGAACATTTCTTTCTAACCTACTATGATGACAACTGAAAAAATCCAACCAGTAAAGAAACTGGTGTTTGACTTTTTCTATCCCTTCAGAATCCTGAAGTTAATCAGTGAAATGAAAATTCACATATCACAGCCCAAGCTTTTATCTCAAAAACAGAATGCAACTTAAATAGGATATTGAGTATTACTGCAATGCAGAACCATATATTTAGATTCAATGCAGAACAAATACTTCTGCTGCAAGACCATGTGATGGAAAAAAAAAAAAATGCTTGTCTTTCCTATAGCCTACAAAGTGAATAAAACCCCAAGAGTCTGCAGTTTTCTTAGTGTATTAACCTATGGACCTCAATATTGTAAACTGAAAATATGGATCAACTCCGACACTTCATTTTCATAGGACAAATAGAGTTTGAATTAAATATTTCTGAGGAATCTGTGGGAAATCAATAGTGTTTACAGAACCAGTAAAGCTTAGTTTGGATGCTGAATCTTAAACCTTTTGTTTATAAGTTCTTATCAGTAAAGCCTTCAAGGTAAGCTTTCTTCCTGGAGTTTTGATCTTGTCTATGTGACTTCAATTTTGAATGTAACAAGACTTAAAGAAAAAAAATAAAAAAGTGGAACTGAAACTGGCTTAATGTGTGTTATAGATTTTCTGACACCAAATTATTATTACTGGTCCCCTGTTGACACTATTGCACAAAGATGTCTTAAATGCAACTTCAAATCATTTGATTGAGATTTTTCTATAACAAAGTTAAACCCCCAGGTATTTGTCAGTAACCTCCCTGGAATTTTGAGAGACTCTAAGAGGCAAGAAAACACAAACATTTAATGGTCTGAACAGAAAATAGATCTCTGCACTGAGATAGTCAAACAGAGCCCTGCAAACATTTGCATCTACAGGAGGATTCACGTGAAATAATGATTCAATATTTAAGATAGATGGGTAATATATAAAGATAAGAGACAGTCTTAAAATTAAATTTTAGAGAGGAATTAGTGATTGATAGTGTGGCATAAATAAGAGAATTAAGCACGTCTGCTTTACATAGTGCTAGGTGATTATTTTCTTTTTGAAAGTTCTTCCTCTGAACCACTCACTTGGAAGGAAAGAGGAGAACTGAAATGAGAAATGACTTAATTTACATGCTTAGAGTTGCTTCTCTATATTGTGATAGTGCTGGACACAGTAATCAACAGCAAAATCAGAGGCTAAAAACAACAACCTTAAAGGTCATGCAAATGCTCAAAAATTGCAATGCTATTTCCATCTCTGAAAATGTGGTAGATTACTTGATACTGAACAGTGAGTTAGAATAGCAGCAGATGTGAGGGATTATTTAAACTATTAACTACTTATTTGAGAGACTGGTTTTGAAATAGGGACTTGAGTTTGCTTTCCATTTGAGAAGCTTTTAGGACTTGGTTGTAGTTCATAAGTCAGTTTTTTAAACTAATACTTGGCATAGTTGTGTGAACCTTATATATGTGGATGTGCTTTTATCCCAGAAGAAAATGTTTACTTTTTTTGTCTGTGAATATGTCATATAGATGATATTCTGCTTTTGAACTTTAAGTTGTGCTACTGCATTACTTAATTTCCTGCAATACCCTGATGACAATCCCTGCATACCTCTGAGCAGAATGACTACTCTGTGGACACCTTTGCTTCTTCTCCTTGTTAAATGGAGCCTGAAACAAGCAGGGCACACTAGGTACCTGGTTTTTAGGCAAGGAGAGTTACAGAAGGAGAAATTTTTCTATATGTACAGAATTTAAGCCTCCACCAAATCATGTTCCAATTAATTGTCTTCAGGATAGTTTTTGTATTTTTGCACTTTTTGTAAAACACCTTTATCTCTGGTTATGTTTATATATATATCCTCCTGTGTGCATCTGTATTGACATTCCCAAACTGGAATCAAACCAGAGCCCTTGTCTCGTCACTTTTTGTCATCTTTTCTTTTGTGCTCTCTATGAACAAAGAAAAAGGAAAGGCTTAATTCATTATGTTCATGTTGTTTGACAACAGTATGAAGGTTAACCAGATAGTGCATTGGCTAAGACATGGATGGGAAGCTAGCTAGCTTTTTCCCTGGAAAAGACAGGGTAGCAAGACAGCAGCTGAGGAAAAGCTGTGGTTCAGCTCCATCAGGATCTCTGCCAGCAGGAAAGAGAAACTGCATAGGAGGAGTGAAGGGTAGATGAAGGCAGTAAAAAATATTCTGTTCTGTTAGTGTAGCCAAAGAATGCTATACAATAATTTAAAAAAAAACCCTCAGTGACATCATGGCAGTATCAGCAGACAGAAGACCTGATGAAGGAGATGGTAATCTATGCTGCCACCTCTTCCCCAGCTTCTGAGGGATTGATTTGCTAAGAAATTTCTATCTGTTTTGGAGATGCTGTCCCAAAAGTAGAAGGCAGCTGTCCAGTCTTGGGAGCTGTCTAGATGCCTATTACCTGATCATTTTTAGGGAAGAGTTTACAAGTCTAAGGTTTCAAAAAGCAAATATAAACTCCCACTAAGACACAGGAGAAAACTGTCAGTGAAGAAAAAATACCAGCTACCAGTAAAATTAAGACAAATCAATTGAGACATGTACTGGAAAAATACTTATGAGATGTGTAAACTTATGTTTAAAACACTTCCATTATCTTTGCGCTTCACAGATGGGGTTCATATGATCTACTTTTAGATATTCTGTAGATTTAGAAAGCTGAAATATGCACATCATTCAAATTAGCCACCTTGGGGTCCCTTTAGAGTCAGAAAAGAGAAGTATTTTCTGTAGGACTGTTGTGGTTTACTCAGATCATGTGCATTACAAATAAATCACCCTCTAGAAGTACAGGTGTCTCTCCACTGATGTAATCTCCATGATGTTTGGGTAGATCATATTTGGAGAGCTACAGGTGACCAAATGAATCATGAACCATGCTTCCAAATCCCCTTTGTGTCCTGAAATACCATGAAATATGATGTTGTTTGCTGGTGCTCAAACTTTGCTCATTGAACAGATCATAACATATTCCATGATACAAAGAATCTTTGTGTTACTTGGCATGTCTTTTGAAGAAAGTTACTTGTGACAACATACCAGTATATTGTCTTAGTGGTTCAGCTAATCCTCTCTTTACTACAGTAAAGGAAGATTTCTGTTTATACATTCATTAAACCTCTCAAATAATTACATTCCAAAAACACAAAATAAGAGAAAAACGATTTTTTTGCATCCTAACTTCAGCTAGATCTATCTAGCTATATGATCTTCTGAGCTCAATTTTTTATTGCTGGCCATAATCCAAAGACAGATACTCTGAGACTGGGAGTTTGTGAAGGATAAGTGCAGATATGAAGCTATTTAGTTCATAGCTGTAACCCGTGGAGTATGCAGCACTTCACTGGTTTAGTATTTTTCCATGGTGGGCTGCACTAACAATTGAAGCTAACAGCTTGCCAACAGAGAAAACTTAAAGGAGATGAGTATCACTTTTTGGGCTTTTTTTTTCCCTGTCACTACTAAAAATCAAAGAAAACATATGAGGTACAATCACAGAAATACACTAGCTTAATTTATAAGAATTCATTCAGTGAAAAAATTAAAATGGACTTTTGCAGTCAGAGTGGGAAAAAGGGCATAAGTGTTTAATAATTCTTTAAAAAAAAAAATAATCCTGGTTTACTAATAGCTTTTGTGTGGTTAATTAAGGCTGTGGTTAACAAAAACCAGTAATCTTTTAGAAAGTGGATTCCACTTTGTATAATGAAAGCAGGATTGGGAAGCAGTGAAGTAATCATGTCTTCCCAGATAAGAATAGACAGTGGAGATTGTACAGGCTGTAAAAAAAAAATTGTTATTATGATGTGATACCTTAGTAGCTCTATACAAGATTTCAGGACTATTTAGTCAGTTAAAAGGGAGACACAGACATAATCAAGAAAAACATCAGAATTTTAGAGACTCCTAGAGAAGTTCTAAGCAACAGACTCTGGCTGGATAGCAGACATAAAAGAGTCCTGAGTCATAGTATCCAGTGTGTTCCATACAGAAAATTTATTTCTTGTTTCCCTTCCCACAATATTAATCCATTTTACAGAGTGTTTTCTCTCTATATTAGAACTATAAAATTACTTTAATCACTCAGATGGGCATTTGCTTTTACTGGCCAGTTCCCCAAAAGCTCTGTTTATGGCCAAGTGATACTGCCTAGTGAGCAACTTCTATAAATAGCAAGGAACTATAATAATTTAAGTGCTTTTCTGGATTACCATCATTTAGCCATATTTGTACACTTTATCTTGGCTGCAGTCTCTGTTACACTGAGGCCAAAAGTACCATTTCAATCCAGGCTTAAGAGAGTTCCAGTGGTGTTAGTGCCAAGAAGCTGAGCCAATAGAAGAGCAGTTGGGATGAAATAGATGATAGAAGATTTCACAAATGTGGAAGCCATGGAAAAAGAAAACAGAGGAGGCAAAACACTACAGTTCCCAAATTATAAAGAAAATCAGAAAAACATGTTGGCAATTGAAAATAAATTATCTCTATGTGTATATCTGTATCTATGCCTCTCTATATTTTAAGACATACACAGATAAATCACATAGCAGTGTATATTTATGTCATACATAGAGATAAATATAATCTATATACTCTATATACATAAACACTCTCTCGCTGTGTATGTGTATATATATATATATATATATATATACACACATGTACAGAGAAAGCAGAGAAAGAGGGAGAGAGAAAATGGGCTACTGCACACAACAAGCTCACAATTTACATGATGGAGCTAAGCAGGATTCACAATTCTAGGGATACAGAAGTTTGAAACTCAAAGCTATTATATAATCACCACTCCAGCTTCATGTATGACAACCTACACTTCTGTCAAATAATACCTAGGGCATACAGATGTTCAGCTCTGCCTGCTTTTGGAGGGGACCTTGCTCTGCAGTGGAGTCATGTGCTGCTGTTTTTGCTCCTACAGAAGCCTTAATCCCAGCCAACAAGGACAGGAGAAGAAGAAACTCTTTGTGCATCAAAGGAAACTGCTTTAAACATGTTCTACTCTCCTGCTGCATAGTCATGGTTTGGATTAGGAAATAATAGGCTGTAGGCAGCCAGAAGTCAGAGCTGAGTACATTTTTAAAATCTTTAGAAGGAAAGAAGAAAGCTTAGAAGCTGTGCATAATTTATACCCATCTATCACTTTCCATCTCTTGATAACCCAGAACTGTGAACCCAGGAACTAAAGTGACTGCTTAGAAACATCATTGCAGATCTATGTCTGATAGCTGTTATTGATTTAAACAATTTCAATTTGTTTTGTTCTAATCTCACATAAAAAAAAAAAAAAAAAAAAAAGTACCCAAAAGGCTTTTGTATAACTTCTCGGTGAAATAAACACTTTTCACAATTTCTAAATGCAACATTAATCTTGTTCCAGGATATTCCTAGGGCTGACAACTTTTCATTATTATTCTTATCACAGAGTGTACAGTGAACTAAGCTTTAAATTAACTACAGGCAGACCTGAGTCACAAAAATGAAGTCAGAAATTTGCTAAAATTTCTTGCTGCCTGGAAACAGAGATTTTGTTCTTATTCTTTTAATGAAATAAAGAGCAGAATAACTCATTATTTACGTAGAAAATAAAATCACATGGTAATTTTTTTAATTCCTGTATGTTTAAAATCTTTGCACTCTTTCTTAAAGTCAATTTTTCCTCTTATCTATGAAGCTAGCATGAACTAAACAAAACTGTGAATAGAACAAATTGCATTCAGTGTAATTTTAATTTCCTACTTGGTTTGTTTTATTGTATTACACTTAGTTTATAAAAGTCAGTGATTTAAATCTTAATAAAATTTTAGGTGTATATTAAAGGCAAATTCAATCATATAAAATAAAAAATGTTGAAGGTCCATAATAGATGAGATTACCAAGTTCTGTTATATGCTGAAACAAATTCTCTTAACCACAATAAAAAGGAAACCCAAGAACCACATTACTATTATGTGTTCCTTGTACCAAGTTTATTTTCCACTAAAATTACTTTTACAATTTCAGAATATGCTTTTTTGTCTAGGAAGGGTTTACAACATTCAATGCTTATTTTGAAATTACATGTCTGGAGAAAAAAAAAAAAAGATCAACGTAAGGCAAAATTTTGCCTTCCAAATTGCCACTTGCAACCAGTCTTATGTAGATAAATTTACATGGTCTTAGAAATAGACTTTGGTAATGTTGAATTTTTAAAAAATACCTCATCAAAGGCTGTGCACAGATACACACATATAGAATCTAGACAAAATGCCCACATGCAGAGGACAATTTAGAAGTGACAGCATGCTCTTATGTCATGGAGATAGAATTTATTTTTCAATGTCTACTTAATAAAAAGCTAGTTTGCTTTTGCCACAGAAACTTTCTGTATTACTATGCAGCATAGAACACTTGAAAGACTTTTTGATGAATTGCAATTAATAATAGAAAAGACTGTCTTTTACTTAAAATTATGCTTATGTACTTCACAGATTATAGTTTTCAGGCATTTCAAGGAAATATTGTTAATTTTTAAGCTATAAATCTACCTCAAATGAGGAAAAAAAAAGATAATTCAAAAATAGTATTGTCTTGATTCTTTATTAATACCATAACTAAGAGAACATAATAAACAAAGCTATTGCAATCTTAACAGTAATAGCATCACTTAACCTCTTTACCAAAGATGGCACTCCCCAAAGAGATTGTTCATAAAATCTTTTTAGGACTGACTGTATTATACCACTCATGATACAAGTTTTTGTCTCTGTTGTATTAAGGGTATAACACTATTACACCTTTTCCTTTCTGTAGTTCCACTCACATGAACATTCTGAGTTATTTTTGGAGGACTGGATTCAAAATATCCCCATTCTTATTGCACCAGCTCACCAAAAATATTACCACACAAAATTGCCTGGGAACTGAAAAGTGTAGTTTGCACAGTGTTTCCTATTGTGACAAACACTTGCTAATTGTGTCTTGCTGGTTTGTGTGCAATAGAGCTCCTACTGTTAACAAGTTCAACTACTGAGCAGTTCAGCTGAAATCCGTTTGACAGCAATGTCTGCCAAAGGAGCAGTTTTACAGCAATGAGTTGCCAAATAACAGCAGGCAAAAAAAGAGGATATTAAAAAAAAAATTCATTTTTATTAAATAAATATCAACTGAAAGACAAATCCAAGAGAAAAAAATAGCTTGGGTGGCTAGAAAATGTTTGAACAACTGTTTACAACCTAATGTGTTTTATAAATTCTAGCAACCGTAGAATCAGCATGTTGATACACCACAAAGACCTAGAAGTTTCAGAGCTAAGCCAGACCTCTTCTTATTTTCCTTTAGTTTGACAATCTGACTTTTTGTTTTCTGTTCTATCTTTGGTTACTGATTAGGATTCAACCTTAAGTACCTTTACCCTTCCACACTAGCAGCTGAAGTGATGCAGTTCTGCTAATTAGTTGTAATGATGGGCTGACCTTGTGGTGTCAGCATGGTCTCTGCTGGTGCCTCTGATGTATTCTGGGATGTAACCTCTGTTGACACAAAAGCTGCTTGCTCTCCATGCAGATAATGAATCTGGAAATGTGCTCTCAGGTGCTGCCTCAGTCTGCCTACCAGAATGCATGGGATCCTGCCTGCCAAACCTCATCTTTGGCATCTCTGTGTTAGCACATCAGCTCTGTCCCACAGCCCTGCAGAGAGTAAACAAGACAACTGCAGGGAGACTAAAACGTAGAGACCATTGATGTATGTGTTCAAAATTGGTCTTTAAAAGACTGAGTTTTCATATTCAAACTCGTTTGCCCAGAAGTAACTATGTTCCTAAATGGTGCAAGAGTTTAAATTCTCTGGTCCCCAAACCCTGGGGATTCATGACTCCTCAGTGAAAATACTAGGCAAAAGCTAAAAACTAATGATTGACTTCAATAAACCTAGATAATCCATGTGTTGTATTTTGTTTGTGGCAATACCCTCTGAAGAGATGAATCTCCTTATGCTTTGCCCAAGAGCCCTGAAACACTGAAGGTAACAGCACTGAGTGGCAAAAAAATCATGTTAATCTGGGGAATATGTGAAAGGAAGTAATGGAGACTTTCAAGTCAGCAGATGTGGGGAAGGAAAAAAGAAAAAAAAAAAAAATCCAGTTTAATGGCATTGTCTCTTTTAGAGGCCAATGTGGCTGCAGTCTTGGAGTTGACATTCACATGATAGCTCATCTGGGCCCTATAAGGGAGCATAAAGTTAGTTTTGGTATAAGTAATTCTTGTATTCCCCATAGCATCCCTTTTATTAAGTTTCAGCCATCTGTTTTGTACCCATGGAGACTAGACCTTATGAGAAGCCACATATGATGACTGTTAAAGAGCAAACACACAGCCCTCCTTCCACTTACCAAAAAGGACATTTTGGAATTTTTTTTGTCCTCTGCCCATCATATAGCATAGGTCACATTCAAGACCAGCAGAAAAACGATCATGAAAGGTTAGTTCCAGTGACTAATGGGATGCAGTATAAGAATTATCAGCCAACATTAGTATTTATTTCTGTGTTACTTGCTAAAATTTTGGGATAGAGCTCTAACTAGTGTTTCTACATTTTTAATGTTTCTTTTAATGAGGAGAAGAAGATGAAGATAAAGGAATTCTGAAAAATTTGCCTTAAATGCTTCGGAAGCAGTGGACAATTCTGTGATGATGGCAGGACTACACATGCTTTTAAGTGATCTTCAACAACCTCTTCATAGCCCCAGGCATTGTTCTGCTGGGCTGGTTGAACAACAAGCCATGGGAAAGCTGTGATCTCACAGAGAGCTCTATTTTTCTGCTGAATGTCAAATATTTCGACAGTTCTTAACTCTAGAAATGACAATGGAGTCACCTTCTAATTTGAGACTTTTACTCAGAAATAGTTAATTTATGCAGCATAATGAAACATGGCTAAAATTGGTGTTGACCTTTGTAAGACATGACTTTATGTCATAATGAAAATAAGACCCTTATTCTCTAAATTGTTATTATGAGCAAGCTATAAATAAGGAGCAAGATGAAAATTGTGCTATTTTGGGATGTGCCGGTTTACAATGACTAAAGTTCAAGCCATCAAAAAATTATAACCAAATACATGGAATTTCAAGTTCCATAGGAACATCAACATTTCACATTATAGGAATAAGCATACTAACAGGTTTCTGTTGCACTATAATTTTAGAACAGCATAAGAAATGAATGAACCTTTACAAACCAGAGCTAAATCTTAATGGAGGTGTGTGCATGTTAACATGAAAGGTGTTCATCTTTTCTGGGCATAGTTTATTCTTGGAAGAAGAGTTGACTACTCAGAATACTTTCATTTTAAAAGTACCATCCCTTAACTAGAATTGTTGGTAGCTTTAAAAGTTGGCCAAAATTTTTTGTTTACAGTAGGAAAGAAATGCCACTTGTATTCTGATAAGATGAATCTTCTGTGCTTTTGTAAACTGACTATTAAATTTTCTATTTACAGACATAATAATCCCCAATGCTCAATAAGCACTGTAAATCCCCATGTTAGATTTCACACATATATTAAGCACTGATTAGTGGTTCAAAATTATTTGCTGAAAATATTTAATCATATATGCTTGTGACTATGAACTTTTTATTTAATGTCTTTGAAACTCAAGTGAGCATATCTGTGATTCTGATGCTAAAATATGATATGAAATTAATATTTCAAACTCCTAATCTTAACATCTGAGCTTTTAAACCTTTTGAATATTCCTAGGACACATATTATAAGGAAAGTGAGCTTAAACAGTGAAAAGATTCAGCATGATGAGTAACTGTTAAGTGCCTTCACTGCAGTTCACTGAATCTCCTGATTAAATAAAGCAATGTTGCCCGAGATGAAATGCACTGTAGAAAGGCAGTGTCAGAATGATGGGGCATGAGTGGCAGTAGCCAGATCTGAATTTAGAAGAAGTAAATTCTCATTTCTCTGCAGGCAAAGAAACCTCAAAGAGGCAGTAGCTTTTGCTCATGTTAGTAGCAAACAGAAGCCCAGTTTTGTTAGCCCTGTTAATCAGTGATAAGCGCAGACCTTCAGACAAGGAACCTGCTATTTTATCTTGCAGATTTCAGTGTGTGATGTTGCTCTGACTCTAAGGTAGTCTCCCATCTCCCCAAGTGATGAAGCTGCAGGTCCAGTGGCAGCAGCCCTGCAATCTTGACCTACTGCAGGTGCTGAGGCTCAACAGCTCTTGTCATCTCCACCTCCCCCTGCATGCAGTAGTCACACCTTGAGAAGGACAGGCAGGTTTGGGACACTGACACCAGCCAAGGTGAAAAGATCTATTCAAGTCCTGAGCTTGCTCCACAGAGGAAGACAAGGGTCTGGTAAGCACTCTGTAATCCTAAAGGCCAGTTTGCCAATGAGCCCTGTGCCTACCTTGTCACCTGTTTCCCAGAAAGCTGACATGAGTGTTGCCACAGGGATTTTCCCAATGAAACCACCACATTCATCTTCCCATCAGTTTGTTCACAGCAGTGCCTTCTCTAGGAACTCATCTTTCAACAATTACACTTTGAAAGTAGCACTGCTGGTTCATCTTTCTAAGTAAGAGTAAAAGCATGTTGGGAGCTTATTTTGTTCATGTACCACTGGGATGGTAGAAAGAGGATAGAAAGTAAAAAATAGTGAGGGCATTAAATTGCTGTAGTTTAATGCAACTTAAGGTAAACCACGGATAATCAGGTGTCTCATACTGAATATTGAGTATCACACTAACAATATTCTACAATGATCTATAAACCTGGATTTTTCCAGATTTTTCCTATTTCCTATTTCCTATTTTTTTTTCCTATTTTTAATACATATTTCTCCATGGTACACACTGGACTGCCATCTGCAGATATTCTTCTGGGAAAGAGCATAAGAACGGAACATAATTTTTTTCTTCAATTTTTGTTTACTCCTGCTTTCACTGATTACAGCCACTTTGCAGTGCCTCACTCTGAAATAAGAGATACATCTTTCTAGCACCACTTTTTCTGACATTTTGCTATCTTTCAAAAGGATTTTTGACACTTCTGGGAATTACAACCAGTGCAAAGAGAAGCAGTTACAGACCATGAGGGATAAAGATATATTTCAGACCTGTCAGACCCTTCAATTTTTGTAGTTTGGAAATGAATCATCTGTACTTGAAAAAAAGAACTAAAATTGCTGAGGTAAGCATAAATCTGATTTGCCATAAACAACAAAATCATTGCAAAAAAGTGCCAAGAGAATAAGAGTACAAGTCTGTTTTGTGAACACTCATGTTTTGCAACATTTTCACCAAAGCATGGAAATCAAATAAAGTTAATTCCATTCCCTTGAGTCAGATTTATAGTCCAAATCTCAAAAAGGTGAATCCAGATTCCATTTATGATTACCCATTTTTGCATAAGGTTATCTACATGTACACGTATTGTGGAATTTCATTTCACACCCGTTGTGGAATACCTCTGCTACATCATTTCACGCTAGTTTGGACTCTAATTTTTGACTCTGAAAGCCTTGATCTTGATCTGAAAGTGCTTGATCTTCTGGGTGTGTCAGCATGTCTGTGTGACACACATCAAGACTTTTTCTGCTGTAAATGTTCTGCATTGCCAGCTGAAGTGTTTATTAGCACTAGATGTGTACATTACTATTAGAGGTAATTAAAATGTTTTGCTATTAGCTGTGAATTGGTAGTCATATGTACTGACATATCTAGAGATAATATGACATATCTAGAAATAATATGACAGCACTTGAAATACTGATGGAATAATCTCCACAGTTGGTCTCACAGACTTGTAGAATAGATAAAAATATGGGAAAAGTCTCTTGATGATGACTAAGGAGATTTAAGTGTATCCTTTTCTGCCCATGTATTATTAAGTTGACTACACTCTTTTTATCTATATGCTCAGAACTGTGTCATTGCACTGCCAAAACCACTGTACCATGACTTCTTCCATGTCTTACATTCATTAGCTAGGATTTATTTGATTTTCTTTTACCACAAATTGTTGTTCACTTTTCCTGCTTCTGATCTTCTCCCCCCCACTTCTCCCCCCACATTCACTTGCTCTTTTCTTGGGTCTTTCTGATCTTCTGCCTTTTGAGCTTCTCACTTTGCTATTTTTTCCCTGTCTCTTGCTATGTTTAGAAACATTTCTCATTCCTGCTCATGAAAGCCTGTCTTCTTCTTCTAAAATTCAATTTCTTTTATCAAGACTACAATACTTATTTTTATATTGGAGCCATTTTCAGTATTAGATGATAAAATTTATTAATTTATACAAACTGAATTTGTAAAGAATGTATTTTACTTTTTTTTTTGGAGAAGTAAATGTCATAAGGCTTTGATGTACCTAAAAAAAAGGTTAATGTACAAAAATTTCATAGAAAGATGGTTATTTATCTCAGTTCTTCTTCCCATCACACACTGGAGGCAAATAAAGATATATTTAAATGGGCAGGAAAGGATGCAGAGAGATACAGGTCTCTGATTCACTTGGGATAAAGTTGATTGTCAGCTTCCTTCTGTAACATTATTTTAAAGCCCATCAATATGAATTTACACTCAGAATTGCAGCAAAATATTTATTATTTCATAGATGTTTACTAGGTACTTACAGTACCTGTAGCTCATAAGGCACAAAAGGATAAAATTCATATTTTTAGAGGAAGCATCAGAAGAAGTAAATGAAATATTGATGTGTAAGGGTTGAAAAAAAAGTCAGTTAAGCAAACAGACTGATATATGAATAGCGGTTCTGCTGATATAAACATTTCAGATTATTTCAGAATGACTCTATGGGAGCCCTATAAAAGCAAAACAGCATTGAGAAGGAGAACAGTCTAGAAAAGTATAGCAAAAAGTGTGAAAGAAGGCCTGAAAAAAATCAGGAAGATATAAGCAATATGACAGTGTAATTCTTGGAAGACAATTTTTAAATGATCCTTGGAACAAAGTTGCTTTGACTTTCAATTTGAAAACTGTATGACTGCTTAATCCACTTGAATGTAGGCTGGTAAGAAACGCAGGAAAATATCATGGCTTCAAAGTATTGCTCTGTATTCATAAAGGGAGATTAACCAGAGCTAGACAGTATCACCAGTTTTTCCTGCAAGATTTTACTTTGAAAAAGACAGTTACTTTTAGTGGCTGTCCAAATCCCTATATCTATGACTGATTTCTTTTATTTTTTGAAGTGAAGAATCCTGTATTTTACTATTATCCATATTCTTAATTTGTCAATTCTGATAGCAATTATGGTGGAGGGCTGCAGAATTGATTTTTGAGGTCAAAGCTATATCTAGGCTTCTGAAGAATGTTTATAAGACATAAACTTTCTTATTTAGACGTACAGCTGAAACTCTGAACCAGTTGCTACCATTTTACTTCATGCTTATTACAGCTGCCTTTTTTTCTCATCTTAAGTATATATGGTTGTACCAATAAGTGTCTGCAGAATGTGACTTCTGAAGGATCATATTGCTGGAATGTTGAGATCATAGCCAATGGAATTGAATAATATTAAGACCTCTGGGGCCTGTATTCTGGCTGTGCATGCTTTGTACAAAACTAGTAAAGTCTTACAATATTTTTCTCATTTTCTTTAGTCTTTGTTCATCACCATGATTGAGTGCAAAAATACTATAAGGAATGAGAAATGAAAAAATAAGATATGGTATTGTGCATGTTATACATAGCCTAACTTTTTTTGTTTATGTGAAACATGAAGGAAACAATGGACTAGAAGAAAAAAAAGTAATTAGAAGTTTTGACCCAGATATTCCAAACACCATCTAATTTTAGATTGCAAAAATAATACCCATGACCTCTTTGGTTGCTACATCAACCTTCTTCTAGAAGAAAATAAATCAGAAATATAAGAATATAATACTTTTATTTAGATATTTCTTTGCCAAGTTTCAGTCCAGGAGACAAGTAAAATTGTAGAACCCAACAACCTCATGAAAATATTTGCATATCTTGTCTTGTTTGGAAAGTGACAGGTGTACAGTTAGTATTTCCAATGGATTGTCCTAAAAAGTATTCAAAGCCATATATAATTTGCAGCCTACTTACTATTTCTATTACTTCAAAGAGAGCAACGCTTGACATTTTATAATTTTATTATTAAATTGATCATAAGAACAATGCACCTCCTGACTGACAAGGACAATCGTTGTGGAATAAAATACCTTAACAAAATGAATTTTCCTAATACACTGTTCAAAGTGCTTCTTTGGCTTTCCTTTAATTTTCAGCACTTCAATCATCTATATGTGGATAGCTGAGCTAGAATTCATCTCAGTTTACTGCATTCATATAAAATCTAAGAACTGTGAGACACCCAACTGTGTTGATTCTGCTGTAATTGACAAAATGACAGATGTATCTCTAGAGAATAATTTATTATACCCACCTTGGTATCAGTTATTCTCCAGACATGTTTACTTCTTTATATTGACTACTGAATGGTTCTAAGTTGGTTTACGTGGTTAGAATTAGGAGAAATGGTAAAATCCATTGTTTAAATACACATCATCTTAGGGCAACATGCTCCAGCACTTGGTCACCCTTACAGCAAGCATTAACTGATTTTCTGATGGAACATTCAGTTCTTCAATTTCTGTCTATTGCCTCCTGTCCTGCCACTAAACACCCCTGAAAAAAGTCTGGCTGCATCTTCTTTGCACTCTCCCTTCTGGAATTGACATACATTAACAAGATCTCTCCTCAGCCTTCTCTTCTCAAGGCTTAATAGGCGTAGTGCTCTTCTCAACCTTTCCTCATAGGTGAGATGCTCCATAATCAACCTAGAGGAACTTCACTGGCCCCTTTCAATGTCTGTGTTGCACTGAGGAGCTCAGAAATGGACACAGAACTCCAGAAGTGGCCTCAGCAGTGCTAACAGAGGGGAGGGATGATGTCCCTCAACTTGCTGGCTGTACTTTGTGGAATACAGGCCAGGATACTTCTCACTTTCTTTGCCAAAAGGGCACACTGACAGCTCATGTTCAAACTGTTCATCAGCACCTTTTCTGAAAGCTGTTTTCTAGTTGTGTCACTGCCATCATGTGTTGTTGCATGTGGCTGTCCCTCCCTAAGTGCAGGACTTTACTTTTCCCTTGTGGAACTTCATGAGAGATGTACAAGTATTTGGGCCTGAGGTGGCTCTAGCAGATTTTAAGGAGCATGACTTGATATTCTCCTCCCAGGTATCTGTAGTATTTGTTGGAGATGCCCCCTGATTAGGGAGCATCTCCTTTAGGCAGTGCTGAAGAGAGACCTTTGTAAGAGCCAGAATTAGAGCAGAGCTTCCTGAGTTGTGCCATGGCTTCTAAACTGTGCTTTGGGAGCTTCTGGACCTTCTTGGAAAGAGGCTCAGGATATCAGAGAATGTCTGGGAAGGCTCTGAGAAAACAAGAAAGAGAAGTGTTCAATGTTTGAGTCCTTAATTTCTTTAGGTTTGTGTTCCAATGCAAAACATAAGAATAATGTCCCAGTTGTTCTGTACATTTTTTATTTTTTTAAAATTTTCTTTAGTTAAGAATTTCTGTGACTTCTAAAATAGTTCCATCTCTCTGTGCTGTGGCTGATCTGCCCCACTGCTGTATACAGCTCATCAGACCTCTCTGGGACTTTCCAGAATCACGTTTTTAAACTTCCCATAATCACTGTTTCAAACTTCCGCAGCACAATAATTTCACACTCATTCTTGTCCCTGAAAGATTCTCCTTCATTCCATATCCATTGGACAGCATACTCAGACGTTAATTGGGTTGAAATGTTCATTCTCATTGCATACACATAGAACATTAACTACAGCCTGCAATGGCCATTTTCAGTTCTACATTAGTATTTATTATGTGAACACAGAATATTTTGCTGGTGCTCTAAAGAGATATTCTTTGTTTCTGCCAATTTACCTATTTAGTGAGAGTCAACCACTAAAAGCCATTTCCTTTGTTGAATTGATAAAGACTTGGTTAATATAGGAAAAAAGCAATGACCATTTTACATCAATGATATTTCTTAATTTTGAAGATTTTGTTATAGCTCACATTTTCATAGTTCAAGAGGTTTTAGAAAAAAATAAAATTTTCATTTTAAAACAATGATAGTGCCTCAGATCTACCAGTCATCCACACGGTTAAATTGTAGTAATTTGATGAGTATTGGATCCATTTTGAAGATGAGCATACTGAAATATGAAGTACTGATATTTTCAATCAGAAGTAATATAGTAATTGAATCAAGAAGGTCTTTGAAGTTTTCCTCTATGTAGGCACAGAGGTAGCTCTTCCTATGACTAATCTAGCTGTTATAGAATCCTACAGTCACAGGATAAGCTGAGTTGAAAGAGATCCAGCAGGATCATTGAATCTATCTCTTGGCCTTTGGCAGGACACTCCAACAATCACATCATATGCTCGAGAGCATTGCCCAAATTCTTCTTGAACTCTGTCAGGCTTGGTGCTGTGACCTCTTCCCTGGGGAGACTATTTCAAAGCTCAGCCATTCTCTGGGTGAAAAACTTTTCCTGATATCCAACCTAAACCTCCCCTGATTCAGCTTCATTCTGTTTCCTTGAGTCCTGTCACTGGTTATGAGAGTGAAAAAAATGTTATCTACCTCTCCACTTCCCCTCATGAGGAGGTTGTAGAGTGCAAGTCTCCTCTTCTCCAGGTGGAACAGACCAGGTGATCTCAGCCATTTCTCATAAGTCTTCTCCTCCAGATTCTTCACCATCCTCTTGGCCCTCCTAACCAAGCTGGGATTCTACATTTCTATATCCCACTAGGACTGCAGCTGTATTAGTAAACTAAAAGTGCTAATGACCACTCTCTGGCACTTGGGAAGAACCAGCACATCTCTTTAAAGCTGACTTTTCTTATTCTCCAAATTAGAATCTTATATTCAGTCTGACTTTGGAACAGTGTCTGGTTTGTGCTAAATCCCAAAGCAAAAGAGTTGTTTAGAAGATTGCTAACTGGTCCAGAACAAAACCATGTCAAAGACCATCAAATCAAATTAACCATATAGATGCATTGCAATGCACTGTTTAATTTTTCAAAATACAGATACATCATCTTAGATACTCAAAGAGAGCTGAAATTTTATTATAGTATTGCCACTTCAAGTTTTTGTGAACTATGTGCATAGTGAATTAAATAATGGCACACGAATTTGCAAAATAAAAACTTCTTCTAGAGATTGATTTACCAGACTAACCTGCAATAGCACCCTGAGGAACTCTAAGTAAGAAGCCAAAATTTCCCACAGTTCTCAGTGAGAAATGAGCTAAAGCAGTTTAACATGAAGATTTAATGTTTTTTTTTCCTGAAGACTATTTAAATCTCAAAGCATCAGGGAATACCAGTGAGTGATTAATGAAGCCATTGATTATTTGAAAGGTAAGCTATTCAGAACTCATTCAGTCAAACAAAATATGCAAACAAAATAAACTCTGGAAGATGGAACTTGCAAGCAATTGAATGGAAGCTTAACTTCAATTTGTCTCAACTGTACAGATTTTTTTTCACAAGATGTTCTTCTCCAAAGGCATAAAAGACCACTGAAGAGTATATTGACCATTTAGTGAACAAATGGAAATCACAGGTTACTTCCTTCCAATTTACTTATTTTGATGATAGTAATTCAGTGTTTATAAACTGCACAACACTGAGAACCACAGAAAAAAAAATGGTGTGATCTACATTTAAACAGAGAAATGGTCTTAAACAGTTAGAAAATGGAAATAAATTTCCAGCTCTTGTCTGGCATGCACTTGCATAAAAGATATGAGAAAGATTTTCTGCATAATTTACAAAATGTTGTGATTTAAAAAACATTACATTTTGTAACAGTTCGGTTTGCTACCTCAGCTGAGTTTACCATCTCTCTGTCACACAAACACACAGAGATACACACACACACTCACAAACCTCCAAGACTAGGTGTAAGTTAATGCTCTCAAGCGATTTTAGTACAATTACTCATGCTATGCTAAAGATACCTCTTAAAATATAAATTAAATTATTTCACTATGTGAAAGAAAAAGCTATGAAAATGCTTACAGTGATTCAGATTACTTACAAAGCATCCTCACTTATGCTCTGTTTAAAGATAAAATAACTCTTTTTTCTTGCTTTTATATATTATATTATTAGATTTTGAATACAAAACAATAATAAATATCAGTTGAGAGAGAACCAGACAGCACTTATTTCCATCTTTTTCAGTCTGATATTTTAGGCAAATAAAACAAATACCATTTAAGGGCTTTCAAGGAGAAAGACCTTAAAATTATAAAAAATTTAATGTTTAATATAAACATACAGTATTGTCTCTTACCAGGTATCTGAATCTTATGAATCATCAGAAATTCAACCTTCTGAATAACATTTTAAAGTGTGAAGAATGAATATGTCATACTGTTTGATATTTTCCTTAGCAGTAACTAAGTTCAAACAACATGTGCTAAGCCACTCAGATTTGCAAATCATAGGAAAATATGGAATTTTTCATTTGAATCCATTAAGGTGTTATATTTCAGATATTGAATCCTATATTCATTTATTTTCTCTCACTTGTTGTTGGGCAGAAGAGATTGACCCCAACCTGGCTACAGCCTCCTTTCAGGCAGTTGTAGAGATTGATAAGGTCACCCCTGAGCCCCCTTTTCTCCAGGCTAAACATCCCCAATTGCCTCAGCTGCTCCTCATCAGACTTGTGCTCCAGACCCTTCTGCTGAGGTTCTTCAACCCTTTGTTGCTCTTTAGACACATTCCATCACCTCAATGTCTTCCTCATAAAAAGGGGCCCCAAACTGAGCACAGTACTTGAAGAGTGACCACACCAGCTCTGAGTACAAGGGGACTTCCCTAATTCTGTGGTCCATATTATTTTTGATATTTCAATTGCATTATATGTGTTTAATTTGAAGGATCTAAATACCCAGTGTTCTCCCCTAGCATTTTGCAATATCTTTAAATTCTTTAAATCCTAGGCTATTTCACTCCTACTAGACATACAAAACACTTCTTCTTCCCCAATCATATAAAAATGAATAAAATAGCAGAATTTAGTTACAGCTTCCTGTTATCAGTGCAATGTTCAAGTGAAATGTTAAAAAAAAATTCAACTGGACAAGATTAGCCAGGTACTAGTCTCATACTGTAGGTACAAGATTCATTAAAGCCATAGAAGTAAAATGCTTGTTATGATAACTGAAATATATGGAAGTTGATCTCAGGACCAAAATATATAGAAATAATTGGCAATTCTAAGTTTTTCAACATTTTGATTTACATAAAAACTTGTTAAGTTAACAAAGTAAATTTGCAAAATGCAATTACCATCTTCAAAATGTTTACTTTTCCAACAAGCACAACCTGAATATTGTGTATATTTTTTTCTACTCCTTGTTTAATGATGCTCCAGCTCTAGATTGGCAGGCAGATGCCATGAATGCTCAATATTAACCTCAGTAAACTATACTCAGCCTTGTTGACTTTTTAGTTGGAGACAGCACGTAAATACTTTTTCTGTCTTCGGAGGCAAACTAGGACCATGAGTTCATATAGGACTCTCCTGAAAAATGAGTTACTGATCTTCATAGCTTGTATGAATAAAAGCCATTTGGAGCCCATTATGTTGCATTTGTGTTCACTTTCTGAGGGATATTTAACAGCAGCCCCAAAAATGAGATCGATACCCAGCAACACGCCTCCTCCCCAAGGATGTTACCTACTTATGGCTCCTCTTGCCCTTATTCCCATCCATGCTCCAGTGCCCAAATGAAATTCTGGCTTTGTTATTACTTAACCAGCAAGTAATGAAAAAAAAAATCTATTTAGTGACAATTTATTTGTCTCATCAGTCAAGTTCTTGTCTGTCAGACTAAAACTGGTTTTCTCAATTTATTCATACACTTAAAGAAACCTTTCTTCTATACAAACACCAGTGAAAAGTAAGAGTAAAAAGTCTCAAAGTATTTAGGAATAATTATTGTCATTAGATACTGCAGGCTACACACATACACTTCCTAATCACATGTTTTATATGTTCTTTCTAAATAATATGTAAATAATATAGTTTTTCCAAACCCCATGAGTATTTTGTATTCTCTGCTGCAAAGCACAATCTTCAAACACTGGTACATATTCAATATGTGATTTAGATATAGATAACATTAATATGTTATTATGAACTAGGAATATAGGCAGGAAGATAAAATTTCTTAGAAGTATATTCTTCAACAACAATACAGGACATGCACACATGCCGAAATCTTGTTAAATAAAAATAATATGTATAAAATCTGGGGTAATGGTGGGGAGGTCTAATATATTGTACTCTGTGGTCACTTTTTTTTTTAAATTTATTTTTATTTAAAAGCATTCCAATAATCCCAGGCAGAAAACAAGATTCATTCCTTTCTTAAAGAGATCTTAGATATGAGCTGTTCTCTGTTTTAGAGATAACACAGTTTTTTAAGGTTTGCATTCCTATTTTAGATTCAGTTTTCTGAGAGGTACATTAAATTACTAACCATCAATTGCATATTTGATGCTGATGGCTCTATGATGACTATCAATCTGTTTGCACCAAATTAACCTGGCTCAGAGCAGTCATTGCATCTGTCACAGTGAACTGGAGCAGAAAGGGCTTTCTTTGCAGGAAGGGGCAGTATTTTTTAGTGTGCACGGTGGATTATTTTTATGCATGCATGTTTTCATGTTTTTCTGGTTTTAAAATAATTTAATGCTAGCCCTTCAGGGAATCTGTGTAATTTGATGTTTCATCTAATACCCTTACATACCTATTTGCTGCAAAAGAAACTGTTAGAAAATTACCATGTTTAAATGCTTTTAACCTTGCAGACCATGTTTACTTTAACCTCATTGCCAGAACTTATTTTTATTATTGTCTTTTCAAGTTTTTTTCCCCTTCTCCAAGGTACTGTATCATAAACAAAATTAGTGTGTTTTAAGAAGATCTGCTTGAAATATTCAAATTCCTCTTGTGTGTGAACTGAAATTATAAAAGGAGGATACAATCTGGAGAAAAAGTCTGAAGAGATCAAACTCTTTTCAGTTATGCAAAGGCTAGGGCTATATTTGAAAAACCCCTACAAAATTATTAAGCCTTCTGCAAGCTCTTCTGTAATAAAATACTATTCTACCTTGAATGGAATCAAACACACCAAAAAAAGGAAATGCTTTTCTACTTGGATATATAATCACATAATAAAATATGTAAGTCCTATTAAGAGTGGCTGAAGGAGCTGGGGGTATTTAGCCTCAAGAAAAGGGATCTCAGAGACCTTATGACTCTGTAGAACTCCCTGAAAGGAGGGTGTAGCCAGGTGGGGATCGGGCTCTTCTCCCAGGAAATCCATGACAGGATGACAGGAGATGGCATCAAGCTATGCCAGAGGAGGTCCAGTTTCCTGTCATCAGGAAAAATTTCTTCACTGAAAGAGTGGCCAAGCATTGAAATAGACTGCCCAAGGAGATGGTGGAGGCACTGTCCCTGGAGGGGCTCAAGATAAAACTGCACACTGCATTTAATCTTGGTTTAGTTGTCAAGGTGTTTGGTCAAAGGTTGGACTTGATCTCAGAGGCCTTCTCCAACCTTAATGATTTTATGATCCTATGATTCTGTATATTGATAGAAGAATATTTTATATGTAAAGGTACCCTTGAATCCTCAGTCCCCAAATTTATAAAAATAGAGAACATTTGCATTTTTTGTTTTAATAAAATACCTCACGTTGGATGACATTTGCCTACATTTAGATTAAAAAAATTGGGCTAAACTCTTGTAAAGAAGATGTGTAGGTACCCCCAGTAATCTGTGGAGATTCCACAAGCATCTCTAGAGAGACAGCAACCACAGACTAGTCTTAACTAGCCTAACCAGCTTGGCTTACATCTAAATATCTTCAGTTTGATGACTGGAATTCACTCTTATATTGCAGTCCTCATATTTGCCACGTATGTCTTGTGAGGATGCTCTGAAGTCACAGAGAAAAAACAGCTGAAGTAGAAAGACTCTTCAGTCAGAAATGTGTTGTGCTTTCTGTCTAACTGATATGGCTCACTGCAGTTAAGGCCATCAGGGTGATTTTATGCCCAATGGACACTGGCTGTGGATATTGTGTGTCCCCTCCTATATCAAACAGAAAAATTATTTGCCTTTTGCCTTTGGATGTCTCAACAACCCTTTGGATATTATTGCTAGTTTAAAATAATTCCAGTGTGTTGATAGTAAGTGTTGGGTAATAGTAACCAGAAAGTGAACAAAAAAGAAAATTTCTCTTAAAAAACCTCTTGATGTCTTAATCAAGTGCTTATTTCATTACAAAGACAGAGTGAAAGAAGTCAGACTGAAGCTAGTAAGATATATAATCATCATGTTTCATGAATAAACTACAATTTTTAATGGCATTTGCTATGATACGTTTGACTCATACATATTGGCTTTGCCACACTGAGAAAAGGTGATTTATTGCAGTAGTTAACTTCTACTATTTGTTGAGAAAAGGGGAAAAAAAAAATCTCTCTACTGGCTTGAGAATATTATTATACTCTACTAGTATTATAAAATACCAGTTATTGAAGCCATACTTATTCCACTAAATTCCTATAGGATTTCATTCAATGGAGTGAAACAATATTTCTTTTTTTTTAAAAAAAAAAGGAACAGAAATGAGGAAAACAGCAAACCTCCTGAAAGACAAATGGCTATGTATATATGGATTTTATTAAATTTGTGATTATAGTACAGCAGGTTTCTAGCTGTCACATTCTCAGATGTAGTTTCTTTTTTGTTTTAGTGCTGCTAAGGTATATATTTAAATAATATGGAAACTCGGTTTAAAAATATAGGTTTTCTTCATCAATGCTCTAAAGTAGGGGAATGCATTTATATGTTATACAGACATAAAATTCAAACCTCTGTCTTTGGATTTTCATACATGTCCTTAAAAGAGATAATGCTTAGAAGTCTATTGTGAAGAAACTAGTTTCATGACATTAGAAAGTTTTACACAGCACTTGTCTGAATTTTGAGGTCTGAAGCGATGAGACCTAAGCAGTTTTCAAGAGGAAATTCCATGGCTTAGTTATTCTCTTTGAGACAAGAAGGTGTTCAAGACCTTTGGCTTAGACTTAACTTCATTGCTTCCTATGTTGCATATCTTTGTTTGGTGTTAACTTGTGCTTTTGATGGTTTTCAAAAGTCATTACACCTTTCTTTACCCTTCTCCAGACAAACCATCCAGATGAAAGTTTTATTAATTATTTCCTGTAGTTGTTCTCTCTTGATTATATGTGGGAAAATAAAAGAAAAAGGGTACTTTAGCAGCTTTCAAGTAGCATATTGGAGAAGTTTTTTTTTTAATTATTCACAAAGTAGGCACTACATTATCATATAGCTTATTGTCCATCTTAATCTCAAAGCTTCTGTTACTACTTCTGATTTCAGGGTACTATTTCATAGTAAATTTCAGAAAAATAATAGTGTATTTTTTAGATTGTTTTTGCAGATGTTCTGCTTTTTCTAATAATTTTTAAATCATCTTTATATTGTTTACAAGCCAACCTGGATTTATTTTTCTAATTAAGTATTTGCATAATAATAAAACCTTTATTAAAACTGTTTCTAAATTACTACAATTCCCTATCTTATTTATATTCTTTAAATTTGAGTATGTTTTTTTCTACCCTGATTGCTCATTAAATACATTATTTCAATGAACATCAAAAGTAAATTGCTTAGCAGTAAAAAAAAAAAAAATCCATTAAAATGAACAAAACTGATGTGCCTAAATAACATCTGTTTGAATCTCATGAGCTCTGGTTTAGCAGTTGCCTGATTTTATATTATAACCAAAAGCAAAAGGTAGTCAGGCCATGCAGAAATGACATAAAAACTTTCCGTATTTTTTTCATCCCTTAGACTTCAGAACTAAAGAGACCTTTTATTGTTTCTCCCCCAAAATTCTACCTTTATAGATTAATTGATGTGATTTAGTCTTTCTGAGCCTGTCTTCATCTGTCTCCCTGCCTGTTTTTTAGGGGAAGGTGGAATAGAAGTGTATAGTTTTCTGCAATGCTGCCTTAAGTATAGTTTGACAGCTCTGTACAGACACACAAATTGACTCTAAAAAATAAAAGTAATACTAACATGGTTTTCTTTTGGCCATATGATTTCTCTTTATGCCAACAACATGCAGCAATTACAGCAATGTTTAAAACATTAAATATCTGTGAACAATGATAATAAGTGTGCATTGTAGATCACTGATCTATTTACATAAAGAACAAGAAAGTTGCACAGCAGAATATTATATATGTAATTTATATAAATTTTATGTGCATTGTATATAAATTTGGTGCTTTTAAATGCTTTAGTTTCCCTCTAATGGAGCTGATGGAGAGAGCCAGGACACTTCAGAAGGCAACTCCTCCCATCTGAAAAGGTTTTCTGAAGTAAATAGATGGGTATCATTGGGAATGTCCAGTAAGATGATGCATTCACTACAGAGGAAGACTAGATAAACAGAACAGGTAAAAAAACCTCAACTTTTAACAATGAGAACTGGAGAATATAAATCTTATCTGTAGATATATTTTTATATATGATCATGTGATGCCAGCTGACCTCTAAGTTGCTATTACAGTGAATATATCACCACATTAAATAATAATGATAAATATATGCTAGTCAACTGTATCCTTTTAACTTTCATATCTTGCTTTGAAAGAACCCCCTGCCAGCATTTGAAGTACAGTCATCTCCTAGATATTCAAGTTTTATCAGGTTAATGAGAAATGGGAATATTTCTCACTCTTTGTATGTTTAGTGTGGTGAAATCCTGTAAACAAGCAGCTTCTTCACACAAAATGGTTTGGAGTGGAATGAAAAGTTTTGAATTATTCATTTAAATCTGTTTTCCTGATTTTTAGTACTGTCTAAGGTTTTTTTTCTACACATAAATCCCCAGAAAATTTGGAAAAGACAGACCTCTTGTGTTTCCTATTAAAATCCACTGCAACTACATCTATTCCATACCTCCTGGGATATTTTGTAAGATTACATTCAGCACAAGATGTGTAAAGCACAAAGACAAATAATAAATCTACTTCTAAGTTCCTAGATATTTTTAACCTTCCTCTGTACAACTATACACAAAAGTACAGTGGGTAAAAACATAATAATAGACTTTCACATAATCAGTGAAATAGGAAAAACTAATCATCTCCAAAACATGTATAATTCAATCTACAATTTAGAGATGGAGATATAGGAAAAGTTACTTACAGGTAAGAATGAAAAGGAAAGATTCAAGTATTCAATACAAATTCCTATTAAAACATGAATTCAAACAATGTTGTATCTGAAGTATATCAATGTCAGCTTTTGAGGTAAGAGTAGAGGATGCTTTGGGGTTTTGGAAATGGAGTCACCAATACCATCAATAACAGAGAAAAAAATAGCTGAAGAAAGCCCTAAACCCTCTTCTCACCCCCTTCCCAATGAAAGACTAAAAAGAGTTTGCTCATCCTGTTCCAGAGATGCTTTCTGTGCTTTCTACATTCCTGCTTGTGTACCCAAATGATTGCTGTTAGAATAATTTCTTTTTTCTAACACTAGACAGTACCTCTTACAACCTCACTTTTAAAATAAAAATTCAAAGGCAATTTGAACTTTTAGATGTTGGTTGCTGATTTTAAAAAGATGTGATATGTGCTTTCACATTGTCTAAAATATCTCTGTGTCTGTGTATTTCATCAAAGATTTTGTGCTTCATTCCCAAATGGAGTAAAGAAGATTTGATATTTATATTGCCATGTCTTATATAATGTAAATTTTCTCATATGTCAATATGGCAAAAACTATGCAAATGATAAAAATTTAATGTGACATACTTTGTGTCAAGATCTTTATGGGAAAGGAAATAAACCCACTTTCCTATTTGAGTGCTGTATTTGCTAATCATTCCTTCCTCTCCCTTATAGCTACATGAAGGTATATGTGCTTAGGCAGCAGGACTTGAAAGGTTTCCATTAGATATAAAGATACTTTAGACAGGTTGCAGCTCCATAAGGTAAAAATCTTTATTGATTATTGCTTAGGAAGGTCTAAGTAACTATTGAACATTTTTTCTTAAGTCTATCCTCAGAAGGCTAAGTAAGTTTCCTTCTATTGCAGGCATCAAATATAAATAAAATCCCCACAACTAAGCAGTAAGACAGGATTGTTAGAGGTTTGTTTTAATTCTTTTTTTCTTTCCTCACATCCAGTTTCCTTCTCTACATTAGTAATTTTAAAGTAGACAGACAGTACCAAAGTGTTGGAATTTATTATTGATAACAGAGGTGTCAATTTTTGCCTACAGCCCTCCTTTCTCTCTAGACATTTCTGTAGGTAGATCTTCCTGGTCTCAGCTACCCTAAACACTCTGTCCTTGTTCATTCCTCTCTGATGATGCTTTGCCTGCCAGACATGATCAGGGACTTGCAGCCCTCAGATTTCCCCACTCCAGAATATAAAGGAGGTTGCTTTTGGATAAGACTGTATAGGCTTGGTCAGCTCCTAAGGGAAACAAGTGGTTCTTTTGCAAACTTTGCAGATTATCCTGCAGATATGGCCTAAGTGAAATCAGATTTTCATGCCTTAGAGTTGCTTACTATCTCTTACACAGGATACATAAATATTACATGCACAGTGACTAACAGAGGCAATCAGATTGAATCTGGAACAGTGTTGCATTAATACAGGAGTCTGTTATCCTTAAGTATCTCAAATACTTTTCCAGCATCAATAGCATCCTCTAAGATAAAAGTTACTGCTCAAAGTGAATAGCAACTGGCAGCAGAATCTGTCACTTACTGTCTATATAGCCCATGAACTTGAAGTACATTGACATTGCTTTTGATCTAGAGGTTCATTAAAGGAAGAGAACAAATCAGGGATGCTTTATCACTTCACTCTTTCTTTTATAATGTTTTATAAATAAATGGACTCTCTCATCACATTATCCTAAGCTAACCCGCCAGCTGATGCCTCTTCTTGTAGTTCTGATGTTCCAGAAGGAGGTGGCAGCATGTGTTACTGTCTGAACCTCTGCACTTGGGAGCTAACAGAAATTAAAACCTGATGCAGTGCAAACTGAGAGTGTCTGCACATCACCTCAGTCTAATGCTGAGAAGAAGCACCAGGGAAGTGCCATGGGCATTATGGAGCTTGCTTCCTTCATGGCCCAGATGAGATTGTGCTGTGGCAGAGATAGTGACTTTTAGTGATTTATGTATTTCTGCTTCAGGCTTGTGTCAAAATGTAGCATCTCTGTTGTTTAATATTTATGTCCTAGTCACAGTATTTCACTTACATTAATGCAAATACTCTGGAGAATATCCTGAATAGTATCTGCTAGTGAATTTACCTGTGATTTACGATGGTAGCACATGCTGAAACCTCCACCTCTGTTCAAATCAATTCAGAAAGCAAAGAAAAAAGACAAAACAAAATTAATACCTCTGTAGCAAGCTCTTCATTGTGAGAAAAATTCTCATTCTTCATAGCATGAGATTGTAAAGAGAATAGGCCATAATTAATCATAGATGTTGTTCATAAAGTTACTTTAAGATTTTTTGGCTTTGTGCTTTTTGAATTCTAAATTAAGAATTCTTTTACAATGTGGACATGGGCTAAGAAAAGCTTAAATTAGCACAATGCGTAGATAGACAAGAATAATGGACAAGTCATTGGTGGGGGAAAAAATCTAGCATAAGAAAAAAAAACAAGTCTTCTCTTAAATTTGAGCCAAAGGTTTCCAAATCTTGAAGCAGGTAAGTGGGTATGCTTTACAGTCTCACCTGTTCCAGTGGTTCTTGCAAATGGGTCAGATAGTATTCCTTAGCTGTATTACTTTCCTCACAACAATTAAGCATCCAAGCCTCTTGCCTCAAGGAAAGAAAAACAGCTTCAAAACTTGTGTATTGAACAAGATTTTTTTTTCTTTATTTTCCCTAGAAAAAGGTAAAGTCTGATGCCAAAAGCAGAGGTCCCAGTGGAGTAAATTGATAAATCAATGCACATTTTCTGTACAGTGCAGGGGTAATCCCACACAAGTTAGGTGCTAACCTCCACTGAAATGGCTGAGACTGAGACACTCAATTAGTTTTGTGTGTCTTACTACTTTATTTAATAATTTCATCAAAGTTGTTTATTCCCTTGATGCTGGCATAAATGGAAGAGAAACCTATGCACATTATTTTCTTGCTTGGTCATTGTCATACCTAGAGAAGAAGCCATATGACTTCATTTACATAGCATGGAGATTACTTTCACATTAGCTGCAACATATTTCATGACATTTCTATACCTATATTATTTCATTGCTTTAAACAATCTCATTAATTATTTCACAAAAAAACAAGGGCTGAGGCTTAATCATGTAGACATACTATAAGAGTAATTTTTAAAAGGTCAATTATATTCAGCAATCTCAGCATTCTACAAGGCTATTCTAGTTAAATCTAAAGATAAGCCAACACATAGTAACAAACATTGGGTTAAAACCAACATATTGATGGCAGAATTTTAAACCAGATTTTTATTCTTGAAGGAAAAAAAGCTGCATGAAAAAAATTTAAAATTGAAAGTGAAAGAAACTGTGTATGCAATCATTAACCTCTGGAAACTAAACTTTGAATTTTGAAAGAGTGGTAGTTGAAAATTTTCTGTTTCAATTAACCCATTAAAGAATAATCTTTTAATTGCTTCCATACAATTTTTTTCACACCATGTGACCATGTGCGATTCTGTGTAGGTTACCAAAAAGAAGATATCTTTTTCAAGAGGAATTAAAAACTGAAAAAGAAGCTTTAAAAAAAATCAATATTTGTCTCAGAAGAAAAAAACATCAACATTGAAAATTAGATAAAGTGTAGCAATATGTTCCTGTTTTAAACATCAAGGATGTACTTTAAAATTCAGAGAAGTTATCTTACTGTATGTCTTTTGAACTACTGCAGCAAGATAGCTCAAGCAGAAAATCAGAAAAGTTCCTGTCTCAAAATTCACTGAAGACTTCTTTCTCTATAAGGTAGAAATTGTCATTACAGATTAATAGAAACAGATTTTTCTTTAAAACTTGAACGCACAGTACTGCAAAGTACAAATCTTCCAACCACTGCTACAAAAATATCTTGTTAATGCAGTATTTATTATTTTTTTTGCTCTCTAGATGTTTCCTCCCTGTCTGTACAAGACTGTTCCTCCTTCCCTGTATAAATGATACTAAGTGATGCTATAAAGACTTTTTTTTTCTTCCCCTGAAAAACCTATTTTTTAACATTTTCCTCTTAGCAGCAGTAGTAGAATATTTTTTTATGTTTTTTTATATTTATTTCCTGCATCTTCATTCTATACAGATATAATATCCATTAATTATATTGTCATAAGACATTATTTTTATTGTCCAGTAAGTGTTTTTGTGCTTACATGATTTCTGAGGTATGATGCCTGTTCTCCTAAATAATCTGAATGTTAAATGGTGACACAGTATTAATCAGTATCGAGAAGTAAGATTGAAAATTCATAAATTCACAGGAGAAGACTGTTTTCAGGACAATTTACAATTCAGACCTCATCTTCACACTGTGAATGATTGTAATTACCTGCTGAGACAATAACACATTCATAATACAGTACAGAAATGAACTCGTATTTTTAGTTCATTATTTGGGGCAGCAATTCACAACCAGACATAGAAATAGGACAATACACAGGAAACAATTTTACCATTCACTGCAAGATAGCAAAGAAAAAAACCAATTCCATAAAGTTTCTGACCCTCATTCTTGGAAAAACTGCTAGTTTTGTAAAAAGACTTTTTAACAATGAATGTAATTTTTAATCCCTCTATTAATATTATTGAAGTTTTCAGACTATTTGTAGTCTACTAGCACCCCAGAATAATCTTCCAAGAGCATAGCAATATAGGTAAGGATGTGAAGAACTTGTACCTCCTTTAATCTAGGCAGCTTTGTATAATTTTTCATTTGTCTTAACAGGATTTATCTTCTGTTTATTAGAATTTATTCCATAAATTCAGATTAATAAGCACAGACTCTCATTTTGTGTTAGGGTATATGAAACTGGTTTGGAATTGATTTAAAATATAGAGAAACAACTTTTGGGATTTTAGTTATGATCACCTAATACAGACTATTATTCTAAACAGTGTAATGAGTAATTACAGCTGCTATATTTTGTTTCTACAGCTGAATGATTTGCAAAGTTTTCCTGAGGAACAGAAAAAAAATCCTTACATAGCAAGCCCCCTAGCAGCATAGCTAACTTGATTTGTAAGACAGCATAGTTTTAGTGTTAAAATGTGATTTATAAAATGAAAGTTATTTAATGACAGCTTATGGAATGCAGCAATGTGTAAACTTATCAATTAAACCAAATATTGCAGTCTTGATAATTTTATAGTAATGAGGCCTGAGAATCAGAGATGAATGTCCAAGAAAAGCTACAGGACTACAGCAAGAACTCTGTATTAAGTGAGAAAAGACAAATTAGGGGTCCATAAGAACAGAAGGATTATCAAACTACCATATGTGTGTGCCATATTTATACATCAGACGTGTCATAACTAGACAACATGAAGAGAATGCTCTCCACTGACACACTACAGAGGTGTCCCAAACCTAGCAAATGTTAGTAAAGTTTACAGAAGCTAGTAGACCCAGAATCATATAGGAGGGAAAAGAATTGGTTTCTCTTGTAGATAATGGTTTGAAAGAGTTGTCTCTCCAATTTCACCTTCACTGAAGGTAACCAGCATGGGCAGGACCAGAAGTCAGAGAAGGTTCCACAGTTTTGGGGCTCCTTCTAATAAATTAGGGAATACATTTTTGGAAGTACATTAAAGTCTTAGTGTGGCATGCTGGAAGAATCAAAAAAACTACAATCTGAAATGCTAAGAGTGAGTGTGCTTTGGGATTGTTCTGTTACAGTGGAGAAACTAAGTCCTGCTGTAAGGAACATAGTGGGAAAGAATAAATACCTCTGCAGATGCTGACAACTTACCTCCAGCAAATCCCTTCCTACCCCAACTTGTAAATACTTTGTTCTGGACATAGTGTGTTGATATAATAGAGATTAGTTGGTTCATGCCAGCTGGCAGTCTTTCTGGTAATTCTGTCATACTTTGGGAGAGAAGGCATTCAAGTAATTTATCCTTTCCCATAGGTTTTGTGCCTCAGGTCCCAAATTTTGGAGTCTGAAGAATGACAGCCTAGATGTGGGCCATTTCAGACCAGCTGACTTTAATTTCTGTGAATGCTCTCAAGAATGTTTCATTTGTCAACATAAGCAGAAGCTACAATAATGAACAAATACTCTCACTAAAATAATGCACGTGTACTCAAACTAGAGTGCCAAAACCAGGCAATGACAGCAAAATGATGCATTAATCAAAAGTCAAGATATTTGTGCAAGTCCTACTGAAATTTTTCAGTTGAATATAGGATGTAAAATTGTTTTTTCAAAGTCAATCTGTTTTTTCACTGCTCACATTCCCTTGTTTTTACATTTTGTAAAACCGGGACATTACCCTTGCACTTATTTTTTATTGATCTCAGCAAATTTTGGTGCTTCATAATAAATAATTACATTTTCATGGGACAGAACTGAATATTTTTGCTTCTGGGATAAATTTGCACTTCCTGAGCAGAGACCCTTCAGCACAGTAGAAAGAATTCAGATTCCTTGTGCTAGGTTTACAGTAAGCCTCCTATAACATTTCTGAAACAGATATGAAACAGGACAGACACTGCTTTAGTAAAGCCACATTCATCTTTAACTCAGTTCTCAGAAGACAGTCAAAAACTTTCATTCTAGTCCTTACCAGCTTTATAGTACTACAGTGTAACCCATTTTAATGTCTTTACCTACTACTCAGTTATTCTGACTTGTATAACAACTCTGTCAAGGATGTATGAATTCTTGAGTGTCTGTAAACTTCCATATGAGGAACTTTTTGTGCCTCTGTTAGGCTGATGAGCCTTGTTTCCAGGAGCTTTATATTTAGATTAATTTCAAGAAGGTCATTGTGGTATAATAGCATTATTTAGATTTCATGAATCGAGGTTGATCTGTGGAAAGCCAGCTGGCTGCCCAGAATTGGTTTCCCTTATCCAGATGAAAAACTGAATTAAATGCCTCTAAATCTTCCTTTCCATATAAAATTGCTCCCTTTACTCCAGCCATGAATGTTGAAAGGCTGTGAATTGGTGGACTATGTGATTTGTTGCATCAATAAGGCAATGTCTCTGTTCAGGTGGGTTCTTTCTTGAAAAAAATGAGGACTTGTATTAAGGGAAAAAGTTATAAGCTTGTGTTAATGATTGGGGGAAAACAATTCAGAGGCAAAGCATGAGGATCAACACTAGAATCCATTTGAATAACATGGAGCATAATAGATAGCCCTGGAGTAAACACAAGGCTATATTTCACTCAAGAACTCAGCTGCAGTCATAAACTGTGAGAGTTTTACGAATGGCATCAGAGCCTCAGGAATTAATTCAGCCTCATACTCACAGTGGTGCCATATGTTGTTATTTATAATATCCACTTTATAATTACTACTCTTAAACAATTTACTATTTGTAGCTACAATATTTCAAAGATTAAATCATTAATTTGAAATGCTGAACTTTCCTTGAGGTAACATCTTTAACACCATACTCTGTTCCTTATCAAATGAAATTTTTTAGGGGTACTATATTAACACAAACTGATGTCTGCTGAATAATTCTTAACACCACAAGAATCTATTCTCTTTAATAAGACTGTGGAGTGCAGTGGAACTCAACATAAGAGCTATGGTCTCATTTTTTACTTGAGAAGCAGCAGATTTATATTGAGTCCATTAGATAGCTATAAGGTGTAAGAAGGCAATGAAGGAGAAAAAAATCCATTTACTCTGTTATGTGTTCTTATGTGAAGTTAAAAGTCTTAAATACCTACCTATGGTCTGCATGTGAAATAGAGAGAATAAAATACTTCAAATAAGTGATCCAAATTAAAATTCATTTATTTGAAGAATCTGTTCCTGATTTCTACATGCTGTCTAAATTAAACGTTGGAAATCATGCCATTCTCGGAAGTTAAGTGTAATTTTCTTGCCATGATAATTTTCTTCATGACGCTTATACTTGGCCTCTTCCCATATATGTAATATTTTGGCAGTAGAGACAGCACAAGAAATGAAACATGACTATGGGAAAAACATTTCTGCTCTCTGAAGCAGCTTGCAGGTAGGCTATTTGAGTGCAACAGAAAAACAACTGCATGGAATCAGAAAAATCTCAAAAAATCTTGCACCCCGTCTCTACCATTCCCCCCCTCTATTTTTTTTTTGCTTGTTTGTTTGTTTTCAGTTTTCTTCCTTTTAAACTTTTTTTTTTTTTTTTTTTTTTCTGTGTGTCTTGTACTCAGATAAAAATAAATGCAAACAAAAGGAGGGCTTCAATCAATAGGTGCTGCTTCAATCAATAGATGCTGTTTGCAAAAGGGCTTCTTGTCACTTAAATTCAAGGTCTCTATTATTGGACCATATGCAAAAAGTCTTCTTATGGAAGACTCTGCATAGCTTGTCTGAGTCATGTCCTTGTATCTGTATCCACTTGTATCCACTGTCCTGGAAAAATCTTTATGCTTTAAGGTATTCTTGTTATACTTTGACCCTTGATAGTATGACATACTGAGAATAAGAACTGGATTGAAGCAAGGTAAGGATGACATTAATGCAATTTAATGTGGCTCAGATCTGGGACCACCTAACCCATAATCTGGATATAACTTAATAGAGTCCTTTCAAGCACATTAATGGAGAGATTTTTCAAGATTCCATTATCCAGGGTCACCAGGTCCTGCTCCAGTTTTGACAAGTTTTTACAAAACATAACTATCTTCCTGTGTATACCTATTGAGATCAAAAGGATTAATCTTTTCAGCATGGTAATGGGAAAAAAAACCCCTGTCAACTCTTGATTGCACCACTCCTTTGATGAAACTACTAAGTGACTATTGGTATTTGTTCATTTAGAGCACCAGTTTGACTCTTGTATTTATCCTGACTACTTTAAGTGACACTTTCAAAGTAAGATAATTACTTGGACAAAAGCACTGCAGCAAAAGGATCAAAATTTCCTCCTGATTTTCAGAACTTTTCCTCATTGTCATTTAATAGGCATTTATGTGGATTTTAATGATAAATATCTATGAACAGAAGCAAAGCTGAGCTCCTAAAGTCTATATACATTAGCATGCTGATCTGGGGAACACTGAATATCAGAGAAGGTGTATTAGCTATACTTAAGAAAATGCTTTATTTTATTTTAATTTCCACATTCAAAGTTAAGTTCAACATATATATTGTCTTCCAGCTAAAGCATGCTAAACTTATGAAGAGAAATATTTCTTGGACCACTGATGGAGCCTCACTGCGATTCTTATCTCCCCTCAGACCTCTAGTATTAATTAATGGTATCTTCATATTTTACAACTTCAAGTTAAAGGGAAATGTACCTGAAGAAGCCATAAAAATGAACCTTGATTAAGATCTGAGAAAATAATCAGCTATGTTTGTGAGAGCCATATTCACAAATATCCAAATATCCAAACCTCTTTTCCAGGTATACAGCAAAAATGATGTACTTCCTTTTAATTTAATAATTATCCCATCTTTATATGAAGGAAAAAAATGTAATCCACAATTGGAATAACTTATACTATGAATTTGACTTTTAACACTGAAGTTATGTACATGAAAGGAAGCCAAAGGCTGGCAAGTAAAAACTGGAGCTTAGTCTTAACTGAGCAGTGCATATCAATTAACTGGAAAGTAGAAGTGCAAATATAAAGTACTCCAACTATTTATGAAGGTCCTTCAGGGGTTTTCATGTTCTAGAGGGCTGAAGCAATGCATTTTAATAAAGGAAACACAAACTTCTGCTAGCTTTTCAAACTTTAGAAAACATTGTCCTCTAGGTCTGTTTTTAAGAGCAGGGAAGTCTCACAAGAGTAGTGCCTTAGACAGAGATGGAGTAAAAATAATGTCCATACTTTATTCTTCAAAGGAAGAGATTGATGGCTTTTCATAAGTCACTGATCTGTAAAAGATTCAATTCTTAAACTACTATTTTTTAATGAATCACAGAATGTTTGAGAGGCCCTGGAAGTCATCTGGATAAGCAGTAGGGTGCAGGGATAGCTGAGATCACTCTTAACCAAGGTAACTTGGATACCCAGAGTTAAGTACAGCCATGTCAATTCATAGATCAAATGTGACATGGGCTCTTGTGTGCTTTCTGGTGACTAAGCTGAATTTTTCAAATAAAAGCTTTGGTTTTGCTTAAGAGTTTCCAATATCTTTAGTCTATTAGTAGTGCATTTGGTAGTTTAACATCAGATTTAGAAACATGTGATGATTTCTGGACCTAGATTTACAGCATAGTCTGGGTAAAGACTGGTGGAGAGAGGAATCTGCTGGCCCCACAAGCAAGAGGGAGATGGAAGCAGTAGATCTGGGTCAGTCAGAGAGATAAAAGCAATGACAGAGTGACATGGGTGCTAGAGATATCTCTGGTGCTGGGCTCAGCTGAAATGAGGTCCTTGGCTATTTGGAAAGTGAAACAGTATGGGAAGCATCTGGGACACAAGGGCCTGTAAGTACCTTCAGGTTCTAAGAGTCAGTTTTAATTCCTCCTCATTTTAATTTAATTGAGTTAACTCTTGTCTGAGACACAGAAAAGAGTAATTTTCAGTCATACCACTCTGTCTTTTAGACACTTCTTGAAGTACTTGAGATACTTTGATCATGTCCTCTCTTCTTATTTCCAAAGTAAACAGTCCTAATCTTCTCAATCTCTCTTAATCTCTGAGATGCCCTTGATGATTCATCACTCCTCTGTGAGCAGCCTCTGCCTCTGCCTTCCCAATATGTTTCCTAAGACAAGGTGACCAGTATTGCAGCCAGGATGAGAGTACAGCACCCCATGATTTATAGAAGGACAATATAATGTTATTTTTATATGCCTCTTGAGCTTTCTGTCATGTAGTGCCATGGTAGTGTTTCTGACCAGCTGCTGGGTGGCACTGGCAGTGGCACTGTGAGCCCTGCTGCTCGCCTGAGGTCCTGTTGCTCTGTTGCCACTGATGTTAGATGCTGTGCTGTTCAGGTGAGATGCTGCTCTATAGATGCTGGGATTGCTGCACAGATACTGTAAGATGCAGGAATTCTTTAGCTAAAGTGCAAATTTTCTTTATGCATTTGCATTGAAATGCATTTACTAAGATGTGGTCCCTTCAGGGCCACTGCACAAACGTGTTGTCACAGTATGTGAATTATGTCCCAAGTTAGCTGATGTTGGTGTGGGGAACAGAGGCCCTCTGTCCTCTTTCTCATAGTTCATCTGTGCTTGCTTTTCTCCTGGAAAAAGGCATCTGCCTTGTGAAGAAGTCGTGATGCCTCCACTCACTCAGGATACAGACCAGCAGCTATGGGGTAATCACAACTGGTGGATGAAACAGGACTCATTGTTTTTAGAACACAAGAGCACTCTGGAAAACACTGGACACTGTTTCCAGATTGGAGCAAGCTGACCTTTCCTTTTCTACTCACAAAGCAAGGATGAAAAGAAGATAAACAATAAATTAAAAGGAAAGAAAAAGTTAGTTATATCATAAGAATCATAAGATGGGGCAAGGGTCAAGAATCTCAGATATTTGTTCAGGACATTCACCTGAATTGCCAATTTATTCAGTTCATATATATTAGTAATATTTTAAAGGAAATTTGTCTTTGAAATAGCCTGACTTTACTACTAAATAGTTTATGTGCTCTGAATGAATAAAGGGTTTTGGCAACACCCTAACTGCATTTTTGGAAGAAATTGATATCTCCATAAATGAAAGTATGGTGAAATTCTGATAATTTTCAATTTTTTTTTTCTGGACTTCAGAAAACAGTCTGTTCTATGTTCTTCTGTTTCTATGGACTGTGAAAATTTCATGACTTATGGAAAGTGACTCTCATATAGGGGCAATAATTTGTCATTGTACATCTCTTACAACCTGCCCCTGAAGGCAAGAACGGAGATTCTTGTAAATAGAACAGAGATCAAAGATGATGCACTTTGTGAAAGCCTCTCTGCTCATCTCAAGTTCCATCTAAATACTCCAGATACTCCAGATATGTTAAAAACTTCTATAATACCTGGGGTCTACCAGTGCAATTAGGCTCCTTAATTTTTCATGAAGATAACAATATTCTTGATTTTTTTTTTTTTAAATAAGATTTGGATTTTGTGTACTCATCTTAACAAAGTCCAGTGCACTTAAGTTTTTGAATCAAAAATGTTGCAAATGAGAAAATTAAATCTTAAGTTTGAAAGTTGATTGTTTTCATTACAAAGCTGGCATTACTGCTTAATGAGCTTGCATACACATGGATACATATCAGACTGTAGCTGAAAACGCCATAAACCACAATATAATTAGGTGACCTTTCCCCAGACTATCTTCAGTGGCAGCACTATGACCTTCCTAGATTGTGTTTTGAACTTCTGGCTTGCTATTGATTGCAAAATCAGTGAATGTAATGAAAGCAAGGCTTAGGATGCCATAAACTGTTTCACAAGGCAGAGATGGCAGCATTTGAAATGTGTTGAAAGCTCTAATGTAAATTATTTATACTGCTTGCACGATGCAAACCTCTCTGCTTGAAGAGACTAATCAATTCTTCCATTTGATAGGAATTTTAATTAGGTAGAACAGCTAGGGGTGCAAATATTGTTCAGCTACCTAATTCATTGGCTATTTAATTGAGGCTAGTCTAATTGTCCCTACATATATTAGAGCAAAAAGACATTAAAATGATTTAATTGTGGATCTTGCAGCAGGAGAACCTTAAGCAGCATGTCGAAAACATAACATGCATGTTGCAGAGATAATTATATAGTCTTGAGACCGTATGGCACGAGGTATGCTCCTATCCATCACTAGTGGGGACATACCTTTCAATAATACAAGCATTAAAATAGGCACTTCAAATTGAAGCAAACATCTGCACAAGTCATACTTAACTGATTTGTCAATTGTCTGATTCTTACTGGTTCCTTAAACCTTTATACTTAGCAAACATAAGTGTAAATATGTCTTCATTTGGTTCATTTTAGCTTCTGGAAATTGTATTTTCTCTCATAAAAAGACTATAAAGGCCAAGTGTTTAAAAACCTATCTACACAAATATACAGCAAGCTGTGTTAAACACACATCAAGGTACAATTTTCTGCTGAAATATATTCCAAAACATTTTTGGAATCAGAGGGCTAGAAATAAGCATTTAAGATAAATTAGGGAGAAGTTTCAGTTGTTTTTGAAAAGGTGCATGCTTTGAGGTTAATGCATTTAGGAAAATAAAGTGAAGAGAAATTGTTAAGAAAGCAAGACACATGCTCTTGAGTCAAGGTCATATTTGCCTGGTATGAAATATATTTTCATGTCACAGAAGCTGAAGTCTTGTCCTTCCTTACAGCCCAAGAAATTGGGAGTGGTGATTATTCTAACCTAGCTATTATCTCTAGAAATAATGTTTTTGCAGAAGCTAAGTTAATGAGGTAAGGGCTGGTGATCTACTAATTAAAAATCTAAAAATAGTACTAGTGATAAATGGGGTGTCAAAAAATTCTAGCTAAGGAAGAATCTTTAAGTTAGCATTGATCAATGTACAGCTCCGATTTCATGACACTGCATATTCATTTAATGAACCTCCCCTTTTATCTGTTAATTACTACAACACTCTCTGGATTAAGACTATAGCACATTCTTCAGAGAATCTGCGCATTGTCTAGTTCAAGTTTATTTATGAATATTTATTAGTTTGCTGGCATACCAGAATCTTCTTAGCAGCTAACACATTACCTCACACTAATAGAGGCTTTTGTTTGACATGGAAAACAATTGCTCTACATTGGAAAAGCTGTTAAAGCTTAGTCTGTGTCTTCCAGAAAAGCAAAGAAAATTGAGAAGCTAAATACAGACTGGAATTTTCAAACAGGCCCATCTGAATTATATAACCCATTTGCATCATACTACATTGAGAGTAGCACACAAACCCAACTTAATTCCTAATAGAAGCATCTGGCAAGCAGTTCTACAGTTAATGGTAAATCAGATTTCCAGTTCATCTGTGAAAACAGCATTTTTTCCCAAATTCAGTGCAGTGAATTGTGAATTTGGATATCTCAAAGTTATTTCCAACCGAATGGAATTTTATTAGAGTGTGTTATGGCCCCTAATTAAACCTAAACACACCATTTGACTGGCAAAAGTAAAAACGTTATGAAAGATAATTTGTTGCAAACCAAGACTAGTCAAAAAAGCCAAAATGTATAAACGATAAAACAGCATAAACAATATAAATGATAAGAATTGACGTGGCATGCAGTATTAATAAAAAAGTCAGTACGAAACTACCAGTGTCTGGAGAGCTTTACTAATAGCAACACTGAAATTTGTGCCATCAACAGCAAGGATCCCATGAACAAACTCATCCATTGTCTGTACACACAAGATGTCCCTATAAGAGTTAACAATGTCACATCTATAGATTTTACCCCAATTTAGGTTTCTTTGTCAGAGATCAAGAGATTTGTAAAAATACTGCTCCTTAATACAACAAAAGATAATTCTTACTTTTTAGCATGGTCAAACCCTTTTGCAGAAAGGCCAAATTTTCTCGATGCCTTTTTGAGACACAGCTAGTCGGGAATAGCCACAATGCAGTCATAGTTTCACAGTTTGAATATGACACATCATAGATGTTAAAGTGTCAGAATCCTTATTCCCTGATGATTTAAAATAGAAATGAGATTAAAGTCCTTATGGTACTTGAGTATTGTTCCAGTTCTGGGCCCCTCACTTCATGAAAGACATTTGAAGTGCTGGAGTGTGTCCAGAGAAGGATGAAGCTGGTGAAGGATGTAGAAACCAAGTCCTCCAAAGAGGTGGTGTTTAGCCTGGAGAAAAAGGGAACTCAGGGGCTATAACTGCCTGAAGGGAGGCCATAACAAAGTGGGTGTTGGCCTCTCCTCCTGAGACACTTGTTACAGGACAAGACACGGCTCAAGCCATGCCAGGGTGGACATCAGGAAGAATTTTTTCACTGCAAGGGTAGTTCAGCGTTGGAATGGACTGCCCATGGGAGTGGTGGAGTCACTGTCTCTGAAGGTGTTCAAGAAGTGACTAGACCTGTCAGTGCTAGTGTAGTTTACAAGGTGGTTGGTCAAAGACTTGATCATGGAGCTATTTTCCAATATAAATTAATCTGTGATTCATTTATCATGAGAGGAAGTCCTTGGAGATGAACTGGGGATAAGGAGGACCTGGTTCATGTCGAACACTCCTACATCAACCTTTGAACATTCCCATGTCCTTCCATCAGATGCTTCAGATAGAACCACAAATCTTTAGACAAAATAGACTATAGACAACCCAGTCTCCTGTACAACAGAGTTACTGTTGCATTAATCCAAATAATTCTTGCTTGACTAAGGTTTCTTTTGTGCTGTGCTAAAGCATACTAATTAATACACAATGCAGTAGTGGAAAGAAGCCAGATCCTATAGCAATGAAGAATTAGGTAGAATACATAGGGACAGTAAAGCACACTGAAATAGCCATGGCACAGTCTGGACATGCCAGTATGGAGGGAGAAATTGAGTATTAATTGGTCCCTGTGAATAAAATCACTTATTTATAGGCAAAAATTCTACATATAGAAGTATAGGCAAATAACTACAACTTCCCTGTTAACAGATTTGCACAGAACACTTTTAATGCAAATAAGCAGTTATTTAGTATGTTATTCTTAATGCTTGTCAGGGTTTTGCTAACAAACGTGTAATTTTCCAGTTTCTGAATCATCTTGGCTGCAGTATGCTTGTCTTTCTAATTGTATCTCTTCTTTGGTTTGACCTAAGAGTGAGATGATTTACCACCTGCACTCTTAACTTAAACTGTGCCAGCCTAATTGGCTCCATATTTAATCAAGCGTTCACAATGTCAGTGTTTCATTTTCACCTTTGCTTATTTTATGAGAAATGACATTGATCAGTTGTCAAGTGATGAGTTGAGACTGTGTGGCTTTGTCTGTGCTGTTACAGATACTATCTGACTTTTGTTTTATTTATCAGTGGTTACTCCAGTACACAACTATTGTCATGAGAGATCTGGATTCATAACTTCTGTATTTTTACTGGTATTCTGGGACCATAAAGAATTGCAGACTCTCTTTTATACTCACATCCAACCTTAATGTGTTTGCCATCTGTCAAAGGTGTAGGTATGTTGCTTGCATGCTTTGTGGGTTATTCATACCTCAGACATTTCCCTTCTGAGCTTTGAATTACTCCCTCAGCACATTAGAGCTCTCTCCATTGACTGTAGAGGAACACAGATTTTTAACTATCATCTACAAACATATACAAAAATTGTTTTCTAGAGAAGACTGTGCAAATAGCCACATACATTCTATGTATTTCACAGGCTGATTGGAAAAAATATTATTTTCTTCTACAGTGCAGTGATATTTTTTCAGTAGTCATAAAAATTGCATTATGAGAAAATCCAGAAATTTGTACAGCAACGGTAATTATGCTCTTGGGATCTTTGATGTTTATTAATACTCTAGACAGTTTTTGGTGACATATGCCTGAATGAAATTCCTTTCCTCTTACATCTACCCTCTGGAATATATGTACACATATGGACATATAAAATATAAAAATGAATATACTATGTATAGTATATAGCTACTACCCATCCAACATGATATGATATGATTGATATGATATGATATGAATGATTTTTAGGAGGGGTACTACTCCTGGAATCCACAGGTTGATCACAAGGAATTAGTGAGACTGGGATTTTACTTGTGGGATTAAGATTTTATCTTTCTTTGGAGGATAGCTTTTGCAGCCTCTGGGATTAAAACACAGATGATGTCCCACAAGCACTAGCATGCTAGTTAGAAAAGTTTATTGATTTCTTTTATAATTGAATAATTTTTTAGTTCAGTGACAGAAATTAAGAGCAAAATTAATAAGAATCCAACTACATAAATCCCAAATTAAAGTATGTAACTGTCATCTTAACAAAACAATAAATTTTGTTCATGCACAATGTCTCAAGTTAATTTGTGGCATGTGCAAGAGAAAGTGAACAAACAAAAGAATGCTGAGGATGATGCTACTTTTTTTTCTTAATGGTTAGACAAATACTTAAAATGAGAATATTTGAACTCTCAATCCTTGATATCAATGTAACAGGTAAAGCTGGTAAAATTCCCATGATGATGTTCTATCATATATCAATTTCAACTAAGATAACCTCTCTCATATTAATGTTTAACAATTGGATGAGAAAAACCCCTTCTTTCTCTCTGGGACAACTAATATTTAATTGGGACACACAATACAAAATCAGCTCAAGAAAAAAATTAGGTTTTAGTCACAGGTGATCCACACAGTAATTGTCTGGGTGAACTGGTTTATCCAAGTAAGTGAAAGGTAATTTTGATTAGTTTAGCCCATTTTTAATATACTCTGAACTAACCCTGTGTTTGCTACACAGATAGAACATGCACACATGCACATGCATACACACCAGGGACAGGTTCAGGTGCACCAGGTGCAAAATTCTGTTTTACACAGTCCTGCATCATTATCTGCTTTCCTCCCTTGTGTTATCTGGGTACTCAGCCCTGATGCTCAAACATGGTATTGGGAGAGAACTCTTGTTTGGCCATACTTCAGCAGCTTTGGTGATCCCAAATGTGCAAAGCTGTATTCAAACTTGAATCTGCGTTCCTTCAGTTTCAGAAGCTGCAAACAGTAAATGTATGGTATATCGAATGGAAATTACTTTTGGAATACTCAGTTCAGAATGCTAAAGACACTAATATTAAGACCCAAACCACAAATTTTCAGATTTCAAGTTAGCCACTATAGAGTAAAAAAGCCAAAATTCAGCCGGTGTCTTAAATTCCATTGTCTAGATGCATTTTTCTAAAAAGATAAGAACTGAATTAAATTCTGAACACAAGGTAATAGATTTTAAATATCACAAAATATCAATGGTTACTAAAGGTAGTTTGCAATACAGTAAAAACTATGTTTTCATTAATGGATACATTCATTTTGCAAAACTCCAGAAACCCCAGTGGAATAATTTAAAAAAAAACAAACCCTAGTTTTTGCCTTGTACCATTTATTTATATATATTTATTCCAAATATACTCCTATCTTCTTTATGTTCCATACTTTACTGGTTGCAATAGAAAAAATAGCAAGAGATTATTCAAAATAAATGTTCTTAGCTGCTTACTATATTATCAGAAAAATTGAGTAATTCATGATTTTCTGCTAAGTCAACTCCACAGGGGAAAAATATGTGAAAGGTGCATAATCTTGGCCTTCTGGAATATTTATTCATATTAATGCAGTGCACGATTAGAAATGCCTTTATGCAAGTGTATTTCAAAACAATCATAACAAAAGGAATGAAGAAGGTAATTATAAATAATTTAATGAAGCTCTGTCAATCGAAATAAGAAATTTTGTATGCATGTAAAGGTGTTTAACTTTGCCAGGAGGGCTTCCCATATACACAAAGGAACTGTGTAAACAAATATTCTGCATATGCTTGTGAATAATTAAATGTATTTAAACAAGAAACCACTATCCTAATAAATCTACTCATAATGACCATTTACAATAGCTAGAGAAACTGTAGTTTGCTGTGTGTGTACAAGATCAGGATTAGAGTTTGTATCATTCTCCAAAGTCACACGTGTGATCTTGTAAGATAAAGCCAGCTTGAAGAAGAGAAAGGTGATAGGGATAATTAATGAGTTCTGTTCAGGTGATTATAAGCCTCTATTCATTATATTGGAGGGTAGTGCTAATAAGAAAGGTCACTGCCGATATCCAAAGGTGATAACCAGGGGCAGTGTTATTACAGATGTGACCATAGCTTCTGAATACACTAGTACTGAAGTGCTTATCTAACTCCTTATGATTTTTACTAAGAGTTTGAAGATAAAAGCTGAGAAAAATTGTTATGCCGATGGTTTTTGTGCCAGCAGAAAGCCTGACACAATTATCTATTTATATTTACAATTATAAATTGTATCAAGTATCTCAAAAGAATGCAACTGGAAAGACTCTCTGGTTAGGGTCATTGCCAAGAGTAATTCAAGGACAATCCATTTGTAGGAAAAAATGGAAACTATGGCAGGCTCAGTGACATCCACCATGGTAAATACTGCTTTTATGCTTCCACTTAAGGGATCAGCTATGAAAAGGAAGACTGAAAGCTGCAAAGTATCTGCTCTCTTTGGAGCAGAGGTATAAACAGAATCAAAAAGACTGAAGCTGAGAGATTTCCTGCAGCAGAGTACGTAGAACAGCTTGCCTGAACATGGCAGTAACACAAAATATTCATAAAATGTCCAACTTTGTCTAGTTGCTTAAAATACATAACTTCTACGACAAAGGACAATTAACATTACTCACTTTCATTTCAGCTCCATAAAAAACTACAACTTTATCAAGCTTCACTGTCAAAGAAATAAGATGAGAATGGTATATTGTACTGATGGCTAATAGACATCCAAAATTCTAATGCAGTAGAAATACTTCCATAAGAAATTAAAGGAAATTTACAGGAAAGATGGGGCAAGACTTTTTACAAGAGTGTGTAGTTACAGGACAAGGAAAAATGTGTTCAAATTGAAAGATGACAGATTTGGATTAGACATTAGGAAAAAAGCCTTTACTATGTGGGTGTTCTGGGAAGTGGTGGATGCCTCATTCCTGGAAGTGTTCAAGGCTAGGCTGGGTGGAGCTCTGAGCAGCCTGGTCTAGTGAAAGATGTCCTTGCCCATGGAATGAGATGATCTTCAAGGTTCTCTTCCAAACCAAGCCATTCTATGATTCTATTAAATTGTATTTTGTCAGGAGGTTTTTTAACCATTATTATTTTAGTGTACTAAAAAATATGTATTTTACCTGTGAGCATGTGCTTCTTTCTCTGTTGTCCTTGCCTTAACATGGATTAGAGTTTTACAGAAAAGCAAAGGACATTTTGTTCCCCATAACTATTAAATTTTTGCCTCCAATGGTGTTCATGAAAGATCGCTAGTGATTAATGGATAGAATTTTATGCAGTGATAAAACTAAGAAATTCACTAATTGTAATAACTTCTCATACTGGTTCTTGCCACTGTGCAAAACACATTTTCTTGAGTAACCAAACTATATTGCTCTTAAGTGAACTAATTAGTTCAACAAATATAGATAGGTTAGGTTTCCTAATGAAATTTGTTAAAGATTCACTAGAATATAGAAAAGCAGCATAAATGTCTTACAACCTTTATTTGCTCCTACAAGTTTTCCACTGTGTTTATCTGTACTTTACAATCACTTTACTGCATTGATTTAACATTATTCTCCCAAAATATTAAGAGACGCTTATTTAATATCTGTGTTCCTAAATTTTTAACATATACTGAAAGTAAATCAGGTAGATAATAGTGACTAACATTCCAAACTACCAAGTAGTGCAGGAAATGTCATTTAGTTTTAATCAGGAATGGCTTGTATCCCCAACATTTGGATATTTTTTCTTTTGAACTGAATTTCATCAGTAATATTTGCTGTGTTAGAACCCCCTTTTTTAAATTATGGCAGATTTGAAAAATCTCTTCACATTTATAGAGTTGGGGGTGAGGTCTAAGGGGTCTGTAAACTTTGTAAAACTACATGAAATGTTCAGATAAGCCTGTGAAACCTAAGTACATCTAGAAACAGGGTACAGTCAGATCAGTGGAAGAGATGAACACTAGAAATCCTCTTGTGGAAGCTGGTGATAGAATATATCAGGCAAAAGGAAGAAGATCTACATAAATATTTCATCCAGCCTGGAGAGAGTTACTTCTTGATTTGCTTCACTGAGAAAGAGAGAATGAAAAGCAGATGGAAAGGTTTTATTGAGAACTGTCAAAAATAAGGTTTCCTGACTAGTCTTTTGTAAGTCTCAGTACCCTAGAGTTCTTTCTTGTTATACTTTTACTATTTGCCATTTCAGAGTAATCCCTTTGGCATTACTAACCTCATGTGAGGGAGTATTTAAGATTCAGCCAAATCTCTCAAGTCTTGTCTTTCCCAGGCCTTGTGCCTTTCATCCTGAGTCCAACACCACTGAAAAACACATTGCCTTGCATGTGGGCTTTCTCTCTGTTCCAGTCACTTAAAATAAAAGGTTAGTTCTATCTCACTCAGAGTTGTTCCTCTGCAGTTCATCTCCCCCTTAAGGATCCATATCTAGAGCTAATCACAGTTCCTCTCTTTTGGTTCTTCTCATTTTCCCTAGTGACAGACCATTTTTCAGCTTCTCCTGAGGCTGTCTTTTTCCCTATCCTCTCTTAGGATGGTACTGAAAACACTACCATCCTAAACATCTTCATAATCTGCTTTAGATCCTTCTTTTAAATCTCATTTCTTCATCAGGAACATGGCCTCTTCAGGTAGTACCAACAAGTGTACATTTAAGCTGCTTTTTCAGACATTTTCCCAGAGTTAACCTTGTCACAGAGCAGCAGATGCTAATGGTAGGCTGCTATCCCATAGCAGCCAACAGATGTCATAAGTGTCATTAGCTTCTGGAAGGACTGTCTGTCTGGCAACATAAAGGGTGCAAGAGCATTAAGGGCTTATTAAACTAACTGCATTTTGGAATGTTGTGCATGGGATGAAAATCATGGCTACAAAGGATGCAACTATCAAGCCAGGCTTGAGTAAAAGTCAAACTTTTAGTGTTTTGGCATGTGTATCAACTTTGAATGGAACAAAATAATTGTGTTTTAAAATAGCTTAGAACTGTAGTACTTTCGTGTTGGTACTGGGAAAATAAAGGGAATGAGTCATTTCTCTTTTAGTCTAGAACACTGCAACTGCACACTCCTTACTCAGACTTACAGTAATTACAGAGCTAACCTTTATGCTGCTTTAATTGTGTGCTCCCAGCAGGCTGAGGAATTTGGTATTGTGCTGTGAGTGTCACAGTAGAGATAAGTGTCCCTCGTGGTTATACCTACTCTTGTTAGTCTTGTCACTGAAACAGAGGAGGAGTTGAGTTCAGTGGCCAAATTACATCAATAGGTTTACTTTGCAATGTTCTGCATATATTCATAGGTAATTCAAGTTGAATTCACAATGCATTCTAAATACTTCATAACATTGGTTTGACCCCCAATTAGGTGATGCGTGTCCACAAGTAAATGTGAAATACAGCATGTTTTCAGTGTTTCATTATCTTCTCTTTTCTTCAGTGAGTCTCCACTACCTGCTCAACAGACAGATGAGTGTCTTATCAGAAGCAGCAGATGGCAGAGCCAGTCTGTTTGAATTTTCCAACATGCACTTGAAGAACATTTCTGCAAATTTTATTAAAGTGCATTATATTACAGCACAATTGGGCATATAAGCAGGGGGATAGCACAACTTCTGTTCAGAAGTATATTTTTAAACATTGTCAGAGTTCTGTCAAGAGTTTAGCTCAAAGAAAGCAAACTAAATATTAACTGACATTGTCTTCAGTCTCCCCCATTTCAGAGTCAAAAAGGAGGTTCAGAGGATGAACTGAGGAATTGTCTTTGCAGAATGTGAGCAGGGGGAAAACATACCTATGGATTTTCCTGAGAACTAAATGGCACTTAAATAAATAAGACTATTGTATAACACTGAATACTGCAGAATTTCATGCTACTCATGGTCAAGAAATGGACCAAATGATTCATCTCTATAGTTAATAAAAATGTGCAAGTTTTCCTTGATGATTTAAATACATATATACACACACGTTTACATTAAAGCTGTTCTTTTATCTAAATTTTGTACAAAGTAATGTAATTATTATCTAGGTGCCTCATTTCATAGAACAAGAGAGTGAGAAAAGGAAGAGAAGAGAAGAGAAGAGAAGAGAAGAGAAGAGAAGAGAAGAGAAGAGAAGAGAAGAGAAGAGAAGAGAAGAGAAGAGAAGAGAAGAGAAGAGAAGAGAAGAGAAGAGAAGAGAAGAGAAGAGAAGAGAAGAGAAGAGAAGAGAAGAGAAGAGAAGAGAAGAGGAAGGAATTGGCAGAACTCCTTCATTTAGCTGGCCAGAATCAATATCAGATATATGGCACACCTAGTTAATCTGGATGCTCAAAGCACAAGGACCATATGATTCTTTTCTATATCCCTTTTACCTCCTGGAGTTGACAGACATGAAATCTGAGCATGCCTTACAGATGAGACATAGACTCTCAACAAACTATTCATCCAGTAAAGACTGCCAAACATTGTACAGTGTTCCCTATTTCTTTCTGGACTTCAACATCTCTCCATATTGCAAGGGAGAAAAAGTGGGTTGGAAATGAGTTATCCCAGCTGCTATTCATAGCTTCAAGGCAAATCATAAGCCTCTTCTTTTTAATTATAAGGAATTACCACATGCAAGCACATACACACACAATGAAAAAATAAAAGTAGAAACTCTACATAGAAGCTGTGAATTTATGCATTGTAAAATCCAGAAATTTTTCAGAGTAAAATTGAAGCTGATGCCCATAAATGTTCTGCTTTATTGCTTCTATATTATTTCCATAATCTATCATACCAGTGAGAGGGATATAGGTAAGCTTTATTTTATATCTATTTATAAATATTTTTGAGTAATACGCTGAGGTCACATGAATTTTAAATCTAAAATAGATAAACTGAGGTTGCCACACTTGGTCTGAATCAGTATTCCAGACTCAGCTTCCTGGAACTTGGTGGTATTTGTATTAGTGCCCCTGTGAAGTCTTAAAATCTGAAGACTCAAATCTGAAAAAAACCCCAATGTTTAGAATTTTGAAACATTCACTATAATGGAAAAAAATTATTTTAAGAATTCTAACTTTTAAACCAAAGCACCTATTAAGATGTAAAATGTGGTGGGCAAATTTACAGTGAGACAGCTTAACTGTTCAAAATCTGGCAGAGCCAGAAATTCTACATACAAAAGAAGCAAATAGACCAAGAAAAGAAAAAGGAAATAGAAATTATTTTTTCCCAGTTTATTGGTTAAGATTGTAGTCTTTTTGTTCTCCATTTTTTGTATCCATGAAGATAGTGTCTAGATTCTGCTCTCTCAAGTATGGAAGAAGTGTAGAATATTTTGGTGTTCTTCTCTCTCAGCTGGAGGAAAACTGAAAGCATATTTCCAAACTATTATTGCCATTCTTGTTTGGAGAAATGCTTCTTCTTTTTTGAACTGAAAAATCAATTGCTCAAGACAACCCTCAAGAATGACAGCTGTGGTATGAACCTGGAAGTTAGGAAATGTGGGGAGGAGGGGTGAATTATAAGAAGATACTGACAAATACTGCCTCAGTAATTATATTCTTATATTCAGCTAACAGAACATAACAGTAAAGAAAATGAGTTTTTTCTTTATGAACACAAATGCTTATTTTTTTCCTTAGCTTCTACTCATAACAGTTGCAGCTGTGTTATCTTAAGCATTGGTATATATTAATTTTGAAAAAAAATCTCAACAGTTAGACCTAAAATAAGTGATTGACAATCAGCTATATACATTACTAACACACCCGGTCTAAAGACTTGATCATTTAATTTCATGTATTTGATATATAATATACTGTTGGTTATTGAGTTTATTAAACGATCAGATTTTCTTTTCAGTAATAAATATGTACAGTGTGTCTCACATCAGAGACACAGGTCAGTGCAGTATGCATTAGGAGGAAGAATTTAGCTGTGGACATGTTCAAGCCAGATGAATCCCATGGCTGGGGTGGGACAATCAATGGCTTCAGGCTGTTCAGATGAGACAGGGGAGGAATGAGGGACAGAGGTGCTGCCTTGTACCTCAAGTAGTAAATTAATGCTGTCTCACTGTGTAGTATTGGGAGGTTTTAGCTACAATTCTTATAGAGGCTCTATGCAAACTGTGAATTTGTACTTTGACCAAGAATTTTTGTTAGTTCAGAAAATAGCACATTATGATGGAAAACAGAAAATTTTTGGCTTCTTTTGATCCACTTAATCTCCTCTGTGGAAAAATTATTAGAAATAATTTAGGCTATGAATACTCCTGGCTTTCTTCATCTTCGGATAAGGTACTTTGTCAGAAGTTTGTTGAAAATTCAGATCTGAGATGAACATGGACAGAAGCCAATTTCCACCCAAAGGTAAAAATAAAAATAATAAAAATAAAAATAAAAACATATAAACCTGCTAAAATGCAGGTCTTGATCAGACATCAGTATGGTTGAGCATTTAAGGCTCCAAAAATTGTTTAAATGCTGTAATAAAATAAGGCTTTCTAAACCCTCCATGGGGTGTCTACTTAACATATGCAAAAGGTGAGGTTCTAAAGCCTGTAACTGTCTGATTTGACCCATATGGTTTTAACAATAGAACAACTTTTTTTTGAAGACAAAAAAGCTCCAAATTGAAGAAGACAAAAGGAGACAGTCTGGACCCCTGGTGTGGCTGTCCATATTCGTGGAGTGAACTTGGCAGTGTTATTTTCAGTCTTATTACATACTAACAGGTCTTTTTTTTATCAGGTCTTTATGGCCTTTCCAATATGTATCTAAATCCCACTAAAATTGCTTTCTTTTCTTATCAACACAGGAAAAATATTGAACGAAGTGTTATCTGCATGTATGTGTTTTTAAGCTATGTGTTTCAGTGCTGATAAGAAGAGATGTGTTGACTATGATAAAAGAAGAAATACTGGAAAAGATGTTGCTTGCTCAAACGTTTCTAAAAAAGATCCCAGCTTTCAGGGTAAGATCTTCAATGATAATGCTTCGTAGTAATTGAAGAAATTAAAATTATATCTTTCTTAGAAAAGTGCAGTCAGTTATTTCAGGTGGAATAAATTCACTGTGCATATAGATGACATTTGTAGCTAAAGTGAGACATAATTTATACAATTTAGGTTTAACTAATTTGTAAGCAGTTAGATATATGCTATACACACAGCAGGTATTTATTTTTGCAGGCAAGACAAGATTGGCTATGTTGTAAGTATTATTATCACACTAAGAAATGGCAAACCCCACAATTTCTGAGGTTACTCAGGCTGTGAAAATGAGTATTTTAGAAGCACTCTGTAGCAACATCTAAACATCATACATACTGAAGTCTGCTCTGAGATATTATCCCCTTAAAGCAGATGTTATAAAAATTATCCTATTAGATTTTAAATATTTGGAAGCTACTCCTGTATCCAGTAACTTATCAGGTTATTCCAAAGCTACCTAAATAAGCACTTTGCTAAAATAATCAGTAGGAATTTTGTATCTTGTTATTATTGATCAGAGAACTGAATTTGTGGACTCTCCTTGCTGCGGTACATACCATGTGAAAAGTTTCAATGACTACTTAGCTTTTCAGAAACACCTCATATCTTGTTGAACATGAAAAATTAGGCTTCTGAAAGTTATTAGAATATTCAACACAGTTGATAATGCATGAGAATTCTGTTATGTGAGCCTGATCAAAAATTAACAGTGAGAAAATCCTGGTAAAAAAAAAATAGGGGAAAAAATATATCTTCGTGATACTGGAGGCCATCAACATAGATACAGCTAAAGCTGTTGAAATGTCAGGGAAAATAGCATTCTTTATTCCACCACTTGACATATAGATTAAATATTCTAGTCCTTAGTCAAAATTTCAATTTCAAGTGAATGAGAGTTCTGTTGGAACAAAGGGAGTGAAGTGTGAGTGAAACAGGCAAGCTCCTGGCATGTGCTTCTGTGTGTCTGAAGACTGGCTTATTTAGCATATTCTTTTCAGCTGCACACTGGGTAAAAAATAAAAGTCTACAAAAAGTGCTTTAAATAAAACTTTTTATTAACAGGAGAAAATAAATAGAATTGTGCAAACAAAAAACCTTTTTCAACCCATAGTTTACTAGATTTTGGCAAATTTCATCACAAGTCTGAGTGTGAGATCATAATCTCCCCTAGTTTGAAAATTTAGGAAAAAGGATTAAAAAAAATACAGTGTTGAATAGGTATACTACTCTGTTATGAGGATTTGTGTCTTACAGCATATGATGGGAAAGTTTGCTTTGACCAGCATTACAATACCTCTTATGAAAGAATGCAATGGGAATTGCAAAAATGCTGATGTGTGAAAGGTGATCATTGTTTCATTTTCAGATGATTCTACCACATTAATTCAGAAGATGTGCATTAATGCACACAGTAGTTAGCTACTGCAGTTCCCAGTATTTAGATGCATTAATTTTGCTGACCAGTTTGTTTTAGCCATTTCAGAGGCTGGGTTGCTATAGGATTTAATCTCCAAAATAGTGTCTAAAGTTCATAATTACCAAAGTTGTCTATTACCTTCTTTGTTAATTTTAATACTAAATATTTTTCATAGAAAAATATTCCCAGTTTAGGGTAATTTCCTACTTTTGAACTCATGAATTCAAGAATTCAAATAGCTGAAAAGGACTATTGCTGATTGTTAGTTATCAGTATTTAGTTTCCTCAGTTAACTAGATCATTTAATAACACTATTGATAAAAGCTTTTTCTGAATACCAAACGTGGAAAAATAATTGGAATATCTGTGACTTCTGCAGAACTCTGAATGCAAAGGCTTATTTTTAGCTGCAAACTTTGGCTTCTCTGAAGTCATTTTTTTACCTCCAACATCTGAGTGCTTTTTCTCTGTAAGTGAGGCTGGTGACACACAGATGGAACTCATTACCTGCAGTGCCACATGCTGCTGAAGAGAAAGTTTAACAAGGGTGAGAAAAGTGGCTGTGACTTTTACCCATTGTCTTCCATCACCAGTCATCAGGACAGCTTCAGGAAATGTGACAGCTAATCCTGCTTCTGCAAGTGGATTTGCATACAGGGATTGCACTTCATATTTCCCCAAAAAGGCTAAGCTATCAAAGCAAATTTGCCTGCTGCATGTATTAGATAGTCAAACATTCCAACAGAATTAACAATTTCTCCAAAATATAAGACAACTGATCATCTTGAGGCAATCTTGAGAATATCTGTTAAGAAGAATTGAAAGTATTAGTTAATTTATTAAACATGGCCATCTGAATATAAATTATATATTCACAGAAAACTTCTGTAAAGTTTTACCCTGTAAAAGTAAACAGAACAATATTTATAGAAGTTACCAATTAGATTTTAAAAAATATCTATTTTCCAGTGCATTAACTTTAAAAATAATGATCAAATATACTTCAGAAAACACAATTTTTTTAGACAGATGGAAGACTTGCAGTAGTTGGAGACTATACCATGCTGGGCTGCTCCAGGTTAATTACCTGGAGCATTCCTCAACTTGTCACTCTTTTGAACTTCTGGCAGTTTTTTTATTCTCTCATAAATGAAAGCAATGGCCTGGCAAAACACCTTCTCACACGACTGCTGAGCCATCCTTCTTCAAAACTATAAAACTCTGTTTCAGCAAACACAGCTGACCAGGGTTGGATTTCCTTAGGTGGGTTGTCCTTAGGTTATTTCTCTTTGATCTCTTTTATTCTTTTGTCTTTTCTCTACATGCAAGAAAAAGTGCACTTTTTTATGTTAACTTCAGTTTGATTCTGTAGAAATAATGGCCTTTGCTGAATCAGATGTGTGGACCTTTTTTGACAGCTCACAACTGATGGAATCAGATGTCCACCATAAGCCAGAAATCAAAGAGTTCAGAGCTAGAGAGGTGGGTACCTGCCCAGAATGAGGTATTACTGCCCTGTTACCTTTTCAGCAGAAGCTGTGAGGCAGGTGTGCTGGTCTTTATCACAGACAGGATGTTGCTGACCAGAATGAACAGGCAGCACCCTTTCATGTAAGGGCTGTTGCAGAGTATGCAGAGTGACCATCAGTGGCTCTGCAATTACCTCTGCCTTGCCCCTAAAGAGCCCAAGGTCTGAGATGTAGAGCTCAGGTCCAGATTTCCAGATAGGGTCAGGCTTCTACTTTCCTGCTCTAACTAAATGAGTGTAATAGATCTCTGATTGCAAGGCTTGAAGAGGCAGCTCACAGGGCTTGATGCTAGGCTGTCTGCATAGACATCTGTAATCTGCCCTAAGTGTTGAGATAATTACTGAAAGGGAGAAAAGGGAAGGGAACAAAATGCCTAATTAAAGAGCTGAAATTGACATAAGGAAACTAATAAAAAGGTATTTGGTGGAAACTTTCAATTTGGAGCAATAAGCTATTTCTTGTGTAATTTAAAATTTTTAATGAAACAGTAATCTCTGCAAACTTGGAACATGTCCCACCAAAATCTCTTTAGAAATACTTACATTAGGTATGTGGTAACTAACTGTGTGCAAGTCCAGCTCCAGTGACTGGTAAAACACCAACTTCCTCAAAATAAAAGTGAACTGGAAGAGTCCATTAGAAAAAAACATAGATCTATTATTAAATCGATTTTGGGTTTTCTTTTCAAGTATGGGTTTTTTATGTCATTCTCTACATCTCTTTTTAAGTCTGAAGTCCTCAATATAGTACAAGGTTTGACCTCAGCTTCCTTTGTTCAAATATTTCCCTTATAGTTCTATTTTCCATCCTGCTGGCAAACAGGAATCTGGACCTTGTCAACATACTGTCAAAGGAAAGAAGTTTTATCTCTTTACTCTTTTGGGATAGGGGTTCAATGTAGATTTTACTAAATTTGTGTGTTCATTTCATGTCCTTCTGTCATCAAATTGGTATGTCACAGAATGCCCTGAGGAGTAGAAGAACAACCTGTTTGCTTAGATTCCTGTCATATTTTTTACTCATTCTGGTAGAGAGAAGATAGGAAACAAAAGGAATTTTTACTATTAGTGGCTGTGTTCAGCAGAGCAGCATATACTTTGGAGGATGTCTGTCAGACTTCCACCAAGAATAGCACTATAGAAAAAGGAGAAATAAAAGTGGGAGTAGAGGGGAAAGGGGGTAAAAGCAGGAAGTAGGTAGAGAATAAACAGAGAACAGAGGGGCAGAGGAAGAAAGTTATGGTATTTCTGGCTGCAGGATGGACAGGAAAGAGTTCATATATGGAAAATTCTTGGTTGAACAGTTTGCTATTTAGGACAAAGAGCCTGATTTTCAGAAATTTTCAGCATTCACGGGCATTCACTAGAAATGTAATTATTGGCTGGGGCTTGGAAAATATATTCTTGTCTGTCTGTTCCTATTCAGTAGCTTTGTAGAAATTAGCCCAGAAAGTGTAGCAGGAGTGCTTTGTTCTTGTTTTTAAAATGTTTTGGAAAAGGAAAATTATTAGTGCAAGACAGCCTGAAGTTCAGCTGATTCCCAGTGCCTTGTGACTCAGGACAGCCTGATGGGGCATCATCATCTATGCCATGCAGCTTTGAGCTGAGAAATAAAAACACTTTTTCCCAATAAAATAAAAATAAAGAAGTGGAATTCTAAGCACTTTACATCTTAATTGCCTTGCAATTAAGTCCCACAGGACCTACTGAACCCAAGGAAACCTTCAATATTATACACTGTAGCTCTTTTAAAATGTTAAGATCTTATTTCTTTCTCATTTCACCAGTAAAAAAAAAATGACAAAGACTACATATTGTCATCTTACACTGCCCATAAGCTTAGTTGCACACATTCAGCAAACATTTAATGAGAGCTTCTCTTTAAGTGAATTGGACAGGAGGTTCTCCAACTTTTCTATATTCAGACTGCTTTCATGGTCTTTTGCTCTGCATATGTACCCTATTTCTAAATGCATTTTTGTTTTGATTGATACAGCTTTAGAGAGTGCCTTGGAGAGAAACACTGAATTATTAAGCCTTGAATATTGCTGGCTTTCATCCACTACAGTACCTTTGTCACTGCTCCATACTTCAAAGCTAATCTTTGATAACGAGCTTTTTCTTTCTTTCTTTCTTTCTTTCTGTCTATACTTAATGCAATTTCTGCTGTTAAAATTGTAGCCCACATGTCTTTAAGAAATTATTTTCCAAATCCCCACATTTATTCTTTTTTGATGTCCACATCTACTGTGAACTTTTTTGTCTCTTTCTTTTTTCTTTTTTTTTCTTAACATTTACTGACGTGCTTTGCATCCGACTTTTTTTCTTCCTAGGCACCAGCTGTACTATTTCCTATTTTTAATTTGTCTCTTTTAATTAAGTAATCCTGTTCTAATCTGATCTTGAAAATGACATCCTGTCTTTGAATATCATTTTTACATTTTGGGAACTGGTTTAAAAAGCTTCTTTCTAAGTCACTACCATGAAAGAATTAAGCTGATTTTTTTACTTTTGCTAACATGAAGGTAAAGCTTCAAGCTTTTTCTGGAACTTTATGTGACCTTTTATGCTTTTGATGTTTTTTATATTCTTAAGGTTAGCAGGCTTTATATCTCTGTTTCCAAGGGGAGCATAGATCTTTGAAAATTAGTGGGGGATTAAAGAGTTTTATTGCTCTCTTGTGATTGTTCTTTTGGAAACACTGATTATATTTTCACTGCAACTGTTTTCTGTGCTATATCCTAGATTTCTTAGTACACTTCTTGTTTTTCAGGAATGTCCTTTGTTTCACTTTTTTTCCTTTTTTTTTTTTTAATATGAGGCTGATCCATTCTTCTCATTGTTCATATCTATTCTGTATTTGGTTGCCTGTTTAGGATAAAACTATTCCCAATTTGGGGTTTTCTGTTGAACATCATTTAATGCAGAAGTTGCATAGAGTGTGATCCTCTCTTCTCATTTAACTATTCAGACCTAGATTCACCACAATTTCCTGAATGCTTGAAAGCCCCTGATAAATACTCATAGAGAACAGCTAGTCTCAGCCAAACTCTACCTTTTTTAACAATGTCTTTAACATGGGAAATGCCTGAAATATCTGCAAATTTTGTGAAAAATTATAAATCTGGGTCACACTCTGGCTTTCACGGGGTGGATAAAACCTGCTGAGCTCAGCAGGAATAGAAGGTTGTGCAGAAGATAAAAGATTTTGCTTTTTCTGCCTATATTTCTAGTGACTGTTGATTTTTTTTTTTTTTTTTTTTACAAATTATACTTAAAATGTCTATTTTGAATAAGTTTCTCTAAGTTTTATAAGACTCACGGGGAAGAGGCCCATCAGAAAAACCTAAGCTGACATCAAAATTTCCAGTTTTTAGGGCCGGATGCATCAGGCATCTCTCCCTGCTGTGCTGGTTTTTTGGTTGCTGTTGCTGGTTTTGGCTTCTCATCTTGGTGCTGTTTTTTTTTAATGTGAAAAAACAGACTATTCTTTTGTCCAGACTGAAAATCTCTATGTTGTGTGTGCCTACATGACATCTAAAAATATTCAAAATTAATTCTGGGTTGTATGGGTGTGGTCCAACCAGTTGACTGACCTTAGTGGGACTACCCCAGAGTAAAAGGTGTTGTTTGGAGAATCTACTCTTGCTGTAGCAGCAGCAAGAGCAGCTGGGTTGAGCCAGTCTGGTTTGATCACAGAACAAAGTGAGCTTGCTGATTCTGATCAGCAATACTGGCAATAGGGATTGGAACCTGGCTGGACCCCAGCTGTCAACAGGCACCAGTTGATGAAGAAAGGAGATGACACAATGCAAGAGAGTCTCTGGTGTGCTGTGGGGTGCATGAAGTTGTGGAGGAGACTTTCATGGGGAAAATGCTTGTGTAACCCTCAGTAGGTGTCCACAATACACACAGAAATCCCATTTATTTAATTGAAACAATGCACAAGAACAAGATTGATGTAGGCCTGTGGTCTAAGGTCCCAGTTTTCCTTTGCCATAAAGCTAGTGACACAATTTTTTTTTTTGTTAAATGCCCCAGTGAGCATTTTCCAGGTGAAATGCTAAATAAAATATTAAAACATGAAGAATTACTGTGACTCTGAGATAAAGAACTACAGTTCTATTTTAAAGCTGACAACAGTCTGGTACAGATGTGATGTACCCAAAAATGCAAACGCAGCATATGGCAAAACAGAACTGAAATGATAATCACTTGAGACCCAGGATTTTATGCAGAGTTAAAAAGTAAGCAAATTCTGCTGATCATGATATTGGTAGTGTGGTTGTAATATTTTTTGTATTTCCTAATTTTTGAATGGTAACTCTTTGAAAAACTTCTCTGGAATGTCTGTTTTATGTTTATTATTCTAAAATTAATTGATAATAAAATAATAATTTTATTAAATAATTAAAGAATTACATAATAATGCTCTTTCCTTTCTCTTACTGCTGTATATTTTTGTCCTTGTAGTATTAGGGGGAGCCAAGGATGAAAAAAATCCTTACTGGCTAAATTTGAAATATGGTTTTGCTGCTAGGATAAACTCCAGAAAACAACTGTTAGTTTGGGAAATACAAAATAATTTAATTGAGCTAATTGCCATCAATGCTGTCTTGTTTCAGTTATGAAAAATATAATCAATTAAGTCTCCATGTTCTACAGTATTTGAAAAAAAGTTGTTTGCAAATTAATCTTCTCCTGTCTGAGTCAGTAGTCCAAATCTGGCTGAAATCAGCAAACACTAAACTCATTATTGTAGTTGTTAGATCCTTTATAAAATTAATATTGTAAGTCTAGTTGACAGATTGCATATTTCTAAATTATGAGATCTATTACTTAGACAAGTGTTTGTTAGAATTGCAAAAAAAAGGGGGAAAAAAAGAAGAAAAAATATGTTTATAGTCTGAATCTATTCCACACATATTATTTCCCACATCGCAAGGATGTAATTGTAGGGAAGTTTATACTGCTGGTCCTCACACTATATTTGTTGCTTCAGTATAGAGGTTGTGCCAATTTTAAACACCATCAATTTGACAAATGCTCCTTATATGCCCACAGTCTTAATTACTTTCTTGCTTTCAGCAGCTGTACAGGTCCTTAAAATTTTCAGCTGTATTGTGTTGCTTCCAGAGGTCCTCAGCCTCTTGAAAAACAAATAATGCCTGACCTTGTGTGCTTATCCAGATATATTTACATAATGTTGAAATTCTGCATACAGTTATGACTTTGTGTTTATATGTACTGATACCGCAGCTCTGTGTTAGTTACATAGATCTTAACTTTCCCTAGGCTGGTTGTGTTTATATTCTTCCTTTCCTGCATGGTGGACTGAAATCCAAAAAGATGTAGCAAAGATATCAGAATAGAGAAAAATAATTAACGACTAAAGTAGTTTTCTATTCCAATACAGTTGTTCCAGACAAAAGCCAAGTTGATTGTGTACGAAATCCCAGACAGAAGTATGTTGGTGCTTTGCTGATTTAGGTCTGCTATAGTTATATATGTGTCATGAGACTGTAGATATAACTTCACATATCATGTATAACCTAGTGTCATCTCACCTAAATGTTCTCTCTCTCTTCTTAAAAATTATACATCTGACCTATGCTTCTCCATATTGGTGTCTATTACTGAGTCCTTCAGGAGCAACGTGGTTTACGAGAGCCTGACACAGAATGCTCTGAGTTGGAAGGGACCCACAAGAACCCTCAAGTCCAGCTCCTGGCCCTGCACAGCACCATCCCCAAGAGTCACAGAGTCCCCAAGACCAAGAGGATTGTCCAAACCCAGTTCTTGAACTCTGGCTGGTGCTGTGACCACTTCACTGGGGAGCCTGCCCTAGCACCCAAACTCACAATCTCTTCACCCTTTTCAATATAGAAAGTATTCCCTAAAGCTCAGCTTCTCCTTTGCAGTTAGACTGTTGGTGTTTTCCAGCAGGATTTCAGGCATTCTCTAAATCTTCCCTTCATCCTATAATTTCTCACTCTAATGGCTCCATTTTTCCGTGTAATTTTTTTCTTTTTGCTTTACTCAGAATGCTCTCCTAGCCAAAATAAAAGTTTTTATTTTCAGGGAATCTGCAGCAAAATACCCTTTCCTGGAAATGGTTGCCTAAAGAGGCATTTAGTCCTTCTAATGAATCTAGTCCTTAGTGTATATACTATTTTTGCCTCTTTAATTGAATGTAGAGGACTTAAGCATAAAAGCCCTTTATCAGCAAAATTTTCCATTTTTACACTTCATTACTCTGTGTGCTATGGCTGAAGAAGTTTGAGCCCATTATTAGAGCTTCATTTCATAATTTGGGGCACATTTTTTAATTGATCCCTAAGGGATTGTTCCCAAAGTGCTTATTTATCCAAGTGCCAAAAATAGAGTGACAAATCACACCATTCACTTGCTTGTTTTCATTGCTGAGAGAACATGTACCTCATAATTTCTTTTATTTATCATCTCTGGTTGCTGTCTTACCATTAACAATTATTTTTGTTATTTCAGATTACAAATGTAAAACTCAGTAACAAACTGTTCCAGTGGAAGATATGTTAGGATTCTACACAAAATTTTGTACTATATTTGGGGAAAGGTTATATAAATGAAAAGCTTTGTTCTAGTTTACAGGTCCCATTCAGTGAGAGCCTATCATAGAGAACTAATAAGAAGGGAGAGGACAAACACACTGGAGTGCCAAGGTTTATGAGTGGTTGTCCATTCTCTGCTATCTAACCTGGATGTTGAGATGTCATCCAGCCTTTAGAGGATATTTTTACTCATCTGTGCTTCAGGTACTTCCATCTGTGCAAAGAGGATGTGCTTTTCTTCCTTTCTAAGATTATCAAACTACAAGTTTCTATGGAACATTCTTTGTATATGGTAGAAGAGTTATAACAGGAGGACTAATGTGTTTTTATCATGAAGATAAATATAAATGCACTTGGACATACATAAATGCAAATGTTTTATTCCAATCTGTTCAGTGCCCATGTTTTATTATATTTCTTACCTGTACTTCCCTCCAGACACACACTCTGGGAGGCAATGTAAGTCTAAGTATCCTGTTATCTAAGTCTTTGGATGGCATTTGCACCAGGCTGCCTGCTGCTACCTCAAGGAATAAGGTAGGACTTCAAGCTGCAAAGTCTTTTTTAATTTGGCATGACCTAATGCTAATTAGCACTGGACTCTGATGGAGGTTTATTAGGTCAGACATAGGGTTATGGCTTCATGGTGATCTCTATTGGTTTATATTCCTAAACACTCCCCTGCATCCTTTTGTCCTTGGAGTTTTGAGGATAAACACAGAAAAAATAGTTCAGAGCATTGAACATTTAGCCTGGAAAAAGGATACCATGATAGGAGTAAAATTTTAAATAGGACAAGCAAGCAACTACCTTGCACATTCCAAAAGTTCCATCAAGTTATCCAACTCAGTGCAAGAACCTAAATTTTCTGGACACATTTCTGAAATTGAGAGCAGGACATAACAAAAGCTGATTTCCAGTCCAATCCAGCCAAAACTGCTGCTGCATCCAGCACCCTGAATGTTATTTACAAGGTTAGGAGGCCAAGAACAGCCCCTCAATAGTGTGTTCAGTTTTACTGTTTTCAGCTAATTTCAGAGTAGCATAATGATGGCTAATTGAGCAATTCTAGGTTTAACTCTTAACCAATATTTTCTCTGCAATTCCCATTGGTGCCTTCAGATTTTACTGCTACATACACTACTTGCTAACACAACTTTTTGACAAAATGCTACTGAAAGGTGTAATGGCACAATTTCCACATTCTCTTTGTTCCAGTGTTTTGAGAGAACACACACTGTGTTAGAACTATCAAGAAAAAGAGAAAAAAAATGAAACCAAAACAAACACCACAAATAATCTGAGTCTTCATTCTGTTGCATCCACATTGCACCACAGAAAATAGCCAAAATACCTCCTTATTTCATTCCCTTATTTATTCTCAGTAGTGTCCTGAGTCACACTCTCACACACTGATGGAACTACTTTATATTCATTTAGTATTAAACTGAACATATTTCCACTCTGAAAATAACAAAATGTAGACACGAACTGCAAGAAGAAACCTAACAACAGTAGCACAATACCCACAGTTCACATTTTGTATATAGAATTGACTTCAGGTCAGGGAAATTAGCCTTAGAAAGTAACTTCTTACATATCAATTTATTATATCACAGAAGTCTGACTACAGCATATTTTCTGAGTAACATAATCATTCAGCCTCACAATCTGTTGTGCCTGTTGCTTTTTGATATGACCTAACAAGTGCATGAGATTCCTCTATGTCCTGTAATTTTTTCTTAAGATTACTAGAACACTTTTATCATGAGAAAAATCAATTCAAAACCTAGTTTATCACTCCTTTAAGTGAGTGAGTTTGTTTGCAGCTGTTTGGAGACATTTCATTTATTTTTGTCTCCAAGGACTGCATCATCTCCAGTCAGCTTCTAGCTGATCAAAGATTTGGATTACTGAAAGCATCCTTTCTGGTGCATGAAATACAAAATTTAATCAGACACCTTTCCTTTCAGTAAAAAAATTGAAAAGGGAGAGTTCATTTTGCCTTGAAATAAATCATTTAACTGCTTTGCTTTAATTTATTTTCTTTAAAATATTTCATCATGTACTTTTTTTTTTTTTTAGGTAGGAAACATTGAAAGGCTTTCCCAGGTCATATACAGAATATGTTTTACTACTTTAATTTTAATAAGGATAGAATTCTTTGGATTTGAATGTTGCCCTGCCTCATTCATGATCAAAATTCTGCAGTACTCCACAAACACATTCAAAAGAGAATTGAGAATTAGTGTATTGAATTATATATACTGTAAATATCTATGTTTTCTGTATAGACTATATTTTTATTTTACCTTCTCAAAAGAAGTGAATTGCAAAAAATCTTTTCATTTTAAGCAGCTCCAAGTCTTAAAACTTAAAACTTAAGTTTTAATAAGAAATAAAAGAGAAGGTACTTATTTGGAAACTAAATTTGTTATTTTTGTTTTGGATTAGTTTTCTTATATAGGTTCTTCGGGTTTTTTGTCCCCATAATGTACTTTCAAACACTTTTGCTTAGTTATTTTGGATTTTTTGCTTTCGGGTTTTTTTTTTTTTTTTTTTTTGGTTTTTTTTTTTTGTTTGTTTTTTGTTTTTTGGTTTTTTTTTCTTTTTGCAAAAGAAGTGGGGAGGTTGGTTTGGGGAAATTGTTTTTATTTTTTGGTGTACTTCTCTCAGACTTGCTGAAGTGAAAGTGTGGAATGTATCCACCACCGGGTACCAGACTTAATCTGTGTATTGTAATGTTAGTGATTTTTAGGATTAAGAGATCCTTTAGATTCTTTGGCATTCAGATTATCACAAATCCACTGAAGTGATCTGGACTTTATGAAACATGCATCTGGAGGTCAGCCTTAGATATTAGTTTACACATGTAGAAGAAATACCTCACAAGTGCACCATTATTCCTTTTCCAACAGACAGTGTGAATAGGCTACAAAAATATCATGGCAGAATATGAACTGGCAATTCTTTACAGTTAATTTTAAGGAATTTTTGTGCCAATGTGTTGACTCTAAGTCTTAGGTGTAATCACAGCTGAGTATCATTCTGGTGTATCCAGCAGAAGGAAAAATTTGTGAGATGGGATATACTAGTCTCATAAACTATTATTTCTCCATCATTTTCTCTTCATTATTTTTTGGTTTTTGTTCATTGAACTAAGAAAACTTGAATCAGAAATAGTTCCATGTTAGGAAACATGGTAGAAAACATGTTTCTAATCACTCTCGTGACATAAATGGTCTTTGCTTCAACACTATCAATCAGACTAAAATTACCAAGATAGATTTGCAACAGTGTTTAACTCCTATAACCAGAGCTACAGCATGAATATCAAAAATCTATGAGGGAGTGGGAGTGGAACAGTTTACAATAATTGGAAATTGCTGTAAAGTGTCATTTGCTTTCTGGTGCCTTGAGGAAATTCACTTTTGATGAAATACAGTCAGTACAGTCAGCGTTGTTGATGATGCTACTTTATTATTTTTCACTAAGGTGATGGAAGAATATGTAGGGGTTTTTTTTATGTAGCCAGGAAAATAATTGATATGCATGGTAAGAAAGGGTCTGCTAAAATCCATAACCATAGATGCCAGTGCAGCCTAAGGCAATACAGATATGGGATTTAAAAAAAAAAAAAAAAAAAGAAAAAGAAAAAAAGGAGATTTCTAAACAATTTAGTGTAGAAGGACCAGAAATTTGCAGCTTGTTCCCAGGTGCCTCATTCCATGCAATTGTTTCAGAAAAATGGTTGCATGTGAGCTGCCTTCCTCTAGCAGCCAGCGCTCCTGGGAGCCAGAGTTTAGCACAGCCCAGAGTCACAGGGGAGCCAAAACTGAGCAAGAGCTTTCCAGGTGGATTCCCACCAGTGTTTCATTGGAAATGACTCTGCTATATCTGGTCTCTCTAAAAAGTCTGCTCATACCATCATGAAGTAATGAGATTTTGCAGATTACATTACTGACATTACTGACAAAAATCTGACCTTTTTTTGCCTCTGTTCCCTAAAGCTGAGATTAAAGTTCAGTTTTAATGAAAAGTGAAATGGAGGATACTCTTATTTCATTTAGTTCCTTTTCTTGCATTTGTTCACTTAAATGATGCAAGAATGTTCAATCCATTCTAAATTGTGAATTTGAAAAGTGGAACATATTTGCAAAAAGGAACTCTCTTCCTGCTTTTCAGTGATTCTATACTATTTATGAACATGTCTGTATGCCTAGATTGACTTTTTCTGTCATCTCTTTCCTACCTAGGATATTTTTTACTGAACCATATTACATATTAAATTATGCAACTTGAACTAGAGCAATTAACCATTTTGCACACTGACAGCCAGTGATTCATCTTCTTAGTCATCCCAAAACCACATGTGAAGAAACTGACACGTGAAAAACAGAATCACATATGGTAGATATTGGCTTGTGTATTCCACTATTGAGTGTATGTGTACATTTTAGGGTGATAACTTCAGAAATTTCCTGACTTCATGTGGGTTTTTTCCCCCATCATTCAGAACTTCATCCATCCCCCCAAAGAGTACACACACACACATGTTGAAACATGTTTACTTTTCCCTATTTGAATAAGAATACATAAGACCTGTATTATGAATTCTTGGAAGTTAGCATTCCCAGTATAATATGTGTGTAGTATTTGTGCCAAGGTATTGATCTGTATGAGCAAAAAGTAATTATATATAATAAAATAAAATAATTCTTAGTCCATGTTGAGAAACAGAAAAGCAATATGTAGGCATAAATATAAGTTCTGATAAAAGAACATTTAGTACAAATAACTAGTGTGTTATTGTTTCTATTCTAACTGGAAATGAAGCTACTTAGTTTCAAAAGAAAAATACATCAATTATTGATGTATGAATATTTTTTAAGCAGAATTATTTCCTATTCATTAGCATTTATCCAAAAGCCTTTAATTTTAATATGCATTTGGGTGATGGTATTTGAATTGTAAATAATTTTGTATTCTCCACAATTTAACCACATTTTGCATATTCATGAGACAATTTAGTCATAAGATGTAGCAGGGCATGCATTGCTTCAGGATACAGTCACATTAGGTAATTCTGTGGTACTGTGTAGCCTAAGGCTTCACCTAGTTCATTTAGCACTCACTAATATGAAAGATCCCATGCACTAGTGTCTCATGCAATTGAGATGAAGAGGCCCCAGTGAAAGCACTTCCAGCAAGGATTTTTCACATATGTTAATACAATCTTTATGCAAAATCATCAATCACAGTGAAACATAACAAATCCATGACTGAGTAAAAAAAAAAGCGAATATCTTTGTTTCCTGATTTTTTATTTTTAATCTGAAGTAATAATTTCTATATGCCAGATGACATAGTTCATCATGCTAGAGATAATTAGTCTTTGAAAAGGGGAAGTAATGATCTCTGTAGGCATCTGTGTGGTAGATTGTCATTAGTCCTCCAGGATATCACAGGTAATTAAAGGCTGTAACCCACTAACCTCTACTTGTACCACCTGCTTCAGATTTGAGTCTTTTAAAGCATGTTTTAAAAGACAAGAAGGAGCAGAGCAGGATCTTTTCCATTATTTGATTGATCAGTGGTGCTGTGCTGGCATGATATATTTTTCTCTTTGGTACATGTAAGTTCTGAATCTAAAAATCTAACAATATATCTGACAATTGAAATGGCATTTATATTTCAAATCATCCCCATGAAAAAAGTTCCACAGAAAAGGTGGAAAAATTGTTTTGTGAAGTCTATCACCTGCTATAGCAGAACAGTTTTACCATATCCAGAGACATCAAAAGATAAAGAAAATGACAACAACCATACTTGAAAAATGCTTCTCAAAAGATAGAAAAGCAGGGCTGTCTGAACAATGGATACTATGTAAGAAGTAAGTATGCGCAAAATAATGCAAATTTTTTAATTTCTAGTGAATATGAGAGTCAAGTAAACCATACAAAAGTTGTAAAGGCACATCTTGAAGGTTGTTTAACATAAGTGGAAAAGGCTGTGTATATTACTTTAGTGAAGTCTTTGACACTGGTTCTCACAGCATTCTTGTGGAGAAAATGGTTAACCATAACTTGGATGAGTGTGCTCTTTTCTGGATAACAGTCTGAATGTCCACATCCAAAAAGTTTTGGCAAATGGAATTTGGTCTGTGCACAAGTGCAGTGCCCTGGGACTCAGTATGGGGCCAGTTATGTTTAATAGCTTTATCTATAATATGGACAGTGAGTGCACCCTCAGTCACTTCACAGACAGCACCATGCTGGGTGGGAGTGTTGATCTGCTGCAGGGCAGGAAGGCTCTGAAGAGAGCTCTGTAAAGGCTGGATGGATGGGCCAAGGTCAATTTTATGAGGTTCAACTGGGTGAAGTTCTGGCTCCTGCCCTTGGGTCACAATAAACCCACGCAATGTTACAGGCTTGGGGCAGAGTTTCTGGAAAGCTGCATGGTGGAAAGGATCTGGCATCTGGCTAAACATGAGCCAACAGTATGCCCAGGTGGGCAAGAAGGCCAATGGCATCCTGGCCCATGTCATTAATACTGTGGCCAGCAGAGTAAGGGAGGTTATTATCCCTTTGTACTCAGCACAGATGAGGCTACACCTTGAATCCTCTGCTCAGTTTTGGGCCCCCCACTCCAAGATGGACATTGAGGTGCTGGAGCACATCCAGAGAGGAGCAACAAAGCTGGTGAAAGAATACAAATCTTAGGAAGAGCACCTGAGGAAGCTGAGGGTGTTTAGTCTGGAGAAACGGAGGTTTGGGGAAACCTTATTGCACTTTACACCTGACAGGAAGCTGTAGAGATGAGATGGTTCTCTTTTCCCAGATAACAAATGATAGGATAAGAGGAAACAAACTCAAGTTGTGCCAGAGGAGGTTTAGAATTAGGTATTAGAAAAAAAAAATTCTTCTCTGAAAGGGTTATTGAGCTTTAGAACAATCTGCCCTGCCCAGGTTGAGTCACCACCCCTGGAGGTATTTCAGACATTAGATGTGGTGCTTCAGGACATAGTTTAATTGTGGACTTGGTAGCACAGGATTAATGGCTGGACTTGATGATCTTAAGGGTCCTTTGCAGCCTAAATGATTTCATGTTTCAATGCAGGTCAGCCCCAGAATGAGAAATATTTCCAAGTACAGTCCATCACAGATTAGGACTGTAAAGGTGGCCATCACCAATCAGTAGCAAGCCCTAGTGACCAATGAAACTTTGTGATTCAAAATTCCAGTGAAGAAGAGGATTGCTAATTTCTTCAGGTTGCTTCTTGATCTTTCAATATTATTTACAGAATTTATGAGTCCGTATTTATTACTATTGCATAATCTTGGCTAGATCTCCTAAAACAACCTGAGGTCACTTAAAAGAATATATACAAATACTGTCACTAACTCTGGTTCTTGATAGTGCACAAAGGCAGAAATAATTCAGAGATATTTTACCTACAGCATTATTTTTGTTCATCTACTCTTTGTAGGCTAGGTTAAAGTGCTTGCTACACTTAATTTCTTATAATAAACTGGGAAGGAAAAAGAAAAGAAATTGTGATGAAGAAAAACAATGGTAAGGGCATCACAGATACAAATTTTCAATTTTACAAAGTATAATTCTTTGACAGTTTGTGCAGTATACTCAGAAACAAAAAGAAAAAAATTAGATTCAGGAATATTTTCTTAAATATTGATGGATTAGTCATTACTAACAATATGCAAATGCAGTCTCGTTTTGATTATCAATTTATTCATAACCCATTCTTGTTTGCATTCAAAATGTATAATCATTCAAAAACATATTTTTTTATAATCTCTGCCAGATATTTGATTGCTTAGAAAATATTCACTTTAAGATGGTTAAAGATTTTTCATTGGAATGATTTACTGGTGAAAATGTACTTTCTATTTAATCAAATTTTATTTAATTCAATGACCTTGTCCATTAAAATGTCATTTGGCTCATGAAAACAATTTTGTGTAAAGAAAACTTCAAACTGAGGCTCTTTATTATGGAACTGACCCCAACAAAATGCTCTGGATCAGTTGAAATAAACTAAATAAGAACCAGAAAAAAACGCCAATAAACCTCCACTCCTACCTCTAAGAGATATTTCTACCCAAGCCTCCCTTCACTGCCTTGCAGGAGATATAGTTTAGATATCCCTTGTCTCCTTAAGGACTTGGAAACTCAGATGCAGCTAATATTCAGGCTTTTGTCACCTCAGTTGTCTGATGATAAATACAGATCCATCCTGCTCTTAATGCTACTCTGAAGAACATTTTTTAAGCTTTGATAACACCCACTCTTTTTGTTGCTTGTTCCTTTCTAGCAAATCAAGCATAACATTCTTTCTTCACTTTCAAAGCCTTTCACAGCCATGTCCCTCCCTATGTGTTGTCACCTTACACTCATTTCTGGCTCCCATTTCTGCTTATGCCTGCCTCTATTGCTCATATGTTAAACTTAAAATACTTAAAGACACTATTTCTCACATTTGGGAGACCATGTCTTGAGAAGTAGAAGAACTGAGCCCTTTACATCTTTCAAAATTCTTTCCCTCAATGCAAATTCTAATAAAAAGCTTGAAAATAACACACCTGATGTTATGCCAGTGAAATTTCCTAGTAAGCTTTATGTTCTCTTTGTTCCCCCAGGTCTGCATGTGCCCCTTCATCTCACATTTGGACTCAGGTTAGGTTTGTGTGCAGTTCTAGCAATCTGCTTATCTAACAAAAGTGCTACTCCATGACTGGCTCCTGAGCCCTGTGATGATAAAAAGACTAAGTGGGAAAATGAATGATCCATTTCACATGAGACGTTTACCACAATTAATTACCCATTCCAAGGTCCTCTGAACTCTTGGAGATGCACAGATATTTGCATAAATGACTCAACTGGTTCCTGAATAACAACAAATAATATGAGCAATTGGCTCACAGTTGGAGGAATTAGTTGTTGTAAATCCCAAATCAATGGTTTCCATCAGCCCCAATTTTCTTCTTAATTGCTAGTGTGTGCTGTAGCACATCAGTTAGGAAGAACAAAGATTCTAAACAGGATAAAACAAAGCAGATGCAGGATTACCTTTTCAGAGATTGGGCTACAAAGTAACCCGTGTTACTTTTAAGAGTGAGAATGTTTTCCTTTTTGTAATGTCATTAATGATGTTGCTTTTACATGCAAATCAAGAAATAATTAAACTTCTGCCATTTTAACAATAGACATCTGGAAACAACCAGTAAAATAGAAGCTGAATTAAAAGGAAAAAGCTTAATTAAGTGAAGCAAAAGACTTAAGCTTACAGATTTCAAGGTGTAATTAAGAATATAGTTGAATAAATATTGCTTGTAGGGATATTTATTCACATTATTAGTGAATTTTCTTTAAAGGTATATGCATTCCTTTGTGTCTTCCTTCTTTCTATATTCATTTGAGTTCCAGCATCATAAACACATGAAAAACTAGTCTAAGGGTAACCTTTACTCAACTAAGAAAAACCAAAGAAAATAGTAATGAGACTTAAGAATGCAGAAAAAACCAATACTGATAGATAAGACAGCAGAAAAAGGTTTTGAAATATTAACTGGGAGAAAAATATTATCATTCTCATTTACTAGATTAGACAAGTACACCTGGAAGAATGCCATTAGCTATATGGAATATTTTCTACCATATACTGCTTCTATAGCTGTTAAAAGGTGGATTTTTCCCATACCTAGAAACCTTTAGCAATTTCTTTTCTCAGACACTGAAATCACATTTTCTTTTACTATATGAACAGATTCTTTTTGTAAGAGAAAAGAAACTGGATTATCTTGGTTATTACATTAAAATACACTATTTGAAGAAAAATGGAAATTAAATTATATGAAAAACATTTCCAGCATCTTCCTAAATTAATGTAATCAATTAATTAATTAATCAATCTTTTTTCATATGGTTGATGGAATTGCATCTTCAAGATATGCTGTAAAAGTGTATTGTGTAATCAAAAAACCCAGTTGTTTTTTTTTTAACAGCCAGATAATTTCTGCATTGCATAAATGCCATCATTAAATTTTATTTGCTGTGGGGTGATTAGAAAATCTTTTAATGTGATCAGGGGTTTTTTTAATGGGAACATGTTTTAGTTCTTGAGTTATTTTCATTCACTCTCAGCAGTGGAGAATGCACAGAAACAAAGATCACTTCAGATGCAAAAATATAAAATGATATGGAAACTCTTCTATTCCAAATGCACATCTGTAATTCTTTAGGATAAGCATTTTTCTTCCCACTGCACTCTCATTCAGCTCCTAAGTTTTTAGATGTAAGCACTTTCATGTTCTGGAGAAATTATTCACTTCTAACCTTGACATTCTATGCATTCAATGTTGTGCAGGTTTTCGGTTCAATAAAAGTAAAATTGGAATTTTTATAAACATGTACAAACCCATATGCTAATCCAAGAATACTGTACATTCTACAAGAACTTCCATTCAAAATATTTAAAGTTAATTAATTATAAGCATTGGTATAGACAGTAGATTATATAAGACCTTGATATGTAAGGGAAGAATCAAATTCCTTTTTAATACAAAAATCCACTTACATGGAAAGATTCCTATTACATGTACTGCTTACAGATACAATTTGTGTCAAAGTATTTTACATCCTGCTGGAACTCAGAGATGTGGAAAATCTGACTTAAGTACTTGTAGAAAACATATCTTAAAAATAATCGTTTCAAAGTAATAACTTGCTGAAGAATAAGAGCTTTGTGTTGCTGCATTTGGTATTCAGTGAGCAGTCATCCTGTCACAGCTGCCAATGCTGACTGATAAATGTTCAAAAGAGCCTAGAAGAATATTGACAAACCCTCAACTTGTGTGTAATATGGAGATAAGGACACCAAAATTATATTTACTTATGCTCCTAGTGTAGCAGGAAGCTTCACAAAATAGTGAAACTATTTTTTACTACCTTCGTGTGCAATTTTTTATTATTTATTCACGACTGTAAGGTTCAGCTTCTGTACAGTGATTTAGTGCTGGATAGAATTTCTAATCTCCATGGAAGCAGGGGGAAAGAGAGAAAAAAATAACCACCTAAAAATGAGCCTCTTCACCCCCACCAAATCCCATACTTTCATATTAAAAAAAACACCAAACAAAAAACAAAGAAAAAATAGATGTTAAATTTTCTCAGTGTAGGACTGTTCTTCAGGAACAAAGCCACTGAATCTGTGTGCTGTTGTTATTGCACCAGAAATATTAGTATAGATTAAAAACTTTATTCTCTTGACATATGTGGAAAAAAAATCAAGTAAATGATTCACTTAATAAATTATTGAAGCTTTTCAGTTGAAGACCATACATTTTGTAATGAATCACTCTGCCATATTTTGGACTTGCAGTCTTAAAACCATAAATATGAGGGTGATTTTTTTCTCAGCAGATGCATATTCCAGGGGCAATCAGATTTACATGTAATTTGAATGGAAATTACACGAGAACATCTTTATCTAATTTATTTCCGTGTTAATATTTTGCCTGCTGGATATGGTTAAAGACAAAAACCCACAGCAGGAATTTACAAATACTAAAGCCACATGCTACTGATAATTATAGTCAATATTTTCAAGTCTTTCTCTTGACTTCAACAAACTTTGAAGTTGTCTTTTATCCTTTAAAGGAGTAAGCACCATTTTTATTTTCGCCATTTCTCAATTCAACAAATCACATGTGTTCAGTTTCACAGAACTTTATAGCAAATCCTACATTGTTTCAAAGTCTCTTGTAAATTAATGCCTACTCCAGAACAAGAGCTTCAAGAATGTGACTTTCTTGATGAGATTTGCTAGGGTTTTGGGTGCTAGAGGAGCAAGTCTTTTCCTACAGAGATTTGAAATATTTGTATTTTATTCCAGGTTTTGGTGGGGAGAGGGAAGGAAAATACTCTCATTGAGGAATTGAATTGTAATTCTCTGTGCTGCTGAATTGAGGTTTATATGTCATATATAAAGGGATGGTTTGGGTTTTTTTGTTTTTTTGTTTTTTTTTAATGACACAGATTTCTGAAATGCTAGCTAGTTCATAGAGCTAATTTGATCTTGTGAATATTTTTGTGGCAAGGACAGTCTGGAAACGTAGCCAGTGAAAAGTCTTTCTTTTTTCTCTTCATCTTTCTCATAATTTGGGATATAAATCTTTACAGAGATGCATGATATAATTTTTAGGGATGTACATTAAGAGCCAAATTTTGCCTGGAAGCCATGCAATACTGCCAGGTGTAAAAGTCATAAATCCTGCCTATAGGTGAAGCTTAATAATTCTGCTCTAGTGACAAAGCACAATTTTCAGAGTAAATATCACTTTGGTGATCAACTTTCCTGCAGGAGGAGCAGGCTCCTTTCTTCCTATCCATCCTCTGCAGACAAGCACATAGTTCATCTTTATCACAGTTACAGGTGGGAACACTTTCCATTAGTCTGTGACTGACAGAATAACTTATCTCAAATGTCTTTGTCCCTCTATAGCATTTTCTCCACTAGAAGCTCTTGCCTATCCAAGGATACTCCTCCTTTCAGGAAGAGAAATAGGCTAAAGAGAGATCCACTGGAGAGGACCTCCTTGGTCTGTCTAGTCACCTGTCTTAGAAAAGGCACAGAAATTACTTAAGTAGCTCATATTTAAACTAGACAGCATAAACAAAGCATTCAATCACCACTTAAAATTGTCAGGAATAAAAACCTACTGTAATTATTGGCAAACTACTTTCATTTAAAAGTGTGAAACTCAGTTATATTTGAATATAATGTTCAGCTTCCCCTTTCATGTTTTTTTGGTCTTATTATATCTTCAACTGCTAGGCTGGAATGACAGTTTTACTGGTGTTTTTCCTGCTTCTACACTAGGATTAAATTATCCCTAATTAACATTATGATAAGCTGAAGTGACTCTGTAGCTTGAACAGATCCCACAGGACAGAACAGCCATAGACCACCTGGGGTCACTTAAGAGGAGCAGTGTCTGTGCCCTGCTACATATGGGCACAGAATCACAGAATCAACAACAAAATCACAGAATCAATCACAGAATCAACCACAGAATCACAGAATCAATCACAGAATCACAGAATAGGGAGGATTAGAAGAGACCAAAGTCATCCAACCTACCTTGCTCAAGCCAGGTCACCCTAAAGCACATTGCACAGGATTATGTCCAGGTGTTTCTTGAGTATCTCCACTGGGAGAAACTCCACAACCTTTCAGGGCAATCTGCTCCAGTAGGTGGTTACTCACACAGTAAAGAAGTTCCTCCTCATGTTCAGATGGAACTGTCTGTGCCTCTGTTTCTGCCTGCTGCCTCCTGTCCTGTTGCCTGGCACCACCGAGAAAAGCCTGGCTCCATCCTCTTCTCTCACTCTCCCTTCAGATAATTATGTCCGAGGATGAGATCCCCTCTCAGTCATCTCTTCCCAAGGCTGAACAAGCCCAGTTCCTTTAGTCTTTTGTCATGAGAGATGCTCCAGCCCTTTCATGACGTTTGTTGCTCTGCACTGAACCCACTCCTGGGGCTCGTTGTCTCTCTTGTACTGAGGAGCCCAGAACTGGGCACAGCACTTTAGATGTGGCCTCAGCAGGGCTGAGTAGACACCAAATGGAAAAATCTTAGGCCAGACTTTAGTCAAATATATATATATATAAAACTGAGGCAGTCAAACATATTTCACCATCACTTTCATTTTAGTCATACCTTTCCACACTCAGTGATCTAAATACAGGTGTTTTGTTTTCAGCGATACTTAATAATCATTGGTGATTAGACACATTCCATTCTGCTGGGGCAACATACTTTGCCAACAATAATGCTATCCAATCCTCCCAAATCTACATGTTTTGTGAATTGAAACATGCAAGCTTTCATATCATGAAACACATTCATGAGGTTTGCAAGTAGAAGGGGACAAAGAACAGAGAGAAATGAGAAGCATATGAACAAAAGGGGATAGAATCCCTCTTCTAAAACATATATAAAAAGATAACTAAAACATCCAAAATCCACAATCATTTGTCAGAACTCACTAATAGGCACCAGGTATCCCATATTCAGATTTTGATCCTAACAAATGTAAGGACTATGTGCATATTTTAGGAACCTTCTCCCTACAGCTAAATAATCTGCACTCTGGCTCTGCTTGCTTTGCTTTCAGAGTAAGGAAAGAACTAGTAAGGACCCATTAAAATGTATCCAGAGTCAGTGCAGCTTTTGCAGCACTATAATGTGGCACTCATATATTTTGATGGAGTAACTTTTCAGCCCTGATTTCCAATATCCATATATATTCAGCTGCATTGCACTAGTGTAGCTTCCTCTGATTGTCAGAAACTGGATTAATGAGCCATGGAATCAATGGAGATATTTTTCTAATACAAGGACTTTAATGAAATTCTAATTTGCAGCATATATGGTGCTCATGTTTTTGGGGTACCCTGAACATATTAAATAAAATCAAACTCCTTTCAGTCTCACTCACTATAACATCCTTTCACTCTCCTTAGCAGATGGAGAGTTCTAAACTTGAAAGTTTTTGTAATTAAACCTCTTTAATTTATGTTTTCAAAGATCTTTTAATAAATGTTCTGGATGAACATTTATGGCTCCCTGTCACCCTCCTTTTTGTAAGAATTTCTTAAGCTATTAGTCATTTCCTTACCATTGAGTCTAAATAAATCTTGTAACAGCTCAGTGTATTAGAATTGCAGTAGTCTCCAAGATTGCTGCAATACTGATGAATTCCCATCCCAAATTGTCAGCTAGTGTATATTTTTAGACAATCTTAAAGTACTATAATTTTTATAACAAATGCAGTTCACATTGACCTGTCAAAGCTTAGTCTCAATGCACAGACACTGGAATACCTTTATGCTTATACAAAGTCACATTTTTCTCATAGGTTAATAATCTCTGTGTACTTTATCCTTTCAGAATTATGGTGGATGAAGTCTGTTTGCAGATGGCAGGCTTTTCCTCACAGAATGGTTGCTGTGGAAGTTTCTGATCTATGGTATTTTGCGGATATGTGCTTGTCAGAAGCTGTTTTGTGACAGATATGCTCTGATTAAGGTTTAGGGCCCTGGGCCAACTGCATTGAGCTTTAGGGTTTATTCCAGCCCCTAGTGTGGACTGGGACATTAAATTGGGTTAAAGTTTACTGTCCTCCAACCAGAAAATTTCATTCCTGCTCCTTTTTGCATCAGGTCTATCCCCATCCCCAGGGAGCTGCCCAATGGCAGGGCTGGGGCTGCCCTGGTGCAAGGCAGTGGGGTGAGACCTCTGCAGCCCTGGGTGTTCCCTCACTGCTCCTAGCCTTCAGGAAGCCCCTGGCCCCTGCCACTCTATTTTTGGAGTAGAAATTACTTTAGGAAAAAAAAAAAGAATCATAAAAATGTACCTTTATCTTATGGCCCTACTTTTTATTTTAAGCAAATGAAATTATATATGTAACATAGAAGGAATTGCCCACACTAAAGATGTGTTTTCCAGGTACTTTGCTTTATATGTGATTTCATTTTTTCTGAATTCTTTCCAAAATATTTCAGAGGAGTAGTCTATATACCTTCAGAATACCATAGCCTGGGAACATATTAACTAATACATTTAATACTTTAAAGTAGGGAAGTTACTTTACCATACCTTTAATGTCAGTGTAATTAGTTAACCTGATTGTGCTGATGCTTCAGCTGACAGATGTTCTTCTGTGCATGCTGCAGTGATTTCAAATATGGTCCCAGATTTTTCCACAGAGTGGAGGAATGTGAACAGACTTCATTCCACTGCTACTAGAGAGCAGAAGACTTGTGTTACTATGACCACAAAATTACTAAAGGTGGGCTATTGTTCTCAAGATCTAATACTTGAGTAGGTTTTTTTTTTTTTTGCAAACAGCCTTCAAGTCAAAAAAATTATGCTAGCCAATGTTAGTTGAAATGATAAAATCTTCAAAAATCATGGTTTTAATCTATTACCCCAAGAGGTGTAATGCAACAGAGTAAATATGCTGATTTGGAAAAATGCACATAATTCAAAATGGTAAAACTTACAGCTTTTTGACCAGTGGGAAGCCTCATGGTGTTGCTGTTTATAAGTGGACTACGTGCCCAGCATAATCTAAGGAGAAATTAGACTGAATCATCCCTTTGTTTTTTTTTCTTTAAAATGTATTTTTCCTATTGAGAGTTTGCAAGTAGACGTATTTCTTTGAGGTACTCACTCACATCACTGGGATATTGCTTATAACTATTGCAATAAACTATAGCCACATGAAGAGCTTAGCTTTATTAATGAAAGATAAGCACATGCTTAATAGATTTAGGATGCTCTTGAAATTAAATATGCATATAAAGACCTGATATATTAATAGGTTAGCTGAGAAAACAGTTGATCATCACTTCATCCAGAAATTATGCTGTACAAAGTATAGATGCCTCTACTGCATAATTACTTATTTCTGGAGCTAACCAGGGGCATGAGGATGATGATAAAACATGTTATTCTAGAAAACAAAATTATGCATAATTTTTTTCACTTTTTTTTATACCTATAGATTGAGAATGTTCTGGAAAAAACCAAAAAAAACCAAAAAAAAAACCAAACCAGCCAAAGGCAAGCAAACAAACAAACAAAAACAAACAGAATAAAAGACTAATATAGAAACAGAGGAATAGATTCAGAGCTGCCTTACTCTTATATTCTGATATTAGAGACTCTGAAGCCTATTGCAGTCCCCACATAAATCATAATATCACCATCAGCTCTTCCAATCTATCTCAGCAGCTCTTCCTATTCATAGCCTCCAGACTGCAGAATGCCTTAATCAGTCTCCTGCCAATATGGATCTCTCCTCTGTACCAGAATGCTATTGAGGAGTCCTTGGAGAATTTTAGAACCTTATAGGGTAACTAAGAAGACAATACACCATTGGGGAGCAAATAAAGGCTGTCATATCTGCTTGCTCACCATTATCAGGCAGTTTTTCTGTATTTATTACATTTGTTCTGTAAACAAATGAATTATTACTTTATTACATTAGATTAGGATGAAGAATTATGCATTTAGACCATCATAACCAGCAAATGTTGCTTAGTAACTCTGCCAAGTGCTCAAGACACACTTATATACAAATATTTTCCCCCTTCACCTAATTGCTCTCCTAATGAATGATAATAATGCATTTATATTGATCCAATATAAGAGCAATAATGCATTAAAACCACAAGTATTAACAATGACTTCTAATTACACAGCTTTATATTAATCAGCGCCTATTCTAAGATTCTTAAGATAGTACTTTTTTATAAAGTACTATCTTAACATGCTTTTATCAATCATGAGTATTTCTTAAATATACAAAATGGGTGGTGGTAGGAGAAAAAAAATCATTTTGTAAACCAGCAAATCATTACAGTTACTCAAGAAAGTAAATCTTGCCAATAAAAAGACTTATTCTCTAGAACAATCCCACAGGGATGTAAGTGCTACATTAAAGGCACATATTTTTCTTATAAATCCATCAAGCCCCTTCAGGTTTACAATAATTAATTAAATTACTTAAACATCAGAGAAGAATTCTGACTGGAGTTTGTGCTCTGTGCACCTCCAAAGGTTCAGAAGTTGCTTGTGATAAAATTAAGCACCTAAAGGAACTAATGCTTATTGTAAGATTATGTGAATTGGGAAAATCTTTTGAGAGAGTCTGCATTTATTCTGCCTATCCAACAATCCTGTGTTACTCCTTTCTTAGCATGAATACATTCCCTAAATAAAGTATTTGGCATCTTTATATATACAAAGCTGCAACACTTTATATATATGTATATATTCAAAATATTTTTTTTACAAAGGAAACTCAGCCAATGCCTTTCTGTTTTTATTAAGATGTAAGGCAAATTCTAAAAAAAAATCTGACAGGCAAGGTAAATTCGAGTCAGTTTATCCAAACTTAGTATTTTAGGGTGGCTCTAAGATTTCATTTTGCCCTTACTGTCATAATAAAAGTGAAGACCAGGAGCCCAACAAAAATCATTACCTCTTCACACTTCAGAGAGTTTGTTGTATTGAGAGTCTGGTTTACTCAACTAAACCCATGTCAGGCCCATTTATGGAAAGCTCAATAAGTACATTTATCATGTAGTTGCTCTTAGGTAATTCTAAAAGCAGTTAATTGGTATCAGAGAGGTGAATGAAATTTTCATTGTGAATTTGATTTCCAGTAGAATTTCACAAGAAGAGAGGAAGACATGGGTCTATTTTGTCTTTTTTGTCTTAGATTCTGAAGGAAGAGCAATACAATAGACCCACCTCTTGTTCATTAGCTGGCTTTCAAACTTGTGAATGCACAAATGGGATCCAAACTGGTATCTCCTTTGGGAGAACATTTTTGGGCCACCTTTGTTATCATTTTCAAAAGGAGTAGACATGTCTCTTGGTAAGGATTCTGTCTGCATTTGGGTTGATTTTTAATGTATCATTTGTGTCTTTAGATAAACAGCAGAAAAATCTAAACAATCTGAAAACAAAATATATTAAAAATCAAAATCAAAATATTTTGAGAACATTGGAAATTTACCAAAAATATATATGAAACATGATGGGTAAAAATGGAAATGGAGAAGGAATTAGAAAGCATTTTTGTATAAATCCAACTATTGGCTTTTCTTACAATCATATTTGACATTTCACATTTTGTCCCACTGCAATGTATTTGGACAAAATTAACTTTAGATGTGATTTAAATATTTATGGAATTAAAAAATACATTTTCATTCTTAGTGAAATAGCAACAAATTCTTACCTGTTCTTCTCTTTGTCTCACCTCTGTAATTGCAAAAGATGTTTATCTGAAAGGTGTTTACCTACAGCACCTGAGCAAATCAAAGCCAACATCCTTGTTTCCATCTCCTGTGGAAGGGATCCCATGCTGGAGCAGGGAAAGAATGCTCAGGAGGAAGGAATGACAGACAAGTGACAATCTGACACAACCCCTATGCCCCATCCTGCTGCACCTCTAGTGGGGAAGAAATAGAGAAAACTGTGAGAAAAGCTTGAGAAGAAGAAAGGGATGGGGGTAAGGTGCTTTTAAGGCTTGGGTTTATTTCTTCTTTCTTTGGTTTCCATGATTTCTCTAACTCTGAAGAGAAGGTATGGGGAAGAAGACTCACAAAGGGCACACAGCCACCTTCTTTGTCTGCCTGTAAGAATCATGACTAGTAAACTCAGATAAAATCTGCTGTAACTTATTGCCTGGCAAGTTTTATAAAACCTGAAACTTAAATAATAGCTGTTACAAAAGATAATATTGTATGTAAAAGATTTAAACTAACTTAAAAAAAAAACCCAAGCCAATCAAACATTCCCCCCTGCCACACACATATCAGCACAGTACTCTTATATAACATAAATTTCATAAATATTGAAGGATAAAAAGTTTTGATCCAAAGAAAATGCAGAAGAAGGTCTCTTAGGACAGCATGACTTTTGAGAGAGTTATCATAGGAAGAATAATAATATTTTTATCTTCTTATGTATAGGCTTTATCAGTGCTGAACTGATAAATGAATCTGACTTTAGCCATATACATTTGGTTAGGCAGAGCTGTATTCACCAGATGATCTAACACACTGAATACAAACACATTGAATAATTGTACCCTTCTAATTTAACAGAGAAGAGACAGTCATACAAGGATTAATTATTTAATGTTTCTGCCCAGCTTGAAAACACAGTGTTGCTCCTTTATCACTGTTAGCTGTTAGCTATTACAGATGCATGGATTTCCTTCAAAAAATGTGGGCGTGGGGAGAAAACCAACAAAACAAACAAAAAAAATCAGCAAATTGTGATATAATTATATTTTTATACACTTCTGTATACATTTTTATGTTAGTTTAAAAATAAGTATGGTCACAATGTTAAGGAGTATTGAACTGTTACTCCATTTAGTTAAAAGTGTAGGACAAATTAATTCATTGCACAGATTCAATCCCAGCACCTACATCTACTCTTCAGCCTCTAAACAGAGAGAAGAAATATGGGAAAGAGAGGAAAAGGAGTAGAATATAGTCTGTATGTGAATTTGCAAAAATTATATTTTTTTAATGCTTCAGAAAATGCAGTTTCTCAGTTTTTCCTCCACAAGGTGACCAGAGGTTTCTTTGTTTATTACTGAACTGAACCTTGAAATAACCATGTGTTTTTATTCACAGGTTCAATAGAACATTGCTTTAGGGTCAATTTATACTTTTTTCTATCTTTACATTGGTGTGCACCCATATATGTCTTGGCTACATGCTGTCTAGTCTTGGAAACAGTACAAATTTCTAATTTGTATCAGCATGAAATTTTCCATGTAAATATGTTATCACAATATAGGTGGTTTAATTGGGGCATACTATGTCACTATAACTGATCTATTGAGCTTCCTCTTGGGGAACTGATTTAGCTTTCTGATAGTGAATGGTAATATGGTAATAACCACTGCTCAATCAGGACAGTAATTAGCATCAATTCTGTTTAATTGAACTAAATTTAGCTGGAGTGAAGAAGTAAAGTACTGATTAACCTCCAAACTATTGATCAGTGCCCACTACTTCTCCAAAGACATGAAATGATTATATCAATAAAGGACATAAATGTTTAACTTTACAAATCAAACAGTATATGGAAATACAGTACAGCATAAATAGTATTCCTACATGGGCAAAGCAGTCTGAATACATTATCTCTGTAGTCACGATTCCTTTTCAAATTTAAATTGTCCAACTAAAATTTACATAGTTGATGTAAATTACTAACTGCAGTGTTTTTTTCAGTACCTGTACAGAAAGCATCACTCAATTTCACAACAACTTTGAGAGAGTGATGAATTGTAAAGGTAAGGCATAGATTTTATAATGTCTGAGAGTAATGATACACCAGAGCAGGAAACTGCTTGACACTTGATCACTCACTATTCTCATCCCTATACACATACAAATATGCCAGAGACAATGGGTTTCTTTTCTTCTGCACAAGACAAGAATATGGTGGCATATGCATGTCACAAATGTAGATTTTCCCAAGAGCAACAGCTGAGAGTTACATCTCTCACAATAATTAGCATCTCTGGTGATTTAGTCACAAAGTACTGGATTCAAAGAGCTCAGCATAATTCATCAAATTTTAGCACCAAGTTGCAATGATTTTAAGAGGATTTTTCTTCTTCTTTGTACTTTCAGGTACATTTAGGATTCATTATTATATTTTTACTGTTTGTTTACTGAAATTTCTATGCAATGCCCACTCAGGAAAATATCACCTATCAAGACAGGATGGCTACTCTTTGAAAAAATAACAATGACACATTTTTCCCCCCTAAAGTTTCTAGGCTTGTTTAAGACTTAGAGAGGGTCAGTGGAATTTAAAACCTTGCTTTTTACCTACCCTCAAGTTAAACCAATTACTTTTCTCATATTTTTTTCATGAGAATTTCCTACCGAGATTTTGTATCCTTTTTGAATATTTTCACCAACTCCATCCAGCTGCAGTTTTCTGGAAAAAGCAATTTCATACTAAATGTGTAAGTGCAATCCATAACAAAATAACTTCTCTTCCTTTGTACTTCAGTGCTTTCATACAAAGGTATGGATCTAACAATATTATTCCTTTTCTGTCTATACTGAATTTCTGCAGCAAGTTTCAATAATTTCCAAAGGTAGGCAGGTCCCTTTGCTATAAATAAGGACAACAAGGGGGTACATCCAGCTGTTCAGGATTTTTCTGCACAGCTAGGATGCTTGTATATAGTGTGCATGTGTCCTAATATAATCCCAGCCATCAACTAAACCCCACACAACCACCTGCTCACTTCCCCCATGTGAGAATGGGGGTAGAGAATAAGAAGGGTGAAAAAAAGAAAATAACTCATGGACTAAGACATAATTTTTTTAAACACTTCCTGTTGGCAGGCTGTTCAACCATCTCCAGGAAAATTTGGCTGCATCATATAAAACAATGACTAGGGAAGAAAAATGCCATCACTCCAAAAGTCCCTCCTTCCCTCCTCTTCCCCTGGCTTTCTATGTTGAGCTGTATGGGATGGAATATCCCTTTGGTGAGTTGGGATCAGCTGCCCCAGCCATGTCCCCACCCATCTCCCTGTGCACCCACAGCCTGCTCATTGGTGGGATAATGTGAGAGGCAGAAAAAATTGTCAGCATTCTAAACGCAGTTTGTAAAAACATTTTAAATTTCTATTTTGTTTTTTATACTCTGTTAAATTATTTCTGTTATAACTCCCATAGATTTTCCAGTCAGAGATTTTTTTGCAGCAATTTCTCTTGATGCCATATGTTACCAAGTAAAAACTACAGAGAAAACAAATGTTACTAACAGCCCTGGACTGTGACTGCATGTGCAGACAAAAGGGTGGATGACCTGAGAAAATCTGCAGAAAAGATTCTAGCTCAGAGGCATACAAACAATGGCATCAAATACATGGCTTTTGGCCAGTTCAAAAATTTTCAGAATTCTAAGGGCAGTTTGTCCTGTCATATTTTGATCTTTTATTCTTCAGTTTATTTCCTAAATTTGTTCCACACACATTGCTCTTTCTCTTATCCTTCTGTCCATTCTTAATTTCTTTCATTTTGTTTTTCTGTTTCATTTATGGTTTACTCTACTGTTTAAACATACTATTAATCCAAGTTATATTTGCCATTCATTCTTTATATATCCAACCCTTCATTTTCTCATTTTATATCTTATTTGTTTGTATTTCTCATTCCTGCAAGCTTTCCCAAATCAGGAATCTTGCAAGCATGATTTCAGATACTTCCCCAATAAGCTTGAATACAAACCTATCACAGCAGAGGTGAAAATTGTGTTTAAATATATTTCTTCTAAAACCTTATTCTAGAGTTAATTGAAACATTTTGCTTGAAATTAACTCTTAAAATTTTGATTAAGCGAGGAATTTATTATATGTGCTGCAGAATATGACATTTCTGTTAAAAAAATCACTGTTACTGATTTTGAGTGATATTTCATAATATATTTCACTACATATTAGCCTTTCAGATAAGGATATTGGCTTATAGCAGTCTAAAATTTAGCATCTTGTGCACAGAAAAAATTAGGATTTTTTTTCTTTTCCTCAGCAATCGGAATACCAGCTGACATATCTTTGAAATATGTGGTTTATAAACAGCAAATATCTGTATTTACTGAGGTTTTTTTTTAATGAAGTTTTTTTTTAATATTTAAAACTCATTTCAGGGTGAAATATTCCTATTGTGTCAAGGATGAAGGTATTTGTTTTCATCATTGTCAGGAGGCAGATAATAGGGAATCTTGAGAGCAAGCAAACAAACAAATTAATTACATATACAATCCCCTTTGGTTTTGGTAAACTGGATATAAACCCCCCAAAATCACTGGAAAAAACAGTCATGGCATTTGTCTGTGTGCTTGCCCAATGAAAACTCTATGCCAAATATAAAGTTCCCAAAAGGAAGCAGTTAAACTTCACTTCTACTTTGGCCACACAGTATAAAAATCTATTGCTATCAGCAGAGATTTCTTTTCAAAAGGAAAATTTACTTTCTAACAAAAAAGAATTAATACCTTTTATGTGATTTACATTCCTCAGATAAGAAGTAAAGAACAAAATATGTTTGCATGCAGATGAATTTGATGAACAAGTATTTCAAGGAAGCAGAAATATTTCCTTATTTTGTCCTGACTACTTTGCTATTTGGTCTCTCTCTCTTGGGAGCTATGTGGCCTGTAGAGACAACAGTCTTTGGGGAGTCAGGGATTAATTGATGATAACTGCAGTGTTTCTTCAGAATTATTAGAGTATTCTGAATCAAAAATGTATGACAGATCAGTGTTTCTGTGAAAATTTTGATCCACTGCCAGAAAGCAAATATATGGGGTGTCTGTCATCAGAAAATCAAATTAAACACTTATAATTAAAAAGTAATTCTACATATTAAAGAAAAAATGGTGTTAATAATTCCAGGATAATATAGTACAGTCCCATCAGTATGTTTTAAGGCATTCTCAAGTGCTACAGCTCAAAGTTTCTTAACTGTTTAATGGATGCCACATTTCTTCTCCCAGTTAAATTCAGAATTGCCTTTTATATGCAAGTAAAATGCGAATAAGCAGTCAGGCTTTTTCTATTCTCTCTTTGTGTGAGCACTTTAGAGAGTGACCTTTGAAAACAGTAGCTTAGAATATAAATGGATGCTGACTTTCAAAGCTTTTGACAAAGTTAGCACACTGAGAATATGCTGCTATGAAATTAGCAGTTCTGCCAGATGGTTTGTACCTGCAAGCTCTGCCATAATTACAATAACCTCATCATATTCTTGGTCTTTCATCACCTTGAATATTTTTATTGCAGTTGTGCAGACATCTTTAAACATTTCACCTCAAAGAGTGGAGCTTTCATTTGGGTGAGAAATTGCATCATAAAACTGTAAATTAAGAAAATTAATAATCTCATATTATGTCTAAGATTTTGGGTTCCTCACTGCCAGCTATTCTTCACAAGGGAGATTGCTAGCATATTTTATGGCTCAAGAGAAATTTTGAGATGCCCTGAACATGGAACTTCCATTGAGTATGCCATATGTTAGGACTTCTGAAAGATATTCAGTCCTTGCAGCTAGAACCAAAATCCACCACCATTCTAATGGAAACATGACCATGCTTTTCCTCTTTTTAACTGTCACAGAAAGAATGAAAGCTGCAGGCAAAGTTTATCAGGGCAGCAGTTCTGTTGAGTCATGAAACTCAACCTCCTTGCTCTCTTTCTAAACTCTTTCCCAAAGAGGAGTCTAGCTATGGTTGGATCCAATCCAAGTCCCCAACTTGGTCAACAATTTATGTATAAAGGACTATATAGGAATAATTGATCCTTTATGTGAATTTATCTTTCATGACTATTAATAAAAACATATAAATACTATGTTTATTTCATGTAAACATAAATATGTTGATAGAAAGATAATTCATTTAAAATTATTATAATAATTAGACTAAAAATATATTAATCAGAATCAACACAGTCTAAGTAGTATAAATAATAGTATAATGTCATATCTGTGAAATCAATAATGTCAAAGCTAGCTTAATAATTAATAAGTAGAGATTCATGTTACCTACCCATGCCAATGACTGTGGGCAAATCTCTCATTCAGCCTCAGGGAGTAATTTTTTTCCCTGCTCTAGGCAGGAATCTCCACACACCTCCAGAAGGAACACTTTAAGTTAGTGCTATAAAACAGTGTGACTGAGCTTTTATAGTATAAAGTGATTGACTGTCAATCAAATGTTTCTAGGCTACCCATGCCAGCTCAGCAGCCTTTAGCTCAGCAGTTTTAGTACAAGATATCAGTGCTATCACTTCTTGGTTCCTTCATCAGGAACTTTGCCATATCCTCACCAGTTTCTGTTTCTGTCAGGAAACACTATTTTTCACATTCTTATAACTTTTAACTTTAGGATTGCAGAGTCAGGCTGGTCTCAGACCATAAGCAGTGTAAGCCCAATGCTGTTTTACCCCCACTTAGGCAGAGCATCCTGCTACAATAATGCATTTCATTATCCTAAAGCAGTGGAAAGGCAAAGGAGATCACTCATTGTCATTCTCCATCAATATTGTTTAGATTAGAAGAACCATTATAATGTCACACTTCTATCCCATACTTGTTTCTAATCAGGTTTGTTTAAAAGAGTTCTCATTGGGAATCCATTTTAATTCAGACTATGCAGTGAATATCCACGTAAGAGTCACATTACCTCGACCTATAAATAAATGTTCATTCAATTTGTGAATCTTGCAAAAAAAGTTCATGCCTAAAAGAGGGCTCTACCTAATCAAGTGGTTCAGTGTCATAGAGGTTAATCTGCAGTCAGGAGCATTAGGTGCTGATGACCAGTATCCATCTGAGGTATATTTCAGGGGGGCCTGCATTAGACTGGCTCTATCTGTCCTGTGAGGTGCTGTGAGGAGCCCTGAGGACAGCTCTTGGAGCATATCTTCCAGACAGTTGAGTTCAGACATTTCCATAGTGTGACTTAAAGCATATAGGGTACAGCAGGATAAGTCTCCTTCAAAGCTGATTTGGACTCAAAGAGGGTTAGGACACACTCAGGGCTGGTGGCTCTGTGCAACCACAGAACTGCACAGCAGAAGTAAATGCATTGCACTTACCATATCATTAGCAAGTCCCTACAACTCTGTGCTCCTCTGAACAGGGTGATTCTGTTCCTGAGACAAACATGGGTTAACATCTCAGATGACATCTAGTAATTTTCCATGTACAGTGTTAACTTGTCACAGCAAAGGAAGACAGTAATCTGGTGAGGAGAGGGGCTCACAGGGCATCATGTGCTCTGGGGCACATGAGTGATCTGAAGCAAGAGAAGAGTGAGATTGTGACCTCTGTAGTGCCAGTGAAACACACTCTCCAGCTTTGTTCACGTCTTTGGAACAGGAAGATTTGATTTGAGTTTCTCTGTTCTCTAACACTGAGAAAATGGCTTGTTTTCTTTGTGCTACATTTCATTACTTATGAAATGAGTAAACTACCCTCTGTGCACAATAGTTGTAAGGATAAATAAAGACTGTGAAGTACTTTTATACCACTCCATTGTACAACACATATAGCCATGAAGGAGTGAATGAAAAGACAATAGTGAACTTAATGTGTAGTAAATACTGTATGGAAAGAAAATGCCCTACAATGATTCTTAATCTTGTTCTGCTTGATGATTTTTAAGTTTTCTGACTAACCCTTATTTCTAACTCATTACTATGTTAGAGAACTAGAAAAACAACTTGTGATAGTGAAAAAGGGTATTTGGTCTCTTTCCTAGGCAAAAAAAATTCAGTCCTTCACAGGGCAAATAATGAAATTTACTGTTTTCAGAATGCTGTCAGGCTAAATAAAGAAAAAGAACGCAGAAAGCATTTTGCTTTTGTCTCTTCCATTGCCATAACTCCTTGCTCTTGACTGTGACAAGACTAGATAGAAAAAAGTGTGAGGAAGAAGTGTGATTATATGGATTGTAAGTGGGTTATATCCTTTTAAATATCAATACATCATATGTGCTCACCCACTGAACAAGGCCTGCCAGCCAGCTGCCAAGCTGTTTTAAGTCTTGCTAACAACCCGTCAGTTAACAAGTGGAATTGCTGCCTTCTGGTATAGAATATTTTGTCTCACTCCCACCTGAATTCACTCCACATCAGATCATTTCAGCCTAGATGTAATAGTAGATGGCAAAGTAATATCCAGCATATTGATTTAATTTAATGCATCAGTTTCAATAAGTCATTATGGGTAAAGTTCAAGTCAACCCTTGCTGTCATACTTGAGGATCCAGAGCTCTCTCATTCATACATAAAACTATAGAAGTTTTATTTTATTATAATTAAATAGTCTTGAAAAAGCATTTCTCTTTTCTGCTTAAGCAGCTTGCAGGGGTGGCCAGAGGGAAGGCACATAATAATACAAAGAGACAATATTAGAGATTGAGTAATAAGAGAGAAAGGAACTTTTCAGAGGTTTCTGGTTGCATTTACATTATCTGTTGCACTCATGCTCCAGGATGCAGTCAAACCTTTCATTGTCAGTAAAGGTGAACAAGAAAGGCTAAATGTTTGCCATGGCACTGGGTAAAAATCACTTGAGAGGAATCACATGGCCAGCTGAATCTCTGCAGTCTATGATGCTGGGAATGTCACTGTGAATGGACCTAGTGCTCTGTTGGGTGCAGAGTCATGAAAAGCTGGTTTTGACCTTCCTTTCCACCAACATTATAGGACTCTGTGCATATGGCAGTATAATCTCTCATCACATCTTTCAAAGAAAGCAAGAGTGAGCATATGCTCGACTTTGAAGGAATGAATACAGCAGAGACTGCCTCTCTTTCTCCCCATTTTGCAAAGGCCTTTATGAAAGCTGTGATAAAGTGTTCTGCAGGAAGAGAGGCAGAATAAAGAGCAAACGTTTCTCAGAAGTAGCAATAGTTACACTCATGCAGATAGCTAGGGGAAAATGACATACTGTATGGGATGGAGGAAAGTGAAAGAACAAGCACACTGAAAGCCTAAAGCACTGAGGTGCCAGTGTTCTCCTCCAGCCTGACATGAGCACAGCGAGGAGAGGTGCTGAGCTGAGCTGAGCAGGGATTTGGTTGCAGGGAAAAGTGAAAAAGGAGGGCTGTGGGGTGAGACACAAAGAGGAAGTAACTCAGTAGGAGGAGGACTTCTGGAGCAAGTGGCAATGTAAGCAAGAGAGGTACTCCATCTGCAGAGTTTTGTAGAGAAAGTGTTAACACTGGAAGCTCCTGCTGAGGGTTCATTTTGTGCATGAGCTAAATTCTGCTTTAATTTTTAAAGTGTTAATCCACTGGGTCTGATTCTCATCTTACAATATTATCATAGAGATATAATTCATTGGATTTCTTGTCTAAGCATCCAGGTGCTTTTGAATGTAATTTGGGATATTTGTTGGCTGATCCTATATTTTTGCTGGACACAGGTATTACTGATTATTCTTGCACTGTAAGTGTAAAGATTCAGGTTTACAGTGGAACTATAATTTAGAAACTCACATTCTGAAAATAAACTCTCTCTATAAACCCTCTAAGCAGCAATACTGTGCCAAAATATTTATAGAGGAAAAAAAAAAATAAAAAGACAAACCCTAAGGATGCACTTCCATTTTACAGAAAATACATTCTAGTAAAATTTAATAACTTGCATAAGAGTTATATTTTGAGGTTGCTGAATTTATATATTGCCTTTCCATGTTTGTCTACATGAGAAATTTAATAGCAGAGAACTGATCTCCTTATTAATGGTTCGACTCAATCATTTTGCCTTTCTGATTGTAAATTCAACTTACAAAGTATCATACTAATTAGCAGTTTGTCAGACCAGTTGAGTGGCTATTTCTACAAAAGCAATTTAGGTGGCTCCTAAGTCAAAACTAATGAGCTGCTCCTGTGAGATTTTTGCCCAGAAGAGCTGACACTTCTGGGGATTGTGTGTAAGATTACACCATCTTTAAGATATGTCAACATCTTCAGAAGCAGTAAGGAGTGCAGATTTTGTGGCTCTATCCAAACTTGCTTTCAGCTGGCTAGCTTTGAAAGAGAGGAGACTTCACTGGTCTCAGATCAATTTAGCTGCCTGAATATTGTCCCAGGATCCTGGTGAACTCAGGTGCCTGGACTGACCTTTAAGCTGTAGCAGCAGCAACATTTGAATTCATTGTTTTAAACCTTGATGGTGTCCTGTAAGATAATTATTCCATTGAAGTGTAACCTTAGGATCAAAGTGCAGATATACCAAAAACAACAAAAATTAGGAATGTATACCATGCAAGAAACAAGAGCAGATCTTGATCTGGAGAATCTTCAAAAGATCCTTTCAAATTTCAAAAGATGTTTATACATCCAAAAATAGTTCAGCCCTCAAAATGCTTTATTTACAGTACACTTATGTACTTCTGCTGATTTTAGGAGACATTTGGGTCAATATTTTAATGGCTTTTCAGGGATAGAATGGTAGTTTCTTGAAAGTTAATGTTATCTATTCCTACTTGGTTTGTCAGTTGATCCCAATTCCCCCTTCTCCCTCTATTATTATTGTGCAGCTCTATTATTACTGTGCAATAATCAGTTACAAAGCACTATTTAATAGATAAAATAATCTCATAATTTTCATACTCCTTCTAGTTGTGTAACATGATTGCTGATGTCTATCCACCTAGATTCTTACATAATCCCACTGGGTAATATCACTTATATCTGTGTAAAAATAGAAACCATTAAGAACTTTCACTTTCTTTCTTTTTTCTCACCCTGTAGCAATAATTATCTAGGCTCTTTAGGGGTGGGTGAGAGACAGAGAGGTAAAGGAAAAAAGTGGAACTTATTATTTCATAAAGAAGTTAAATTTTTATTTTTTTTTTTAAATTTTATTAAGCTTGGCTTTGTTGTAATTCCAAATTAAGAACAGGTATATTTACAGTCTCCATGAAAAGGCCTGTTCTCCTGGTAAACAGCTCTGCTTCTGGAGAGTTCAGCAGTCCAGACTAACAAACAACCATGATTATAAGATTTTTTTAGCTTTGTAGAGGAAGCTAAACAAAGATACCAGATCTGAATATTAATCTGAGACCTGTGGTCATTTTTCTTCAGATATTTTAAGTTGGTGTTTATGAAAGTTCTCCCACCCCATAAGTTTTCCCTACATTTTCCAGTGAAGGATAGAGTAGTTTCAGCAAAATAAAAATGTACTAAACCATTACTGAAGAGAGAGAAAAGCAATCCTGAATTTTAATAAGAGCCAATATCATTGAAAGGTCTCAGTAACAAGGAAAACAAGGGAATAAAATATGATAAAAATGCAAGAGCTGTTGTGAGCAAAATATAAGAAGAAGCAACAGTGACCACTGATCCAGCAGATCTGCATAACTTGTTCTGAGTCTGAGGTAAGGTCAAATTCTGTCTGAACATAAACTTCATATATTGGTCAAACATCATGACTTCAAACTATTGCTCTCAGAAAACAAAAAACAAAAAAAAAAAAAACAAAAAAAAAAACAAAAAAAAAAAAACAAAACAAAAAACAAAAAAAAAAAAAAAAAAAAAAAAAACACAAAAAACAAAAACCAAAAACACAAAAAACAAAAAACAAAAAAAACCAAAAAACCCCTAAAAAACCTTATATATATATATAACATATATATATATAAAGTATATATTATAACATATATATAATTGTTTTCAATTAAATTAGGTACAGAAAGAGTGGGGGAAAACCTAGAAAATTTGATTTGAAATGTGAACATGTTAAAATATAACAGTACTATTGTTTATATGACTTTCTGAAGATAGACTTTTTTGTAAATTTTAAGAGTTTTTGTTGACAGAGTGAAGCTGTACATACTCATGCTCTTTAAGAGGCAGATGTGTCAATACAAAAGTATAATCTCTATTTCATTTACTATTATGGGAAGACAATGGTCTGTTTTTCTTGGGATAAAATGACCAAGAGGGGATCTTATCATGAATACAAATATCCTAAAGCAGGGTGTCATGAAGATGAGCCAGGCTCTTTTCAGTGGTGCCCAATGGCAGGACAAGGGGCAATATGGGGACAAACTGACACACAGGAAGTTCCATCAGAATATGATGAAAAACTTGTTTAATGTGAGCATTCCAGAGCACTGGAATAGGCTGCCCAGAGAGGTTGTAGAATCCCCTTCTTTATTTAGGAGATATTCAAACCCTGCCTGGATGTGATCCTGGACATCCCATTCTGGGTGAACCTGCTGGAGGTGCAGTTGGGGATTATACAACCTACAGAGGTCTCATCCAACTCCAACCATTCTATGATTCTGTGAGAGTAGAGAGATGAAGAAAAAGAGAAGATGATGTCAAGGGTTTCTTGCACTATGATATGTGGATTTATATCCTCCTTCAAATGTGCCCTTTTGTCATTTGTTATTATTTATTTATCCCATCAGTAACCCTGTTTCATTTTTAATAAAATACTGCTTCCCCAAAAGTGAGACTGATGAAATTATTTACTGTAAATTTTGCACCTTTGTAATCCTTGTTTTCTCCTTGTCAAATCATTTATAAAATTATTTCTATCAGGTGATTAACTTTTTGCAGATGCTGAGAGCTATCCAGAAGAATTATCTCACTGACTGTAATGGTGCTTCCCATGTCTGTGAGTGTTCCTGTGAACAGGGAATATACAAACTGACCTTGTGACTGTATTTATCTGTCAGTTTGCATAACTTTAATTTAGGAATATACTTTTGCAAAACTGTCCCTTTTGCTATCTGCTATCTGTGATATGTTGTCATTATAATGACTGCATTTTAAAAAGCAAATGCATTATAGGCTTTAAAATGTGCATGAACCTTTGTTTCTGTGAGATAGCAAGAGAAAACAAAACGCAATCTTTCTCATATGACATAAATTTTGCATGGAAAAGAGTTATTAACATTTTTCTACCTTCTTTGCTGTGAGGTCTCTGAAGAACATGACAATATGGGTCATATCTTCCCTTTACTTATGCTATTTTAAAACTGAAAAATCTTGGCCAGACCCACTTAAAAATTGAAACTGGAAATTTGTTATCAAATTTTGATACCCACACTCAATAGTGCATTTTTTTTTCTTTTTCTCCAGGTTATCTTTAGAAGAATTTGGATTGTTCAGCTGAAAAAGAGAAGGCTTTGGCCTTCTAGTACCTGAGATTAGCCTACAAGATTGATGGAGAGAGACAGTTTGCAAGGACATGTAGTGACAGAACAAAGGGAATGGATTCAAACTGAAAGATAATGCTCTGTTAGGAGAAAAATCTCTGTTTTCATGGTGGTGAGGCACTGGAAAAGGTTGCTTGGAGAAGTTGTGGGTGCCTCATCCCCAGCAGCGTTCAAGACCAGACAGGATGGGGCTCTGAGCAAGCTGGTAAAGTGAAAGGTGGCCCTTTCCATTGAAAGGGGGTTGAAACTACATCTTTGAGGTCCCTTTTCAAGCCAAGCCATTCTATGGTTTTGTGGTTTTATGATATAGATTAAAATTCATCTTAGTTTAAAACATGCAAATATGACAATGTTGCATTTAGTTGAATCTTTCACTTTGATGCACCCTCCAGCTCTTATCTCCTCAGAATAATAATTAAAACAGAAGAACCATTGATCAGAATGACTGCAACTGAATATTTTGGAATTTCGTTTAGTCTTCAAAGAAAAAAAAATATTTTTGACCACTATTAAGATGATAATTCTCACTTTTAGATATGCACTATTAGAAGTTCCTTATTTATTCCAGAACTTTCTATTCTGTTACAGCCTGAGAGTAGAATAACAGGTAAAAAGTAAAGAAATGGACGTTCAGAATTTCCTTCAATGAAAACTGAGGTTTTTCCCCCAATCTTGGCACACATTGAAATCTTCTCTTGAAGTTAGACAGGGGAGACAAAGTCTAAGCTAAGATGCAAGATAAAAATCTATGGCACAATTTCTTATATTTCTTTAAACCCTCTCTCCACCTCAGGGACTGGTTTCTGTTAAGCAGCTTGTCAGGGCACCCTAAATAATGAAATCTTATTGATTTGTTTTATTTTTTATTCTAAGACAAACTATATTAAGTGCAAGAATGAGGTAGAATTAGTAGGCTTGTCTCACAGGCTAGGCATAAAGCTCATATACAGTATGAGTTACAGTCTCCCAGAAAAACTAGAGTAATCTCAGAATAATACAATGATATAGACTATTTCAGAAATCAGTACTACTTGTATCTGATACTAATCATAACTTCAGCCTCTTCAAATCTAATAGTTAAGCACAGTGAAATATGTGTCTAGGATCTGAATAAGAACATCTATTTCCTTGGAATAAATTGTAAAATGAGTAGCAGATAGCATCATTACTACAAATGATGAACATTTTTAATGTTTGGTTATTCCCTTACATCAAAATTCTTATGCAGAATGGATGTTTCTTTATCTGTTATTTTCTCTTTTCCAAAACAAGACAAAAAAAGGAAAAGAAAGCTTAACATAATATTTTTTTAAAAATTAATGTATTTGCTTAAGGAAAAGCATGTTTTTTGGAAAGTTTTTCATTAAAGCATTACGTGGTACTGCATCAGTCAGTCACATCCAAACAATGAGATGTGATGGTTTCTGCGCTCCAGCAGATCCCTCAGCTGCATCCCCTCAGGTACAGGGAGTGCAGCCAATTGCACATGGCCTTGAGTGTCTTCATGACTATGATTAAAACCTGATCTAAATTGATGAGGTTGTTCCCTAATTGTAGAAAGAAAGGATATAAATGCCATGAAACTGTGTGACACCTCTGCTTCAAAGAGTCCAAGACTGGAAAAAAACTAGTTCCATCAAACAGTTCCTCTGAATTAGCATTTTGCTGTGATAAACTAATAATAATTGCAACATGCATAATTACAATGACTGCTGCATGGCCAAGTTCTCTCTAGGTTAATGGAGTGGGAGAGCAACTGGGCTGTGACTGCTGGATGCATTTTCCATTATTTGTAGGTTAGGAGAATGTAAATAAAAGGCACAAAAAAGATGGAATTGACAGAAAAGAAGATGCAGTGAAATCAGAATATTTTTTTTAAGTCTTGTATAAGGGAGGAAAGATGTTAAGCAATTTACATAGATAAGCACAGTAACATATTCTTAGATCTTCATATTATGTTTCATTTTTTATGTAAAACATTCTTGCATTAATTCAAAGTACTCAGTGTGGGCTTTATCTGTTAGGAAAAGTTGGAAGTATTTATCCATTTTGTTTAACTAGTTTTCTATCTTTAAAAAGTTCTGTTAGATATCTCTTTCTAGCTTAATTTTTAATGTATCTTTGATGGAGCCTGAAGCAGGGAGAAATCTAATTATCCCTCTTTCTTCATTTCTTTCTCAATTTCTAATAATAAAATAAACCTAGTGATTAAGGTCACAGAAAATTTGCTGAAATTCACACCCAACTCCATCCTATCTAAATTGGAGAAAACATGCTCAGTACAATCCTCATCAAAGCTTGAACAGTCCTATATTTCTGGCTACACTGAAAATCTGGCATAATTGGGAAACAACAGGGAAAGATGACAGGATGCAGAGAATCTACAGCACACATCACACTGTCAGATGGAAGCTGGGCTCCTGGAGAGCCTCTTCTCAGAGCAGAGTCTGCACCCACGGGCTGGATGCCTGAGCTCATCACATAACACCAGCATCAGCCTGTATTTAACAGAGTGAGAAGGCTATTGATTGCCTCAGGTAGACATGCAAAACCTTTCCCTGGTATCTCAGCTTCTCTTGAGATTTGAATATTAATTCTGGATTGACAAGAGACATCTTTTTCCACAACTCTGTAACCCTCCAGAGAATGCTTGATAGATTCTTCCTTTGCATGAGAATATAAGTAATTTATTTATATTAATATATGGCTGGCAAAATAGGTCAGGAGGATGGTGCTGCTGCTTTTCCTGTTGAAACATTGCCTCTTGGTGGACAGGTGTTTCCAAAATTTTTTGGCCAAGAAGAGGATATGGAGAAAGAAACATAAATTTGAGAATAGTAACACAGTCATTCAGTTAGAGTCTAAATTCCAATTTCTATTCTAAAATATGCAGAGAACTAAAATGTATGTAGCAGCACATAAATTTATCTGAGAGAACTAGAAGGTGAATGCCTTTGTGAGTTTGCAGTTGTTTCCAATCACATCCCAAGCATATGAGTGACATAAATTCCACGCTTGATAGATGTTCATGAGCTACTGCAGCAATGAAATTTATGTAGAAAGAGAACAGTGTCATTAAGAAAGAGATTCTTATATCATAATACAAACCTACATTACCTCAGCCTAGCCACTAATCTTTGAAGAGGAACAGGAATGCACTGTTTCTCTCCTGGAGAGACAACCATAATTCACACCACCAGTTTTGAGTCTCTAATTGGTCTTTGTGCTTCTGAACATGTGTCAGGGATTGCTACAGCTATTGTATGCAGTCACAGGAAGATAAGAAGAAACATTCTCAGTTTCCTAAGCATCCTCTATTTTCTTCCTACAAAATATCAGGAAAATGGAGTCCCAAAGAAATGATATTAAAGCTGTCAAAAAAAAAAAAAAAAAATTCAACGTTTATATTTGCTTTATGTTTCCTACTGCTATTGTTTCTTAAGCTCTCCCTAGTGACTGCTACATTAGCATGGATTTACTATTGTTATGAAATATATCATTTAATGCTGACTCCAAACTCTGTAACAAAAGCTCTTCATTTGTGGTATACTTAATCTCATATGTTCTTACCTCCAGTAATATATTCAGAAGGCTTTCTTAACCCAGTCCAGAGGGTACCTTAAATATTGAACCAACAGAATTTAGGAAAACATTGCCTCTCAAAACATTCTTCCTATATAAAACTGAGCTGGGCAAATCAATGATAATGAAAAGTAGCTATTTCCTACTATAAAATAATTTTTTATTTGATAAACAAAAAAGACCCAATTGCATCACCTATTGAGTAGTTTTAAATTTCATATCACATCATTATCTAGTCAAGGTATACCAAATAATGCAAGACTTTGGCAAGATTTCTGCAGCTATTGTCTAAGGATCAGATTTATCAGGTAGTTTCTTTGATGTATCATCATAAAAGATCTTCAGCATGAAGCACACTTCCTTGCTGTATCCTAATGATAGTTTTGCTTTACAAACAACAGACTTAAAAGATTCAGTATATAACAGTGGAGGTTTTATTAGTGTCACATTTACTCTGGATTTCACATAAACATCTTTTTACCAGCAAAGTTAAAGTTAGCTGGTAATGTCAGTACTAAGTGGGAAGATTTTTAATAAACTCATTTTTTTATACACTGACATGCTAACAAAGGATGTTTCAACCTCTTGAACTTACAATGCAATCCAGAATCAAAATAGGCTGTGTATAAAACCTGTAGTAAAGCCCTGAACTCTGAGTTTTGGCAGTTTTGAGAATTGGTTTTGGTTTTCTCTTTTATTTTTTCCTGGCACAACTGACACTGTGATGTCAAAGTGCAATTATTTTATATAGAAGTGATTGAAAATAATTCTTCTTAGGTGTCAAGAAGTCTCTGTCTAATCAAACTTATTTCAGACAGACAGGAGCCAAAAAGAAAAGTTATCTTTTAATAAGTGCTGCAAATCAGCTAATTAAAAAGTATGACAAGAATGCTTTTTGTGATTTATAACCAATTTGTGTCTCCAAAGCCTTTTTCTGGGATAGATAATTAATGCAAGAGTTGTTGAAGGCCAGAAGACTTAGTACAGTTCATGGCATCATTTTAAATTTTCTTAAAAGTAATTATGTCACGTCATATACGAAGGAATTTGATTGTCCTATGAATTACTTAGGCTTTAAGGAGCCTCTGAGCTTGAGAAAATAAAACTTTAGTATTTTAAATTAAATTCTAAGCCTTCAAGGCTTGGTGGGAACAAAAGCACAAATTCTGAATGTCTTTTAACAAGCTTGGAAAGAAGCTTCTAGCTATTCAAATGAAGTTTTTAATAACTTTAAAACATGTTCTTAACTTTTTTGCTACGTAAGCTTCTAGATGCATTTTCAAGACCTCTGCTCTAAATCTTCTAGTCTAATAGTTTTGCTCTTTTCAAAAAAGACAAATACGACAATAGTCAGAAAAGTTTTTGTGCTGCAAGTCACAAAAGATTGCACCTTGCTCTAACTATAAAAATAATGATAGATAATATGTTATTTTCCTATTATTTTAATTATTTTAATTTTTTTTTATTCAGAAGATTTTTGTGCCTCAGAGAATCAAAGCTGTCTTTTAAAAAGTCATTAATTTTACAAGAAAGGGTGCCTGCCACCTTCACATAAAAACATTTAAATAAGACTACTTCTTCCAAGGGATCTCTTATCATTCTTCAATTAAAAAGCTTTTTTGGTGGCCTTCACATTTATGTAAAATTGCAGTTTTTGCACTTATTTCCCCTATTTCTGCACAACAATGTATACTGAAGAGCTGCATAGAGCAGTCAAGGGCCTCAGGAGGCAACACTGCAGATGGGAGCACACGCCGTAATGTGAATCTCAGTCCCTGGGGCTTAGACTTTGACTTTGTGGGACTGCAGATGTATTTATTCTCTGAGGTTCAGCATCACTGGATGTGGGAATTGTAAGTCCATGCAGTCACTGGCCCTCTGATCACCCATCACATGGCATCATCACGATGCAGCTCACCCAGCAGTGGGGTCTGGTGAAAGGCACCCCTGCCCATGGCAGAGGCTGGGTCTAGGTGGTCTTTAAGGTTCCTTCCAACCCAAACCATTCCATGACTCTGTGACTGCTGCCTCATATCTGATGAATGCAGGTGCAGTGAGATGTTTGCAAAGCTACTCTTTGTAAATAGCTGTTTTGCATTGTAACACTTCAGAACTGTTCTGTAAAAACTGACTTTTAGGAATACAGACAACATTGTGAAGTCCTGCTTAAGGTTTTACTCCTGGGATATATTTTCTGTACTATTTCAAGTCTCCCATAGCAGTGAATCATACCCAATTCAAGGACTCATTATTTATTTTCTCCTTTGCCAATTGCAGCTGACAGCTTCAACTGCTCTTTAAAAAGCAGCAGCACAGTGAGTGAATTTTGATCCCTGGAACAAAAGGCTGTTCCCCTTTATAACTCTGGAGTGGTGTCATACAAATTAGAACAGGAGATTAAGATCAATCCATCATCAATAATCAAATGACTCACACATTTATTAAAATTTTAAGGTACAGGTTTGATGTCCTCTTTCTGTGTTTATGTTGAGCCACAATTTCAGAGACATTTCTTGGAGAGCTCTAGAAGGAAATAACATCCCTTTTCACTGTCTCTTTCCTGTGAAAAATACTAAACTGCCATACTTTCAGTAAAAATCAAGACATATGGAGTGCAGATTTTTGCAGTGGTTTTATATGCTATCTCTGTCCCAGAAAGACTCTCCAAAATAGAGCACAAATCTGCATAAAATTTAATAATTAAAACTTACATCCTATACTTCATTTGAACAGTTTTTTTTTTTCTTTTGTGAACAAAAGAAAGCATTTTTTGTGGTAAGCTCATAATAAATCACATTTTAATTTAATCTTGGCAATCTGTAAATATTTTTCAGCATTATTCGTTTTAGAGAGCTGTGGAATCAAAAGAATTATCACTTTGTTTATGACCCTATTCTATTTATATTTGCCAGATATTCTTAAAGGAAAACTTGTCAAAAATCACTTTTATCTACTGTAATCTGCAGACTCAGCTGAATTTTACTAGAAGCTGAGTGTGCTCAACAAAAGAAGAAAACAATCAATGTACTTCAAAATCATAATCTAGGTATGTATGCTTAAATCCTTAATACACTTCTCTGAAAAATCAGTGTTTTTCTCTTTCTCTTTCATTTTCAAAAGATACTCTCTTCACCATTCAGCAGAACTAAATTATGCACTAGCAATTTCAGCCTAATCAAAAGGATTCTGAAGAGCAAAAAGAACCCCCTTCTGAACTGTTACTGTTATCCACAATGGGGCACTCAGGCTGCAAGAGTTAGATTGCAGCACTTTAATACAATCACCTGTTCTTTTCCAAGACTACACCAGAGAAGAAACGATGGGACTAGCAAATCTGAATGCATATTATGAATAACTCGAAGTGTGGCAGGGTTCATATGTAAAGTTAAGGCTCAAACTTACAGAAAATGCAACTGGTTGCAAAGTTCACATCTGACTTTAGAACACTAAACCTGTCAGATTTCAAGTGTTTGGACACCACTGTCAGGCATACGTTGTGATTCTTGGGGTGTCCTGAGCAGGTCCAGAAGTTAAATTTGATGATACTGATGGGTCCCTTCCAATTCAGCATATTCTATGATTTTATGACTACAGGTGGCAATTTTCAGGGACATTTAGATTCTTCTAAAGTTTAATCTTGGTATCAGTTTTATAATATTTCAAGAATTATAAACTGTTGTATGGACACTAATATAAACACATTTAAAGAATACATAAAAAACCAGTCAAAACTAATGATGTGACCACTAATGTGGTCAAAACCACAACTAATATAAATTAAATACCTGTTAGAAAGTTTTGAAGAAAATCTCAATTATGAGAGACAATTAGAATACTTTAAAATTATTGCTAGTGTCTGTCTATATTCCCATAGTATTTGCAACCATGTTACTGCAGTTCAAAGATTTGTTGAATGCAAAAAATTTTCATGTGCCACACCACTCCATTTAATGGAGTGTAAGACATAACACATCTGATGTCTTTATACATACAACTATAATTAGGGAATAATGACGTCTTTTGCTTCTGTTTTTCCTTATGTCATTCAGGCAGATAGGTTTCTGTGAGTTCTATCTTCATTCCCTGTTGGGCACTTTGAGAAAAGTAGTTCTGTACTCAAAAACAAAGAGGAAGAAAAAAGAGAAAGATTAGTAGAACTTTTTTTCAAAGAATATAATTTTTCAAGATGTTTAAATTTTCACTGTCAGAAATGAATACTTAGTATTTTTACCTAGAGAAGAAAGCAAAATAAGCATTATGTGACTCTAGTTTGAGTATAAAGTGAATTATATAAGCTAACTAACATTTCTTCTATATTCCAGATTTAATTTTTGCCTTTTTAACCCCAGGTTTCATATACCAGCACAAGAGACTTTCCTTGTGTTATCACACATACTTTACAAAATGCATGATTTCAATTGGCAAAAAAATGTTAAGATACGTGAAAAAATAAAATTTTAAAAAATCCTCTGTTCTGATATTCTAATTCAGGAAGTGTTAGATTTTTAGGCTACAGCTTCACATGACTTCAAACTCTTTGTGTCAATGTCACTGATCTTTCCTATCTTGAGCTAAAATTGTGGGTTTTTTCCAACTATTTCAGAGACTACAGGATCTCTGAGCAGCTTTAGAGCATCTTTTTACAATCTATATATCTATTAAAATTGAAAGCTGTCATAGATTTTCAGTGTCTTTTTATTTAGGGGGAAATCTGGACAAATTGTAGTTCCAGCTTCATATTTCTTTCTTTTATCTAACTGAAAATGGCCAGTGTATATATTGGTGCTAAACTTGTACAGGGAAATCAAGACTGTGGTAAGGGAAAATGTGAATTTTTGCATTTGTGATCTTGATCAGGTCAACATAATGCAAAATAATCTTTTCTTGTCTCTTTTGCCAGGTAAAATGTGATGAAAATAAACAACCTCAAGGTGCAATGGGAGATTTAGGTAGGATATTAAAGAAATGTTTCTTTCCTGAAAGTGTTGTCAAGCACTGGAACAGGTGGTCAGGTTGAATCACCATCCCTGGAGGGATTTAAAGGATGTGTAGATGTGTAGGCATGTGGGGACACAATTGCCACATCTTTAGTGGTGGACTTGGCAGTGCTGTGCTAATGGATGGACTCAACAGTCTTAGGGGTGTTTTCCAACCTCAACAATTCTATGATTCTATGACTCCATGACTTAACAATAAAACAGAAGTGCATAAGATTGGTTTCTTGAGGATGATGAATCTGATATGTGTTTTTAAAGGCTAAACTCTTAACTTCAGTGCTATTAAGTGGGGGCTTTGCCTTCTTTGTTTTTTTTTATTTTCATTATAGGTCAGTTGTTTTTTTTTTGACAATGGAACACTACTGTGAACTCAGTGCAGTTAATACCAGAGATAAAACTAGTTCTGTTTGGAATTGATGTTATCTAATATGTTTCCCTGGGACTAAGAAAGGTATTAAGGAAAATAAAAATGACACCAGAGTCTATTACAACCCAAGTGCAAATGATTTGTTCATAGAATTATGAGAGATGAATCAACCAGTCTGAAATAAAAACTGTTCTTATTTCAGCTCTTATCTGTGGACTGATGTTACCATCACAAGTAGCTTCTAGAAGATTTTTAACTGCAACATAGCAATTTTATGAAGTGAGCTGCAGAACAATTTATACATGATATATAGCTCAATTTTTGCAAAACATTTGTCAGATGACATGTCAATCACAGCATGCTAGTCAATGTTCAGAAGGAGGAACTCAATCTTCATATCTCAAAATATCACAAAGAAAGAACAAAGGACGATGGATGGGAGAAAATAAAAGGATGGGAATGAAATTTTGCAATGGATTATTTTTCTTTGCTTCATTCTCTGTCTCCTTTGTTTCTTCTTTTTTCATGTACCTTTCTTTGTCCCTTGATTTTGCCTTCATCTTGCTGTTGTATTTTTTATTAATAGCATACTATTATTGTTCCTGAATCTTTCCAAGTTTTTTCTGGGGGCTGTTTCTCATAGCAAATAAAAGATAAAAGCTAGCTGTGTTGCACATTTCTTCTCTGATTTCTTTCATGTTTGGACTTCCTTTCAAAAATATTAATAATTATAATGCTCTACTAACATCTCTATCTTGTCTATTCTTTGTCTAATTGTCATCTTTTTTCTCTGACTTCAGAGATCCAGAAGTCCAAACTGATGTCTTGGTTTTTTAAAGACTATTTAATTCCCTGGCCATGAATCAGTTTTAAATTAAAACAATGAGTTTTATAATACTGCTTTCAACTGCAAAATTTTTAAAGTCTTGAATACTTTGGCTGACAAAACACGACCCCATGGGGCACAGGTCCTCATCTATTGCATGTTAAACAGAAATCTTTGGAAATGTCACATTGTACCAAATCATTATCACAAAAGCTGTTGGTAATACTGAGACTAGTTAAGAGAAAATGAGAGTCTCTGAAATGTCTGAGTCAATAAATAAGTTAGGTATAAAATCACAGACAAACAAAGGTTTTACAATGAAGCAGCTTTAGGAAAGCTCTATACCTGCTCACTGCCATCAGAGCTAGATAAGGTGACCAGTGTAGTTTTTCAAGTGAACAAAACTCAGCAACAGTGAAGGTAATGCACTTTGACATAATAGATCAATTTCTTATTAATATATGATGCATATGAACTTGCAGAATATCTCAAGTGCTAAATTCAAAAGTCCTGGTCTCCCAGTTTTGTCCTGTGCCCAATTTCTGTTGTGATTCTCAGTGTAGATGGTCAAGTTTTAAGGCACAGCTCTGCCTTAGTGTCACCTCTCAATAGTTAATAATTTTATAATTTGAGAAGGCAGAAATTCTTTTGAATGCATATAGAGTACAGATTACAAGAATACATTCTGATGTGAGTTGGAATTGTGTTTGTATCAGTTCATTTGACATGAGGGACTCTCAGTTTCCTTGCAATCTTTTACCTGCACTGGTGCCATAGCAAAGTGAACTAGGATGACCTGCCCATATAGACCAAGGTACTGTGCTAGAAAGTTTTGTCTTCTGGTATCAAGTACAAATGAGTTCTTAATTATCTAAATATACAGCATGATGTCTCTTTTTTTTTTTTTTTTTTTTAATATGAAGTTCCGTATTTCCTGAAATTTATTTATTTTCTCATATGCATTAATTTATTGCTAATGGTTTATTTTTTCATCTTCCTATTGAAAATGCTTCAGAGTGAGTACATGTAGCTACTTCAGGTAATCACAGTACCTTACAAGGTACATAATTATGAGTTTCCAATCTGAATTATGTACCAAAACACAGTTACTGAGTTTTACTGTATTACTACCAATGCAGCCATGATAATTTTGCCATTTCTTTTAAGTTAGTATTTTTTAGCTTTGTAACACCCACTGCTGCATTGCATCAGTTTTTTTAATGATGGATGGAGGTTGCTATTGAAGAGCTGTGCTGTGAATGCTCTTTCCCAGCACTTTGTTTTTTTTCTTGCCTGTTGTGTGCCAGCTTCTGAGATTCCAAACCCACTCACTTACTGTAGCCTACTGCAGCAGATGCTCCTAGTATTTCTCCTTCACCAACTCTGAAAGCTCTATGGCAGTAACCACAACACAGTCATTGCTGCTGCTGCTTTGCTTCCTTCACCCTAGACTGCTGTAGTCCCTCATTGCAGCTTCCTTGCTCCTGCTAGAATTCCATGTTCTCTACTGACTGTGCCTCCATGCATTTGTACTCTTGTCCTCTGTTAAAAACAGTAAAACCTCATCTTGCTACTATTCAAATCTGGGTGATTTTATTGTCCCTTCACCACCTTGCATTAAATGAGCTACTTGGTGTTGGCTGAGGTCTCTGTTAATGAGAGCTGGAGAGAATCCTGGATGTTTCTTCACAGCAGGTGACAAACAACTAGTTTTCTGGAAATCTAACTCCTTAAAAACTCTGCTTACTCAATGTAAGATTCACAGTCCCTGCACAGGTTAAGAAAACTGATCCATAAAACCAAAGTCTCAGTTCTCTGCATAATAAATGGAGGTAGATTCCTCCTAATTGAGATGCTCTGAAGTGCCCTTTGGAGATGCTTACTTTTATTCTTTGGATATATAATGAGGCTAGGCAATTAACTGTCTCCCAAATTAGGTGCCTAATGTAGACCCCATGAAAAAAATCCTCTTCCCTTGTTACAGCAGAACATTACGCACTGCAATCTGTAGGTCTAATGAAAGTCTTTGGAAGAGGCCCCAGCTGGAAAGAAAAATAACATTTTCAAACAGGTTCAATTTTATATTCACATAATTTTTTTCTCTTTTTTAAAAATACATCAGTCAGTGAATTTCCAGCTAATTTGGAATTCTGCATAGTTGACTACCTGTGAATCATTATTATATTCTATGATACCTTTTATGTCTTTAAAGAAATTCTTCTTTTTGAAGGTCATTTTTCTTCTCTAATGTTCTAAATTATTCCTATTTTCATTTAAAAGGGGTCCTTATATTTGCATCTGGGGGCTAAATTGCATCTAACATGCTTATTCTATCTTGACCTAGATTTAAACAAAAAAACCAACAACCCAATCTTTTTCCATTAACATGCCAATTATGGAACAATCCTATTATAATGCAGCATGAGGCACTAGAGCTTTTTTGTATGTGATCACTGTAATTCATGCATCTTCCAAGTTAAATATATGGAAAAGGCATAGGCTGCTACAATCCAGGAGTTTTGCCTGCTGCCATGTGGAGGATACTGTAGGTCAATGATGCACTGGTGCAAAGGGCACTCATTTAATACACTCACTGCTTCTGCCATCATCTAACCACACATCTTAGATGCATAATAAACACAGCTTGTGTCTGGGCTTGATCACCATATCTAAAAGGCTGTAAATGGTTTTTTTCTAGGTTTTTTTTTAAATCATGAATGAAAAAGAATGACAGATATTTTAGAGTTGAGAAATAAATAGTAAAAAATAGGCTAACAGGACATCTGAATTTAGCTAATTTTCATTACATAAAACTATTTCTATATTGATTAGTAGCAAATGTTAATGAGCTCCAAAAAATCAAAATTGACCTGTAGATATGTCTTGTTCTTGACATGTATATATATGCCTATGAAAACCTTGCAATATTATATCACTATAGCCAGCTTTCCACACCACCAGTATTTAAGTCTTATAAGATACCTGCTTTGTTAATGCTATTAAAATTTTGTTTTGGTCTTTTAAGCTACTACTTAAACCGAGAAAAAGAATATGGGATTATATTGTTTTTGTTTTACACAGTGTTTTGCCTGTCATAGAAATTAAATTTAATCTGCATTATTAGTAACTGTCAAAAGCATACTCTGAACAGAAGGCAAATACAGCAGGTGGTAGAAAAAGAAGAGATGGCTGAAAGCAGAAAAGCAAAACAAATGATTGCTAGAAACTGCTAATCTAGTTCTGAATAAATTTAAGACAAATTAAAATACATGCAAAGCTTTCACTGGAGGTGAATACTTGACAGAGAAGGAGATAGACTGACCAGTTCTTGTTATAAGACCATTTGTCAGGAAGCTCAAGTGCTAAAAACCCTTGTATATTCTAATTACTTTAATGCAAGTTGTATAAACTTAATCTGTCAGATTTTTGAACCTCCTAAGTGATGGCTCATCAGACCACAAACTTGCAGCACAAAGAACTATTGCTCTGTTTACTGACACATAAACAAGGTGATTTTTCAGTTTACTCTACTTTTCAGTGGTCAATTGTAATTTTTCTTTGCAGGTAGTTAGCATTTACATGACATTTCTTGTGACAATTAGAGGTAATATAGAAAACACTCTCAAAAGGCATATGAAAAGTGAAAAAAAATATCAGGCTGACAGTTTTATATTTTGTAATCATCTGTTTTTCAGTGGCATGTCAAAAAATGGTGTGCAGACAGTTAGGATGTTGCCAAAGGAGCGAAGTCTATCAGTTTCTTTTTTTTTTCTTTCATTTCTGATGATGTGTTCAGATTGAGAGAAAGTGCCAAGCCCTTCTGCAGTTCCCTAGAGCCTGGAGGGCAGTCTGCCTGGAGTCTGGTGCAGAATGTCACTTCTCCCAAATCTCACTTATACCTCATGCTGGATATTCAAAATAATTGATTTTAGAGGTGGGAAGACAGCTTGACCTTAAGCCATTAGGTGGCTACTGCTAAGCAGTTATTAAAATTCTCTCTAATCCCAGTGGAACCATTATCTCACTCTCTGGTAAAACTCTGAAATTACTTGGCCTAACTTTGTTAAAAAATCAAACAACAACAACAACAACAACAACAAAATATTGGCTTGAAATTCTAAAGCATGTTAGCAGAAGCTGAAGAAACAAGAATTGCTTTGTTCTTGAGTTCTCTCAGATGTGTATCTTATAGCAGGCAAATAAATGTACCTTCAAAGCTCAGTGATGCTTCGATTGTCCACTGTATGATTTCTCTGTCCTAACCATATGATATGTATCCTCTTTGCTCACTTCTTTATTGAATTCTTCATAGTTGAAACACATGAAAATGAGAGAGAAAGGGATTTAGACAAGGCTCCACACAGATGAAATGCCTCCTGAGAGGAAATTCCACCGTTGGAGAGTTCTAGCACCCTACAGACAAGTCCCCATGTCTAATCTTTCACCTCCCTGGTGGACCAAGGGTGTCAAGTGACCCTAGGCAGTGCAGGGCAGTCAGGCTCACCTCCTCAAGCGCTGAGGCTGTAACTCCAGTTACCCAGCCTGCCACTGGAGCCAGTGGGAGCCAGAGCAGCCATTAGCGGCATAGCGGAGATAATGCCAGGATCTTTTAGAGTGCTAAACTTCACAGGAAAGGAGTTACAGAAGAACTCCACAGGAGCCCTGCAACACGCAGGGAAGTTAGTGTTCAGATGCAGCAGCGTAATTAAGGCAACTGGGGCACAATGTTTCACATTGTTTAGAGCAAATTCCTCGATAAAGTCAGTCTTTGCTTTTGCTTTGCATAGAAGTTGCTTTTCCCTTTTGACAATTCTATAGGACAGATGGTCTCAGAGCTCTTTCACTACTATGCAGAGCTCTGTAGAGAGCTCTATTTTTTCCCCCGGTTTTGTTGTCTAAATTAAGTACATTTTTAAATTTCCACAGTTACAATTATTAGTTGTACTTAAGTAAGTTGTCACTTTCTTTGAGGACTGAAAATGAAAAGCTTTCATCCTGCTAGACTTCTCAAATCAACTTAGAGCTTACCTTTAAGAGTTTTAATTAAATTGAAGAGACTGTTATCTTCCTGTTCTTGTAACACTTTTTTTTTTTAATAAGAACTCTATGGGCCGTTCACTTAAGACATGGTCCTTTGTGGGTCCCTTCCCACTCAGAATATTCAGTGAAATCTGTGAACTATGTCTCCATTCCCAGCTGCATTTGAAGCATGAGTAGGAATATCTTGCTCTTTTTAATATGTTTCTCCATCTTTTAAAGTCTAATTATTTTGATTCTGTCTAACTGGAAAAAAAATTAAAGACTCATTCTGTGACCTTCCTTGTGCTCTCAGTTCTGTTAGGGATGTTATGCCTTGCAGCACAAATTTTATGAGATAGTATAAATCTCTTGTATTACAGAAAAACAAAAAGAAACACTTCTTTCCTGCAATTTAAAGCTAGAGAACTTGAAAGAAGAATAAAGCAAAATAAACTGCTCTTTTTTCTTTTGTTTTCATTAATAAAAAATTACTTCTCTTTGTTGACCTAGATATGTATGTATTCCCCTATGCAGTCTGCTCTTAAATTCTAAGTTTCACAACCATAAGTGGGCATTAAAAGAAAAAAAAAAGGACCAATTTTTTAACAGAATTAACAATTTTATGACTATTAGCTTCTGCCTTAGCAATATATACTGATAAAACAAACCTAACCTTACAGTTTAAAGTGTAAATTCTTCTTGTTGCCATAGAGAATAGCTCCTATGCAAACAGGTCTGATAATAATCACACATGATCATGTGGAATAGAAAAGGAAGGATTTATCTTTCTTTAAAGCAGCAGGTATGTCTCCTTCCTCTCATGGTGTCAAACCTAGATGGAGATAGTGATCAAACATGGTGTGACAATTTCCTCAATGTCTCCCTGTGGGAGCTATTAAAATTCAACTTATGCACAAAAAACTCTTGAGTGTCTAGCCTGGTAAAAATTATATGTTATCATCCAGGAGATGAGGTATTATATCTTGCCAAAAAATAGAGAACATATTTCATAGACAGTTTTCCGAATTCTTCCTCACTGAAATATTTTTTTTTTGTCAAGAGCTTTCTCTTAACTAGTTGAAAGTGATGGGTAAACCAGCTCTCCAGGGTCTCAGCCTAGAGTTTCTTCTTTTTTCCAGCATCATGTAGACATGTTCAATTCTAAAACCAAGGCCCTTATTTTCCAGAAAGCATAAGATTAAGTTAAATGCTGGGAGAGGACTAAAAGAAGAAGTGTAACATTGCACAAGACTAACTCCCATGACCAACTTGCTAGATAAATAAAAATTATTGCAACTTGTACTCCAGGTTTGCAGTAGTCAGCTGGAGTCTATTGCAGGTTTCATGAACCTGCTTTGAATATGTGTAATAAGTAAGTATTCTTTATAAATGTTTTTTAATAAACAATAGTTATTAGGAGTTTACTTACAAAAGGCCTTTTCCTAATTCTTAGTAATGAGGGAAGAGCTGCATTGTATTCTACGAGGAACATTTCATTAGAATACAATGAGCACATAAAAGATATCATGGGTTACTTACATCAAACAACAAGAGGAGCTGAACAGGAAACATAATAATTGAGAATTTCAGCAGCAGTTTTATACATATTACACACTGTCCCACGCTGAGTGAGAACTCAACTCCTTATGGCTGAAGCACAGGTGGTCTCTATCTTCAAAATCAGAGGAAGAAGGGTCAGGAAGAATGAGAATAATTAAACTAGTGAATGCTTGGCTGCATGGCTAGTGCCATACTCAGTGGTTTTGACTTTGATGATCGTGGATTGAGCTTGGAGAAGTCAAATTTGTTGGGAGATGATGGAGTCCACATGGCAAAGTGGAGCAAGAGGTCTTGACACGAAACTGGACAGACTTACATGGAGAACTTTAACACAGATTTAATGGGGAAAGAGATGGAACTCTGTGTAAACAGAAAATCCAGGAGATACTGACATATTGGGAACCAACAGAGAAACAACCACGAAATGTCTCAAAGGAATTATGACTTGTTCCTCTGAAACTATGACACAGTTGCTAGACCAACTGGAGTCTGTACCAGTGCATGTAGTGTGGATTACAAAGGGGAGGGGTTGGTACCACGGTGCTTGCAAGCTCTGACACTGCTGGGGGAACTCATTCACCTTAACCCCTTGGAAGGCAGAGAAATCTGTAAGCAGCCTTGGAATCTCAGAAAGCCTGACCAGAGAAGAAATATTTCTGGACCTGTTGCTTATCAACACAGATGGAATAATTTGACAGGTCAGGGTTGGTGCTGCCTGGGCTGCAGTTCTCATGACCTAGTGGAATTTATGATCTCACAGTATATAGGCCAGGCAATGATTAAAGTCAAGACCTTGAATTTTAGCAGCGAACTTTCAGGTACTTAAGGAATTAGTGGACGAGACTCCCTGGGAAACTTGGGGATAAAGGATCAGAACAGAGTTGGCAGTTCTCTAAAAACTTGCTTCTAAGAGCACATTTTTCTAAGGTCAGCATGTGTAAGTAAGGACCTCCTGGCCAAAATAAAGTGCAAGAAGAAAATTTACAGGCAGTGGAACCAGGGGCATATACCCCAAGAAGAACATAGGGACAGAAACCAGCTGTGTTCTGGGCTGCACCAAAAGGAGCATGGCCAGCAGGTCAGGTGAGGTAATTCTGCCCCTCTGCCTGTTTTTGTGAGACTTCACTTCGAGTACTGCTTCCAATTCTGGGGTCTTAGCACAGGAAAGACACAGTTCTGTTGGAGTGAGTCTGGTGCCAGGCATCAAGGACAACCAAAGGGCTGGAACATCTCTCTTATGAAGAAAGGCTGACATAGCTGGGGCTGTTCAGCCTGGAGAAGAAAAGGCAGAGCTTACTGAAGCCTTCCAGTACATAAAGGGGGCTCATAAGAAAGATGGAGAAAAACTTTTTAAAGGACCTGAAGTATCAGGTCCAGGAAAAGCAGTTTTAAACTGAGAGAGGGTAGATTTAGATCAGATACGTGGAAGAAATTCTCTCCTGTGAAGGTGGATGAGCATGGAGCCTACAGAAGTTGTGGAAGCCCCATCTCTGGAAGTATTCAACATCAGGCTGGATGAAGTTTTGAGCAACCTGGTCTAGTGGAAGGTGAACTTTTCCATGGGTTTGGACTAGATGATATTGAAGGTTCCTGCCAATTTAAACCACTCTATCATTACCCACTGTAATCCATTATGTTGATGATGAGTATGCTGGTGTTATTTACACATTTGCATATTTTTATCATTGTATTGAAGCATGAAACATTTTCAAAGCTGCATCATTTAAATGCATGCATTTTATTTTTTAATTTAATATGATTAAGAAAAATAAATAGCAAGTATTGTGGCATCAGCATGGTTTACTGAAATGACAGCTGAGTATGAACAGCATGGCACTTTTTAACAAGATGTAGTTCTAAGACCGTCATAGATTTGCTAGAAGATAAATAAAGCTATTCATTTTGAATGTTTACTTGTTAGCTTAGAGGAGTACATACATAAACATTAAAATGCAAAACTGTACTTGAAACTTTGATCCAGAACATGGCACGCTACTGCAGTGAAATGTCTTCCTCAGCATCATATTCAACAATAGTATATCATATTCAACAATTCTTCCAGATTATTCCTTAATTAGCAGGCTTTTCTGTGTGAAGAATACTAGTGGTACTCCCAGTTATTGCAAAAATGTTAGAATTGCTGTTTTATACTCCTGACAAGCTTATGAAAACTGAAGGCTTCTGGCATTTTGCTGGTACTCTCAACATCAAGGACAACATAGATTTATATATATTAAATGTATTGACCACTATAAAGGAATTATTGGTCATGGGCATCTATTAATTGTGGCTAGTTTAGAGATACTATTGAAAGTATCTCTATTAAAAATCCTCTTTGAAGTTATTTATTATGATCTTTCCATTTTTCTCTAACTCTTTTCAGAACTGGAAAATTATACAAGGTTTTTTAGTATTAGAATAACCTTTTAATTTTTAAAATAATTTAAATTGTAAATTTAATAATACAATTATTTCTTAGCATTTTATTACCTCTAAGCAATATAAGCAAAAAACTTGCAAACTCATCAGTCACACTATATATACCTGAAGATGAATAAATAAATCATCTTATATCCCACTGCACAAGACACTTTTTTGGTCTCTTTGCTAGACTACACATGGCTATTTCAGCAGATTAGCTTCTCTCATCTTTCTTCCTGTAAGCTAAACCAGGCATTCACCCAAATCTCAGCTGCAGGACTAATAAGAACTTTCTGTATTTTAGCAAGGATTCTCAGACCAGTCAAGGATTGAGAAATCTGTTTTGCTTAAATGCACACAATCAATTTATCATTAACATATGCTAAGAGTCTCTGACTTTTAGAAGTAGTCACAATGCTACTGTAGTTCAATGCCTAAAACCTTTACAAACAAGTGGGTTTACGTATATTAAAAGTTCATTTGCCAAACATGTTTTCCAGAAATCTTAGCTCAATTAACCCATTGAAAAGCAACATATCACAAGGCTACTAATAGCAAGAAGAGTTGTATTAGATATAGATGATTTATATAGATGATTTTTATCCTGATTTTAAAAATGGAAGAAAGTTAGGATTTGTTAAAGTTCATTGCATCCATGAGTATAAGTTTGCTATCTCCAGAACCTAATGATCCTCATGGGAGCCCAGGTAGCATACTGGAGGTCTAACAGCAGTTCTGAAACTGAGATTTCAAATATCATATTTAGATCTACTCCTACTAACTTTTGTAATTAATTCATAACCCTTTTTAATTAAAGCTTATCACTCAAACCTCACTGATCTAAAGGAACAATTTACCATAAATATTTACCAAGATAAATCAGACTGTGAATCCTGGTGCTTTGGGACAAATATTGAATATTTAAAATGTGTATAATTGTCAGGGTTCTTTAAAGTAGTCTAAATGTTGCTGCAGCCATTTCTGCAGTAATGCCACAATTGAAATCAAAAGAGGCATCTAGCTTCATTTCATTTCTGTTAATTTGTCTGTAGCTTGAGATGATTCTGAAACACAACAAATTTGAAGTTTTTGGATAGCTTCTGGCTCAAATATCTCAAGGATTATATATGAGTAGGGATATTCCAATTTTAGTTGAAATTGAACTTATTTTGGGAATAATTTAATATTAGTTTCTTAATGCCAGTTCTGTATATTCAGGCAATGTTTACATCTATTTCACATTTCTAATATAAGATACCTTTTTGTATCTTTTAACTAGCCATAAATATTTAACTCACCTCAAAAACATCCTCCTGCTTTCTCACTGCTGGAAGTCAAACTTGTATGAGATTTTAGGGCTTTTTTGTCTCCTGAATCAAACAACGTTTTGTAAATTTTGAAAGAGTTAAAGAACTAACCTAATATCACTGGATGTTAAGTACTTTAAAGAGTAGAAAAACTAATGTATACAAAAGGTGAATTTCCTAAAATCTATTCAGGAGATCACTAACAAAATAGAGACTAAAGCCAATAGCTTTTTATTTTTTATTGTATAACTTAATCATAGATTGTCTTTACAAACAGTTTTACTGAACTACTTTTTAATAAAACTAAGCCCTTTATTGAAAATATTAATAAATTAATAATAGGGATTTGAAGCTGTTGGTTCATTTCCTTGGCTCATCATTTGCCTTTATCAACTCTTGGTTTAAATTGCAATGGCCATTAAATTTCATCACACAATTTGATTATTTCCTACATCATGGTTAAATTAATAACTTTTTCCAAAATTTTCAGAGAGGGAAACTTTTGTGACAAGTACAATACACCATTAGCTAGGAGTTTTAACTTCCTGAAAGATTAACTGAATTATTATTCTATAACAATTTCTAAGAAGGAATCAACATAAAGGCAAGCCATTTTTTGCATTAAAAAAACTACAAAGAAGCCCATTCTTTCTGTATACAAGCCAGAAGAGTCAAAAATGGAAATTCAGTCTTTATAGCATATTTATTATTTGAATAAGCAACAATAAAGCTGTGAGAAAAATAGGTTTCAAATGCATGGCTTTAAAGAGGATATCAATGGTCATTGTAAATTGTGATTACTAGAATTAATCTGTAGGTATTTTTATTTGGAGATATCAGGTAAAAATGTACTGGATTAGAAAACATCCATAATTATGGCTACAATCAAGAATCAAAGTATCAAAGAATTATCACTGCGTGTGCTTTACTAATCAATGGAAAAGGATCAAGACAGGAAAAATAGACCTAAAACTTTCCCCCTATCCTTTTTTCAGGTGAATAATTCAAAGTGTTCATTGTATTTTTCATTGTCCACTAAACTGGCCACTAAACTGCCCCTTTTGGTAGGTATCATCTGGAGTATCCCCAAGGCAATACAGAAGTTTGGGGAGAAGTTCAGGGCATCTACCCATGCCTGTGAAGAAGGACAGGCTGTTTCTTGCTGTAATACTAACTAGAGCATATACGACTTTTTATGATGGGACAGGTATGATGAGGCACATAGGACGGAATTTCCTCAGTGTTTGCTTCTATTTGGTGTTGACACAGATTTCAAAATTAATGGGAAAAGTAAGAATATAGATCAGTGATCATTTACTGTTGTGCAGGCTTTCCAACACTGATCATTATTAAGACACAAGAAAATAGACCAAGACTGTTATCACTTTCACAGAAGATTATTCCTAAAGTCTAAGAGAAGAAACCCCAAACCAACCAAACAAATCCCCAAAACACCACAACCACCCCTCCCCACTCTCCCCCAAAAAACAAACAAAATTTAAAAAACACAAAAAACACCTACCTCAACAGAAAAAACCCTCTGAACTTAGTTGTTTACTGATTATTTGAAAGATGAGTTTTTCATTATAATTTTTCTATATTTACTTCCAGTCCCACTACTTAAGGCAAATTCCCTTATTCAGATGGCATACTATGGTTACTGGTTCCACAAGTTTAATGCATATAAAATTAAATGATATTTGCTAGTCTCTGTTTTAAATTTGTAGAAAATCAATTGGAATTTTTATTCTTTCTTTAAATAGAAACATCAAAAATCAGAAAAAAGTAAATATAAAGATTTTATTTTATATTCTGCCTTTCCATATCATATCACTTTTCACAGTGATATCCCCAGCTTTCAGGCTGTCATTATGAAAGCATGTTTCCAAATTCCTAATGTCTATCATCTGTAAGAAAGGTGCAAGATGTGTCTCACCTTTTCAGTTCTTTCTCCATCTCCTGTGTTGGAATTTGGTGTTTTTTTCAAGGCAAAATGAAGAACTGACATTTTTCCCCACATGAAAGGGAAATTCTGTATTTTCATTAAAGGGCCAATATGATTTAAATAAGACAAACACTTTGTATTGTAGAAATACTCAATAAAATATAGATAACCAAATATGTTCATACAATTGATGCTCGTACAACTCAAAAGCCAATAAAAGAAGCTGAAACTGTTACTCATCTGATGTGAAAAGACTGAATTTATTTTTAGAGGAATATCTCTAAAATTCTTTTTTGGAGATTGAAATCTCCTCTTGAAACAAAGATCTCTATATAATTGTAATTTTATTATATGTAACATATTTTCAACCATGTCTAGGAAGTATTTCCCCTTGCTGTTCTAGTGGATATATCCTTCCCAAGACACTTGCTTTTCAGACTCCAGGAATGCTATTCCAGCTACCTACAAGACCAGATTCAATGCCTAGAAAATATGATCATATTTATTTTTAAAAACATATTATTCAGTCTAGAAATTGTAGATTTTTAAAATACACGTTTCTTTTTTCACTGCTGACTAGAAACCTTTTGGTGGAAGAAAATGGTGATAAAGATGTTTTCAACAGCCACAAGATGCAGATACGTTCATATTCATAATGAAAAAAGATCATCCACTAAAAAAATACCAAAACCAAAAACAAACAAACAAAAACAAAACAAAAAACAAACAAACAAAAAATAAAAACCCAAACCAAACAAACAAAAAATAACAAAAAAACAACCAACCAGCCAAGCAACCAACCAACCAAAAAAAAACTTAAAAACCTCCCAAAAAACCAGTTGAGGCATTGCTTAGAATAAAGAATATCCCTATAGGTAAAACCTAGTTGCATGGAGTATGCAATGTACCAGGACTTAATTGTATTCTTTCAGCATTCACAATAGCTTTAAAAACCACTTTAAAACCATCTCTATCAATCTGAAAGTTAAGAATTCAGGTAAAAGTGGCATAGGCAGCTCCACTTTTTCTGCCAAACTGGGGCAAACCTTTGAGAATTTGTTCCCCTCTAGGACAAAACAAGTATTTCTTGCTGACATACATTCCTAACAAGGCCTTTCTGTCCTCTACTATAGGCAACAGGGTTGTGCTTATGCTAATTTGATGTTGTGGGATCATAACCCCCTACTGATGAAATGAATTTTAAAATGTTAACAAAATTACTTGTAGGCATTGCAGAAAACATAAAATAAAAGGTTGCTGTTTTCCAAATATGCCATTCTTGAAGGTATGTTGTGGAATTCTTGGTGTGTGCATTCATCTGTTAGCAACTTACTTTCAAGATAATTGTGCAATTTAGTAAGAGGAGCTCTGCAGGAATATAAAAATTACCCTTCCTCCTATTATATGGAAACAGTTAGAAGGTGTTTTTGTTTTCTTAACCGAGATTTACTGAGCTTTTCCTATTTAAACTTTGCAAAGCTGGTGTTCAACCCTAAGGGGACTTACAGCCAGTTTAATGCTCACATTGCAAGAAAATGAAGATACTGCAGGGACAAGATAATAAAATTAAGCAAATCTTTCTACCATTCCCAATGCTTTCTTCCCCATAAGTCACTGATACACGTTCAAATCAGTTTATACTGCTTTGGATTTTTTAAAATTACAAACGTTACACTTGTCTTAAATTACTAAATCATTATAATTATTTTCCCTCTTTGCCCTTACAATGAAATCTATGTTATTATAAGAGAGTAAAATACTGTCTGCTCTAAACTGAAGGATGGTCAACTTGAACTCTCATCCAGACATGGGTTATCTTTATGTAAAAACAGGCAACAAAAATCATATGAACTTTGATGAAGGTTTTTTTTTCCTCTTTTCTTAAAAGTTGCACTGTGTCTAAGCAAGAACTGAGAAGTAGCTTTAAGTGACAAGTAGGGTGTTTCATTTCCTCCAGCAATCTGTGCATGTGTTTTATTTTCCCACCTATTTTGTTACATGCTCTTGGGTAAGAAGTAAACAGATAAATGGAGGTGCAATCCAAAGGGAATCGTGGGAGAAGCAATTTTATTGTGTCTGCAGAATTCTGTTAGCTTCATGTTTATTATTTTCTTGATGTTGTTTATTGCTTGCATTCTCCTGGCTCTTATCCTTTAAAAGTAATCAAGACCTCTTCATACTGTCTCCATAAGCTTATTAAAATAAGAGATCAACAAAAGGGATTTCTATACATGTGTTTCACAAAGGTAACTTTTCATAATTCTCTAATAACCATTAAAGTATTTTTAAAATTTAATTATAAAATATGTAACCTCATTTTAGTCTTCTGTAGGATGAAACTATTGAAACTGACACCCCAATTGCATTTACCCATGGGTTGATGCACTTTGGGAGACAGGCATGGGCCACTATCAAAGTATGGGCATCTTCCCCAGTTCTTCACACCTAATTACTACAAGTAAGAGGTTTCCCCCAGAGAAGGACCACTTTTATTCTGTATTTGACAGGTAGAAATTAGCTGCCTAATGGAATGGAATGATTCTGCAAATTGAAGGAATTAAGTGAGCTTTTTAAATTTCAGCTCCTTTTAAATTAGGTTTTAATTAGAATTCAAATGTGAGGTTGGTGTCACAAAGCAGTTTCTTTTGGATGCTTTCCAATACCTTTATAATGCCCACTGCTGATGTATCACATCTTGTCTTAGAGCCAATATGGAAAAATACTCTGACATTTGAAGAAATTAAATGAGCAGGATATTTCCCTTTTTTTTTTCACAAAAGCTCAGAATTGCCATTTAACCACTGTAATGATATCACTCAACTAGCTGCATATTACATCATAGACTAGGTACTACTAAAGTGTAGTACAAAGTCATCCTAGATTAAAAAATGAATAATAATTTTTATGAGTCTTCTTTTGGAGGATAATAGTCACAGAGAACCTGAACATGTACAATACAATAACCTAAAAATAAACTGCACAAGCAACATTATTCTAAATTCCCTTTACTTCTGAGACAGACCCCTGACTTACACATCGTGTTAGACAAGCTCATAGCTCTACTGAGATATCACCTCTTTAAAATGAGATCCAGAAACATAACTGGGATTATTATTTTAATTTCAAAGAATTGGAAAAGAAACCATCAATTTTTAAAATATTAGGGTATTCTCTCTTATGTAGTCTATTTTTCTTTTCTTTCTGATGATTTTCCCATTTATTTCTCCTGATAAAAACGTTACTGAATTTATTTCAGTACTTTTTAAAAAATATGTAAGTTGTGGACAAAAAAATATTTAAGAGAAAGAGAAGAACTTGAATGTTACCTAAAAAGTTTCCTTATTTCACTTCTTTTGGAGTTTCATTCTGATATCTGCAGGAAGAGCTGACAGGAACAATATTTTAATGTAGGCACTTCTGTCATAATCCTCTATTCAGTGCTGACTGCAGTGGCATGTCATTTGTTCTTTCCTGTCCTATTATGGCCTATTCCAGGCAGCTTTTCTCCCTCATGAATCTCTTCTGACCTCATCAATATATTTGAAGAAACCATTCTTACCTGTGAGTTATGTAGTTGAAAGGATGCAGTATTACACCCAGCATGGCAGAGGAGGAACTTCTTCCCATGACATTTTGTTACACAGACTTTGTGGAGGTGCTCAGCAACATTTCTACCCAGCTCATTGGCAATATTTAGGGAATTAAAAGGTCTGGATTGTTCCTTAACTGTTTAACTTGGTTAGGAAAAAAATCACTGCTTGTTGAGGGTAAACCAACAGAATCTTGTAAAAACCATAAAGCACTTGAATTTCTGCTAATGTATGTTCTGATGGACAGAATCCAGAGAAAAATAATCACCTTGGCATTATTAAAAGCATCTGAACAATACTACCTTTGCCTTCAGAGTTTCTAAGTCATGACATATATCTGGCTATTTAAAAAAATTCTCTGTCAAAAATGTCCTTATGCTTGGTTGTTTTGGTTTTTTAAGCACTATAGACTAAAGAAATTAAATCAGCAGGACATTTCCATTTACACAAAAATTCAGAATTATCATTTAATCTCTGTAATGATATCAGATACCTAAGGAAACTGCTGGAATATGGAGATAACACTATCTGTGCACTGCTGTTTATAACTATATATATTTTTTGACCCAGAGTTCAGAATGGGAAAAGTCAGAAGAAGATTTTGTAGAGTCTTCCAAGACTTTAACCATTCAATGAGGCACTTTCTGGACAGTAATAATTTCAATAAATTAATTTTATGATGTAGTCTGCTAAATAAGCACAAAATGTAGGAATATACTTCCCTGTGTTACTCTGGCAATGCAGGAGCCTCCTGAGAGAAGAAAGGAAAAAATAAAAAAGGAAAAGAAAATAGAATAAAAAATTAGATCTTGTGCAATAATTTCAGAGGCACAATCTAATATGATTTGTGCCAAGACTGATAGACTGCTTGTCCTTGAGACAGGGAAAAAGAATTCTTTGGTGTTTCCAAACATCACAAAACAAACAGAAAAGCTTCTTTAGAATCCCTAATGAGAAAAATTAACCAGCTAAAGTGCTGGAAAAAAATTAACTATCTAACAGTTATTTTACAAAAAGCAAATAAATGTTTAACTGGGGCAGTTTCCGATGGCAGAGAAAGAGTAAGCACATGTTCTGTGAAAGAAAAAGTGCAGCTTCGTGAGATAAGCAAGCAGAACTAGAGGAGGAGGGTGTGAAAGAATCTTTGTCTGAAGTAATTAAGCTAAAACACTTGGGGAAAGCAAAGAAAGGAAATAACATTCCCTAAGGATATTTTTGGGGCAGGGAACAGCCAAGATTCATGCATGGATGTGGTAGGAATAGGGAATAGACAAAGAGACAGATTAATTCAAAAGAGGGAAGGGAAGGGAAGGGAAGTTTCAGGGAAGGGAATTTTCAGGGAAGGGAATTTTCAGGGAAGTTTCAGGGAATGGAAGTTTCAGGGAAGGGAAGTTTCAGGGAAGTTTCAGGGAAGGGAAGTTTCAGGGAAGGGAAGGGAAGGGAAGTTTCAGGGAAGTTTCAGGGAAGGGAAGGGAAGTTTCAGGGAAGGGAAGGGAAGTTTCAGGGAAGGGAAGTTTCAGGGAAGGGAAGTTTCAGGGAAGGGAAGGGAAGGGAAGTTTCAGGGAAGGGAAGGGAAGTTTCAGGGAAGGGAAGTTTCAGGGAAGTTTCAGGGAAGTTTCAGGGAAGTTTCAGGGAAGTTTCAGGGAAGGGAAGGGAAGTTTCAGGGAAGTTTCAGGGAAGTTTCAGGGAAGTTTCAGGGAAGTTTCAGGGAAGGGAAGTTTCAGGGAAGTTTCAGGGAAGGGAAGTTTCAGGGAAGGGAAGTTTCAGGGAAGGGAAGGGAAGGGAAGGGAAGTTTCAGGGAAGGGAAGTTTCAGGGAAGGGAAGTTTCAGGGAAGTTTCAGGGAAGTTTCAGGGAAGTTTCAGGGAAGTTTCAGGGAAGGGAAGTTTCAGGGAAGGGAAGTTTCAGGGAAGGGAAGGGAAGTTTCAGGGAAGGGAAGTTTCAGGGAAGTTTCAGGGAAGGGAAGTTTCAGGGAAGGGAAGTTTCAGGGAAGGGAAGTTTCAGGGAAGTTTCAGGGAAGGGAAGTTTCAGGGAAGGGAAGGGAAGGGAAGTTTCAGGGAAGGGAAGTTTCAGGGAAGGGAAGTTTCAGGGAAGGGAAGGGAAGTTTCAGGGAAGGGAAGGGAAGTTTCAGGGAAGGGAAGGGAAGTTTCAGGGAAGGGAAGGGAAGTTTCAGGGAAGGGAAGGGAAGTTCAGGGAAGGGAAGTTTCAGGGAAGGGAAGGGAAGTTTCAGGGAAGTTTCAGGGAAGTTTCAGGGAAGTTTCAGGGAAGTTTCAGGGAAGTTTCAGGGAAGGGAAGTTTCAGGGAAGGGAAGTTTCAGGGAAGGTTCAGGGAAGGGAAGGGAAGTTTCAGGGAAGGGAAGGTTCAGGGAAGTTTCAGGGAAGTTTCAGGGAAGGGAAGGGAAGGGAAGGGAAGGGAAGGGAAGGGAAGGGAAGGGAAGGGAAGGGAAGGGAAGGGAAGGGAAGGGAAGGGAAGGGAAGGGAAGGGAAGGGAAGGGAAGGGAAGGGAAGGGAAGGGAAGGGAAGGGAAGGGAAGGGAAGGGAAGGGAAGGGAAGGGAAGGGAAGTTTCAGGGAAGGGAAGGGAAGGGAAGTTTCAGGGAAGGGAAGGGAAGGGAAGGGAAGGGAAGGGAAGGGAAGGGAAGGGAAGGGAAGGGAAGGGAAGGGAAGGGAAGGGAAGGGAAGGGAAGGGAAGGGAAGGGAAGGGAAGGGAAGGGAAGGGAAGGGAAGGGAAGGGAAGGGAAGGGAAGGGAAGTTTCAGGGAAGGGAAGGGAAGGGAAGGGAAGGGAAGGGAAGGGAAGGGAAGGGAAGGGAAGGGAAGGGAAGGGAAGGGAAGGGAAGGGAAGGGAAGGGAAGGGAAGGGAAGGGAAGGGAAGGGAAGGGAAGGGAAGGGAAGGGAAGGGAAGGGAAGGGAAGGGAAGGGAAGGGAAGGGAAGGGAAGGGAAGGGAAGGGAAGGGAAGGGAAGGGAAGGGAAGGGAAGGGAAGGGAAGGGAAGGGAAGGGAAGGGAAGGGAAGTTTCAGGGAAGGGAAGGGAAGGGAAGGGAAGGGAAGGGAAGGGAAGGGAAGGGAAGGGAAGGGAAGGGAAGGGAAGTTTCAGGGAAGGGAAGGGAAGGGAAGGGAAGGGAAGGGAAGGGAAGGGAAGGGAAGGGAAGGGAAGGGAAGGGAAGGGAAGGGAAGGGAAGGGAAGGGAAGGGAAGGGAAGGGAAGGGAAGGGAAGGGAAGGGAAGGGAAGGGAAGGGAAGGGAAGGGAAGGGAAGGGAAGGGAAGGGAAGGGAAGGGAAGGGAAGGGAAGTTTCAGGGAAGTTTCAGGGAAGGGAAGGGAAGGGAAGGGAAGGGAAGGGAAGGGAAGGGAAGGGAAGGGAAGGGAAGGGAAGGGAAGGGAAGGGAAGGGAAGGGAAGGGAAGGGAAGGGAAGGGAAGGGAAGGGAAGGGAAGTTTCAGGGAAGGGAAGTTTCAGGGAAGTTTCAGGGAAGTTTCAGGGAAGTTTCAGGGAAGTTTCAGGGAAGTTTCAGGGAAGTTTCAGGGAAGTTTCAGGGAAGTTTCAGGGAAGTTTCAGGGAAGGGAAGGGAAGGGAAGGGAGGGAAGGGAAGGGAAGGGAAGGGAAGGGAAGGGAAGGGAAGGGAAGGGAAGGGAAGGGAAGGGAAGGGAAGGGAAGGGAAGGGAAGGGAAGGGAAGGGAAGGGAAGGGAAGGGAAGGGAAGGGAAGGGAAGGGAAGGGAAGGGAAGGGAAGGGAAGGGAAGGGAAGGGAAGGGAAGGGAAGGGAAGGGAAGGGAAGGGAAGGGAAGGGAAGGGAAGGGAAGGGAAGGGAAGGGAAGGGAAGGGAAGGGAAGGGAAGGGAAGGGAAGGGAAGGGAAGGGAAGGGAAGGGAAGTTTTCCAGGTAGTTTCTGGGAATGGGTGTTTCCGGGAAGGTACATTTCCAGGTTGTTTTTAGGTAGGGACGTTTCCGGGTAACTTACTTCCTGGTAGGGACGTTTCAGGGTTGGTAACGTCAGAGTCAAGTTACTTCCGGGTTGGGTTTTTAGTTTCGGATTTGCTTGTCACTTCCAGGTTGGGGACCTTATTTCTGGGTCAGGTTCCTTCCGGGTTGGGTTTTTATATCCGGATTTGACTGTGACTTCCGGTTTTGGGTTAGGTTATTTCCGAGTCAGGTTACTTCTGGGTTGGGATTTTGCTTTTGGTTTTGAGTATCACTTCCGGGTTTGGCTGACCTTACTTCCGGGTCCGGTTACTTCCGTGTAGGGATTTTACTTTCGGTTTTGACTGTCACTTCTGGGTTGGTCTTGGGTTATTTCTGGGACGGGTTACTTCCGGGTTGGGATTTTACTTTCGGTTGTGACTATCACTTCCGGGTTGGGGTCAGGTTATTTCTGGGCAAGGTTACTTCCGGTTTGAGATTTTACTTTCTGTTTTGACTGTCACTTCCGGTTTGGTCTTGGGTGCTACTATTACTTTGTGTTCTTCTCCTAGTTACTTAAGATCAAAGTATCATAGCTTGGACGGAAAGAATACAAAAGAGGCTCTTTCAGTCTGTTTATTCCAGGGCGAAGGTATGGCCAGAAAGAGGGCGAATCTCTCTGGGAATCAGGTATTCAGGAGAAGGGAATGGGAGTGGACTTGGCTGGAGCCCAATGGGATGAGGACACAGGGGGGACCAGGATCGGAATATCCGACCCTCGGTGGGTACAATGTCACAAAGGAAGGTCACAGGACCTGAAGGAAGACATGAACTGGGGAATAGCAAGAAGGATGTTACAGGGTCCGGTTACTTCCGGGAAGAGATTTAACTTTCGGTTTTGACTGTCATTTCTGGCTTTGGGGACCTTATTTCCGGCTCTGGTTACTTCCGGGAAGGGATTTTACTTTCGGTATTGACTGTCACTTCCGGGTTGGGGGACCTTATTTCCGGGTCTGGTTACTTCCGGGAAGGGATTTTACTTTCGGTTTTGACAGTCACTTCCGGTTTGGAGGACCTTACTTCCGGGTCCGGTTACTTCCGGGTAGGGATTTTACTTTCGGTTTTGACTGTCACTTCCGGGTCGGGGGACCTTACTTCCTGGTGCAGTTACTTCCGGGTTGGGATTTTACTTTCGGTTTTGACTGTCACTTCCGGGTTGGGGGACCTTATTTCCGGGTCCGGTTACTTCCTGGTTGGGATTTTACTTTCGGTGTTGACTGTCACCCTAACCCTAACCCTAACCCTAACCCTAACCCTAACCCTAACTCTTATATAATTTAACCCTTACCCTAACCCTAACTCTAACCCTAACCCTAACCCCAACCCTAACCCTAACCATAACCCTAACCCTAACCCTAACCATAACCCCAACCCTTACCTTAAACCTAACCCTAATCCTAAACCTAACCCTTACCTTAACCCTAATCCCTAATCACTAATCCCTAATCCCTAATCCCTTATCCCTAATCCCTAATCCGTAATCCCTAATCCAAATCCCTGACAATAATCCCTAACCCTAACCCTAACCCTAACCCTAACCCTAATCCCTAATCTAACCCTAACCCCTAATCCCTAATCTTAATCCCTGACAATAATCCCTTACCCTAACCCTAATCCTAACCCTAACCCTAACCCTAAGCCTAATCCCTAATTTCTAATCCATGACCAGAAATACTTATTTTAATCCTAATCGCTTACCCTAATTCCTTATCTCTAAACCCTAATCCCTGATAAGAATCCCTAACCCTAACACTTACCCTTACCCTAACCCTAACCCTAACCCTAACCCTAACCCTAATCCTACCCTTAATCCCTAATCCCTAATCCATGACCAGAAATACTTATCTTAATCGTAATCCCTTACCCTAAATCATTATCTCTAAACCCTAATCCCTGATAAGAATCCCTAACCCTAACCCTAACCCCAACCCTAACCCTAACCCTAATCCTAACCCTAACCCTTACCCTAACCCTAACCCTAACCCTAACCCTAACCCTAACCCCAACCCTAACCCTAACCCTAACCCTAACCCTAACCTTAACCCTAAGCCTAGCCCTAAGCCTAACCCTAACCCTAAACATAACCCTAACACCAACCTGATGCGATTACACGGTGTCTTTTTCCTAATTACTTAAGATTAGACAAAGTATCGCATCATGGATGGAGAAGGATACAAAGAGGCTCTTTCAATCTCAGTTTATTCCAGGGGCGATCATGTGGCCGGAAAGAGAGCGAGACTCTCTGGGAATCAAGGTATTCAGGAGAGGGGAATGGGAGTAGGACTTGGCTGGCGGCCAATGGGATGAGGACACAGGGGGACTAGGATCAGAATACCCAAGCCCTAGGAGGGTTAAAAGGTCACAGGGGAAGGTCACAGGACCGGAAAGAAGACATGAACTGGGCAATAGCAGGAAGGAGGTTATTCAGGGTCCGGTTACGTCCGGTAGGGATTTTACTTTCGGTATTGACTGTCACTTCCGGGTTGGGGGACCTTACTTCCGGGTCCGGTTACTTCCGGGTAGGGAATTTACTTTCGGTTTTGACTGTCACTTCCGGTTTTGGGGACCTTACTTCCGGGTCCGGATACTTCCGGGTAGGGAATTTACTTTCGGTTTTGACTGTCACTTCCGGTTTGGAGGACCTTACTTCCGGGTCCGGTTACTTCCGGGTAGGGATTTTACTTTCGGTTTTGACTGTCACTTCCGGGTCGGGGGACCTTACTTCCTGGTGCGGTTACTTCCTGGTAGGGATTTTAATTTCGGTTTTGACTGTCACTTCCGGTTTGGAAGACCTTACTTCCGTGTCCGCTTACTTCCGGGTAGGGAATTTACTTTCGGTTTTGACTGTCACTTCCGGGTTTGTCTTGGGTTATTTCTGGGTCAGCTTACTTCCGGGAAGGGATTTTGCTTTCGGTTGTGACTGTCACTTCTGGGTTGGGGTCTGGTTATTTCCAGGTCGGGTAACTTCCGGGTTGGGATTTTACTTTCAGGTTTGGGTGTCCCTTCCTGCTATGACGCTTTGTGTCTTTTCCTAATTCCTTGAGATCAGACAAGTATCGTAGCATGGATGGAAAAAGGATACAAAAGAGGCTCTTTCAATCTCAGTTTATTCCAGGGCGATCATGTGGCCGGAAAGAGAGCAAGACTCTCTGGGAATCAGGTATTGAGGAGAGGGGAATGGGAGTGGACTTGGCTGGCGGCCAAAGGGATGCGGACACAGGGGGACTAGGATCAGAATACCCTAATTTCTAATCCATGACCAGAAATACTTATCTTAATCCTAATCCCTTAACCTAATTCCGTATCTCGAAATCCTAATCCCTCATAAGAATGCCTAACCCTAACCCTAACCCTAACCCTAATCCCAACCCTAACCCTAACCCTAACCCTAACTCTTATCTAATCTAACCCTAACCCTAACCCTAACCCTAACCCTAACCCTAACCCTAACCCTAACCCTAACCCCAACCCTAGCCCTAACCCTAATCCTAACCCTAACCCTAACCCTAACCCTAACCCTAACCCTAACCCTAATCCTACCCTTAATCCCTAATCCCTAATGCATGACCAGAAATACTTATCTTAATCGTAATCCCTTACCCTAAATCATTATCTCTAAACCCTAATCCCTGATAAGAATCCCTAACCCTAATCCTAACCCCAACCATAACCCTAACCCTAACCCTAACCCTAACCCTAACCCTAACCCTAACTCTAACCCTAACCCTAACTCTAACCCTAACCCTAACCCCAACTCTAAACCTAACCATAACCCTAACCCTAACCCTAACCCTAACCCTAACCCTAACCCTAACCGTAACCGTAACCCTAACCCTAACCCTAACCCTAACCCTAACCCTAACCGTAACCCTAACCCTAACCCTAACCCCAACCCTTACCCTAACCCTAACCATAACCCCAACCCTAACCCTAACCCTAACCCTAACCCTAACCCTAACCCTAACCCTAACCCTAACCCTAACCCTAACCCTAACCCTAACCCTAACCCCAACCCTAACCCTAACCCTAAACGTAACCCTAACACCAACCTGATGCAATTACACGGTGTCTTTTTTCTAATTACTTAAGATTAGACAAAGTATCGCATCATGGATGGAGAAGAATACAAAGAGGCTCTTTCAATCTCAGTTTATTCCAGGGCGATCATGTGGCTGGAAAGAGAGCGAGACTCTCTGGGAATCAGGTATTCAGGAGAGGGGAATGGGAGTGGACTTGGCTGGCGGCCAATGGGATGAGGACACAGGGGGACTAGGATCAGAATACCCAAGCCCTAGGTGGGTTAAAAGGTCACAGGGGAAGGTCACAGGACCGGAAAGAAGACATGAACTGGGCAATAGCAGGAAGGAGGTTACAGGGTCCGGTTACGTCCGGTAGGGATTTTACTTTCGGTATTGACTGTCACTTCCGGGTTGGGGGACCTTACTTCCGGGTCCGGTTACTTCCGGGTTGGGAATTAACTTTCGGTTTTGACTCTCACTTCCGGGTTGGGGGACCTTACTTCCGGGTCCGTTTACTTCCGGGTAGGGAATTTTACTTTCGGTTTTGACTGTCACTTCCGGTTTGGAGGACCTTACTTCCGGGTAGGGATTTTACTTTCGGTTTTGAGTGTCACTTCCGGGTTTAGGGAACTTATTTCAGGGTCCTGTTACTTCCGGGTAGGGATTTTACTTTCGGTGTTGACTGTCACTTCCGGTTTGGGGGACCTTATTTCCGGGTCCGGTTACTTCCGGGTAGGGAATTTACTTTCGGTTTTGACTGTCACTTCCGGGTTTGTCTTGGGTTATTTCTGGGTCAGGTTACTTCCGGGAAGGGATTTTGCTTTCGGTTATGACTGTCACTTCTTGGTTGGGGTCTGGTTATTTCCAGGTCGGGTAACTTCCGGATTGGGATTTTACTTTCGGGTTTGGGTGTCCCTTCCTGCTATGACGCTTTGTGTCTTTTCCTAATTCCTTGAGATCAGACAAGGATCGTAGCATGGATGGAAAAAGGATACAAAAGAGGCTCTTTCAATCTCAGTTTATTCCAGGGCGATCATGTGGCCGGAAAGAGAGCGAGACTCTCTGGGAATCAGGTATTGAGGAGAGGGGAATGGGAGTGGACTTGGCTGGCGGCCAAAGGGATGCGGACACAGGGGGACTAGGATCAGAATACCCTAATTTCTAAGCCATGACCAGAAATACTTATCTTAATCCTAATCCCTTAACCTAATTCCGTATCTCGAAATCCTAATCCCTCATAAGAATGCCTAACCCTAACCCTAACCCTAACCCTAATCCCTAAACCCTAACCCTAACCCTAACCCTAACCCTTCCCCTAATCTAATCTAACCCTAACCCTAACTCTAACCCTAACCCTAACCCTAACCCTAACCCCAACCCCAGCCCTAACCATAACCCTAACCCTAACCCTAACCCTAACCCTAACCCTAACCCTAACCCTAACCCTAACCCTAACCCTAACCCCAACCCTAATCCTAATCCTAACCCTAACCCTAACCCTAACTGTTATCTAATCTAACCCTAACCCCAACTCTAACCCTAACCCTAACCCTAACCCCAACCCTAACCCTAACCCTAACCCTAACCCTAACCCTAACCCTAACCCTAACCCTAATCCTACCCTTAATCCCTAATCCCTAATCCATGACCAGAAATACTTATCTTAATCGTAATCCCTTACCCTAACTCTAACCCTAACTCTAACCCTAACCCTAACCCTAACCCCAACCCTAACC